>NC_057410.1:27659211-28268997 GCF_019320065.1 Cervus canadensis | reverse complement strand
CCATTGGACAGAGGAGCCTGGCGGGCTACAGTCCATGAGGTCACAAAGAGTCAGACATGACTTGGTGACTAAACAGCAACACCAGAGATCCCCTCAGAGCCCACTGCCCCTGTCCAGGCCATTGGGGCAAATGTCCTCTGACCAGAGGTCTGAGTTTTCATTCTGGATCCCCACGTAAGAGGCCTGTGTTAACTGCCCCATACTAAGGTCTGTCCAAGATTCTTAGAGAACAGAACCTGTGAGATGTTCCTACAAACACCTCCAGGAGACTCATTTATGTCACCTTTATTCTCTTTCCTCTGGAGTGTCAGTAAGGTAGGATCAGTTAGAATGGCATGGGCCATGATTTTATTCTTCAGGAAAAACCGAGGCAAGGCAGCAGAAGGTGTATGAACATTGACATTCTCTATTGGGGCTTCTCTTGTGGCTCAGATGCTAAAGAATCTGCCTTTAATGCCAGAGACCCCAGTTGGATCCCTGGGTTTGGAAGGTCACCTGGGTTTGGAGAAGGAAATGGCAACCCACTCTAGTATTCTTGCCTGGAGAATTCCATGGACAGACCATGGGGTCTCGAAGAGTCGGGCACAACTGAGTGACTAACGCACACAGCCCTCAGTTTGGATCCTGGACCAGCTGTATGAGAAGTTACTCAACTTCTCACAGCCTTAATTTCCATATCTGTACAATACTGTTGCTGTAAGCAATGAATGAAATACATGTATGATGTGCCAGACATCTAACCAGTGCTTGTCAACACAGGCTCCCCTCTCCTCCTCTTTTCTACTTTTGCCCCCACCCCACCTACCGTGGGTGGCCCAGACTGGCTCTGATCTTTTGACAAAGTCAGAGGACAAAGGCAAAGAGTTGAATCTGATCCTGTGAAAACCAGAGGGAAAGTCACCTCCACAGCCAGAATGATCTGAGCCACCCACACAAATCAGTGACTCTTGCTCTTTAATTTTTATGGGAATCACCTGGGAACTTGCTTAAATTCAGAGTCCTGGGCTCATCTCCAGAACTTTTGCTTCAGTGGCTCTGGATGAAGCCCAACATCTGCATATTTAACAACCCCCTCATTCCCCGCTCCTCAGGGATCCTGATGTAGATGGTGGTCCATGGACCACACTTGGAGAAGCACTGAAACAACTGGGGAAAGCAAGGAAGGGTACAGGCATTGACTTGGTTAGAGGAGAAAATGTTTACCATGACATTTAATCATGCACACCAAAAGAGAGAAGAAGCCATACAGGAATCACCCCAATACAATAAAATTACAAACCACCGATAATAAAAACCTGGGAAGATTAGCCTGTCTTTCCATCCTGACCGCCACATGGTTGAGGGATGCTCTGGGAACACACAGTCTCTCAGATCAAGTGAGGGGACTCCCAGAGCCCCGCCCCACTCCCTCTGCTGCCCCCTCAGTGCTGAAGGGCCATGAACAGCCCGTTGTCCAAGGGCAAAGCACAAGGGTGCAACCATGCCCTGCCACCTGCTACCTGGGCCCCTGCCCAGAGGGCCTGGCACACGGTCAGTTCTTAGTAAATGTCTGCTAACCTGAAGTTAGGGAAGAAAATGACTAGGCAGTTTATATCAAAAAGTCTTTACATCTTTTCTTGGGCCACAGGGAGGGGGGAGAATCAATGGAGGTGGCAAGAATGCCAAACCCAGGGTTGACACTCAAAGAGTAAACTCCAGTGAGAAGGAACCTGGAGAGTCAGTTCTGGCTCCCTAGTAAGGGACAATCACTAAACTGACATTTGGGCCTGAGAGAGCAAAGTTTTCCCTGTTCCCCACTTTCCACCCTGGCCCCCTCAGACACCATCTGTCCAGCGTCCTATCCCCCACTATGCAAACCTCACAGATCTCACACTGGAACAGGCTCCCCCTACAGAGGGGGAGCAAAGAGCACTGCTGCTGATGGCCATGCCACCCAGGCCACGAGGGACAGTGGAACCAAGGTCCCCGCAGATCACGCCACCCTGGGAACGGCTCACACCTGTAAGGAGATACCAACTCAGAATCCTCTCCATTTCAGACATGGTATGACCCAGAGTTTTTCTAGAACCAATCATTAACTGTCTTTTCACACTGAGGGACTAGTGACATGAATCCTTTTAAACTACAGGAAAATCTAAACCCCTTGCCATCTTCCTGAAGAGGTATAGTTAGCAAGTTGGACTCCAAACTCTACTTAACTACATTGCAATGTTGAAATCTTTAGGCAAAAAAACTGATTGAGGACAGAATCATCTAGAAATAACACTGCTAGAAAGGTGAGGGGAACAGATGACATCTAGGCTAGAGGTGGCATAAACATCGAATGTTAAAGATACAGATTTAAGAGATGTTTTCAGTAGCCCCAAGTGATCAGAATATACAGCTCACGGTTGGTTGGTTTGTTTTCTCATAAAACATTGTACCACCTGAGGAGTATTCTGTTTGGCTGAAAGACTTGGGTGATTTTTAAAGAACCAATTAGCAGGTCTGAATTTGCCACATGCGTAAGCCTAAGCTTCATGGATGCCCCAGATGGGTCCATATTTTGGGTGGTGGTCAGATATTTTGGGCTCTCCATGTCTCTCAGCTCCTATCTCCCTTACTCAGTGACCTATGGACAGAGGTTCAGTCCCCTATCACAAGTAACCTATGAAGACCATAGATACCCAAAGAAGCATGCCCACCCACACCCTCAAACTTACAGATGTTGATGGAGCCCACACCTTCACACAACCTGCAGGGGAGAGAAGAGGAGGCAGTTAGAACCTGGTTCCTCTGCTTTTGCGGCATGCCTGTTCCCCATCCTGAAGGCAGGGAGGAGAGATGAGGGGCGGGGCCTTCTGCAGAGGCATCAGTGCTAGCACTGTTCCCTGGGACCCCTAAAGGACAGGGGGAGGTTACTTTGCAGGATCCAAAAGGCCGCTTTATTCCCTGTTTGCTTCTGTGCTATGAAAACTTGGGATACTGAAAAGTAGGGGTGGGGTGACCCTTTTTGTCCCTCTTCTAAAATTCCAGCAAAGCCAAAAAATAGGTGATGGGAGCATCTACTGCCTGACTGGACACCTCTGGGTGGGAAAAAGCTTACCTAGCATCCAAATGGATCCATTTTTACCTCACATTCTTAAATGCTATCCCAGACACACGCCTGACTTGATCAATTCAGAGGGAGGCTGAAGGGTATGTAGTTAAGAGCCTGGACCCTAGAGCTGGCTGAACCAGTTACTAGCTGGATGACCTTGGGCAAGTCACCTAACCTTTCCAAGCCTCAGTTTTCTCAGCTCTAACAAGATTGTTATAAGTTCTGTGTGTAAAGTGTCTGCAGACAGAGCCTGGCATGAAGTAAACCTGATGTAAGGGTTTTCGGTACCCTTTGCTGAACACTATAAACAACTCATTATGATGAGTCATTGTACCAGGACCTTGCATGCTTCATAAACACCTGTACTTTCTGCTCTGTGTCTCCCTCACTTTTTTTAAACTCCCAACTTCAAAACTTTTTCTCCAGGAGTGTTCTCCTCTGATTCATTCTGCCTGACTCAGAACCCTTCTCCACTCCTCGTTTTCTCAGGGGATATATGCTTCCAGCTCACCTTCCTGCTACGTGAACCTGGCTTTACTACAGTCTTAGAACTGTGCCCTTACAGAAGATTCTAGCCAATGCCCAGCAGCTATCTCCAAGTTGAGTGATTAGGCCTGCTTTTATTTTCTGTGCTTTCTGCAATGAATGAGCATATAATCTAATTACATATGTTATATGTAAGAGGAAAGTGAAAGTGCTAGTCACTCAGTCATGTCTGACTCTTTGTAACCCCATGGACTGTACCTAGCCAGGCCCCTCTGTCCTTGGAATTCTCCAGGAAAGAATACTGGAATGGGTTGCCATTCCCTTCTCCAGAGGATCTTTCCAACCCAGGGATCAAACCCGGGTCTCTCACATTGCAGGCAGATTCTTTACCATCTGAGCTATCAAGGAAGCCCCATATGTGAGAGAAGAAGGTCTATGAAAAGGGCAATGGCCACCATATGCAAATACACTAAACAACCATTCAAAACAAAAGCTCATGTGTAGGGAACACTGCGTCATTTATTATGACTGAGTTACCAACACACTAATGATGATTGATGATTACCATAATGAAAGTAAGTTTCACATTGCACTCTGAGTGCTAGCAAGTGGGTTAGGGACTGCAAAGGAGGGGATAGCGCAGTTGGCTTCACCCAAAGGCCTGAGAAATGGACAGGAAATTTACCAGCCTTGGTCAGGCATGGCCAGCTGCCTTGGGCGCCACTCTTGTCAGATTTCTAACACCGACAGTGTTCATATGGAGTCTCTCCGTGGGTGCAGCCCTCTCAGGCCACCCCACCATAGAGTTATTCTAATTCTGATAATACCTTCTTCCTGTACAAACTTACTACGTTCCAATACCTGTTGAATCTTTGTGATATCCTGAAGCAGTGGATTTTATGATTATCTGTTTTACAGGTTAGGACATTACTTTGAAGCTAGTATGTGTAGCGCTGGGATCCAAACCTGGGTGATCTGGCTCACAGCCTGTGATCATAACCTCTACACTCTATTCCCCAGTCTGGCCTGCTTCCCACGATGGGACCCAGCTCAGAGGCAATTGTGATGTGGCCATCTCAAGGCTAGAGACCCTTGTACCACCTGAAAAGTAAACCTGCATTGCTCCCTCCCATGCTGACATCCCCTGGCCCCTATTCTTGGCTCAAACTGTCAGCACTGCCTGAGGTGACCTATCCCTTTCCTGCCCCCCTCAGCTCCTCTACCTCCTCCCCTGGGAAGCCTCTGACAGTCTTCCTGGGACACTAAGCCCAGTCACCTAGGGGATGGGTGGACCCATGCCTGCCCCTGTCTTCCCTGCTGGGCAAGGACGCAGTGCTGCTTCCGTCTATTCTCCATTCCTGAACACCAGACTCTCTGGGCTGAGAGAATTCCTTGCATTCTGCGCATCCCAAAGTGAATGGCTTTTAACAAACCTTATGAATCATTCCAGCTTTCACAGCCCACTGAGATATGACTGCGAAAACACCCTTTCAGCCAACAGGGTAAAGAAGTTGCCTGGGAATGAGCTGTAGGTGCACTGGAGGGACAGCACAGGAGGGGACAGAGATCGCTGGCGTGCTAGCCAGGAGGCTGGTGTAGTTGTAGCTTAGCCACTAACTAGCTGCAATCTGATGATGAAGCTGAAGCTCCAATACTTTGGCCACTTGATGCAAAGAGCCGACTCATTAGAGAAGACCCTGATGCTGGGAAAGATTGAAGGCAGGAGAAGGGGATGACAGAGGATGAGATGGTTGGATGACGTCACCGACTCAACGGACGTGAGTTTGAGCAAACTCCGGGAGATGGTAAAGGACAGGGAAGCCTGGTGTACTGCAGTCCATGGGGTTGCAAAGAGCTGGACACGACTGGGTGACTCAACAACAAGAAGCTGTGGTCTTGGACAAGCCTTTCTCCTCTCTGAGCTTCCGTTTCCCTATCTGGGAATAGGGCAATGGCTGGCCTCTCTAGGTCTCTAGAGACTTGGCCAGTTTGAATGCTCTCTGCCTGGAGGTGAGTCAGTGAGACACTCTTCTAGTCCCATGTGGGGATATGAAGTGGCCCTGGGCCCATGCTCACCGGCTCTCCTCGCCCTCCAGCAGTTTGCGATAAGTGGCGATCTCCACGTCCAAGCCCAGCTTGGAGTTCATCACCTCCTGGTACTCCTTGAGCAGGCAGGCCATGTCCTGCTTGGCCTTCTGCAGGGCCTCCTCCAGCCCCACCAGCTTGCACTTGGCATCGTTAAGGGTCGCCTCGCCCTGCTGCTCCGCCTCGGCCAGGGCAGTCTCCAGCTTGCAGCGCTGTGGGGAGGAAAGGAGACAAGGAGCTTAAGAAGAGTGCTGTCTGTGGGGACTCTGGGTCTCTGTGGGGACTAAGGTCTCCCATAGCCTTGGTCATCCTAGTTTACCTCAATTCAAAATGGTCAATTTTTAAATTAACTAGGCAGGGAAATCACAGCCATTTGGAGCTTTCTCCCTTCATTTTTTAAAACTATCTTGTAAGACTCAATTCCAGGGTGAGCTGTTAGGGGAAGAAAATGTTAGCACTAGAATCAAACTAAGGCTAATATTAGATAATTATCTCACATTTTAATACTGCTGTTAGTTTACAAGTCACTTTCACAGATGGTATCTAATTTGACCTTGAAGTTACTCCTGAGCTTGTCAGAATAGGTATGGTTATTTCCATTATTCAGATGAAGACATTGAACCTCAGTCGGAGAGGCTGTGACTTGCTCCAAGCTACCCGATTAGTGAGGGCCAAGCCCAGATTTTCAGAAGCTGCTGTATGGGAATCTCATTCTTTGGTCCCCTAAGATCAGCATGCTGGAAGAAGCTCCTGTTCCAATGCTTTTATCCATTAACTATAGCGCCTTCCTTTTGTCCACTTAAGAAAGTATATGGAACTTCTACAACTCAATAGCAGAAAACAAAATTAACCTAATTTTTTTAATGGGCTAAGGACCTAAATAGACATCTCTTCAGACAAGACAAATAAATGACTAATAGATATATGAAAAAGACGTTCAACATCACCCATCATCAAGGAACTGCAAACCAATCACAGTGAGAATTACCTCACACCTGTCAGTTTGGCTATTATCAGAAAAGCCAAGACAAGTATTAATGAGGATGTGGAGAAATTGAACCTCTGGTACACTTTTGGTGGGAATGCAAAATAGTGCAGCTGCTCTGGAAAACAGTTTAAAGGTTCCCCAAAAACTTAAAAATAAGATTATCATATGATCCAGCAATTCCACTTCTGGGTATTTTATCCCAAAGAATCTAAAGCAGAATCTCAAAAAGATATTAGCTCTCGCATGTTCCTATTATTCACAATAGCCAAGAATGAAAACAATGTAATGTTCATCAACAGGTGAACGGATAAAGAAATTGTGGTATACACATACAATGGAATATTATTGAGCCTTTTAAAAGAAAGAAATTCTCCAATGTGTGACAAGGTGGATGAACCCTGAGGACATTATGCTAAGTGTAATGAGCACCGAAGAATTGATGTTTTTGAACTGTGGTGTTGGAGAAGTCTCTTGAGAGTCGCTTGGACTGTAAGGAGATCCAACCAGTCCATCCTAAAGGAGATCAGTCCTGGGTGTTCATTGGAAGGACTGATATTGAAGCTAAAACTCCAATACTTTGGCCACCTGATGCAAAGAGCTGACTCATTTGAAAAGACCCTGATGCTGGGAAAGATTGAGGACAGGAGGAGAAGGGGATGACAGAGGATGAGATGGTTGGATGGCATCACTGACTCAACGGATATGAGTTTGGGTGGACCCCGGGGGTTGGTGATGGACAGGGAGGCCTGGCGTGCTGCGGTTCATGGGGTCACAAAGAGTCAGACACGACTGAGCAACTGAACTGAACTGAATACACCAGACACAGAAAGACAAACACTGCACAATTCAGCTTATATGACGTATCTGAAATAGTCAAAATCATAGAATTAGAATGTAGTAGACATATCCCTGGTGGTCTAGTGGTTAAGAATCTGTCTTGCAATGCCAGGGTGCGAGTTCAATCCCTGGTCGGGAAACTAAGATCCCTATGTCTCAAGCAATTAAGACTGCAAAACTAGAGAGTCCATGTGGCGCAAGTAAAGACCCTGAATGAGGCAACAAAGATTCTACATGCGGCAACTAAGACCTGAAGCAGCCAAATAAATACATATTAAAAAAAAAAAAAAAGAAAGAGTGGAGTGATGGTTGCCAGGGTCTGGGAGGAGGAGGAAATAGGGAGTTAGAAATCAGTGGGCATAAAGCAGGACAAATAAGCTCTAGAGATTCACTATGAAACATTGTACCTAGAGTCAACAATAATGTATTGTACATTTTAAAATTTCGTTAAGAGGGTATATCTCATTTTAAGTGTTCTTGTTGTTAGTCACTCAGCCGCGTCCAATTCTTGTGACCCCATGGACTGTGGCCCACCAGGCTCCTCTGTCCATGGAACTCTCCAGGCAGGAATACTGGAGTGGGTTGCCATTCCCTTCTCCAGGGGATGTTCCCCACCCAGGAATCAAGATAGGGTCTCCCGCATATCAGGTGGATTCTTTACCATCTGAGCCTTCAGGAAACCTATAAGTTTTTATTCTAACCACATTAAAATAAATATTTTTAAAAAGCATATCAGAATGCAAGTGAGGAAAACTTCTAACGTTCTCTAACTTCACTTCTGGAAAGTAAATCATTCTCATATTCCATTATTTGGCCACTAATAGTAACAAATTACTTCTGATACGTCTTACACAGTGGCTGAGAACAGCTAAACTGAGGGGAGAGGACAGAATTTAAACCAGGTATACGTGGGAACTCAGTATTATGATACAGGTGGTATCACAAACCAGTGAGTAAAGAAATGGATTACATAACACATTTTCTTACTGTATGTGGAGAAATTTAATTAAAAAACTACTCCTTGTATACACCAAAAATAAAGGTCAGATGGATTAAAGACCTAAATCTGAGAGGTAAAAGTATAAAATCAGTGGAAGACAAAATTGTACCAGGAGATCTCTATGACCTCAAACCTTTGTTAAGTATTAACCGTTAAAGCAAAAAGTGATGGATTTGGCTACATCCAGTTTGAAGATTTCTATTTAGTGAAGGAAATCAGAGCAAAACAGACAAGTGGCAGACTTAGAGAAGATTAACTGCAAAATGTATAAATATAAAGGGTTAATGTCTACATAGAATGGACAAGGAAATACTGGAAATCACTGAGAAAAAAAAGACAGAATCATAATTAAAAAAAGGGCAGAAGATCTGAACAGGCAGCTCTTAGAAAGGAAAATGCAAATGAGTAGTAAGTGAATGAAGAGACAGTCATTCTAGTTAACGACAGAAATGAAAATTATAGTAACAGTTAGATGCCATTTACATGTTATTAGATCCACAAGAGTTCCAAAGCCTGGTAATAGCAAATGCTGAAACAGAAGTCCTCGCTTGCCCATACTGGGAGCACTCTGACCCGGAACTCCGAGGGCACTTATGGAAAGTAAATTAGTGAATATATTACAACTCAACAATTCCATTTCTTGCTTTATACCTTCAAAACATCCCTCACGTGGTTACACATGGAAACCTGTAGAAATATGTATTAAATGTTCATGATACAACTGATTGTAACAGTAAAGTCTCGGGGGCAAACTAAGCAAGCATCCATCAATGAGGGAATGGATAGGAAACCATGGTTTATAAATAGGACAGAAATAATGAAACAGACAATTTATAGTGATGTGCATGGATTTCAAAGACTTCCGACTGGCAAGGGGCAGAGTTTGAATGAGATTTATGGTATAATATCATTTTGTAAACTTAAAACACTAAGAGGTTTAAATGAATCTAATACACATATGAAATATATCGATGAAAGAGAGACTATGAAGACCTATATTAAATGCATGAGAGTGAGTGCTGGGATGAAGTTAGAGTAGAATTGAAGATGAAGGATGGACAGTTGTAGATGAGAGAAATGCACAGAGGGTGGTAGTGCTCCTTTTGAACAGGGTGATGTGTCACTAGTTCAGGCCTGGGCACCCTAAGTCCAACAAGAGAAGCGGGGGGAGAGAGAAAAAGCAGGAGACGCGCACAGCACTGGACTATGTTGTCTAAGGTGTGTTTAGAGGAGAGAAACTGTGAAGGGATATAGAGGGCAACGAGGACAGAATTCAGAGAAGGTAGACCAAGCATCCTCTCTTTGAATGTCTTGTGCACTCTTGGTCACTCAGATGCAGATTGTTAAAACACAAGCCTCTTCAAAAGGGGACACTCCTACACTGTTGGTGGGAATGTAAGTTGGTGCAGCCATTATGGAAAACAGTACGGAAACTGAAAGTCGCTCAGTCGTGTCCAACTCTTTTTGACCCATGGACTAAACAGTCCACGGAATTCTCCTGGCCAGAATACTGGAGTGGGTAGCCATTCCCTTCTCCAGGGGATCTTCCCAACCCAGGGATCGAATCCAGGTCTCCTGCATTGCAGTGGATTCTTTACCATCTGAGCCATCAGGGAAGCCCAAAATAGTATGCAGATTCCTTTAAAACTAAACATAGAGTTACCATATGATCCAGCAATCCCAGTCCTGGGTATATATCTGGAGAAAACCCTAATTTGAAAAGATACATGCACCCCAATGTTCATTGCAGCACTATTTACAATTGCCAAGACATGGAAGCAACCTCAATGTCCATCGACAGATGAGAGGATAAAGATGTGACACACACACAGAGAGAGAGGGGGAGAAAGAGAGAGAGGGAGGGAGGAATGTTACTCAGCCATAAAAAAGAGTGAAATAATACCTGTAGCAACATGAATGGACTTAGAGGCTATGTACTGAGTGAAGGCAGTAAGACAAAGACAAATACCATATGATATCACTTACATGTGGAATCAAAGATATGACACAAGTGAACTTATCTACAGAAGAGTCACAGACATAGAGAACAAACTATGGTTACCAAAAAGGGAAGAGGATGGGGAAGGGGATAAATTAGGAGTTTGGGATTAGCAGATATAAACAACTATATATAAAATAAATAAACACCAAGGTCCACTGTATAGTGCAGGAAATTATACTCAATATCCTTTAATAAACCATGATGGAAATGAAATATAGATGCTTGTGCATGTGAGCTAAATTGCTTCAGTTGTGTTCAGCTCTTTTGCGACCCTATGGACGATAGCCTGCCAGGCTCATCTGTGCATGGGATTCTCCAGGCAAGGATACTGGAGTGGGTTTCCATGCCCTCCTCCAGGGAATCTTACCAACCCAGGGATCGAGCCCATATCTTTTATGTCTCCTGCTTTGGCAGGTGAGTACTTTACCACTAGCACCACCTAGAAAGCCTATATTTATGCTTATGCCCCTCCAAAGTTAGCAGCAGTGGGAGGAAAGCAGAGAGCAGACCCCAGCAGCAGCCCACCAACCTGCTGCTTGACGTTCTCCACCTCGGCTGTCAGCCTCTGGATCATGCGGTTCAGCTCATTGATCTCCTCCTTGGTTCTGCGGAGGTTCTCACCCTGCTGTGTTACTGTGACCTTCATCTCCTCGCACTGCAGGTTGGGAGACAAACATGAGGAAAGGACCAATGACTGCAAGGTGGCTGCAGGTACTGAGATGTTGCCATGCAGAGTCAACCCACATTCTTCCGGGATTGTCCCACCTCCTGCCCTGCTCTGCATGGACCTCCACCATAGCCCCTCTGAGCGCATGGGTGCATTTTCCAGGGAAGCTCCAGCTCCAGAGGTCCTCTCTGCCCAGTGGGGCTGTCTGCCTTCCAGCTCACCTTGGTTTGGTACCAGGACTCAACCTCGGCCCGGCTGCGGCTGGCGATGCCATCATACTGGGCCTTGATCTCAGCCACAACCGCGTCCATGTTGAGCTCCCGGCTGTTGTCCATCTTGACCACCACCGAGGTATCAGAGATTTGCGACTGAAGGAGGCAGATTTCCTGTAGGAGACAACAACCAGTGCCCTCATCTCCAAAGCCCTCTCCGATTCTCCTCTCTGCAAGTAATTCAAAACACAAACCCCAACTCTGAAATTTTAGAAAATTAATTAGAAAACTTCTGGCAAGTCAGGAAATTTTTTAAAGTGCTGCTTTAAGAATAAAAGGCTAGAATTTGGATCATAATATCAAGGCAGTGAGTAAGGTGGAATTTCATTAATGCCTGGATCAACAGAGGTAAATTTCTGTGGATAGGGTCAAATTGGGTCACTCCACTTGGGGCCTCAAATACCCAGATCAGCTGTGACTGTCTGTATAAACCTAATCCACCAGATAACGGATAGGTTCAGAGTCCTGAATTTTCTAATTGGGCTTTCACACTATTTGAATTAATAAGATATGATTATTATATTCACATACCTAAACTTACAGTGTCAAATCTCCATGTTATGCTGTGTAGATAGGCAATGAATCACAGTCTTTCAAGTTATTTTTTTTGTTTTTTGTCTTTTTTTAATTACAGTATAGTTCATCTACAATGTTATGATCACTTTAGATGTATAGCAAACTGATTCAGTTATACATACATATATATCTTTTTTCAGATTTTTTTTTCTTATAGGTTATTACAAAATGTTGAGTTTAGTTCCCTGCATTCTATGGTAGGTATTTGTTGGTTATCTATTTTAGATATAGTAGTGTATATCTGTTAACTCCAAAAGGGAAGGGCATTACTCATTTCTATTTTGACAGATCTGAGCAAGAGAAAAATCTCTTGTCACAAAAGGAAAGGATCTTGAGGCCCTAGAAGAATAAGGAATGCTTAACTTCCTAGAACCAAGGAACCAGGACAGAAAACCTAGAAAACCCTCCTCCGCCCTCTCCTTCACTTGCCCTTCTGGAGATGGGAAGAGGCTCACCTCATCGTACAGGCACTGCAGGAAGCTCATCTCCTCCTTCAGGGCCTCCACGTTGGCCTCCAGGTCAGCCTTGCGCAGATAGGCACAGTCGATGTCCTGGTGGAGACACACAGGAGGGTGGGATAAGAGAGTGGGCCAGGGGAGCCTTCAGCGCCCCTGGACCTCTGCACTCTGTGGAGGCCCTGAGGCCATCTCCCAACCCACCCCTTTCCCATCACATAAACATCAGTGGGACCCCTGGGATAGAAGTGGGAAGGAGTCAGACTCCTAGAGAGTTCTTTCCACTTCCTCCAGAACGAAGGATCCCGCAGAAGCATGTAGCCTAAGATGACAACCTAAAATGTCAGGCTGCAGCCACCAAGCCAAACTGGTCCATAGAGCATGGCTGTGTGGTGAGCACAGAGCCAGGGGTGATCCTTGGCGCCCAGGGTCAGGCACCACTCAACACCCAAGCAGCTGGCTCTCCCGTCTGAAGCCAAGGCAACACCTGTCCTGGCAGATTTTTCTACCAGCCCTCTCTCCATTCCGTGATTACTATCAAATGAGGTGTGTCTGGTAAGCACAGTATTTATGAAGAGCATTAGCATACACTTCAACTCACCAATTTGAAATCAAAGAGAAATCATTAAAAGTTTTCTCCCCTGGTTTTTCCACCATCTCCACTTGCACTGAATAAGGACCACATCTCCCATAGTCACTAGCAAGCTGAGAACTAACACCTCCCGATCTGGGAAGCAAAGGCCATAGGAGAGAGAAACTGATTTGAAAGTGACCATGTCAGCTTTCGGGAAGTTTACAAAAAGCCAAACAGCAGCATGGTGAGGTCTCTTTTTAAGAAGCTTACATCAGCACAGTTGGTTCCTGCATGGCAGCCAAGATGGCTTTGGCAGCCTGACCCACTGACAAGCCTCCGTTTGCCGGGGAAGCTGGTCTGATCACCACCGCAACTGGACTGACTCGAAATTATCAAGATGCCCAGTTTCCGAGCATGCAGCATCCAAGATTTAATTCCTCTCCATATGCAACGAGTCACTCACCTTCTTCAGCACCACAAACTCATTCTCAGCCGTAGTCTTGAGAGCCACCTCTTCTTCATACCTGAGGAGAGACAGCACAGTTGGCCAGGCTCCACCCAAGGGGTGAGGGCCTCAGGCTAGCCAACCAAGTCCTAGGTTATCAAAACTCCCTGGTCCTGCCCTGGACTTTCTGTGACTCTTAGGAGAATCGTCTTGGCCTCTCTAGACTTCTGTTTCTCAGCCACAAAGAACCCACCAAAGGACACCGGATATGGAGTTCAGATACCTGATTTCTGGTCCAAGTTTGGGCTGAAGTCGCTGCAAAAACCTCAGGCAAGTCACTGAATCTCTGCGTCTTGGGTTAAATTGCCCGATGTGTGATCAGGTACCCCGTAATTATTTGTTCATTTCAAAGGAATGAAAGATACTCCAGGAGGCCTTTCAACCCTAAAACTGTACAAAATATAGCTACCCGGGAGGCCATTCTCTCCCTTTCCCCCAACATCCAAGACCTTGAAATCAGAGAAGCCACTCATGGTGCCCAGATTGCTGGGAGCATTTCCACAGCCCTCCTCTGCCAGCCTGGTCCATTCTCTCTCTCTTGCCTGTGAGGTTTTATCCCTGGAGCAGTCCTGCCCCAACCTGACAAGGAGTACCAGAGTTCCCAGAACATGGTTTTCACAACTTTTTAATGACAGGGTAATTGGGACTGCTGTAAACTCTGAGCTCTATAATTACCAGCCCTCACACCCCCAGAGTGAGAGACAGACCCTGACACCTGCAAACACAATTGTGTCTGCATTTGCATCCCCCCAGGCAAAACCCATTGCTGGATCCATCTGGATGGTAGAGCCTGATCTTCCAAGACCAGAATTTCAATTACTTCCCAGTGAAATTACCAGCACCAATTATGTCAAAATCACCCATCACTCTGTCCATATCTACCAAGTAAAGAAGAGCAAGTTAACAGTGACCTAGTAAGTTTAAACAAGGTAATGGCCAGACTAAATAAATCTAATTAAAACAAAAGATTTACATGGACCTTTGAATTGTGGAGCCTGGCAGAACAAGAGCCTGATAACTTATCTGCCGAGTAAATAGAAGAATGATCCAAGACACTTGAATGGTATCTGCCAAATCATCCTCAAGGTAACTCCCCAGAGACCTCTCCTTTCCTCCTGTCCTAGCGCTGACTGCTCCTAAGTGTCTGTTCTCCATCCTCCTGCGTCCTTTGTTCCTCACTCTCCATCTCTTTTGGGCTTCCCTGGTAACTCAAATGGTAAGGAATCTGTCTGCAACGCAGAAGGCCGGGGTTCAATCCCTGGGTCAGGAAAATCCCCTGGAGAAAGGAATGGCTACCCAGCCCAGGAATCTTGCTTGAAGAATTCCATGGACAGAGAATCCTGGTGGGCTTCAGCCCAGGGGTCACACGGAGTTGGACACGACTGAGTGACTAACACTTTCACTGTCACTTTCTCCATCTCTAGGTCAGTCTGTGCTCTGGATGTGTGCCCACCTCTCCCAGGCTGGGAGCTCTTCTTCCCTGCAAAGCTTTCCCCAGTTCCCAGAATGGGGCTGCAAGTGTTGAGAGCCGAGACAAGGCAGAGCAAACTAATAAAGCAGAGCCATCTTGGTAAGTAGGCTGGGATGACCCTAATCTTTAGCCACCTCCGTCTCCGGGAAGGTTGTATGAACTCAGTCAAGACCCACTGCACACCTATAACCACTCCCAGCCTGGCCACACTCACTTCTTCTTGTAGCCCTCCAGAACTTCCTCCACGTGGCTGAGCTCTGAGGCCAGCCTCCCGCTGTCGGCCTCCACGCACTCGGCCTCCCGCCTCAGTGTCTCGATGTAGCCATTGAACAGGGGCTCAAGGTTGCTCTCGCAGCACTGGCGGTTCTGGTAGAACTGCAGCTTGGTCTCCAGCAGCTTGTTCTGCTGCTCCAGGAGGCGCACCTGCCATCCGGAGTGGTAGAAAGAGACTCAGGAGGAGCCCCGGGAGGTGACTGGTCCCCCAGAGCTCCCCCTGCCCTTGGGGATGATCCCTGAGCCGCAGCAAATGATCTGGCCAAGTCAGAAAATGCAAGACACAATTGTTGCCCCCCAAAACTTCTCCTCGCTCCATCCCTCCTTCAAGAAAGAATACACAATGTATTTGTGATTTATTTACTCTGCACAGAACGAAATAACTTCTCATCCTGAAAAAATATCCCAGACCTTGTGTGGCAAGCCAAAAATGGCCCCTCAAAGATGTTTATGTCCCAGTCCTCAGAACCTGTAAATAGGTCGCATTACACGAAAGAGGACCTTGCAAGTGGAATTAAGGTTATGAAACTTAAGATCAAGGGATTAGCCTGAATTATCCAGGTGACACCAAGATAGTCACACAGGCCTTTTAAACTAAAAGGGAAGGCAGAAAAGTAAAAGATATCCTCAAAAGAAGGAAGCAGAGGAGAGATTTGAACCATGAGAAGCTCTGGTCCACTATCATCTTTGAAGATAGAGATCAGGCCTTGAGTCAAGGAATATGGAGGCCCCTAGACACTGAGACCAACCTCTGGCAGTCAGCCAGCAAGGGACAGGGACTCCAGTCCTCCAGTCACAGACCTCAATTCTGTACGTTTGCATGGCCCTGAACGTAAGTTTTTCCAGGACCTCCAGAGGAAGTACAACCCTGCTGACACCTTGATTTTGGCCTCGTTAGGTAATAGGTTTGTGTTCTTTTAAGCTGCTAAGTTTGTGGGCATTTTTATGGCAGTGATTCAAAAATGCACCCACCATGACTCTCCTTCACTCTGACCCCAAGGCAAGGGGTCCAGAGGGACTGGACCAGGAATCTGAAGATTTCTCATTGCCTAACTCTGCCACTCACCATGTCATTGTGCCTCATTTTTTCTGAGCTTCAATTTATTATTTTTATTTTTATTTATTTATTGATGGCTGCCTTCAGTCTTTGCTGCCGCTTGTGGACTTTCTGTAGTTGTGGTGAGCAGAGGTTACTCTCTAGTTGTGGTGTGTGGGTTTCTCCTTGTGGTGGCTTCTCTTGTTGCAAAGCATGGGCTCCACAATCTGAGGTCAGTGGTTGTGGCACACAGGCTTTTTTGTGCCGAGGTGTGTGAAATCTTCCCGGACCAGGGCTTGAACCTGTGTCCCCAGGATTGGCAGGCGGGTTCTTAACCACTGGATCACCAGGAAAGTCCTCTGAGCCTCATTTTAAACTGAGGCAGTGAGAACACATCAGCAGCGGCACACTGGCAGCCCCCAGGTGCTATCTGGCCCAGAGGCATGTTTTATTTGGCCTGCAGGTTGTTTTATAAAAGTCCGATTCATCACCAGCATTTAATAAGTGAGTGATTTGGGGCGAGAATCTGGCTTTCCCTCACCTCAACAAGCCTGAAACTTGGATGATGCTGGGTATGAGCTAGATTTCAACCTCGCCCAACCCCTGGCTGGTGGCCTTGGGCAAGGAGTAACCTGTATGATCCAACATCACCTTCATTTTGCCGAAGTGAGGGAAGAATGGTTTGGACAGCCAACAGCATGTTAAGAATGGGTGTCCAGCACCTTTGCTTGCAGGCATGCCTATTCCTGATGAGGGCATTTGTCTAAGAACAAAGTTTCCACTCCTCCCGCCCCCATCCCCTTGGAATGCACCTTACTACAAATTCCAAGGTGCAGATGTGCGCATGAATCACATTGGAAGGGGAGGTTTTCCTCCAATGAACATGGGTGGCTATCCTTCCCAGAGCCATCAGACTCACAGAGGGAGCTTCACTGGGACAAGGAAAACCAGAGCTATACATCCAACCAGACTGCAACATCAGAACGGCACCATGCTACATCCCCTAACCCGACCCCCGTGGATCTCCTGATTCTCACCTCACTGTCTTTAATCTGTATATGTTTTGAGTAGGGGAGTGCATCAGGGCCTGAAGTCCTAGAAATTCCCAGGCTTCCCACAAGGCGCCCACCAGAAAGAAGCAGGACAGGAGCTTCTGGACTCTCTGTCCTGGCTCCTCTGTCCACAAGGGAGACAGCAGCGTCTCCTCTAGGAGAGGGTGAGACACCAGCCTCAGCAGAGAGACCCACCCCACCCAACCCCCTTGATGGCTGAGATCCAGAAGATGGGGCCCCAGACACACAGTCAGCTCCTGCTGGGCAAGGTGAGCAGCAGCGATAAACCTTCCTTTTCTGTCTGGTGGTTTCACATCCACGATTACTTTGGAATCTCATGGCAACATTTGAAAACTGAGACCCTGATTCAGTCATGTTCTCAGGGCCATGCACTAATTCGGAACAGGGCAATCCCCAGGTATTGGAACCCAGTCTGTCACCAGGTTCCAAGTACCTTTCCCTTCCTAAGCCACAGCCCAGGGGACAACCCAGACACCCACCTTGTCGATGAAGGCAGCGAACTTGTTGTTGAGACATTTGATCTGCTCCTTCTCCTCGTGCTTCACGCACTGCGCCTTGGGGTCGATCTCCAGGTTGAGGGGTGTGAGGAGGCTCTCGTTGACCGACACAGTGGTGATACAGGGTGGGGTAGGCCCGCAGAGTCCCCCTGCCCTGTAGCCAAAGCTTCCCCCTCCTCGGAGGGGCCACGCACAACTCACTGCGATCCGCGGGGACCCCACTGCACACAGGCTCCGGCTGCCAAAGCCCCCGAGACGACGGTAGCTGGGTCCCCCGGGGCTGCCCCCGCGGAAGGCCAGGCCATTGGCAAAGCCATGCACCCCAGGCTTGGGCACAATGGCTGAGCAGGAGCTGAAGTCCCGCACCCTGTAGCTGGAACTGTTGCGGTAGGAACAGCTCGCCATGCCTCTGCGCGCCAGGCCAGGGCCAGGACGGGGAGGTGGGGAGAATCCAAGGATGCCAGGACCCGCTAGCCCTCCTGCCTTTTATCGGGCAGACAGCAGGCCTCCAGACAACATAAAAGTCAGGAGAAAGTTATTAACACCATTTATGAGCGTGGGAATCTCCTGCTAGGCAGGCTGAGAGGGAAGCTGAAACTTGCCTCCCTTAATAGATGTATCAAGGAGACCCTGTATCACAGTAAACCTGCCCCTGCCTTTTCAGCCCCACAGGCCTAGACACATCCATGAAGCCCCTAATTCCCCTGCAGCCCTGGGAGCAGACCTGACATCATGATCCCACATGGGCGAGTGGAGGCCTGTACCAGTGCATTCTTGAGACTTGAAGGGTCCCATGTCCCACTAAGGTCCCTGGGCCCGTCCTTCCCAGCAGAGCACATGATGCCTGGAGCATCCTTCCAGGTGAGCACGGGCGAGGCATCATCTTCGAGCCTTTCCCTGGCATGGATGAAAGTGGAAGTCTCTCAGTCGTGTCCAAATCTTTGTGACCCCATGGACTATATGGTCCATGGAATTCTCCAGGCCAGAATACTGGAGTGGGTAGCCATTCCCTTCTCCAGATCTTCCCAACCTAGAGATCGAACTCAGGTCACCTGCATTGCAAGCGGATTCTTTACCAGTTGAGCCACCAGGGAAGTGTGGCATGGATGAAGGTGCTGGCATCTCTTTTTACGTGCTGCGGGCTGGCCAGCCTCGAATCCCTTCCCTTGGCACGAGGAAGACAACCGCGGGGTCACGCAGGTCATCCAGTGCACAACAACATCCTGTCTTATGGTAGAGTTACTGGAGCTAAGAGTGGCCTCTCGATTCAGAAATCATGCCTTATCCACTTCTACAACCCTCATGGCAACCAGCACATACTAGCTCCTCAGGAAGCATTGCTTGAACAGCCCAGACACAAGAAGGAAGGGCCAATGTGTGAAGAGCTCCTCCAACTAGTCCATTGACACTGGTTGACTCTCCACTGTGTGCCAAGCCTGGGAGCCAGCCTGGAGGAGGTGCCTTCATTCTTGGGGGTGAATGCTGACATCCCTCCAGAGCAAGACCCTGGTGTAGATGCTGTGGGAAATAAGGACGGTAGATACAGTTTGCCTTGAGGAACCTGGTTCTCATGGGAAGATCAATGGCAAGAGAGGGAAAGAGGACCGATCAGGCAAAGGGGGTGCTCCTGGCCTTCTGAGGAGGGCCATTCACTTATGGTAGGCTGGGGTGGCGTTGGGGGATCACAGAGGAGGTGGGAGCCAAGGCAGGTCCTGGAAGACAGTAAGATTTGGCAGAGAGAACAGAGGCAGGGGTGCCAGGCAGAGGCACTGGGCAAGCCAGACACCCAGAGAAATTGCCCAGTACTTGAGGCCCCTTGACAAACCAAGGCCCTCAGCCCTGGCCTCCCACCCCCGCCTCATAAGATGCCACCTCCCAGAAGAACAGGGGGAAAATGGGCCCAGTGGGGAAGTGCCTGCCTCTTGGATCAAGTGCTGTTGGCGGCCCTGACTGCTGTGATGCCAAAGCCCTCAGCTCGCCAGGGTCTTGAGTAAAACACTCATTACAAGAATCTCTATGTACAAAGCCAAGAACAAGGACTAACCTTCCAGAACACCGTCTTCAGGAAGCAGGCTTGGGGAAGGGGCATAAGAGAAACAGGACAAGGAGAATAAGGTTGGGGGGGGGGTCCTCTCTTCTCTCTGTCTACCTCTCTCTCTCTCTCTCACACACACACACACACACATACACACACACCCCACAGCAGGAAGCAGAGTCCTACTCTAGGTGGGGAGCACAGGGATCTGTCCAGAGGGAGCAGTTCGTACCCCAGGAGCAAAGGGGCAGAGTCCCCAGGGTGAACCCAGTGAGTGATGGGATAAGGAGACCCTACAAACTGAATTCCTATGGAAACAACTGACTCCAGTCTTTTGCTCTTGTGGCCACAAGACTGCCTCCCCTCCCCGCTTGCTGGCACAGCTCCCTCACCAACCCTAGCTGGCGGGAGGAGACTTGCCTGGGCCAGAAGGCCAGGCTGCTCCTCCACGTGGACTCGCTGATTAAGGGAAGCAAAATAGAAACTGCAATACAATACGGATGCTCTGGAAGGGTCTCATGCGGGTCTCTGTATGTTCCTTACATTCAACAAGAATTTATTGAGCACCAGTGCCAGTCACCATTCTTTGAACTTGGGACACACCCGTGAATAAAGCACACAATGACATGTATTTTTTTTTAAGTTTACTTTCCTTGGAAAGAGACTGACAATAAACTTGGTGGCTCAGATGGTATAGAATCTGTCTGCAATGTGGGGGACCCGGGTTCAATCCCTGGGTCGGGAAGATCCCCTGGAGAAGGGAATAGCAACCCAATCCAGAATTCTTGCCTGGGAAATCCCATGAACAGAGGAGCCTGGTGGGGTACAGTTCATAGGGACATGAGCAAAGAGTCGGACACGACTGAGTGACTACCCTGATGATGATAAGTCTTATGGAAAGAATAAACAGTACAAGACAAGAGGAATCAGGAGAGCAGGGAGATAGATAGGGCCGTTTGTAGCAGGGTGGTCTGAGTGGGCTGCACTGGGAAGGTGACTTTGAGCCAAGGTTTTGAGGAGGTAAGGGGATGAGCTGCGAGGGCAGAGGAAGAGCCAGGGCAGCTGCTCAGGGTGCAAATAGGCCTGGCTGCTGCCCTCCAGGGACAAGGAGGCCAGTGTGGTTTGAAGGGCAGGAGCAAGTTCTGAGTGTGGGCAAGTCTAGGAGATGCAGGGAGCGGAGGGTTCCACCCCAATCATGGAGCTGGTGGGCTCCCATTGAGGGCATTGTGGAGCCAGGGGGCTTTGGCCAGAGGATGGACATGAGCTGAAGTGTTAGATGACCTCCATGACATGACAGCAGCCTGGAAAACAGACTGCAGAGGGAGGCAATGGAGGAAGGAGGGGGAAGGGTCAGTGGGAACCCTGGGAGATAGCAGAGCCTCGTGCCAAGGAGGAAGCCCTGGAGGGTGTGCAAGTGGCCAGCTTTGGATGGAATCTGAAGAAAGAGCCAACCAGATTTCTTGACAGGTTGGATTCAGGATGTGAGAGAAAGGGAAGAGTCAAGGAGGTCTCCGTGTTTTCGGGTGGGGTAAACCTGTCTCTGGGCTTCCCCAGTGGCTCAGCAGTAAAGAATCTGCCTACCGTGCAGGAGACGTGGATTTGACTCCTCGATCAGGAAGATCCTCTGGAGGAGGGTATGGCATCCCACTCCTATATTCTTGCCTGGAGAACCCCAAGGACAGAGGAACCAGGCGGGATACAGTCTACAGGTTCTCAAAGAGTCGGAAACGACTGCGGTGACTGAGCTCATGTGCATGCAAACCTGTCTCCACAACAAAGGAAAGCAGTGAAGCAGTGAGAAAAATGCCAAGATCAGTGCCCCAAACACTCATCCGGGCTCTGCTGACTCTATAGCGTGGCACAAGTCACCCACCCTATCTGGTCCCCCGTGTTCCCAACAGAGCATGCCAGAGGCAGACTGGATGGCCTTCAACATTTTCTAGGGAAGTCATGGGATCTCAGTTTTGTTGGGAATCCATTAGAGTTCATCATTCCACAGGGCCCGTGCTAAGTACACTGGATAGATGATAGACAAATAGATAGGTAATGAATACTTAGAGATAGATAGATGATAGATAGATAGAGAGATAGATAGACAGACAGATAGATAGATAGACAGACAGATGCTGAACTCTCTTCTCCAGCCAACAGGCCTACTTCTCGCTGTGTCCCATCCCTTGCTTGTGTGCACCTGAGCTGCTTCTGGTCCCAAGCATTGCTTGCGGGAATCAAGAGCAAACCAACTTTGTTGTCTTTGGAATTGAAATCATGTGATCTGCCCTCAAACCCTTGTGAAGCTAATCTTTTAAAATCTGAGTTTCACCTGAAATGATCACAATATTGTTTGTTAATTGGCTGTACCCCAATACAAAATAAAAAGTGTTTTTTTGGAAAAACAGCTGATCTCATGCACAAAATAAATAAAAACAAGGGAAAAATCTGAGTTAAAATACCTCTCTCTTCAGCGACACTGATTTCTTTGAATGCCTAGCTCTGTCTCTCTTCATTAAAATTATTTGTGACAACATTGTCAGAATTTCATTTTCTATTCCTTCTTAGGGCTCTGAGTATGTATTCATACCAATAATTAAATTCATTTAAATTCAATTAAATTTAATATACTTTTCTGGAGCCTTGTTAAATGATGAGTGTGTTAAAAAAAAAAAAAAAAAGAGTGTCCTTCCATTGCTATCATGGACTGGCAAGGGACAAGATCTCTTCCTGCTAGTTTTGTTCACATACAAACCAGGGCTTCCTGGACCAAGAAAACTAAGCCTTATGGTTTCCTCTACCCTCCGGAGACAGAACTGTTGAGGAGGGACCCCAAAAATCACAGACGCTCTGATCTTAGCATCTGTGTTCACGCACCTGGCAGGTGTCCAACACATGAAATTCTTCACTCAACAATATTCAAGTCTTACCATCTGTGTTTTTAAAGCATCATCTCCACCATCTGATGAGATAGCTGGTTCCATCCAAGTTTGCTTCTTCTCCTCTTTCCTTTTCACTGAAATACATCCTTCCTTAACTCTAAGGAGTTTTTTAGTGCCTTATGCACAGTGTGACTTCCTCCTTTTACATTAAAGCTGTTTCTTCCATATAAAGTCAACTGCCCTTGAAGTCCTGAGTTCCATCCTAACAATTGGTGAATTCACAGTTATCTCCTTCTGTTAACTTTCCGTCTAGGTTCATTCCTTGTATCTGTTGTGCCTGTGCAGGATTTAAGGAAGATGTGTGTCCCGGTGGTCTAGGTGATGGTGGCTTCCTAGGAGGACGTTAGAGGGGGACAGGCTGCATCTCAGCAGTGGCACCGAGTCGCTCCGGGGTGTGCAGGGACTCGGGGCAGAAGGCTTCCTACTGTTCAGGACCAGTGGTGACCCAGGCATGGTGGCATCTCAGAAGTGGTCCCTGCCGCCTTCTCTCAGGGGGCCTCACGTGTTTACTCTCAAAGGTAGAGAAGATTAGGCTAGTTCATCAGCATCTCACATGGAGCGTCCCTTGGGCAGAGTTTCTCGTGGAGCCTGGCTTGCTCCCTGATATATGATACCTTTGGCCCAATTACAAATTCTGACCTAATCTCGTTAATCTTGCAGCCAAAGTCACAGGACACAGAGATGAGCCTTCTTGCCCCAGAAGGACCTAAGGGCAGGGAAGAGAGAACTTCCAGGATTACTGGGTGCATTCCTGTATTCCTGTATTGTAAAGAAGGTTAGCTTCTGGAGCCGAAGGGAAATGTGTATAATCACGCCAGTGGGGGTGGGGGTGGGGGGCAGGGTGATTGGCAGCAGTGTACTCTGGTGGGGAAGAGTATGTTGTCACTGACATTGTTTAGAATTGCTTGTGCTTGGTGATAATAAGAACAAACTGATTTTTAGTCAGTTTTACTATTGGTTTTTAAATTCCTTACCAAAAAATAACACCCCTATGGCCTACACCCAGGGGAGATCAGTTTCATTGTATCCTCAACCCCACCCCATACATCACCAAGGGCTCAAATATAGTAAGAGCTGATTCCTTGATCACTTAACACCATTGAGGGTGTAAATCAGTCAGTAGGATAGCCATCCACACAGGAATTCAGAGACCCAGGCTCTGATCAGTGTTGTAGTTCTCGCCTGGCTGAGACATGTGGGTGCTGGATGCTGGATTAATCACCAAGGAATATAGTCACTAGTCACTCCTGCTGCCCGAAGTGAAATGAGGTGGCCTGGCCTCACAGCCTGGAGGGGGCTGGCGTTTCCAATTCCATCTTGGCCTTGGGCTGGGTCAACCTCACATCACCTTAGATAGACTTTAATGTAACAGACAGAAATCCTTCCATACATGCAGAAGCTTTGGGTCAACCCTCAAGTATTTAGAGTTTTACTAAGTGTAACACCTCCTCCCCTCACAATTCCAGATCAGCGGAAGGTTCCTGCCTGCAGATTAGACCCCTGTTTCTAAGAGACTTTCAAGCTAAGTGAGATGTGCTGAAATGGGGAGAGGACAGGCAGACAGGCACAGAATAAGAGGCTGGAACCAGGACAAGAAGGGCAGGGGCCCACTCATGTCCTAGGCAGGTGGAAGGCAGGAGCAGGGTTTCTGAGGTGTGGGGTTATCAGAAGAACATCATATCACTGGGGAAAACAGAAGGGGACCTGGGGGAACAGCTTTGAGTCTCCTGTATCTGATGCCAGAGGGAGAAACAGGCTGTTCTGATTTCTGGGGCGAAATAGCTGCTAAAAAGCTATGATTCAGATGTACAAAAAACTATGTTATCCATTACGGTTTTGCAGGAGGAATGGAGATCCAGGGGATTTTTCCTGAGACCCCAGAATGGCAGCCAAGTCCCAAAGCTCAGACAAAAGGATGTTAGTCCCCAAGGTCTAAGAGAGCTACATATTGGACCTGGCCATTACTCCTCATGGTTATAGGCCCCAGAGATGTTCTGGGAGGAAGCTTAGTGGAAGGGCCACAGTCTTGCCAGTGCCCAGCAGCATGGAAGGCAAAGTGTGGCCAAATGTTTTCAGGTAGCATCAGTATTGGGGGACCTCACAGGAATCAACCTTCAAACGAGCTGTGGGACTACTACTCAACTGTAGGCAACCATGGAGCCTGCACTCCTACCAGCTGTCACCTTGGCCGAGGTCTGCTCAACAATGCCTCCCCTTGATGCAACATTGAAAATCTCCTCAAAGAAGGAGGTGGAGGTGTGTTATGAGAGACCTGCCCCACCCAGCCAAGCCTTTATAGCTGTAAGCAGACTGGCCAGGCCCTGGGGAGGTGGTTAAAAGTGGGGTGAGAGAATAAGTTAGAGCAGAGCTTAAAACTGAAATCTTAAAATGAATTTCAAATGTCTTAAATTCTGAAATGAGATGATTCTAATCATGAAGAGTGGTTGCAAACTACGGAATCCAGCCAGTGTAGTAAATCACCCCAAAACATAGCTTTTTAAAAAATTTTTTATTTTGTATTGAGGTATAGCCAGTTAACAAGCAATGTTGTGATAGTTTCAGTTGAACAGCAAAGGGATTCAGCCATACTTATATTAATACCTATATCCATTCTCCCCAAAACTCCCCTCCCATCTAGGCTGCCACTTAACACTGAGCAAAGTTCACATGCTATATAGTAGGTCCATGTTGGTTATCCATTTTAAATATAGCAGTGTCCATCCCAAACTCCTTACCTATCCCTTCCTCCATCCTCCCCACCCCCAGCAACCATTAACTTGTTCACAAAGTCTGTGGGTCTAACACATAGCAGTTTTAAAAGCCAACATTTGTTTTGCTTATGAATCTGTGGTCTGGGCAGTAATCAGCAGGGTCCACTCACGTTCTGTCTCAAGGAGCTCCCAAATTCTCAGGCAGCACCCACGGATGCTCTGTGCCCAAAGTGGCAGCTGGACATCCTTGCCCTCTGCTGCTCAGATCACACAGGAGGAAGAGTGCCCAGTCTCAGCCCCCTCACTGCTTCTGGAGGATAGTGGTGGCCAAGACAGCAGCCCATGGGGGTCAAGGGCAACTGAGGAGTCCTGAAGAAGAAGAGGTTTGGTGTCTGTGTTGGGGTGAGGGAAAGTTGATGGGGACATGAGAGGCAGCTGTACCCACAGATGCTGTCAGGCTGCTAGGGGACACGGCTGATGCTTTGGTTCCCAAAGAGGTGAGGACACCCAAGGGGCTGCAGTGACAGGGGACTCAGCTTCAGGTTCCACTTAGGGGGTCGCTTCCAGGGCTGCCCAAGCTGGTCATGAGACAGGGAGGCAGCTAGCTGCCAGGAGGATGTGGTGGGTCTCAGTGTCCTCCGGAGTTCCCCAACTCCAACAGCTCAGGAGGCCTGCCAGAGGAGAAATTTCAGGAGCCAAACAGGAAAAAAAAAAAAAAAAAAAAAATTGGCCCAGAAACACTTAAAACTAGCCCTTTCTTATATAGTTCCAGGCTCTCGTCCAGCTGCATCATACTAGCCTGATGTGCAATCCATTTCACAGATCAAAGCTCTGAGCTCTGGGGTTCAGCCAGCCGGCAGAGGTTCATGAGTCCCACTCCGGGACCAGAGGTGCCTTAGAGAAGATGCTCCTGGACTGCCAGCATTGCCATGCTTCCCCACTAGAGGGCATCCTAATCTGGCTACCAAAGGCACCCAATGCCATGATTGGGGAAAAGCCATTTTTCTCCATGAAGCCTTCAAAGGTTGATGGACACAAAGTGCAACTTCCCTGACTCTTCCCAGCCTGGATTTTTTCACTCTCCCAGAAGCTTCCCTCCGAGTGATCAGTACCTCATGGGGAACCTCCTTGGACAGCCCACAGTCATCACCCCCACGTGTTAACTTTCTAACAGATCTTGTATACGAGGCCTCCTTCCTCTGGTCCTTTCTGCTGCTGCTGCTGCTAAGTCGCTTCCTATGCCTTGTCAATTTCATCTCCTTAAAAATCTGCTTCCAAGACACATCTACCCAGGCACCAAAGGCTCAGCAGAAGATGTCTGAAGGCTCCTCAGCCCAGCTCAGGTTGGCCCCCAAGGAAGCTCTCTTTCTCATCTCCTAGGTCTTTCCCATTTTCTTTGTTTCATTTCTGGTTTCTCTTTTAGACTTCTTGGCCAGAGTTGAGTCCATCACACTTACCAGTTCTTGCCACAGTGACTTCACCAGCCCATAGAAGGCTCTTCCCTCTTTTATTCATCTGTTCCCCCTCATTTCTAATCCCTCCTCCCACTCTCCTCACCAAAGGCACCCACTGTAATGCATGTGATGATGTCTCCAAATAGTATAAAGTATTATAGGCTTATTCGTGTAAAGTAGGGCTTCCGTGGTGGCTCAGATGATAAAGAATCTGCCTGCAATGCCGGAGACTCAGGTTTGCTCCTTGAATTGGGAAGATCCCCCGGAGAAGGGAATGGCTACCCTCTCCAGTATTCTTGCCTGGAGAATCCCATGGACAGAGGAGCCTGGTGGGCTACAATCCATGGGGTCGCAAAGAGTTGGACACGACTAAGCAACTAAGCATACACACACACAGTATAAAGTAAGTAGCAGTGCTTTTGGACAGTGCATATTTTATTTACATAAATGGTATGGTTTTGACATTGTTTAACTCAACACTGTGTTGTCTGTAAGTGCATCAGTTCTGTTGCTTCTAACTTCCATAATACACTTTTATCACCTTTTATGTCATCTAGGATGCCTCCCACTTCCTTCTGAAACAAACAATGCCAGCATGAATTGTCTGGTGCTGGCAGAGGGACTGCTCTCAGATGTGGGGTTGGACTTCCCTCAGAAGTGGGGTTGCTGAGTCCTAGGGTTTACACATGCCTAAATACACTGCACAATGCTACCCTGCTATCCAGAATGCCTGCACCAGCTCTTATTCCACCCCCAGTGCCCAAGGGTCCCCATACTCCCAACTCTCCACTCATTATTGGTAGTACCTGCTTTTTAACCCTTGCCATTCTGATGGTAGAAGGATATCTTATGGTTCTGGTCTATAACCTCTAAGGACAGGCAAGAGCATCCTCAAAGCCATTTGGTCTTTCCCTTTGAGGGACTGTCTGTGCAGACTCCAGCTAGCTTTCCACTGGGTTTCCTATCCTTCACTTGTTGTTTTGTAGGACTCCTTATATATTGCAGATATTAAGCTTTTCCTAGGCTCTTCACTTTTTCTCTATAGTCTTTTGTTGAAGTAGAATTCTTAATTTTTATGTGATTATGTCAATCTATTTTTTTCCTGTTGTTTTTATTTTTTCTTTTTTGTGTGTGATTTTGAAGTTTAAAGTTTGCTTAAGAAGTCTTTTCCCACTGCTAAGTTACAAGGATTTTCTTTTATATCTTCTGTTTGTTTTATACTTGCATGTTTCATGTCCAGACCTTGCATTCATCAAGGTCTCCCATGGCATATGCTACAAACTGGATGCCAGCTCTATGCTTTCCATATAGTGGATCTATTTTTACTTATCTCACCAGCTGAGTAAATAACTCTTGTTGCCACCATCATCAAATACCAAGTTTATCTTACATAAAAGGGACTGTTTTGAGCTTTCTCTTCTGTTCCAATGGTCCATTTACCTGCTCCTACACAGGTACTAGGCTTTTTAATTACTGTGACTCTCTATCCTCAGATATTCTCTTTGCTTTCCTTTTTTCATAACCAACTTTACTGTAAATGGACTTCATTTTTTTTGCATAAAAATTAGATTGATTTTATCAAGCCCCTCAAAAGAAATTCAGCTGGAATTGTATTGCATTATACTTAAAATTAATTTAGAGGGAATTGATATCTTTAGAATATTAGGTCAGATTATTTCTGAATATGATACAATTCTACTTAGATCTTCTTGTATTTTTTATAACAGAGTCTAACCTTCTCTTCCGCAAAGATTGTGTGATTGTTTATTGTTACATGGCAACTACTGAGCTGTTTTTATCACTCTTAGGAATGGTATCTTCATTTTTCTATTTACTTTCTTATTGGTGACACTGATATAGAAACACACTTTTAATTTTTGTAAGTTGATCTTGTGACTAGCAGCACTGCTCAATATATCCTATCATTTCTAGAATTTTTTGGTTGATTTTTGTTGAGCTTTCTATGCACCTGATCCCACTGTCTACAGATAATACCAGTCCTTTCTCTTCTACATTAATTGCATATATTTATTTTCTTGGCCAGGAACTCCAGTATGTCAAGCAAGCATGGCATTGACAGCCAGTGTCCTTGCCTTGTTCCCAACCTTCACTGGAATGAGCCCAAAGTTCACCCTTTAGGTATGACATTCTTTGAGTTCCACCAGTGCTCATTCACTGCCCTTTGAATATTTCTATGCTTTTCTGACTTTTTCTTCCATTCTGACTTCCCCAAGCCCTTCCCACCCTTCAAAACCCAGCTCAAGTCTAACCTTTCCCACAGAGCCTCCCTGATCGCACCAGCCTACAGTGAGCTCAGTCCCTGAAAGACACATTTTATCAGGCAATTGACAATCAATCATAATCAATTGCAAACTGCCTTGAAAAAAACGACTGTATCTAGTATCCATTTAACATGCACCTATTTCCAAACCTACCTGATTAAGCAGTCAGCTTTTGGAGGTCAGGGAAGTGTGTGAAATGTCTCCTCATCCCTTGCAAGACATGGTACTTGCTGAATAAACAGTTGTGGAGTATGTGAAGATGCCACGATTTATCAGCTCCAGCCGCTAGGCCTCAGTGTATTGCAAGTTCAAGGCCAGAAGGCAAAACTGGAGGCAGCAAGATTGGAGAACAAAGCAGGCAAAGAGGAGGGGGGGCAGTTCCCTCCTGGATCGCGGGCAGTGCAGGCTTAGCCTCAGGAGCTTTCACATAGACCATCTCGTTTCACCCTCAGGGAGGCCTAGGAGGCCAATGTTCCAATCCCCACTTTACAGATGAACAAACAAGGCACACAGAAATGGACCTGCTCATCACACAGCCAGTCAGAGGCAGAAATGGGATTTGTACCCACATCTCCTGACGCTCACATCCTCGGCTTCACCGCAACAGCCCCCTCGCTTCCAGATAGGCAGCGCACAGGCACAGCCCAAGCCAGGATGGTCCTCTTGCACCTAAGTGATTTTACCTAAAGTAAAAAGAATTAAAGGCCTCGTGGATATAAAGGCAAGAAGAAATGACCAAAGTCAGGGCATCCATGGGTCAAAGGTCAGGCAGACAGGCAAGTGACCACCAGAAAACTGCACAGGTATGAATAGGCTGGTGATGCTAGCCATCCCAGGGTGGCAGGCAGGAATCAGAGCTACAGGGTGAGCTGCAATTCCAGAGAGCAGAGGTGGATCAGGCCCCAGGTGGACCTAGGCCAGCTGTGTGAAGGGGAGACACAGGGCCCAGGCCTTGGCGACCGAACCAGCCTGGGGCTCGGCCAGAACCTTTATAGCCCAGGGTGAGGGCGGAGCCCAATCCAGCCCGGAGCCCAGGTGGAAGCAGCCTGGCAGGATGCTGCTGTCCTTGTGTCAGCTTCCTCTCTAAGGGGATCACCAGGCCTCAGTTCTCTTTGTTCTGGACCACTTACACAGAAGTGCTTTAATTAAAGCCTGCTGAGGTGGCCTTGATTGCCTCATAAAGCTGCCAGGCTATTTTCTGCTCACACAAGGATGACACTTCACAGACAATGCTCACTGATCCTTTGTAAGGTCCTGCTGGCCCCTGTTAGTATACAGTGTAGCGGGGAGCACCTCCTGCCTCCAGGCATGCTCCTCATCCTCCCAACATCCCAGCAAGGTCTGGATTGCATTCATATTTGACAGATAAGGAACCTGGGGAAGCATAACTTATCACAGGTCACAAGGCTAGTAAGTGGCACAGCCAAGCTTCCAACCATGCTTTTCATCTCCAGAGTCTACATTCCCATCAAGACCAGGGCCTGGGTACACTCATGGCTCCCCCAACCCAAAGAGATGGGTGTGCCCACACAGAGACCCTCAATGAAGAGTCCAATGTGGATACCGAGCCCACTGGATCCAGGTAGATGAGCAGGATCAGAGGACAGAGGCAATTAGGAGTGTGGCAACAGATGGAGGATCCACCGTCTTGCATCCCTCAGCATTTGACCAAGAATTAATCTCACATAACCATTGGACATGCAGCGAGAACCTTCCAGATGCTCACTAGTTCCAGCTGAGACAAGAGGAGAGAAATGTCTGGTTCTCTCTTGGCAGATGTTTGAGCCAGCAAGGGCTGAGCAAGAAAGTACCAACCAGCACGCTTCCCACAGAAGCACCCCCAAAGCCCCACTGGTCATTCAGCTGGACTCAGTCACCCCCAAACTCCCAGGCTGCTTTCTGTGTGTCTCTCACAGCTGACGCCCCTATCCCACTGAGCCCAGGAGTCCAGACACAGGAGTCCGTGGAAATCTCTGCCTAGGGCTCAAGAGGAAGGGCTGGGAAGGTCTGTTTTCAGCTCCATGTGTGTGTTGCCCAGCTCCCTGCCAGATCTCCACAGTCCACCCACCCTGCCCTCCCAGAAAAGATGGCCCCTCCCTCACCCTGAGACATAACTGACCACTCACCTGAGAGGTGGTAGGGAGGGCAAAAGGTGAGGCTCTGGGAGGATGCTTGGAAGGCTATTTTTAGCTCAGACTGGATCATCATTTGGTGGCAGTGGGTCAGGAAACAGGTTCATCAGAGGAGTCATCCTTAAGTACAAAGGTGGTCAAGAGACATACGCTTGGAAGGGTTTATAGGCTCAAATCCTTGGATTAGGGAAACCTCCTGGCTCAGTCCCATAGTCCACCCATCAAAGTCATCAGTGGTCCAGGCTCAAAAGGAGGAGGGCAAAATAAGGGAACTTGGCTTTCAGGACAGCCACATGAACCCCCACCTCTGCTCACCCAAGGATCCTCTGAGGGAGGAAGTGACACCATTTCAGGACTCTGGTGACCTCCCCTACTTCCAACACCTTTCACCCTTCCGAGTGGGCATATACACACCAACAGTCATCACTCAGCTTCCCTGCTGGGAAACCGAAGGACTTCCTCCCCACCAACATCTGACCCCAACTCAACCTGGGCAACAGGGGTTTCTTCCTACCTGTGACCTCTCCCCTTCCCACACTGGACAAACCTTGGCTACCCTGTATCCACGCCAACCCTCTCCCACCTCCAAACACCTCCAGTTTCCACTGGATTCCCAGGACCTAGCAGGGTGCATGGTTGACACTAGATAAGAATGTACCAAATGAATGAAAGAATTAGTGATAGCACAGTTTCCAAATCAGAACTGAACTCCTTCCTTGTTTACCACCAACCATCGCCTTCCCCACCCTGGTCGGCCTTAAACACACCTCCAAGAGCCCTCCCTGGATTGATCCTGCAGCTCTGGGGTGTTCTAATCTAATCCTGCCCCCTGGCCCACCAGTGCATGCTCAGTCACTTCAGTCATGTCCAAGTCTTTGTGACCCTATGGACCCGCCAAGTTCCTCTGTCCATGGGGATTCCCCAGGCAAGAATACTGGAGTGGGTTGCCATTCCCTTCTCCAGGGGATCTTCCTGACGCAGGAATCGAACCTGCATCTCTTAAGTCTCCTGCATTGGCAGGTAGGCTCTTTACCACTAGCGCTACCTGGGAAGCCCACCAGTAGTGATGCCTAGAACTCTGAAGAACAACCTTGGTTCTCTCCTGAACTCTCTGACTCAGGTTCTCCTATGTCCCAGTGGATGCCCCATGGCTCCTGCCTTCCTAGGAAAATCCAAAGTGCCAGGGCCATGCATTCTTACAAATCTCTCCCCCAAATCTCTCCCCCAACCCCCATCACTGAATAGGCTCTGGGTAGGAATAGCTTAAGAGAAGCTCATATTGACGGTGAAGAATGGGACATACTTTAAAAGATAAAAGCAAAGAAGCCCAGAACAAGAGGTTGTTTGATACACGGCCCCCTCTATGGGACAGGCCAACCACTCTATCCCGAGGCCAGATCACAGGTCCAGGGCACATAGTCCAGCTCTGTGCCTTCCAGAAAAAGATTTGGGGAGCAGGCTCTACCCCAGGTCACTGCAACCATTGCCTGCACTCGGAGCATGGAGTCCAACTAGATACTTCTAGGAGGTCTCCACTTCCAGTAGCAATGGGAGGGGGAGAGACCATGAGGAAGCTCGTAAATGGCTTTGAAGATGAAACAGGCCTGAGGCCGAGATTGTTGACACAGCTCTACTGAATAGGCAAACACTTGGCTCTTAAGAGGCCGGGGTGATGCCAAGCTAATAAAATGCAGCTATTTTCTCTTTGCTGCCCCTTTTACTGCCAGCTGCCCTGGTGCATAAAAGGGCCTGCCACAGCTCAGGGAGCACAAGCCTTTGGCTCCGTCCTCTGCCAGCTTCTCCACTGTTCAGACACCTCCCTGTCTCCAACATGACCTGTGGCTTCAGCACTGTGGGCTCTGGATTCGGCGGTCGCGCCTTCAGCTGCGTCTCTGCCTGTGGACCTCGGCCCGGCCGCTGCTGCATCACGGCCGCCCCCTACCGCGGCATCTCCTGCTACCGTGGCCTCACCGGGGGTTTCGGCAGCCGCAGTGTCTGCGGGGGCTTCCGTACTGGCTCCTTCGGCCGCAGCTTCGGGTACCGCTCCGGTGGCGTGTGTGGACCCAGCCCTCCCTGCATCACCACCGTGTCAGTGAACGAGAGCCTCCTCACACCCCTCAACCTGGAGATTGACCCCAATGCACAGTGTGTGAAGCAGGAGGAGAAGGAGCAGATCAAGTGTCTCAACAACAGGTTCGCTGCCTTCATTGACAAGGTGAGTCTCCTTGATCATGCCTTTTCTGAATCCCACCCATGCTCAGGACCCCAGCTGGGCACTAAGGAAGGAGTCAGAGACAAGCCCACAGAAGCCCTCAGTCCAAAAGGAGAGGAAGTTATACCTCTTGGACACAGAAAAACAAGAATAGGCTCAGAAGCTGCCTAGTCTAATGGGGGAGACAAACTTAAAACACAGGAACAGAACTAAGGGCAGAAACTCTAGTGCTGAGAGAGAACATCTTGTGAGCAAAGAGCTGCTGTGTGGGTGTTCGATGCATTTGAGGACCAGCAGCTGCTTACTTGGCAAGGAGGTACTCCCCATGTCCAAGCAGGGCTGGTGAGTGCGATACTGGAAGACTGCCCAGAGGGAATCTCCTGGTTCACACAGAGCCCTTTATATGACAGTGGTTATTTGACCACTGAGCAGGGGCCAGAGTGGTTTGTCCATGCCTCTGTGCCGGGGTGAGCAACAGACATGGTCCCCACTCTCCTGGGCCTTTGGAGAGGAAGGTAGTATGTGGTCTGGTTGAAACCATATGCAGATGTTAGTGTCCAGCTCAAGTCTTCACCACTGAATCCAGGCAACTGCCATGAGGCAGTGGTTCGAGGGGCCAGGGGAGAAGGCTTCAAAAAGTTCTGGGGCCAGGGAAGGTTATCCAGAGCCAAACTTGCGAGAATTCATGCTACAGAGATACCCATCAGGAAGGGCCGAAAGGATCTGGAGCTCTTAACAGCATGAGAGACCAAGAGTAGCACAAGAAAGGACTTACCAGGGATGTGGCAAAGTTATTACATAAAAGGATCTGAATGGGGTGGTGGGCCAACCTCATGGAAGAATGGATGTGAAATTTTTCTTGGACACAATTGTCAGCAATTATTGTAGTAAGAGAAGCCCTCGAACTTCCGGTTTCCTCCACCCCGCAGGGCAGAAGATCAAGGTTTGAATTCTTCTGCCACTATGAGATCTCAGGCAGTTAGGGAACCTCTCAATTCTATAAACCTTCCTCATCTGTAAAACAAGAGGGTTGGCACATACCACATCCCTGCACTAATAGCCCAGGTGACTATTATTCTAATTGCATTGTTGTCATAGGATTTTTATTATCGGCACATACTTTATTTGTTAGCTTTTACAGTTGGTCTTTCTAAAAAGGTTGACCTGTTCATTTGCACGCTGACAGTCACACCTGTCTTGGAACAGTAGACATTCTGCATTCATGTGATTTCTGCCCCAGGACATTAAACTCAGCAAGGCAGGCACTCAGGACAAGGGTTAAGTGCTGGGCCCAACGACACATTATGAACAAGAGCAGCAGGGTCTGGACTCTGCATGGCTTAGTGCTTTCCTTGACAATAGGTACACTGCCTTAGAAGAGACTGACATTAGCTCCAAGGAAGGACTTCCAGGAGAGCCATTGAAGCCCTAATGTGGTTTTAAGAGAGGGGACATAATGCTTCTGACGACTCTGGGTCAGAGAGTTAGGGATCCTGGGTCTTGGTGCTGGGACCCTCCGCCCTCTTGCGCTCTAGTCCTACAAGAAGAGGTTCTCAGGCTCTGCCTCTGTGTGGCAGGTGCGCTTCCTGGAGCAGCAGAACAAACTACTGGAGACCAAGCTGCAGTTCTACCAGAACCGCCAGTGCTGCGAGAGCAACCTCGAGCCCCTGTTCAATGGCTACATCGAGACGCTGAGGCGGGAGGCTGAGTGCGCGGAGGCCGACAGCGGGAGGCTGTCCTCGGAGCTCAACAGCCTGCAGGAGGTGCTGGAGGGCTACAAGAAGAAGTGAGTGTGGGAAGGGGCTGGCTCTGGAAAGGGCTTGAAGGTGGCTCCCAGCACAGGGGAGCGTCCAGACCTGTGGCTGGGTCTCTGCCTGAGGATCAGGAAGAGCCTGTGCCCTCTGCCCCTCCTCGAGGCACATGGGTTCCGTGGGTGGGTCCTGGCCCCCTGGGGAAGGAGCTCAACTTGACTTCCTACCAGCAGGTCGGGGAAATGATGTTCTCTCCCTTTCTTCTACCCATAGATCCTTCTCTTAGGACCCCAGAAAAACTAACATTGCTGATGCCTTTGAGTCTAGCTTTCAAAGTCCTGGACCTTCTTCTGAAGTTCACTCCTTCATTCTGCTAACACTTTTTGAGCACCTACCAGGCACCAGGCAGATCTGGACTGGGTGCTAGCAATCCAGGGCTGAATGATAGACCCAGCTCGTGTTTTTGTGGGGCTTAAAGTCCTCTGGCAGGCAGAGATGGCAGAGTCACAGACAGAGACCTCTGATGACAAAGAGTGACACAGAATACAAAGGCACACACTGGATTCTCTAAAGGAATCGAGTTTCCAGAGCAGGCCACCTTCCTTCAGTTATACTCTCAGCCATGCACTGCCAGGCCACCGTGCTCCCTGCCTCTGGCTCTGAGCAGGGCTGCCCACAGCAAAGGAGGAAGCAGCAGGCTCCACTTCTCTTGTCTGAGCCAGGAAGAGGATGACAGAGGGGAGATCCTACCACCTGTAGCAAAGCCAGGGGCAAGGGGAGGAGTCAGAGGAAAGGGAAATGCAGACCTGGGTGAGAAAATAAGGCACCTCCCAGTCCCAGCCACACACACACACACACACACACACATACACACGCACGCACGCACACACACAGCTTCTAGATCCTGCCCCCGGCCCCCCCTCCCACCACCTCCCCACCCCACTGAGGAGCTCAGAGGTGATGTGAAGGTGGGTGTTTCAATACTCCCGTGTATCCCAGGAGGCCTGCACCAACCACCTGGTTCCTCTCTGGTCCCACTGCATTTCTTTTGGAGGCGGAGAAATGAGCTGGGCAGGGGGCTGGGGTTGGCAGGGGGTGGGGCGGAAGGAACTAGGAATCAGGCTTGTTTGCTTGCATGTTTCATGGCCAAGTTGAGAGTTGCTCAGAGGGGCCCTGTCTTCTCCATACCCCTCAGGTATGAAGAAGAAGTTGCTCTTCGGGCCACAGCAGAGAACGAGTTTGTGGCTCTAAAGAAGGTAAGTGCCTGAGGCAAGCCCCTCCCTGAGCCCCTGGCCACCCTGTCCTCTCTGTCCTGCCACGATGCAGCCAAGCCCGCAGAGCGCCCTTGAATCTCATGACCCCTTGAACCCCACACAGGAGGTGGACTGTGCCTACGTTCGCAAGTCGGACCTGGAGGCCAACTCGGAGGCCCTGATCCAGGAGATCGATTTCCTGCGGCGGTTGTATGAGGAGGTGAGAGGGTTCTCGGTCCTGGTGGGCATCCCTGAGTCCCTGTCCGGCCCCCTTCACTGGCCAGCTGATGCAGGAATACAGGCTGAGATTGAAGGGTTAGGCAGAAGAATGGAGAAGCAAAACAGGATAGTAATTCTACCCCTGTAAGGGGCACGGAAGGGTAATGACCTCTAGGACAGCTGTGCCTTGGGAAACCAAAGCCCAGGCACAAAACTTCACTGCATTTTCTCTAGTTCAGATTTTCTCTGGCAGCCAGGAGCCTGTGGCTGGTCCATGAGAACAAGAAATGGGTCCCCACACAGGCGCCTGGACCCCAAGGAAGTGTCCCCAGCATGCTGGCTGCAGGGACAAGAATTACAGGGGCCTGAAAAATCCCCAAAGCAAACATTTGAGAAGTAATTGCACTTTTTTCTAAATGGGATTTCTTATCTGTAGGGAAAGCGATGCAATTTCATCAGGGAATTGTCTGCTCCAAACGAGACTTTGGCTCCAGATGGACCAAAGAGATCACAGCCATTGGCTGGTGAGGAAAAGCTCAGATAACTTGCTTACACTTCCTCTTTCCTGACTCCCAATCCACAGGAGATCCGTGTTCTCCAAGCCAACATCTCGGACACCTCAGTCATCGTCAAGATGGACAATAGCCGGGATCTGAACATGGACTGCATTGTTGCCGAGATCAAAGCCCAGTATGATGATGTTGCCAGCCGCAGCCGGGCCGAGGCTGAGAGCTGGTACCGCAGCAAGGTAAATGGTCCAGGACACCTGCCTCCTAGACACAGCAGTGGTAGGGACTTGAGATATATAGTTAGAAAAACCTTTTTTTTTTTTCCGGGATTCTGATCCTTAGAGATGATAACAGAAGGGCAGACAGTTCTCAGGTTATAGAGGCAGGACAGAGTCACCATGTATGGTTACACAGGCTGAGCACTGGACAACCTGCAAATCATCCATGTTGTCCTGAGTGGGTGGAATGTCACATGCTGAGCTTCATGAGCCTTTCTGCTTCCCTCCAGTGTGAGGAGATCAAGGCCACAGTGATCCGGCATGGGGAGACCCTGCGCCGCACCAAGGAGGAGATCAATGAGCTGAACCGCGTGATCCAGAGGCTGACGGCTGAGGTTGAGAATGCCAAGTGCCAGGTAGGGAGTGTTTGAGGCCCACCCAGGATCCCACCAGTAGTGTGTGTGCCCAACTGGATCTCACCATTCACTCTCCAGCCCATTTGGATGACTTGAGTCCTTGGTTATGGCCACTCCAGGAACCCTAGGTGATAAAAGGGAGAGGTCTGTTCCTGGGGTGATCTCATCTGGGTGGAGAGACTGGACATATCCAGGAAATGGACACAGAGACCCAGAGGCCATAACCCACCTTGTTCTCTCTTGGGCCCTTAGAACTCCAAGCTGGAGGCTGCAGTGACCCAGGCGGAGCAGCAGGGCGAGGTGGCCCTCAATGATGCCCGCTGCAAGCTGGCCGGGCTAGAGGAGGCCCTGCAGAAGGCCAAGCAGGACATGGCCTGCCTGCTCAAGGAGTACCAGGAGGTGATGAACTCCAAACTGGGCCTGGACATTGAGATCGCCACCTACAGGCGCCTGCTGGAGGGAGAGGAGCAGAGGTGAGGATCATTTCGGTTGCCCCATGAATTCTACTTGCATAGGTCTGCCCACTTCTGATTTTCCCTCATCCCAGTCTCAGTCCTAAGAACTTGTCCCAAGCTAGACTCTGAGGTCTTTGAAACCTATATGTTGAAGGACTAGAACATGGTCAATAGCATACAGAGAGAAAATGAAGGCCAGTGCCACTGCAATGTTCAGAGTCCCAGAGAGCCCAAGGCCTTCCTAGATTTAGAACTTAGGTGCCCTACCTCCCAATTCAGAACATCCTCAAATTATTCCATCCTCAGCTCTTGCAAGATCCACTCCCTGCCAGGTTTCTTGGCAGTCATCCTGCCCCAGGGTGGAGATGCTGGTCAAACTCTGATCCTGGCCTCATGTGACTCCCCAAAGGAAACTTCCCTTTCCTAAAGCTGAGCCCAGCCAGGTACGCCAGGTATTGTTGCTCTAGCTGTGCACTGCACAAAAGCAGCCAACTGAGGGGCAAGTGAGGCTGAAATTCAATATATACTCTGTTTGCTAAATAGTGTGCCCTGGCATTGCTGCCAACTGCCAGAACATCACTTTATAAAAGTTAACACAAGGGCATAAATATAGGCCAGAAATAGCCCATTTGCCCCATCCCACGGCACCCAGGGGAAACTTGGGGATCTTATTCTAACCTGTTTTCTCTTTCCCTTTTTCACCTTTTCCCCACTCAGGCTGTGTGAAGGCGTTGGAGCTGTGAATGTCTGTAAGTGTTCTGAGCCATGAAAAGGAAAATTCTAGATTGGGCAACAAGAGTGTCCTGGCTATGAGTGTATAGAGATACCAGGAGGAGTGTTTCAAGTAATTCCCTCAGTAAATGGGAGTAGGTTATTCATACAGTAGGTGAGACTGAGGTTAGCTAACAGGAAGAACCTCACAGCATGAATGAGATTGGAAAAAGATCACTGCAGGAAGGGACCTCAGATGTCACACAGTACAACCCTCACCTTGCATAGTGAGGACACGAAGGCCCAGAGCAAGGAAGGGACTTGTCCAAGGTCACACAGGAGATCCAGGGCCAGAAGCCAGGGCTCCTGACTTGCAGGCCAAGTTTCCGTCCACACCTTCAGAACACCAACTGAAGGCCCTTGTGTCCTTCCTGGGAGGGTTGAACAGATAAGAGAGGCCAGAGGAAGGTGGCCAGATGCGGTGGCCACTAGCAGGCCTCCTGACACCGCCCTTGTCCCCGCAGGTGTCAGCAGCTCCCGCGGCGGGGTGGTCTGCGGAGACCTCTGCGTGTCAGGCTCCCGGCCGGTGACGGGCAGCGTCTGCAGCGCCCCCTGCAGCGGGAACCTGGCGGTGAGCACCGGCCTGTGCGCGCCCTGCGGCCAGCTCAACACCACCTGCGGAGGGGGTTCCTGCAGCCTGGGGAGGTGCTAGGCGGCCCCCAGGGCGAGCCAGAGGCCCCTCGGTCTGCCAGAAGTGCCACCGGCCCCACTGCTGGCTGAGAAGAGCAGCGCCTCGGTAGCTGCCCCCCTCGTGTTCTGAGAATACACCACGCCCTCCTTCCCATCAGCCTCTGCTCTGCTCTTCTTGTCGCACGGGAAGGGGATGCCGCCTGGGGAGGGACTCCTCCCTTCCGCTGTCTTGGCCTCTGGCCTCGCCCAGGAAGAAGAGCGCTCCTTCCCATGTCCCCTAACTCTCTGGCCTCTTGTCCCCCCCGTTTCTCCAATAAACCGAGGGACCCGCTTTCTGTGCTGTGATGTCTGGCTTTCTGGGAGTGAGCCCCACCCACCGACGGCTGAGCACCCCAGGCCAGGGAGAAGGCTGAGGACTGGAGGGCTTCTGGCCTGCCCTCAGCCTGCTCCTGCAGGGCCTGTCCCGGATCGCTGCCGGCCTCCCCCTGGCCAGGCAGTGCTGACCTTCCTCCTCAGTCGCACCTCTGGGTCTGGGGTAGCTGGGGCTTATTCCTCCGACTGGTTTTGAAGGGACCCAAAGGAGGGCACTGGAATCCACTGGAAGGCTGTGTATGTTTGTGTGTGTGTGCACTTGCGTGCACCCTTTTAGCCCCCTTCCCACCCACCGTGCTTTCTGGGCACACCTTCATTCTGCTCTCCCACCTCCAGCACACAGTGCACCACAGCAGTAACCATCACAAGTGCCAACAGCCACCTCAGGGGGCCACCCTGTGTCAGGCTGGACCCCACCCCACCTCATGCCCACTGCTGTCCATCAAACAAGGGGAGATGAGACCCTTGACACTGGCCCCTCCCCCGTACACACCCCTCCTCAGCACCTGGAACAGCCTCCCAGCAAAGCCCTGTAGCTGGTAAGAGGATTCTGTCTACTGACTCTCCCAACCGCCCCACTCACTGCCCTCACCCCCATATACCTTCAATTCGGAGGCTAAGATGGCTCCCCTGCCCCCTGTGTGGCCTGACCTTGCATGTCCTCTGTTCAGGAAGTGTCTGGGAGGTCTTAGGAAGAAGACTTTGAGGAGCCCCAGCCCCATTCTGGAAGTATCAGACCTGTAGTAACCCGTCTCCCGTGTTGCCCATTTCCCTCCCACTGGCCCACTCCTTGTCTGTCTTTGCCCTGCCTTATCCCAGAGCCCAGCGCTGGTCCATCCTCAGGCCCTGACCTTTCTACCCAGCTCACCACACTGTCTTGGGAGGACCCAGAACCTTCCTTCACTCCCTCCTAGAGTCTAGGGTCCCTTTGGCTCCTCACCCAAGCCCTTCTGCTCCCCGTCGCCCTCACCCCCTTCCCCTCTCTTGAACCCTGAGTCTCTGGCCTTTCACTTCCTTGCTCTACAGGCCAGGTTCTCAGCTCTTCCTTGGCTCACTTCCCTCATGCAGACAAACTCACCCTCAAGTATGAAAATGCCTCAGGGCCCTTCCCTCACCACTCCGAGCACCCTCCCTGGACAATTACTTCCACCCCTTGCCTTCTGTTCCCACCACGGTTAACATCCTCCCTGGTTCAAATCCTCCAGCCTGAGTCCCCGTGGCTCTCCCATGCCCTGACCTCACTCCTTGGCTTCAGACCCACTCACCCCAGTTCCTCTAAGACCTCTCCACTTGGCTGTCCTAGAGACTCTTCCAACCCAACAGACCTTCCAGCTGAACTCACTACTCCTCATTCCTTCCACTAGGGTCTCCACCTGCCTCACCTGTCAAGATCATCATCACAGTTGCCCAAATCTGAGCCTCTATGATCTGTCCAGGCCTGAACTCTCCCCTTCAAAACCAAATAACCCCTAAGTGCTCCCCTTCCTACCTCCTAAGTATTCCTCTCATCCATCTTTTTCCTCTCTCTGCTGCTGCTACCATCCACATTTCGGCCACCACCATCTTGGTTGGAGACCTGCTGGCCTTCCCTTCCAATCTACACTGCAGCAGCCAGAGACAGCTTTCCAAAACACAAGTCTGACCTTTCAGTGGATGAAGTCAAGACTCTTGACCATGACGTGCCAGTCCTGTGTATTTGGCTGTGACCCATCTCTCAGTGTCTCTCGTCACTACTCCTACTTGGGAGCCCTGAACACATTTTAAATGAGAGCTGACTTTTACACAGCAAAGGAAACCATAAGCAAAATGAAAAACCAACCCTCAGAATAGGAGAAAATATTTGCAGATGAAGTACTAACAGAGAATTAATCTCCAAAACCTACAAGCAGCCAATGCAGTTCAATATAAAAAAAATAGACAACCCAATCAAAAAATGGGTGGAAGAACTATATAGACATTTCTCCAAAGAAGACATACAAATGGCCAACAAAAAAACATGGGGAGATGCTCAACACTACTAAACATTAGAGAAATGCAAATCAAAACTGCAATGAGGTATCACCTCAAACAGGTCAGAAAGGCCATCATTAAAAAATCTACAAAAAAGAAAAATCTACAAACAATAAATGCTGGACAGAAGGTAGAGAAAAGGAAACCCTCCTACACTGTTGGTTGAATGTAAGTTGATACAGACACTATAGAAAACAATATGGAGGCTCCTTAACAAAATTAAAATTAGAACTACCGTATGACCTAGCAATCCCACTACTGGGCATATACCCAGAGAAAACAGTAACTCAAAATGACACATGCACCTCAATATTCATAGCAGCACTATTCATAATAGCCAGAATATGGAAATGACCTAAATGTCCACCAACAGAGAAATGGATAAAGATATAGTACAAATATATCATAGAATATTACTCAGCCATAAAAAGGAACAAAATTGGGTCATTTCTAGAGGCATGGATGGGCCTTTCAGTTCAGTCTCTCAGTCATATCTGACTCTTTGCAACCCCATGGACTGCAGCACGCCAGGCCTCCCTGTCCATCACCACTCCCAGAGCTTGCTCAAACTCATGTCCATCAAGTCAGTGATGCCATCCAACTATCTCGTCCTCTGTCCTCCCCTTCTACTCCTGCCTTCAATCTTCCCCAGCATCAGGGTCTTTTCCAATGAGTCAGTTCTTCACATCAGGTGGCCAAAGTATCAGAGCTTCAACTTCAGCATCAGTTCTTTTAGGACTGAATTCCTTTTGGATTGACTGGTTTGATCTCCTTGCAGTCCAAGGGACTCTCAAGAGTCTTCTCCAACACCACAGTTCAAAAGCATCAATTCTTCGGTGCTCAGCTTTCTTTATGGCCCAACTCTCACATCCATACTGACTACTGGAAAAACCATAGCTTTGACTAGATGGACCTTTGTTGGCAAAGTAATGTCTCTGCTTTTTAATATGCTGTCTAGGTTGGTCATAGTTTTTCTTCCAAGGAGCAAGCCTCTTTTAATTTCATGGCTGCAGTCACCATCTGCAGTGATTTTGGAGCCCAAAAAATAAAGTCTGTCACTGTTTCCATTGTTTCACTATCTATTTCCCTTGAAGTGATGGGACTGGATGCCATGATCTTCGTTTTTTGAATGTTGAGTTTTAAGCCAACTTCTTCACTCTCCTCTTTCACTTTTATCAAGAGGCTCTTTTGTTCCTCTTCACTTTCTGCCATAAGGGTGGTGTCATCTGTGTATCTGAGGTTATTGATATTTCTCCCAGCAATCTTGATTCCAGCTTGGGCTTCATCCAGCCCAGCATTTCACATGATGTACTCTGCATAGAAGTTAAATAAGCAGAGTGACAATATACAGCCTTGACATACTCCTTTCCCAATTTGGAACCAGTCCATTGTTCCATGTCCCTTTCTAGCTTTTGCTGATTGACCTGCATACAGATTTCTCAGGAGGCAGGTAAGGTTGTCTGGTATTCCCATCTCTTTAAGAATTTTCCATAGTTTGTTGTGATCCACACAGTCAAAGACTTTGGCATAGTCAATGAAGCAGATGTTTTTCTGAAATTCTTTTGCTTTTTCTATGATCCAGTGGATGTTGGCAATTTGATCTCTCGTTCCTCTGCCTTTTCTAAATCCAGCTTGAACATCTGGAAGTCCACAGTTCATGTACTGTTGAAGCCTAGCTTGGAGAATTTTGAGCATTACTTCACTGGTGTGTGAGATCCGTGCAACTGTGTGGTAGTTTTAACATATTTTGGCATTGCCTTTCTTTGGGATTGGAATGAAAATTGACCTTTTCCAGTCCTGTGGCCACTGCTGAGTTTTCCAAATTTGCTGGAATATTGACTTTAACAGTATCATCTTTTAGAATGGACCCAGAGACTGTCATACAGAGTGAAGTAAGTAAAAAAGAGAAAAGCAAATATTGTATATTAATGCATACATGTATGGATGTGAGAGTTGGACTATAAAGAAAGCTGAGTGCCGAAGAATTGATGTTTTTGAACTGTGGTGTTGGAGAAGACTCTTGAGAGTCCCTTGGACTGCAAGGAGATCCAACCAGTCCATCCTAAAGGAGATCAGTCCTGGGTGTTCATTGGAAGGACTGATGTTGAAGCTGAAACTCCAATACTTTGGCCACCTGATGCGAAGAGCTGACTCATTTGAAAAGACCCCGATGCTGGGAAAGATTGAGGACAGGAGGAGAAGGGTACGACAGAGGATGAGATGGTTGGATGACATCACAGACTCAATGGACATGAGTTTGGGTAAACTCCGGGGGTTGGTGATGGACAGGGAGGCCTGGCATGCTGCGGTTCATGGGGTCGCAAAGAGTCAGACACGACTGAGTAACTGAACTGAAACTGAATGCATACATGTGGAATCTAGGAAAGTGGTATAGATAATCTTATTTGCAAAACAGAAAGAGAGACACAAATGTAGACAACAATTGAATGGCTTCCAAGGGGGAAAGGGGTTGGGTGGGAGGAACTGAGAGATTGGATTGACACATATACACCATTGATACTATGCATAAAATAGACAACATAATGGGATGGGAACATAATGTACAGCACAGGGAACTCCACTTCTCCCATTGTGATGTCCTAAATGGGAGGGAAATCTAAAAGGGATGACATACATGTATGTATTATGTATGGCTGATTCATCTTCCTCTGCACTAGAAGCTAATACAACATTGTGAATCAACTATGCTGCCATAAAAATCAGTATTAAAAAGTTGAGGGCTGCCCAGAGGCTCTACAAGGGCCTTTTCAGTTCTGACCTTTTGGGGAAGTGACTCTGGACTCTGGTCTGGGATTGTAACACCTCCTTCCCAGGTACTTAGGGAGGATTCTGTAATAACCTTAGGAGGTTGTCCAGGTGGCACCTGGGGGAGTCCAGGGACACCCCATGCCTCCGGAGGTGATGCACCTGCCTTCCACCTACCAGCTCAAGGGACCAAGCAGGACTGACATTGTGCACTCGACTTCTGTAAGAGCTGCGTGTCCTGAGGCCCTGAGCCCGCCTCACACCTACAAAATTTTTAAAAGAATTATAGCAGATCTAACTACAAGGAACAGAAACCATTCAAAGTGAAAAGAGGCCTCTGGGCTCCTAACCTCCTACAGACAAGAAGCAGGCTAAGAACACATGGGCTGTTTATCATGGAAAAGAAAGGATGATACAGACGGTGAAGCCAAGATTCCAAAGGATAGAGACAAGGGCAGAGGAGAACCAATTCCAGGGAGCAAAACTAGGCACTAATCAGATACACTCCCAGACTCTGCAACAGGAGGAATTAGCAGTGGGCGCCTGACTATACTTAGAACGGTTATGAATCAGGGACTTCTCAGTGTGTGAAATTTCTCCGCTTTCTAAACAGAAGTGCAGATTGTGACTATCCACCCCCAGGGGCTCTACAAGGGCCTTTCCAGTTCTGAACTTTTGGAGAAGTGACTCTGGACTCTGCTCTGGGATTGTAACACCTCCTTCCCAGGGACTTAGGGAGGATTCTGTAATAACTGAATGCAATGGTGATTGCATGATAGGTGTGGTGGACATAAATAATTGCCATTTAATTCACAAGACTTCAGCCTGAGGTAGATAATAATGGAGGAGCTACAACAAAAGAACCATATCCCAAGAGTCTCATGTGTTAATGGATCTAATCCAACCAGTGAGATCCTGAATTTCCAGCTGATGCAATAATGGGATGAAATTTGAGGGGGATCTTTGGAGGAGCTGGCGTATGTTGTTTGTGGAAGGGACATGAATTTGTTGTGACCAGAGGGCACACTGTGGGATCTAGTCTCCATAAGAAGACTTGACCATTCTGTTCTTCTCTTCACATATAAGCCAACACAAGGTGGAGCCTGTTTCCCCTCCCCTTGAATCTGAGTTGGCCCTGTGACTGCTCTGGCCAGTAGAAAATGGTGGAAGTGAACTTCTGAGCTCAAGCCTAAAGAGGCCTGGCTGCTTCTGCTCCCTACCTTCCTTCTTGAAAACCAGCCACCAAGCAGCTATATGAGAAAGGCTCCTAGGGAGAAGAACCAAGTCCCTGGGCTCCATTTATCGGTGCATTGTCTCTCAGCTCCAGATTCACCTGTCATGGCCTGCTCTGTGAAAATTTAGAGGGGCCCTTTAAATGCTTTCCTTTGTTTACTGGAACAAGATTGAGCTTTGTCAGTAGAGGGTGATGGAGAGATAGCGCAAGAGGAAGGGACTTTCCTTCCTGGCTCCAGGTTCCTCCTGGCAGACTCCTGCAGCACCCACAGTTTCTCCAGAACTTCCCCTTTGTTGCCATAGCTTTACTGCTGCAGCACACAGTGGTCAGCAGTATACTGTGGCCAGCAGTTTCCAGTATCCCCCTCGGGTGGTTTTGAGGTGGAGACATGTCTTCATGAACAGGTCTCCCTAGTTTTCCCTGGCTCTGAGGTCCAGATCTTGGCAACAGGGTCCACTTCCTTGGGTGTGCTCCCTTAGGTCTAGAGGTAGGGGCTGCTCCTATAACTACAGCCCCTGTATGCTTTAGATTTCTTGCTTCTTACTAGCCAAACTCTCATGACTCAATCACCTATTACAGTTAATAATTCTTTATGTTAAATTTCATCTGTTCAAATGATTGTCTCCTGACTGACATGTCCTGGCCAACAGCTCCAGCTCAACGCCTAGCTAGTGTGTGTTCTTAGTCACTCAGTAGTATCTGACTCTTTGTGACCCCATGGACTGTAGCCTGCCAAGCTCCTCTGTCCATGGTATCCAGCACCAAATCCAGCCATGTGAAATGAGGCCATTTTGGACCTTCCAGACATCCAAGCATCCCAAACAACATCACATAAAGTAGAACTGCCCAGTAAGCCTATTGAATCATGAGAAAAAATAAAGCATTATGGTTCAAGACTCTATAAATTTTGGACTGGTATGTTATATGCGATTGATACCTGAAACCTCCCTACAACCCAGTAGGTGTCATTATTCCATTTCACAGATGAATAAATTATAAAGCTCAGTAACAATCAGCGTCTTGCCCACAATTACAGAACTAGGAAATGGCTGAACCAATATTCAAACATAGGCTTGTATTAACCAAACTCTTTTAAATACAGTCTCACTTAGGGAGCCAAAAGGAGCCTTAGGAATAGTGTCCACCATCCCTCATTCTACAGCCAAAGAAACTGAAGCTCAGAGGGCTGAAGTGACTTGCCCAAAGTCACCCAGTTAGGAAATGGCAGAGTCAGGACTCTGAATTAGAAGCCTGGTTCTCCTGACCCTCAACCTGAAGCTCTTCCTCTCCCTCACACTGTTGTCCCTCATGCCTTCCTTTCATTCTTACCCTCATCCATGTACTTTTCCCCCCAGGAATGTCCTTGGCAGGGTAGACAGAAGGATCACGCTGGTTGAGAAGCCACAGGGCACAGCTGGCCTTGTGTAGGGACATCTTTGTTTGCCACAACTGGGGGAAGGTGACTACTACTGCCATGCAATGGGTAGAGGCCGGTGGGCAAGTCACTGATCCTCACTACATTTTAGCTTCTTTACCTGTAAAGTGGAATAATGATACCTATTGGATGATAGGGCAGTTTCAACTGTCTATTGCCCTTCTGGCTTCCTAAGTAAAATCATGTACTAAAGAGTTGGTTAAACCTATGTGTGAGTGTTGATTCAGTCATTTACTAGTTGAGTAACTGTGAGCAAATCACTGATCCTACAATGCACAGGATACTTGTCCCCCAATAAGGAAGTCTCCAGCCCAAAATGTCAGTAGTGTTGAAGTCGAGAATCCTTGGTCTAGAGAAACCCATGACCACACAAGGCAGGGAGGGATTCCCCATCTCCATGGGTCTTCTCTTGTTTTCTCAAGGCTCTGGTTGCTCAAGCCCAGACGGGCAGCTTCTACTACGTCATTTTCACCTAACGAAAAATTACTGAGTACATGAGAGGTCCTGAGGACATCTCTGGCAGGGAGCACCTATCTCAGGAGGGCCCTGGCATTTATGAGACTCTGAGGCACCCAGGTCTGATTAGCCACAACTAGTTTATTGGAAACAAAGAGTGAAACAAAGACAAGAGCTTGCAGGCAGTTGACTCATTGGCTTTGTAGAAGCCTCTGCGGGCATCCTTGAAAGGTGATGGCCTCCCCTCCCACAGGGCACGGCCCTCAAAGAGTTACAGGAAAACCACCATCAGCGTTCCCCATGTCCATGCTACAGGTACCAGCACACTCGCAGATTCCCCAGGATGTGCAGATTGGGAGATTCCGGGGCCTGTCCGGCTTTCCTCCAAGATTCGGTGAAGGGGATCAGGCAGAACCAATGAATCCAGCAAAACACAGAAGGCAGAAGAAGGCATGAATCCTCAAGACAGCAAAACGACTACTAGGAAAGGCTACAGAAAGAGGTCAGGGTGCCCCCCAGCCTTCCCGGGGCTCAGGTGCCTGGCGGATGGCACGCAGAGGGAGCAGAGAAGGAGTAGGGAGGGCAGACGGTTCAGGACAGGGGGCGGCCCCGGGGGCGGGGAATGTAACGGAAGGGGCGTTTCGGTGGCGCGAGGTCCTGGCTGGGCCGGAAGGCGACCTTAGCACTTCTTACAGCCCAGGATGCTGCCCCCCACCCTAGAGCAGGGGCGGCAGGCGTCGGAGGTGCCCACCACCACGTTGCCGCTGCAGGGGGCACTGCAGACGCTGGTGGTGACAGCAGGGGCAGCACCGGAGGCGCAGAGATCGCCACAGACGACGCCACCGCGGGAGCTGCTGACGCCTGAATGGGGGAAGAACAGGCAGAGACGCGGGTCAGACCCTGCCCCAGCCAGGCGGCGTGGGGCGGCGAAAATGCCCCCTCCCTAAAGGCATTGTGACCACCCGGCTGGAGAATGGGGAGGGGCGGGCTACTTACAGACATTCACAGCCCCGACGCCCTCGCACAGCCTGTGGGGAAAGGAAAAGAGAAAGGTCAGTGCCCTGAAAAGCCGCTGGTCCACACAGCCAAGGTGAAAGGTGAGGCCCTCTTTCTGAGCACTGGCCCCGGAAAGGCGCCATTAAGCGGTAGCTCCGGGTCAATGTATGGATTCTGGAGACAGATCGCCTTGCTCTCTAGGCCTTATTAGCTGAGCAACCTCGGGTTAAAGGGCTTCCCAGGTGGCGCTAGTAGTAAAGTACCCGCCTGCCAATGCAAGAGACTTAAGAGATACGGGTTCAATCCCTAAGTCAGGAGGATGCCCTGGAGGAGGGCATGGCCACCCACTCCATTATTCTTGCCTGGAGAATCCCATGGACAGAGAAGCCTGGCAGGCTACAGTCCATTGGCAGGCTACAGTCCATTGGGTCGCAAAGAGTCGGACACAACTGAAGCAGCTTAGCACACACACAGCCAGCCTCCTGGGAAAAATCTACTCCCTGAATTTTGTGAGGATGAACTCAAACTAAGCCTGTAAGTGCCTGATTTCTGCCATCAGGGATGGTAGTGCTTAGGGAATGGTAGCTCCTACTATTTCTTTCCGTTCTGATTGACTTGTAAATGTATCTGAGGAGCAGCAGATTTAAATTCCTGAATCTGGTCTGACTGGTATCACTAAAACATGGGCTTCAGGAGGACAGAATTTTTTTGTGTATCCTTTTTTCCGCTGCAGAATCGACAGTGCCCCTAGATGATGCTTGGCTCAATAAATAACTTGCATGAATGAATGGGATGTTAGAACACATTGAGAGCAGACTCAGAGATTAGCTACATCTAGTCCCTCACTTAACAAATGGATAAACTGAGGCCCAGAAAGAGGAAATAACCAGTGCCACTCCGGCCACCTAACTCCATCCAGCCTGGGTTTCCTTCCCACGCGATGCTGTCTCCTTAAGGAAAACACAGAGTCCCTCTGAGAGACCAAAGCAAAGGGTTGTCTTAATCAGCTTCAGAAACGAGGAGAGTCTGCAGCTCACAATCTACCTTCCCAGGCCCAGGTTTCCTAAGAAATCTACAGCAAAGCTTCTGAGTTCATTCCAAGAGTGTTTTGGGACAGAGGGATGGGTCTTTCTGTTTCCAGGGGAAAGAATCAAAGGGCACAGCCTGTGACTGTTGTCCTCACAGAAGCGGTTCAGCCACCTTCCACCTAAACATAGATGGCTGATGACCAGTGGGTCTCCCTTTGCCCTCAAAAGAAGCGACAAGTAAAAATGCCCAGAGCAGGCTACAGCTGCTTCAAGGGACCAGCCCCTGTTATCTGTCTATCCTTAATTTCACTTGCTGCAGTGAACAAACACTTAGGCAAAGGCACTATGTAGTTAGAATATATAAGTGTGTGTTGATAAAATCCTCTATTAAAGCTGTCATTTGGGAGGAAATCTGAACTCCCAGGGCTGGAGCCAAGGCCAAGCTTGAGAAGAGAATTGGAACCCTGAGGGGCACGTGCAGTGAGGGCCAGGAGAGAAGAAGCACTATTGAGGGAAGGCGACCCAGCCCAAACAGGGCTACTCAGGAACAGCAATTACTATGACCTTGACTCTGGGCTCTCAGAAACAGATTTGCAAAGGCACCAATCCCAGATCAGCACCTAAGTAGGCATGAGAAACTGAAATGGGGCTAGAAACATACCTAAAGAAATTACTCAAATTACCTGTCCAGTTGCAGGATGGGGAGCTTTGTCAAGTAGGAAAGTCAGGGACACTGCATGATGAGAACCCAGGCAGGGCTGGGACAGAAATTTGGCTACAGTACCCACCTCTGCTCCTCGCCCTCCAGCAGTCGCCTGTAGGTGGCGATCTCGATGTCCAGGCCCAGCTTGGAGTTCATCACCTCCTGGTACTCCTTGAGCAGGCAGGCCATGTCCTGCTTGGCCTTCTGCAGGGCCTCCTCCAGCCCGGCCAGCTTGCACTTGGCATCAGTGAGGGCTGCCTCGCCCTGCTGCTCTGCCTGGGTCACTGCAGCCTCCAACTTGGAGTTCTAAGGGCCCAGGAGAGAACAAGGTGGGTTATGGTCTCTCCACACAGCAGGACTCTCTCCCCTTCATCACCTGGATCACCCAGAGTGACCACAGCCTTGGTCCCAAGTCATCCAAATGGACTGGAGAATGAATGGTGAGATCCAGTTGGGCACACACACTGCCTGTGGGGCCCTGGGTGGGCCTCAAACAGCTCCTACCTGGCACTTGGCATTCTCGACCTCAGCCGTCAGCCTCTGGATCACGCGGTTCAGCTCATTGATCTCCTCCTTGGTGCGACGCAGGGTCTCCCCATGTCGGATCACTGTAGCCTTGATCTCCTCACACTGTTGGGAAGCAGAGAGGCTTGTGAAACTCAGGACAGGACATTCCATCCATTCAAGACACCACAGATGTCCAGGGCACAGCCTGTGAAACCATATATGGCAGCCCTGTCCTTCCACTGTAACCTGAGAACTGTCTGCCCTTCTGTCACCATCTCTGGAAATCCAAATTGCCAGACAAAAGAAATCCTGTTAATATATACCTCACATCCCTTCCATCTTGTCTAGAACGCAGGTGTCCTGGACCACTCACCTTGCTGCGGTACCAGCTCTCAGCCTCGGCCCGGCTGCGGCTGGCAATGTCATCATAGTGAGCCTTGATCTCAGCCACAATGTTGTCCATGTTCAGGTCCCGGCTGTTGTCCATCTTGACGATGACCGAGGTGTCTGAGATGTGGGCTTGGAGAACTCGGATCTCCTGCAGATGGTGGGGCAGGAGGATGGAAGTGTCTAGTTTACAGCTTTGCTTCCCCCACCACAGTGTGTACCAGCCTTCTCAGCCCTCCCTGATCTCCCTGGGCCTCCCAGAGGCCCCCCTCTGACAGCCTCATGGACTGCAGCTCCTGCTCAAACTCCTGTCCAACTCCAACCCCAAACCAATACCCTCTCTTCCAGATCCTAGTTTCTGCCAGGGCTACAATCACTCACCTCCTCATACAGTCGCCGAAGGAAGTCGGTCTCCTGAACCAGGGCCTCCACATTGGCCTCAAGGTCTGATTTGCGGAGGTAGGCACAGTCCACATCCTGGGAAGATGGGGAGTCTTTGAGCAAAGAGGACCCCTGGTGATCATCATCCACCTGAATTCCTCTCTCTTCTCACCCATTACAAGGAGGTGAGGGGGAAAGGATTTCCTGTGTTCCTCTTCCTGTCGCATCCCCATGCTGCCCCTCCCTGGAGGCATCTCACAACCTCCTCCCCTTCTAAGAACAAATGCCTTGTGCCTTGGAGATGAACCACCAGCCTTTCACCCTTCCTACCTGAGACCTCTCATTTTCCAGCTCTCCTTTTCCCCTTCCCTGTACCAAAAAGCCTGTCAGACTGGCTCCCTTGCTCAACCACCTTGACCTTTCCCTGTTTCCCTAGAGTCCTCCAAGACTCCACCTGGCGACTGTTGGCTCTGCTCCATCCTCCTCCAGATCCTGGGACTGTGCCCTTCCTCTTAACCAGATTCCTGAAACACTAGACAGGACACCATCCCTCAACAGAGACTGAAGCTACCATGCCTCCATGGGACCCCAGCCACAGACTACTACTTCTGAGACCACAGAACACCCAGAGGTCAATTCAGCTATACCCTGGCTTCAGGGCAAGGTGTTAGTGGACTGTCCAAGGTTACTGCCCTTTTCAAAGCCTTGGATGTGCCTTTCATGACCTGGTCTATGGGAATTTCCCATCCTGACTTGGCAAAGTCACTGCTCCCCACAGAGGATGAGACCATTGTTCTCCACAATGAAAGCCTGTCATTCTGGGAGATCCTTCAGGCTCTGCTTCCTGATCCCATGTTACTCACCTTCTTCAGAGCCACAAACTCATTCTCGGCTGTTGCTCTCAGAGCAACTTCCTCCTCGTACCTGAGGAAGAGGGCAGAGAGGGGAATCATGGCAGGGCAGGTCTCCCCAGAACCCCCTCTGCATTTTACCAGTGAAGAGGACAACACTAGGGACCTCCCCACATAGCCAGATCCCTGGCAGCCCTGCTGGGTCCTCTCTGGTTGGACTTGGGGTGTGTCTGTGATTCTCTCTCCACTTGGAATTGAGGGATCCTGGGGGTGACTCTTCTGGAACCTCACAACCCTGCTGCCCAAACTGCTCTGAGGTCACCTCTGGAGGAAAATAAGGACTCAGCACCAGTCAGGAGTGGACAGCAGCCCCTCTGGAGCATTGCGGTCCCAGCCTCCCCCCACCTGGGTGTCCAGCCGAGCTCAGCTGGGGGAGGACCTATGAATCTCAGAGACCATCAGCACTAGAGCAACCTAGACAGTGGGACACCCAGAGAACCAGGACCTGGCAGCCCTGAGAGACACTGAGACTCATATCACATCCAGGTGCTACAGGTGGGAGCCTCAGGGCCAGGCCTGGGAGAATGCAGATGCCTCCTCCCCACAGAGCACAGGGCACTGTTGCTGGGTGATCAGGCTGTGAGAAGAGAAGCCTGAAGGAGGGGAGAGAGACCTCCTATGGAATCACTGCCCTCCTCATAGGCATCTGAACAACGACTGCCTGATGGGAAGATCCTGCTGCATACCACCAACTTGCCCTGCATGGTCACACCCCCTTCTTTGAAATTCTTCAGTCTCATCCAGTGGGTTGAATCCATGTCCATTTCCTGTGCCCAACATCACCCCCAGCCACACTCACCTCTTCTTGTAGCCCTCCAGCACCTCCTGCAGGCTGTTGAGCTCCGAGGACAGCCTCCCGCTGTCGGCCTCTGCGCACTCAGCCTCCCGCCTCAGCGTCTCGATGTAGCCATTGAACAGGGGCTCGAGGTTGCTCTCGCAGCACTGGCGGTTCTGGTAGAACTGCAGCTTGGTCTCCAGCAGCTTGTTCTGCTGCTCCAGGAAGCGCACCTGCCATTTGGGGTGGGGGAGGGGTCAGATGGCTCCTACTGCCCCCAAGCCTATTTGGGGGATGGAGGGGCTTGGGGAGGGTGCTGATTGCTGTAAGGTAAATTCCAAAATAGGAGTTCAGCAGAGATTAGACAGAGAGGGCAGTGGGAGACAAGGCAATTTCTGGATTTCAAGATAATGATCATGTTTAGATTTTCTATATTAGGGTGAGAGCAAGGTGTTTGGAAAGATCATTCACTTCTCAGGTGAACTGAATTATCCTGACCTGCTGAGTCTAGATGGCATGTGATCAGGAGTTAAGTAGAGCTCTTTTTGCATTTGACTGCCCCATCAGTGCCCAGCAGGGACTTGGGCATGGGGGGTTTCAGAACAGGTGTGATCAAGGACAAATACTTGAAGGCTGAACTGTGATCCTATTCCTATATCTTATGTGCATTTCTTGAGTCTTGTTTGCATGTATGCTTTCTTCTCTGACATGTGGTTCCAAAGCCTTGTCCTTGTCTGTGGGCACCCTGCCTGTCTCGACAGAGGTTGTATATAATAGTGCTCTATTCAGGAGCCCCTGCTCTAGACTCATCTCTCTGGTCTCTGTTTGTGCCCTGGATGTGTGTCCATTTCATCAATCAGACTGGGACCTGAAGGGACCACATCTCTAACTGCCCTTGACTACCCCTTCACTGCCTATCCAGGAAGGGAAGGTTCAGGAAGGGTCTGATCAAGGAAACTCACCTTGTCGATGAAGGCAGCGAATCTGTTGTTGAGACACTTGATCTGCTCCTTCTCCTCTTGCTTCACGCACTGTGCATTAGGGTCGATCTCCAGGTTGAGGGGCGTGAGGAGGCTCTCATTGACTGACACGGTGGTGATGCAGGGAGCGTTGAGGCCACCCACGCCGCCGGAGCGGTACCCGAAGCTGCGGCCAAAGGCGCCAGTACGGAAGCCCCCGCAGACGCTGCGGCTGCCAAAGCCCCCTGTGAGGCCGCGGTAGCAGGAGATGCCACGGTAGGGGGCGGCCGTGATGCAGCAGCGGCCGGGCCGAGGTCCGCAGGCGGAGACACAGCTGAATGCTGGGAGAGAACGGTAAGATCCACAAGTCATGGTGCTTCTTTGGGGCACGGGAGGCTCTCAGGAGGCAGATGGCCTAATGGAAGGCTAGTGGACGAGGTGTTCACTTCTTGAACATCATTGGGCCTTTTATATATGTGAGGAGCCTGATATATCCACGTGTTAGGAGCAATTAGACATGTTTATGGGCTTGGGTTGTTTAGCTGCTGTTGCTCCTTCCTTAATGTGCTTAATTGCGTGCCAGATGCGGCCAGATGTTTATGGCCTTTTACCCTAAACTGCACAATTTTTGTCCTCAAAGGGCCAGCTCACCTCTCCTCACCCCACCCCAACCTTCTCATACACACTTGGCGAAAGGTTTTTGAGGATAGGGGAGCGGTGACTCACGTTGGAAAGGAGGGCGGGGGAAGGCGGGGCTGCGGCTTCTTCCGTACCACCCATTTGATGTGCTCATGCCGCTGTCCGTGGTGCTGATCACATCGGCACTGAAACACTGGGAGAGCGTTAAGATCAACAGATGGGGAACTTGAGATCGCTTCGTGATTTCCCTTACAGGGATGGCTGTTTTTACAGCACCAAAGCCTCACACACCTGCTCCCAAATTCCTCACCTGCACTCATCAGCCAACTCTCTGTATCTTGTCTCTCTCTCTCTGTCTCTGTCTCTCTGTCTCACAGACACAAACATACACACTGCGAACTCACATGCTGGACTTCCCATCAACAATCTCACAGATACTCACATGTGCTTATACACACATACACCTACCTCCACTTGCACAGTGACAAGTCCACTTCTTAGACCTTATTTGTCAGCCTACGCTGAAAGGAGGCACTCCCTCCCACAGAGTCTTCCATGAGGCCTAAGGGAGCACACCTTGGCTCAGTGGTCTCTGGAATGCCCAACCATTCCCAACAAGGCCCCAAGAAAGGATAGCCTGTCTAGATTTCACCTCCAGGCTCCATGCTTTCTCCAGGGCCCAGAAGGACTGGGGTAGACATGGCTCTTATAAGTCTTTATAGCTTTTGGCTCAGAATACAAGAGAATCTTTCAGATAGAGCCATATAGGGGGAGCATTCAGCCCCCTGCCATCACCCCCCTGAGCCTATATTGCTTTCCATGTTCTAACAACCCTGCAACATCCTTCCCTTTACAGCAATTTGTCAATAGCATTGAAAGATGCTAACCCATATTGTCAGAACAAATCCATATTGTGTGCCACCCATCCAATATAGTTAGATTGGTCCTTGAACACTAAAAGGCTGGGTAGGAACCAGGGCTCTTCCATGACTAGCCCTATGTGATCTGGGGGGGGCAGGGTAGTACACTCCTCTGGGAAATGGATTAAGCATCTTCTTCCCAGGGCTGCCTTGGAGAATTACAGAGATGTGCATGCACTCAGTAAACTCCAGAGCACTGTGCAGGTGTGCTTTGTTGTAATCATTAAGAAGCAAGAGACTCTGGGACTGCATTTTCTGAGTTCACATCATGACCCACAAAGAGAAGCAACCAGAATTTTAATGAAACAGGTTAGGACAAAATCAAGAAGAGTAGAATATAGTAGAAAACATCAGAGTGTAGCATACATAATAAAAACATTTCAGGGCCTTTTATTTCAATAGTATGTGATATGTACATATGTGTGCACTTAATCACTATGCAAAATTATTTCTTACTATAATTGAAACTAAAAAGTTTAAATACATGGCTTATCAGTTAAGAACACAGACCCAGAGTCCAAACTGCCTAGTTTCAAAGTCCACCTCTGCCAGCTTCTAGCTATGTAACTTTAGGCAATTTCTTAACCTCTCCCTATCTCATTCCATGATTTGTAAAATAGGGGTAATGCTACCTACATAATAAAGTTTTTATAAGGATTAAAAGAATTAACCCAGGTCAAGCAGTTAAAATAGAGCCTGACACACTCAAAAGGATGTAATCATATTAGTGGTAGGTGTCACTGCTGCTGCAGTTATAATGTCAGGTTTGATGTGGAGGTAGAGATATGTGTTATTGTTTTTGTTGCTACTGCTGCTGCTGTGGATATATCAGCAGGTTTGATGGAATATACCTACCCACATTACTAAACCACGTATGTAAAATACCCACTAATGATGCCCATCTTAAAGGAATAATGAAGTGAAATGAAGTGAAAGTCGCTCAGCTGTGCCCTACTCTTTGTGACCCCATGGCCTATACAGTCCACGGAATTCTTCAGGCCAGAATACTGGAGCAGGTAGCCTTTCCCTTCTCCAAGGGATCTTCCCAACCCAGGGATCAAACCCAGGTCTCCCAAATTGCAGGCGGAATAGACAGATTAAATTAAAAAATATATGGATAATTCTTATCACAACAGCTGGCACATAGCAAGTGCTCAATAAATGTTATCAACTCTTATTCTACCATGGGGTTAATCTTAGGGGCAAGTAGAACTGGAGACCTTTCCTTTATCCTGAAAAAGAACCCAAAATCAAAGGTCCATCCTCAAGCCCAACTACCCCCAGGGAAGCTCTCTTCTTAGGCAAAGGAAAAGTGTCACCAATCCTCAGGGGACCACACTACTGGGTGAAAAGAAAAGCTTGGACAGTCCAAAAAATATGTTATCTGTTGTAATTGATAAATTTGTGTTCCTTATTTTGCCTTAACAGACCATCAGAAATCTTTAGCCACAAATTAATGACATGCTCATTCACCTTGCCTAATGGTGAATTTATTTATTTATTTATTTATTTATTGCCTAATTCCAAAACCTCCTGATTGGTGAGTATCCCAGGGATATCATGGGGTTGAGGCTGACAATCTATCCAAGTATAATGGAACTCTAAAGAGAGCAGGACTTCCACTGTGGCTGGACAGATGGAAGTTGGATTTGAAGAAAAGCTTGCCAGAAGGTGGGCAAGTAGTCATGTCTTCCTAAGGAGCTTGCATTATGTCTCCCATTTAAGGGAGGTTTATGTAAAAGATAAACATTCTTTATTCTGGAGTGGCCATCATGTTTGTGGAGACAGGGTGAACCAAAAGACCTTTTTATCTGGAGAACAGAGCCTCTTCTTTTAGCCCAAGTAGATCTTGTTTCAAGGGATGCCTGGAGATAAGGGGTAAATCAGGTAATTTTAACATTGAGAAGTTCTTGTTCAAGACTCCCTCTAGTCCATCCTGCTCCTGTGAAGGTTGTTGCAAAGTAGATGCCCCAAGATGGACAGTGGGTTAGACAAGGTAACATCTTGTTGTTAGATTCAAGAATTTTGTGATTGATGTATCCCTGCAATACGCTGAACCCTATCTTAAGTTTGCAAGGAGAGAGGAAAGCACTAAGAGGAGGAAAGAAATATGGATTCTGGAACTCCTGATCTGATGGGGAAGACAGACGCAGAAGTTCAGAAGTTCATGAGAAAGGGCAGAAGTCTGAAGAGAGCTTGTTTTTAGCTATACCATCAGATCCTCAGAAGCTCAATGCCTATTGACAATGCCCATTCTGGGACAGTGTGAAATACAGTTAGTCTGATGAGAAAGGTAAGAACGGATCCCTAGAAAGGGTGAGGACAGGCTTCATAAAGCAGCAGGAGGGACAGTGTTGGTAAAAAGACGTGCATGGAGGTATTTCAGAGAGTAGACAGTGGGGGCAATCTGAAGGCCCTTGCAGAAGAGGAAGGGATCACGAGATGCTGTGACAATGGAGAGCCAGTGGAGACAGAGACCTCTGAAGCAGGGCCCATGTCATTCTGCTGCATGGCTGCAGACTGGGAAGCAGCCTGTGAACTCTATGTCTGGAAGATACCAAAGCTCTAGGCTTGCAGCTATCCAAGAGGTTGTGCCAGAGCTCTGCCCCTCAGCCAAGACAGCCTGGGACAGTGACCAGTTGTCCATGAGAACTCACCAGAGGAGGGAGGGCCAAAGGCAGCCCTGGAGGATCTGGCAGAGGAGGAAGCCTGACTCAGGAGCTCCACCCTTGGTGTGGTCCATTCCCACCTACCAGTCTGAGCCCCTGCACCTCCCCCAGCCCATGTCCCTGCCCCATGAGGGCTCATTTCTTTAGAGCTGGAGCCTGCCCTTTAGGTAGGTCTATACCTCTGCCCCTTCCCTCATGAATCTCCTTTGTTCTTCCACTGTGGAGTGTCCCCCCACTATTCTCCCATGGGTCTTGACCTTCTTTTTCCTCCACTGTCCTCCTCTTCCCTCCTCTCCCCTCTGTCTCCCCAGTCTCCCTTCCATGCCATTCTCCTCACCCCAGTCAGTCTCCATCCTTCTTCCAAGTGGCCCTGGAGAGTAGTAATCTAAAAGCAAGCATCTTTCTTCCTCCTTTGCTCTAAAAACTACCTTCCATCCACTTCTCTTTCCTCAACCCTACCCCATCTCTACTCTGGCCCATGGCCTTCAGAATTTTTGCCTTGTTGTCTGCCTTTCCCTTCCGCTCCCATCATCACTCAGGTTGAGGAGTTTGCTTTGGTAAAGGACACATATACTCACTTCATCTTTCCTTCAGGCCCCAGCCAAGAACCTCTCCCCACCCCACCCCACCCCCACCCTTAGGAATGGCCGCCATCCGATCTGCTTCATCTGGTCCCCACCCTATCTTACCAAAAAAAGCTTTGTATAATTAACCATCAAGCTTTGATGGCTCCATTACTCAGCACCTAATGTGCATCTGGGATTCATTTCATTCATGCAACAAATATTTATTGAGCACCTACTGTGTGCCAAGTCCTTGGAATATAGCCATGAACCAAATGTTTGTACCCATTGGTATGCTGCAGAGTTTGCATTTTTGTTCATGATCTGGGTATATGTACAGCTTTTCTCTTGGAATTGGAAGCTCACAACAAATGAGTAAGCTCTCCTCATCCTCTGGTCCTGCACCCTGAGAGCATGCTGAAGGACCCAGAAGAGATACTGGAGGGGGAGGAATAGTGAGCGTGTGTGAATGTACCATATACCATGTGATGCTGTAGTGATGGAAGACAGTGGATGGACAGGACTACGATCAAGCCTTTCCATTGCGATCAAATACACCAGGCTATGAGTGCCAGCTCTGCCTCTAACCTCAACCTGAGCAAATCTCTTGACCCTCTAGTCCTCAGTGTCCTCATCTGTAAAACAAGAATAATAACACCAGCCTCAAAGGGAAACTTGTAAAAATTAAATGCATTAATGAAAGTTGGGCAATCAGTATAGTATCTACTATGAAATAAGATGAACATCAACAGATGTTGCTATAAGTTTGGAAGACTGTTCATAAAATAGGTTTCTACACTAAGCATATGCTACCTGAATAATTTTTTAAAATAACCACATACCTTAGAAAAACTCTTGTACAGATATACCAGAAGACATGGGAAATAATGTTCATGGCAGATCTGTTCATAATACAAACTCTGGGAATACCCACGAGGCCTTGGAGGTGGAAAGATGAATAAACTGTGACATATTCATACAGAGAGTACAATCCACAGTGAACACAAACAGAATACAGCTATAGGAAGCAACTTTGAACAAAGGAATACACACAATATGATTCCATTCATATGAAGTTCAAAAACTGGAATATATGGTTTAGAGATGCATTCCTTGGTCCTTAAACTAAAGAAAAGAAAAGCATAGGCATCATTCAACACAAAACCCCAGAGAAGAACCATCCTGGTTCAGGAAGGAAGGCGGTGCAATGAAAATGAGGTTCAGAGGAAGTTCCTAAGTTACGCATATGTTCCATTTCTTCCCACAAGTGGTAGGCATACCAACTATACATTCTTTTGTAGGAGTGGTATATTTCACAATTAAAGCACTGTTAACTTTTCTGATGGCTCAGTGGGTAAAGAATCAACCTGCAATGCAAGAGATGCAGGAGATATGGGTTCAATCCCTGGGTCAGGTAGATCCCCTGAAGAAGGGAATGGCAACCCATTCCAGTATTCTTGCCTGAAAAAATCCCATGGACAGAGAAGCCTGGCAGACTACAGTCCAAAAGGTCACAAAGAGTTGGACACAACTGAGAACAATTGACTGGGCTTAATTTCCATAAAGCGCCCGTTGCCAGAGCCAAGAGCACAGAGTAGTTATTCTGCCAATCCTCCCCTCTCCCCTCTCCCCTTCCCTCACCAAGAGCTTTTTTCACTCCAAGAAAACCTACAGATAGAATGTCTTTTTAGGTCTTCAAAGTTAGCAGCCATTAGTAATACCTGAATTAAATGAAATGGTGTCACATTTGAATTTTTTTATATCCTGGTTTAAATTGCTTCTTGCTTCTTTCAAATTGCTTAGCAAAGACCAGCCATTAGTAATTAGCTTATGTTTATGCTTGTCACTTTTATAGGGAGTTACACTAGTAGAAAAGGCAAAGTGTATTCGAGCTGCACTCTGACTCACAGGGCTTCTCCCTGGGACACCCAGCTGGCTGGCTGGAAGCACCACCTCCATTGTGGGCAGTGCCCAGAGTGGCGGATGAGGGCATAAAGGGCCTCAGAAGAGCCGACCCAGGTCCCCAAACACATAAAGTGACATCAGGAGCCACACCCTCCTCTGGGATGGCCAGATTGCTGACATGGTCAGTGACCCCATGTACATCCTATCGCAAGTCCCCATTCCTGAATGTTCTACATGGACATACTATTCTCTTCTCCTTCCTCCTCTTTTCCTACCAAACCCTTCACCTCTTGCCCTAAGCTGCTTTGCCTCCCCTTTGCCCCTACAGCAAGCCAGCTACCAGGGGCTGACAGCTACAGTGTTCCTCTTCTCTTCTTTCCCCATCCATTTAAAACAAACCCCTGTACTTTTATGGGGTCATTTCTCTAGTCTTGCTCTATTGGAATGGGGTGTTTCATGTATGTAGAACACAGTATAATCTTATCAAGGTACTTACAATATACCAGACACAAGCAAATAGCTAAAACTGCTATTCTCCATCCCTTTCCTTCAATTCTCAGCCACAGGGTCCTGCAGATCTCCTCTCCTCAGCCTCTCATTGCCCTGAGTCACACGCATGCACATTGGCCCTCCTGGTTCCAACCATTCCAACACCCCCTGACTCTGCCCATTTTTCTTAGACTGGCTCTCCTCAATCCTACATCCACAGATTGCTGTTGTTGTTTAATTGCTAGGTCATTTTCAATTCTTTTGTGACCCCATGAACTGTAACTCATCAGGGCTCCTCTGTCCACTGGATTTTTCAGGCAGGAAAACTGGAGTAAGTTGCCATTTCCTCCTTCAGGGGATCTTCCTGACTCAGGAATTGAACCCAAGTCTCCTGCCTTGGCAGAAGGATTCTTTACCACTGAGCCACAAGAGGAGCCCTATATCCACACTAACCCTCTCCCAATAAGTTTCTCCATCCTCTTGAAAGTCTCCAAGGACTAGGAAATCCAAGGGTTGTCATAACCTATAGGGGAGAAGGCTTGGCATCTCCTCAGTTCCACTTCTTAATAGCTGGGAGATTTGGGGCAAGTTATTTAACCTCTCCAAGCCTCAGTTTCCTCATCTGTAAAATAGGGATAATGATACGTACTTCATATGGTGGATGTGAGAATTAGAGATCATTTATGGCATATAATGTTGGTAACATAGTAGGTGGCCAGTAAAAAGAAAATAGAACCTATATTTCCCTACAGAAATCTTTCTAATTGTAAAGGGGGAAACATACTCAAGTGATCTGATTTAGCATCACCAGTAACAGGACAACTTGATTGTGCTTTCTGGGGTGATATAGTAAGAGTTATAAAGCATTGTTTATGATATATGCTGCCCAAAAACATTTCAGTTAAATGCAATCAAGCCTCCAGATCAACAGTATCTGAAAGACATTGGTGTGATGGTGAAAATGTTCTGTTTCTATTCTGTCAATAATGTAGCTGCTAGTCATGTGTGGCATGTAACTGAAAGACTAGATTTTTAATTTATTTAATTTTAACTAATTTAAATTTAAATAGCCACATGTGTCTATTGGCTACCGTATTGAACAGCCCAGCTCAAGAGTTACTTTTCAGTGTATAGAAAATACAAGAGATATAGCCATAAGTTATTTTTAAAAACCTATTTTTAAAAATCATAGGACAGTTAGGAAATTTTAATATGAATGGATAGTAAATGATTTTTTGGAATTATCATTCTTCTCCTTGCATGTGAAAAATGGTACTGTCTCTATTCTTAAGAAATGCATGTTAAAGTATTTAAGGGTTCCATGCTATGCCTTCTGTAATCATCAAGTAACTGGGCAAATGTGAAGGCAAATATGGCACAATGTTAATAACTCTTGAATGTGGGTACCTGGGTGGAACACATCAGCGTTTTGTTACACAGGTACCATTTCTTCAACTTTCCTAATTTTGAAAATTCTCATAATAAAAGTGAAAGAAAACATAAAACACAAATATTTAATAATCTGCTGACTCCTGTCATGGCAGGAAAAGTCAGATGTTTTTCAGCAGCCAACTGGACTCTCTGGAGATTGGGAAAATACAGCTTTATGTAACAGTAGCGCCTTGCCCACTACTGGATGGAAACATCTAGAAGTTATTTGTTAACACCCCAGTCTCTCCTAGGCCCCCCACTCACACCTGCACACGCACAGGTCACCTGCTTCTGCCACATCTGGTTTCCCTTCTCCTTCCACCCTCCTGCCCTGCCCTTCCCTTTCCAGTCTCCTCAGATGACTGCATGCCCAGCTAGCAAGGCACTTTGAAGATGAAACATGCTGAGTCCCTTACAGCCCAGGAACTGGCATCCTTTACACAGAAGAGGGTGCGGGCCACTATTAAAGCACATTCTAGAGAGGCGTTCAACTCAGCTAGCCACACAAGCCCATAAAGCACAAATTGCCACAACCGCATCTGCATAGCCAAGCCCCTTCCGACCTGAGCATAAATAGGACCCCGGCTCTTTGAGGAGGACATTGGAGTTTCCACAAGACTCCAGCTCACCTCGCCTGTACTCTGCAACCTACACCTCCAGAAGGATCATGACCTGCGGATCAGGATTCCGTGGCCGCGCCTTCAGCTGCGTCTCCGCCTGCGGACCTCGGCCCGGCCGCTGCTGCATCACGGCCGCCCCCTACCGTGGCATCTCCTGCTACCGCGGCCTCACCGGGGGCTTTGGCAGCCGCAGCGTCTGCGGGGGCTTCCGTACTGGCGCCTTTGGCCGCAGCTTCGGGTACCGCTCCGGCGGCGTGGGCGGCCTCAACGCTCCCTGCATCACCACCGTGTCAGTCAATGAGAGCCTCCTCACGCCCCTCAACCTGGAGATCGACCCCAATGCGCAGTGCGTGAAGCAAGAGGAGAAGGAGCAGATCAAGTGTCTCAACAACAGATTCGCTGCCTTCATCGACAAGGTGGGTTTCCTTGATCACACCTTTCCTGAACCTTCCGTTCCTGGGTGGGCACTCAAGGGTTAGTCAGGGGGGCAGGAGAGATGTGGGCCAGGTGAGCCCCCAGGCTGATGGAGGAGATGGACACACTTCCAGGGTACAGACAGAACAGAGAGATGAGTCTAGAGCAGGGGCTCCTGATTAGAGCACTGTTATTATTTACAACCTCTGTCCAGACAGGCAAGGGCCCTACACACAGACCAGACCACATGTCAGAGAAGAAAGCATACATGCAAACAAGACTTAACAAATGCACATAAGATACAGGAATAGAACCACAGTTCAACCTTTGAGTGGGTGTCCTTGATCACACCTTTCCTGAACCCATCTATACTAAACTTGGGCTGGGCACTGATGGGGCAGTCAAATGCAAAAAGAGCTCTACTTGGCTCCTGACCACATGCCATCTAGACTCAGCAGGTCAGGATAACTCACTTGACCTGAGGAGGGAATGATCTTTCCCAACCCCTTGCTCTCACCTCTAATATGGAAAATCCAAACATGATCACTATCTTGAAATCCAGAAGTTTCCTTGCTTTCACAGTCCCCTCTGTCTAATCTCTGCTGAGTTCTTGGTTTGCGTTGTTGTTGTTCAGTTCCTCAGTTGTGTCCGACTCTTTGCGACCCCATGGACTGCAGCACACCAGCTTCCCTATCCTTCACCATCTCCCAGAGCTTGCTCAAACTCACGTCCATTGAGTCAGTGATGCGATCCAACTATCTCATCTTTTATCTCTTCCTTCTCCTCTTGCCCTCAGTCTTTCCCAGCATCAGGGTCTTTTCCAATGAGTCAACTCTTCACAACAAGTGGCCAAAGTATTGGAGCTTCAGCTTCAGCATCAGTCATTCCAATAAATATTCAGGGTTGATTTCCTTTAGGATTGACTGGTTTGATCTCCTTGCAGCCCAGGGGACTCTCAAGAGTCTCCTCCATCTCCAGAGTTCGAAAACATCAATTCTTCAGCACTCAGACTTCTTCAAGGTCCAGCTGTCACATCCATACATAACTACTGGAAAAACCTTAGCTTTGACTGTATGGACCTTTGTCAGAAAAAGTACTGGTTTTGGAGTTTACCTTACAGCAATCAGCACCCTCCCCAAGCCCCTCCATCCCCCAAATAGGCTTGGGGGCAGTAGGAGCCATCTGACCCCTCCCCCACCCCAAATGGCAGGTGCGCTTCCTGGAGCAGCAGAACAAGCTGCTGGAGACCAAGCTGCAGTTCTACCAGAACCGCCAGTGCTGCGAGAGCAACCTCGAGCCCCTGTTCAATGGCTACATCGAGACGCTGAGGCGGGAGGCTGAGTGCGCAGAGGCCGACAGCGGGAGGCTGTCCTCGGAGCTCAACAGCCTGCAGGAGGTGCTGGAGGGCTACAAGAAGAGGTGAGTGTGGCTGGGGGTGATGTTGGGCACAGGAAATGGACATGGATTCAACCCACTGGATGAGACTGAAGAATTTCAAAGAAGGGGGTGTGACCATGCAGGGCAAGTTGGTGGTATGCAGCAGGATCTTCCCATCAGGCAGTCGTTGTTCAGATGCCTATGAGGAGGGCAGTGATTCCATAGGAGGTCTCTCTCCCCTCCTTCAGGCTTCTCTTCTCACAGCCTGATCACCCAGCAACAGTGCCCTGTGCTCTGTGGGGAGGAGGCATCTGCATTCTCCCAGGCCTGGCCCTGAGGCTCCCACCTGTAGCACCTGGATGTGATATGAGTCTCAGTGTCTCTCAGGGCTGCCAGGTCCTGGTTCTCTGGGTGTCCCACTGTCTAGGTTGCTCTAGTGCTGATGGTCTCTGAGATTCATAGGTCCTCCCCCAGCTGAGCTCGGCTGGACACCCAGGTGGGGGGAGGCTGGGACCGCAATGCTCCAGAGGGGCTGCTGTCCACTCCTGACTGGTGCTGAGTCCTTATTTTCCTCCAGAGGTGACCTCAGAGCATTTTGGGCAGCAGGGCTCATGAGGTTCCAGAAGAGTCACCCCCAGGATCCCTCAATTCCAAGTGGAGAGAGAATCACAGACAACACACCAAGTCCAACCAGAGAGGACCCAGCAGGGCTGCCAGGGATCTGGCTATGTGGGGAGGTCCCTAGTGTTGTCCCCTTCACTCCTGTGACGTGGTGACCTCCCTCTGTCCTTTTCCCGCAGGTATGAGGAGGAAGTCGCTCTAAGAGCAACAGCCGAGAATGAGTTTGTGGCTCTGAAGAAGGTGAGTAACACAGGATTGGGAAGCACAGACATGAGGGCTATCAGAATGACAGGCTCTTGCTGGGGAGATCTATGTTCTCAACCTCCCTGTGGGGTGCAGTGACCTTGCCAAGTCAGGATGGGAAATTCCCATAGACCAGGTCATGAAAGGCACATCCAAGGCTTTGAAAAGGGCAGTTACCTTGGAAAATTCACTAGCACCCTGACCTGAAGCAGGGGTATGACTGAATTGATCTCTGGATATTCTGTGCTGCTTCAGAGTTGATAGTCTGTGGCTGGGGTCCCATGGAGGCATGGTAGCTTCCGTCTCTCTGTTGAGGGATGGTGTCCTGTCTAGTGTTTCAGGAATCTGGTTAAGAGGAGGGGCACAGTCCCAGGGTCTGGGGGGGAGGATGAAGCAGAGCCAACAGTGGCCAGGTGGAGTTTTGGAGGACTGTTGGAAAACAGGGAAGGGTCAAGGTGGTTGAGCGAGGGAGCCAGTCTGGCGAGCTTAGGGTAAAAAGAAGACATGGGAGGTAAGAGATCTCAGGTAGGAGGAGTGAAAGGCTAGTGGTCCACCTCCAAGGCACAAGGCATTTGTTCTTAGAAGGGGAGGAGGTTGTGAGATGCCTCTAGGGAAGGGCAGCATGGAGATAAGACAGGAAGAGGAACACAGAATCCTTTCCCCCTCACCTCCATGTACTGTGTGAGGAGAGAGAGGAATTCAGGTGATGATCACCAGGGGTCCTCTTTGCTCAAAGACTCCCCATCTTCCCAGGATGTGGACTGTGCCTACATCCGCAAATCAGACCTTGAGGCCAATGTGGAGGCCCTGATTCAGGAGACTGACTTCCTTCGGCGACTATATGAGGAGGTGAGTGATTGTGGTCCAGGCAGAAAGCAGCAGCTGGCCTGGAAGAGAGGGCACTGTTCTGCGATCAGAGTTGGACAGGGATTTGGGCAGGAGCTACAGTCCATGAGGCTGTCAGAGGGGGCCAGGGCTGGAGACCAGGAAGGGCTGAGAAGGCTGGTACACACTGTGGTGGGGGAAGCAAAGCTGTAAACTAGACCCTTCCATCCTCCTGCCCCACCATCTGCAGGAGATCCGAGTTCTCCAAGCCCACATCTCAGACACCTCGGTCATCGTCAAGATGGACAACAGCCGGGACCTGAACATGGACAACATTGTGGCTGAGATCAAGGCTCAGTATGATGACATTGCCAGCCGCAGCCGGGCCGAGGCTGAGAGCTGGTACCGCAGCAAGGTGAGTGGTCCAGGACACCTGCGTTCTAGACAAGATGGAAGGGATGTGAGGTATATATTAACAGGATTTCTTTTGTCTGGGGATTCTGGTCCCTAGAGGTGGTGAAAGAAGTACAGACAGCTCTCAGGTTATAGTGGCAGGACAGGGCTGCCATATATGGTTTCACAGGCTGTGCCCTGGGCAACCTGAAATCATCCGTGTTGTTCTGAGTGGGTGGTACATCCTGTCCTGAGTTTCATGAGCCTCTCTGCTTCTCGGTCCCCTTTCCCCACAACCAGTGTGAGGAGATCAAGGCCACAGTGATCCGACACGGGGAGACCCTGCGTCGCACCAAGGAGGAGATCAATGAGCTGAACCGCGTGATCCAGAGGCTGACGGCTGAGGTCGAGAATGCCAAGTGCCAGGTAGGGTTTTTTTGAGGCCCACCCAGGGTCCCACAGGCAGTGTGTGTGCCCAACTGGATCTCACCATTCATTCTCCAGTCCATTTGCATGACTTGGGACCAAGGCTGTGGTTACTCAGGGAGCCCCAGGTGATGATGGGGAGAGGCCTGTTCCTGGGGTGATCCCTGCTGTGTGGAGAGACCATAGCCCACCTTGTTCTCTCCTGGGCCCTTAGAACTCTAAGCTGGAGGCTGCAGTGACCCAGGCAGAGCAGCAGGGCGAGGCAGCCCTCACTGATGCCAAGTGCAAGCTGGCCGGGCTGGAGGAGGCCCTGCAGAAGGCCAAGCAGGACATGGCCTGCCTGCTCAAAGAGTACCAGGAGGTGATGAACTCCAAGCTGGGCCTGGACATTGAGATCGCCACCTACAGGCGACTGCTGGAGGGCGAGGAGCAGAGGTGAGGACCATCCCAGCCTGGCTCTGACTACCCATTCCCACCCTTTACACAAATACCTCCCTTGATCCGGGCTGAGCAATGGCCAGGTCTGGAGCAAACCTATCATTTATCACTTTGAGGTGGGGTGGGGTATTCTGAGGACTCTTCCTTCTGACACTCTGCCCCTCCTTCTTATCACTGGTGGACCCCACTCCAAGAATTTGTGGAGCTCTGTTTGCAGCTCTGGCTGTCACTAATGTTGCCTTTTTCTTCTTCCCTCTCAGACTGTGTGAAGGCGTTGGGTCCGTGAATGTCTGTGAGTATCCTAGGCCCTGTGTGGATGGGTTTACTCGCTTCCTGTAAAGGATGGAAGTAGTGTTTTCTCTGACACCTAAAAATGAGTGGGCTGTCATCACAGGAAGAGGGATTTGGGGTCAGACAGCAGGAAGGACCACTTCTTTTGGACTAGAGTTGTTAAGATGCTTGGAGAGGGTCATAGTCGGGGAGGCGGCACCCTCGGCCCCCCCAGAATTTTGACTCAGTCTTTGGGGTTCGCAGGTGTCAGCAGCTCCCGCGGCGGGGTCGTCTGCGGGGACCTCTGCGTGTCGGGCTCCCGGCCAGTGACGGGCAGCGTCTGCAGCGCCCCCTGCAGCGGGAACCTGGCGGTGAGCACCGGCCTGTGCGCGCCCTGCGGCCCCCGCAATTCCGTCACGTCTTGCGGCCTGGGCGCGAGCGGCGTGGGCTCCTGCGGCAGCGTCTGTCGCAAATGTTAGGCCTCCCATCTCAGGCCCCGCCCGGGCATCTCTCCCGCGCAGCCCGGCGGGGCCCGCCCTGCATGGCCCCGCCCCCTCCCCGCCCACCCCAGCTCTGGGCGGAGCAAGCCCTAGGCTACCTCTCTCGTACTTGGAAAGGTCCGTCCCACTCCTGTCCTCTCCTCACGCCTGTGCTTAATGCCCTCTTCCTGGGTTCTGCCGCCCGCGCTGGGAAAGGCTACGCTAGAAAAAAGTCCTTTTGGTCACCACAGGAAGGGACCCCAGCGCAGGGAGGACCAAGACCCTACTCTGGGTTGTTGTGGGGCCAATGGCCAGAGTCCCCACCCTGTCCCAGCATCTCCCTTCCTTCTCTGCTGTGTTCATCTCTTCCAAGATCTGTGTTTCCAATAAACCACTGTAGCCAACCCTGAGCCTTGTCTGTACTTCTGTTTTCCTCCTCAGGGTCGAGGTTTGGGAGGGTCCCCAAACATGAAGCAGACAGAGAAAGCCCCAGATCTGGGGTCTCCACTAGAGTCCTCTGTCCCTGGGCTCACAGCAGTCTCGGATTTAGCCAAGGACGGTGCTAGGCCACTATAGCCTGTAATTTTATCCACACCACCTTCATGCTATATCTTGCAGAGGAAGAAACTAGACCTCAGGGACCCACAGCAGCAGGGGCCAGGCCCTACCCTGAGTTCAGTGGCACACAGCTGGGGTTTGAACCTCGTTTGAATGTTCAGTGGTTATGTCACTAAGCCACAGCTGCCTCCCAGAAATCACCTCTGTGCACATCTGTAAACTTATGAATAGAGTCAACAGTCACTCAGAGCTTAAGGAAACATCACTCTTGGCTTTGGTGGAGAAGACTCATGCCTGAGTAATTCATGAGAATTCTTTAAGGGGTGAATATATGAATGTGACTTAAGCTTTCAAAAAGCTTTTGATATGACTGCCTTTTTTTTTTTAATGGAGTTCTTTTGGGGTTTGGAGACCTGCCATCACTGATAAATTACCTCAAAGCTAGACAACAACAAGGAGTAAAAAGATGATGTGGCCCAGAGGTGAGTAAACAGACCCTGGATCCAGACTGCATGGGTCCAAAACTGGGCTCTGTTCGTAGCTGAGTGACTTTGAGCAGTTTACTTACCCTCTCTGTGCCTCAGTTTCCATACGTCTAAAGTGAAATGCTAAAAAGAGCACCTCTTTTTCACCTCCTAGGGCTGTTGGCAGGATGAAAGAATTTTATATATGCAAAATAACTAGTGCTTGCCACAAAATAACCACAACATGTATTTATTGTCAGTAGTATTCTTTTGCAGACTATAAAATAGAAATCCTTCCTGGGATAAGGGCCATGGCCTGCCTATCATTACACTTATATCTGTGATCAGAGATGCAAGCATAAAGAGAAATCCCCACATCTTCTGGGCCATCAAGCGCCTCCTGCAGTAAACTGTCCCCCTGACACTGATAAGGATATTACAAGTGCTGGTGCAAGTGGGACGATGACCCCTCAGCTTCACTAGAGACTGAACTGAGTACCCGAATATACACATATACAGCACAGTGAGTCTCAAAACTTCTGGATCCAGGCCCAGGAAGCTAACAGAAATGGAAGCCCCCATTCCATCACAATAGAAATAATTGAGACCAGAAGTGAGAGGTCTGGAAAGACACAGGCTCTTTTAAAGGACAGGATTAATCCTAGGTCTTCTGACCACCAATGTGTCCCTCTACCCTCCAATGGAATTCTGAGGACAGAGCCCTCGGAGAGTTCTAGAATCCACAACTGTTCTAACCAGCCCTCTGTGCTGTGACAACACACAGCTCAGTAGTAGACCTTGTCTGGAGTCCAGATGCAAGGCCCCAGCATCAGCTCTATCCCCCACTCCCAGTTCAGGAGCCACTAGTCCTGAGAGACAGCTCCATCAACTGACCCCTCCCTCTGCATCTCACTAGTCTCATCAGCCCAGGGGACCTTGATGACCTGTCATACTTCCCTCTCTCACCCTCCCTCTGGCTCTGACCTCTTACCTACTCCAGCTCCACAATCCTCACCTACCTATAGGTTCCCAGTCCTGGACAGGCTTAGGCAGAGGCACGAGGGTGAATGAATCACATGCATATTGCCCATGATGCAGGATGGTAAAGAAAATGAAACATCTTGCTGTGTGACATTCAGCAAGTCACTTCTCCTTTCTAGGCCTCAGTGTATTCATTAGTGGGAAAAAAAAAAAAAAATGATTGGACCAGATAGACGCTAAGGTCCCTTAGCCATTTAAAGTTCTATTTTTTTTTAATTGAAATATAGTTGATTTACAATGTTGTGTTAGTTTCAGGTATACAACAAAGTGATTCAGTATATATATAGATAGAGAGATAGATACTATTTTTCATATTCTTTTACATTTTAGGTTATTATAGGTTATCTAATATAGTTCCCTGTGCTATACAGTAGGACCTGTTGTTTTTTTATATATAGTAGTTTGAATCTCTTAAACCCGATCTCCTAACTTATCCCTCCCCCTGATCTTTCCCCTTTGGCTAACTGCAAGTTTGTTTTCTAACTCTGTGAGTCTGTTTTGTAAATAAGTTCATTAGGATCACTTTTTTAGACTCCACATATAAGTGGTATCATATTTGTCTTTCTCTGTCTTACTTTGCTTAAGTGTGATAATCTCTAGGTCCAAGTATGTTGCTGCAAATGGCATTATTTCATTCTTTTTTATGGCTGAGTAATATTCTAGTATATATATGCCACATCTTCGTAATCCATCCGTCAATGAACATTTAGGTTGCTTCCGTGTCTTGGCCCGTGTAATCAGTGAAAGGTCTATGATTCTTTAGCAGACATGGGACAGGACAAGGAGCTGGAGGGCAGTAGGGAGCCATGGTGTCAGGCACTGTGCTTCATCCCTCACAGCTCACTGTCTGTAGGTTTCTGCCTGTGAATGGAACAGAATGATTGCATCCAGGTACATGCACAGGTCTGGGCATCTGTGTGGAAACACGTACGTGTGTGAATATGTGTATACCTGTGTGTATGTGCTGAAGAGAGGACATCTGTGGGTACAACAGGGTATGACTGCAGTGTGTGTGCACAAGTGGACAGGGTGAGACAGGGTCACATGTGAAGAACTGGACTCCACAGTGTGGTGGGAGTGGAGATAGGCAGGTGCTGCTGGGGGTCATACTGGGGAGGTACCCTCTGGCTGGGGAACCCTAGCTCTAACTTGGGCTCCTCTGCCTACCCCTCCTGCCCTGCAATTACTGCAGCTCCAGCCAGGACAGAAGGAGATCAGCTGGCCTTCTTGAAGTTAGACAGCCTTCTTCAAAGGTACTCAAAACTTTTCCCAAGAACTCCAGTAAGTGAAATATTGATTATATTCACAGAATTCTTACTATATTTTCAGCTCCTTACATATAGTAATATATTTAATTCTGAAACCTCCCTGTGTTAGGTACTATTCTTATTTTACAGATCAACAGTAGAGAGGTTAATTAGGGAGGAAAAATACAAGGGATAAATGAAACTTCATTAGGTGTAGAGAGAGCAGGACTGAGGCCCAGAAACAGTTGAAAAGTAAAAGCAAGATTGGGAACAGAATCTGGGCCCTTTCTTCTTATTCCAGGCTGGACTGGCTGATATACTGTAGCTAGAATCACATCAGGAAGGGCCGCATTTAGATGCATTAAGAGACTCTCAAGGAGGTCTCTAGGGTTAATAGTGGAAGAACAGCTCCCAATTCATCCAAGAACAGAGTGGACCACACAAGACCACAGAGCTTCAGCCCATTCATATCTACTACATGGCAGACTCTGGAGATGGGTGGATGAGATATGTCACAGTCCTCAAGGGATGCTATGAAGTTGCATCCAACACTCCAAGTGCTGCTGTCAAGTGTGAGGCAGGTGTGGGGGCAGATGGGGGCTGACCCCTCAGGATCTCTTTCGCTGAGAAGCAACTGGTGACACCTCTCCTCTCTTCAGAAGTCACTCGACTCACAAAGCTTTGTAAATAGACTAGGACTGACTCTCCATAAATGCCCCAGGCTGGAATGTGGCCTGTGGCCAGGAAAGCCACTCAGAAAATTGGTCCCCAGACCACAAGCATTGGCCTGGGCCCAACAGGTGACTAAAATCTGACCCCATGGCCCTTGGCGTCTCTAGCCTGACATCAGGCTTGGGATTTGGAAAGAAAACCTGTGGTCTGCAACCAGTCCTCAGTGATACTGGATGCAGGATACTCACCATCAATCCTGCCTACAGCTCCTGGGGTACATGGGGTGGGGGGGAGGGCAGGGAGGGGCATAGTTCTTCCTTTTTCACTTCCCGTAATCTTCCTTCATTGACATGATCAACACGGCAGAAGGTGGAAAAACCTGACTTTGAATATCAGAGAATCTCATCACCTCCTAGCAAAATGCAGGGAACACAAAATCCACCTGAAGAAGTGTGCAGAGGAGCGGCTCTGCTTTCAGGCAGCTGCTTTGCATTGGGTGTGTTGGTCAGAATGTTTATACCATTGGTGTCGGTCAGAAAGGATCAAGGGGGCTAATGCGTGAGTCCAGTGGGGCCCTGTTCCCTGTCCCTCAGGTGAATGGCAGGCTACCAGCCAAGTTCTGGTCCCATTCCTCTTGCATGAGACTGCTCTGTTTATCCAGGAGGTAGGCCTTTTGGGTACCTGTTCTCTGGGCAGGAACCCAGAAAACACAGCAGACATTCTGGCACTAGCGAACCTTAAAAGGTAAACCTGGGGCCTCTGGCCAGTGACTCACCTTAGCCCCACCCAGGGACATAGAAAGCAGGGACCATTGTCCGCCAGATAGGTTGGTGATGTAATCCTTTGTGCAACAGAAAAGAATGTGAGCTCCTTGAATGGAGGCTTCTCTCAGGCCTGTGTGGCAAGGAAAGAACCCAGAAACCCAGCCTTTCTCAGGCCACCCCACTGCCACAAACTGGCCTACCTTCTGCACCCCCTCCCAAAGGTGCCTTGTGAAAATGCAGACCAAACTACACCAGAAACCTGGAAGTAGCCAAACTGGAACTTCTGATTCCAAAGCTCATGTTTTCCTCCTCTGTGGTATGTTGTTCCCAGACCATGGTCAGATGATTTGTTCATTTAAAACCTGGACCACCCAACTGTGTCCATGTCCTCCAGCCCTAATCTGCCAGGGTCATTTTCCCCAGGGCCTGTCCTCAAGTGCTCGCACCAGGGCAGTAGAGAGAGGCTCACCTTCAACCCCATCACTGTATTTCTTTCTGCTCCATTTCCTGGTTTAAGGCCTTCTGCCACCCACCCACCCACCCACCACCAGACCACTGCCCAGAACTAGAGTTCCTTGCCCACCAAGCACTATGCCTGACCCTCAGTGGCCATTCGGCGCTTATAGAGTGAGTGGATCAATGAATGCAGTTCTCAGCAACTCTGGCAAGATCAGCTGCCTGTGGACCCCAGACTGGGAATCAGTCCTCCATCATGCATGAATCAACCCCTTCTTTCCCTTTCACTGGGTTTTCCTGGTAGCTCCAGGGGCCCTCACACACACACAAACACACACACACACACAGAACATCCCCAACCCTTAAGATCCTGGTCCTCTGATATCGCCATCAACTGAAGTCATGTGGACCCACACAGCCAAAGCGGGGTTGCTTCCTGGTAATGTCTCCCCTTTTCTTTTCCCTCCCCCAAATCCAGCCAGCTTTGTCTTTGCTCTGGGGATAAAGAGCCTGAAGAATCTAGGCCCAAACAGCAGGAACGCTCCAACTGCTACATAACTTTTTATTGCAGAGGAGGAGTCCCAGGAAAAGAAGGGGATGGGGCAGTTCAGAGGGGAAGGGTGCTGTGTCCAGGGAAGACAAATGCCATGCTTCCCAGTGGCACAGCGTCCAGCCTATCCCCACACTGGGGACGGGTCTACCATGGTCCAGTAAACTGCATTCAAAGACTTTATACTCTAGGGTCGGGGACAAGAGGGAGAGGTAAGACGAGGGTCGGAACCATGGGAGAGGGCATCTGAGATACAGGTCCAAGTCACTGGGGAGGAAGCTAGGGTTCCTTAACTTCTCCGGAGTGGGGCAGGAAGGATTCAGCATCCGCGTGAGCCGCTGCAGCGTAAACCCGCGACACAACCGGGGGAGCCGCAGAGGGCACAGCCGCCGCCAGGGGCGCTCGTCTCCACGGAGCTGGGACCCGCTCCGGGCGGCAGCAGCGCCTCGGCGCCCGAGGCTGAGCCCGGCAGGCCGGTGGGAGCACTTCCCAGGACTGAGCGGAGAGCGGCTGTTGGAGGAAAAAGCTCTATCGTCTCCCCTGCCCTTTCCGCCCCAGAAGACAGACATACAGATATACAGATGCGCAGACACCTCCCCCTACCAGGAGACAGACGTGCAAACTCCTCAAAGTGACAGATACACAGACCCCATCCCCTAAGAAACAAACTCGGGAATGTCCCCTCCCTGGAGTCAGCCCCAGATTCTCCCCCACGCGAGAATAAAACAGTTTCTTCCACGGGGATGAACCCACAGACCTTCCTCCCACACCCCAAGACACACCAACAGATCCCCCGCCAAAGAACAGACCACAGAACTCCCTTTCCCGATACACACAAACACCAGTAAACCATCCCCAAGAGAATAAAAGCAGCCCTCACAAATGGGAGACACAGAGGAAGTGGCTGGCTACCTACTCCCTCCCCAGAGAGGATACATACCCAGGGTGGGGAGGGGATAACATGTGACCCCTTTCATCCCAAGTTACTCTCTTATTTACTTACTGACATTTCCTGCCCCAAATCCCAGACCAAGCCTGCAGGGAGAAGGAGGGAGCAGGTGAGTGAATCCATCTACCAGACAGAAAAGTCACCCTTCTTCAAAACAAAGCACTTCTGGCCCCTTCCAGACAGGCAGAAATCCTTCCATTCTGAAAGCTCCTTGGGTCTCTCAGATCCCCTCAGCCCTTTCGAGTAAAGACTCCTTCTGGACCTTTACATTCAACCCTTCCTGTCTTAAATTCAAATAATTCTTTTACTGAAGAATTCTTAGAGAAGGGAGAAGGCAGAAGATCTACACTGTCTTTAGCTTATCTTGAAATTAGACCCCATGATGGGGGCATTTTGAAGGCAGGTCCTAGAGGAGGTAGGTCAGTTGTCTGGAGAATATTATTCAAGCCTCACCCAGTCAGTTTCTACCTGTGGGTCCTTAAGGTGGCTTTTATTCTCTGAGACTCAGTTTCCTCATCTGTAAAATGGGGATAATAGAACCTCCTCCTCCCCCCCAGGAGTTTAAAGGAGACAATAAATGCAGCTTGTCTGCTGCACAATGGGTTCCCTTTCCTTCCCCTCAGCCTAGTGGGCCCAGCTGAAGCTGGAAGCCCTTGGGTCTCTACCTGCCTAATGTTAAAAGCCAGACCCTACCTGTCGCCATAAACCCTGCCTTCCCTAGGCCTGAAGGAGAGAGGAGCAGAGCTGAAGGCGCCCACACCAGCGATCTTACTCCCCCTGGCTGGGCCTTGGTCCTTGCAGTTGTCTCAGTATACAAACTGGCCCCTGCTTTCTGATCCTGGGAGTAAAAGAGTCACTCATCACAGGTGCTAAGGTTACTTGTTAGCTGGGACCCTTGGTCTAAAGGTCTGTGAGATGGTGGGAAGAAAACTGACTCCAGGAGAACAGATCCCTGGATACCCAGCTCACCTCTCCTCACTTTATCCCCCACCCCAGCTGGCGAGGACCCAGGCAGGATCCTCCCAAAGCCTCTCTACTCCTCGCCTTGACCACATCTGAAGCACCGCCTAGCCCTCACCTGCTCTCCTCGCCCTCCAGCAGTTTCCTGTAGATGGCGATCTCAAACTCCAGGCCCAGCTTGACGATCATGAGCTTCTGGTACTCACGCAGCTGTCGCACCATGTCCTGCTTGGCCTTCTGCAGGGCAGCTTCCAGCCAGACCAGCTTGCCCTTGGCGCTTCCTGAGGCACTTTCCTTCTGCAGAGCGGCTGGGTCCTTGCCTCTCTCTGGTTCACAGGGCTGGGGACAAAGGGGGCAAAGAACACAGACAGGAGGACATCCTCAGCCCCTCCCCACTCAAGGATCCACACCTTTCTCCATAGCCGGAGGGCCGAAGAGAAACTAGAGATCGTTAAGGGGAATGAGTGTGCCTGCTCTGAAATCTGTGTTTGTGTGTCTGCCCCACTCCCAGGGTGGAGGTTGGGGACCAGCCTTCTTAGATGACTGAGAGCCTTTTGCATCTAGTATGTGTGTGTGCATGCTAAGTTGCTTCAGTCATGTCCAACTCTTTGCAACCCCATGGACTGTAGCCCACCAGGCTCCTCTGTCCATGGGATTCTCCAGGCAAGAATACTGGAGTGGGTTGCCATGTGTTCCTCCAGGGGATCTTCCCAACCCAGAGGTTGAACCCGTGTCTTCTGCAGCTCCCACCTTGGCAGACTGGTTCTTTACCACTAGCCCACCTGGGAAGCCCACATCTAGTATAGTGACACTTCCAAAATGAGCTAGGGGCTGGGAAGCATCAAATACATTTTAGCATGTCATTCTGGGGTTATTGTTTCATCAGGGAATGAACAGGAAGAGTATCCTTTCCTCATAAGAGACTGGAATTTGTAGTTTTCTAGGGAAAAAAAATATTGATAATAAAGGCCTGCCTTGGTGAGGCATACTTGCTGCCTAGGGAACCAGTCGGGGAATCAGAGCAGCTGAGGCTGCTGGGAGACTGGGCCCACCCAGCCACCACTCTGTCACCCCTGGAACCTGAACAGTTTGTCCCTCCTCAAAGCCAGGGGTTCCTGGAGAAGGGAGAACCCCCACAAATATCCTGCAGAGCCTGAGACACTTGTCTCTGCAGAAAACAAGAACTGACTGGAAGCAGAACCTCTTCCCTTTGCGGGGTGGAGCATGGGCTGGGGCAGGAGCTTAACTAAGAGGGCGGCTGAGAAAAAAGAGGAGCGGGTGAGAGGGAGAGAGGTGGGGAGAAAGAGGGCATTCATGTGGGAACCTTCTCTTTCTGGAGCCTAAAGCCTGAGAAACACAAATGCCTACAGAGCCTGGCTGGAGACATCAAAAAAGTACAGGCCAGGGACTTTCCTGGTGGTTCATTGGTTAAGACTGCACTCCCAATGCCCAGGGCCTGGTTCCATCCCTGATCAGGGAACTAGGAGTTCTGTAACTAAGACTGGGCACAGCGGGGGTGGCAGGGAGGGAGGGGAAAGGGAATAAAGGCCAAATGTAAAGTATATGTGGATAGTACCCAGCTCTACAAAGAAATATACACACTCTAATTTTCCTGAAATCACAAGGATGTCTTTCCTGTTTTCAGTCTTTCATTTCTTCACCTTAGATAGAGAACTAGATCCAGAGCCTAGCTGTATCTCTTTGACAAGAATGACAAAGAGTACTAGCCAAGGTGAGGCTAAATGGCAAAGATCCCTCTGCCTCAGTGTCAAAGGATGCAATTTGGAGTGGTGGAGTCTGAGGCACACTGCAGGAACATGACCCCCATGTGAAGATGAAAGAGAAGGTAGAGGCCTCTCTTCTCTCACCAGATGTTACTGTGTGAGACCATGTGAGACCAGTTTAATATTGCCAGATCTGCATGTTTATAGACGGAATCCATGGTACTGAATTTCTAGGTAAGATCTTGCCATTTCTGAAGATGGGCTCAAATTTCACACTATAGGACAATCACAAAACATACAGACTTAAAAATATATATATATATATACATAAAAAATGATATACAAACAAGCATCCATATGCATACATTTTTACCTACATGTTAATTACGTATCCACATTAAAAAAAAAAAACTCAAAGTCCTGGGCAAATGGAAGCATGGTATATACACACATAACCACACTCCTGTTTGCTCAGACATTCACAAAGAGAAACTCTATCCAAAGGATGGGGGGAAGGTCTAGTCTAGTCTAGGATGCGTCACCAGCATCACCACTCAGCCACCCCAACGCCCGCCCCTCACCTGGCTCTTGGTGCCATCCACTTCCGCTGTCAGCCGCTGGATGGCCTGGTTCAGCCTGTTTAGCTCCTCCTTACTGTGTCGCAAGTTCTGCACGTGTTTCTGCACTGTTGCCTTTATCCCCTCGCACTGTGAGGTGGGGACAGCCAAGTGGGGTGGGGGGTTGATCAAGAAGATGAGGAAGCAGCAGGTGCATTCACTGGAGATCAGCAAGACCGTTCCAGCACCCACCCACCCACTTGCTATCATGGGTGGGTCACTTGACTCCTCTGAGCCTCTGCTTCTCCATCTATAAGATGGGAATGGTCATCCTTTCTATCCCCAGAGGTGGTTGAGAGAAGGAAGCGCACTTGGCTGGCACCAGGGCATGTGGGTCACCAGGTCTGTGGATGCCAAAGGTAGTGTGAACTCAGCCACAAAGGGAAACAGTGCAGCAGTTTGCTGAGTCTTTGGACTGAGACCACACCAAACTGACCCCAAGAATCAGGGTAGCTAACCCTAGGAAATCAATTCCCGTCCTTCACTACACAGACTCATCTAAATGAATACAAAAGGCAGTTAATAAAATTCAACATTCCTGAATTTTAAAAATACTTTTTCAAATCTAAGAATATGAAGAAACTTTCCTAATATGAAGAAAATTTCCTAATTCCTAAATATGAAGAACTTTTCCTAAGAAAATTTCCTAAACTTCCTAAAAGGTTATTAATCAGTGACAAGAGATCCAGTTTCCAGCTACTTTCCCAAACCCCAGGCCACTCTGGGACCACATTATGGGACGACAAGGGACCAAATCAGTGGGCCTTTACCCTTCCTGCATCCTGTCTGTACATGCCAACATCTAACCAGTTGGGTACGGTGACCATGCTTTCACAGTGCCTTATACTCTCCAGTATTTTTCCTCCACCATCCCCCTGGGGCTCAGGACCACCCGTGAAGTAGACCAGGGAGATGTTCCTGTATCTATTATCTTCCCTCGGGCAAGCTGATGCTCAGCCACCATGCAAGAAGTAGGGACCCTGAGGGATATGACCGACCCTGCAGTCAATGGCTGAGCCTGGCTGCATCTTAAGTCCACGCACTTTGCTCTACTCCCCAAGGAACAGATAGTGTCACACAGGCCCTTCAACACAGAGAATAGGAACTGTTCACTCCAGCCCAGTGCAAATTTCCTTCCAAGGTATTGATAGGTAGGGTGTGGGGAATGGATGAAAAGAGACTGCAAAACTTCATTTCCCACCAATCTCTGCCCTATTCTTACTGCCTGTACCCGCTCTTGTTCCCAAAAGCTGAAGACTCAGCAGGCAAGCTCGTGCCTGGCGGGGTCCAACAGATCTGGACTGAGTTCAAGATCCCTCCTCCTGTGTGAACTAATGAGCTGTGTAGACAAGTCTTACCATGATGAGCAGAGCTGTTCTCTCCTCCAAGCCTCCCGTGGTCCCTGAAGCTCAGCTGTAGCCCAGAGAGCTCCTAGAATGCTCAGCTCTGAAGGACAAAGCCTCTTCTTCCTGGTGGCTCTGTGACCTCATCTTGTTACATTTGCAGAGTTCTGATTGGGGAGAGTGGTGGAAGGGGCCATCCTGTGAGCCCAGAGGGGAACATGTTAGTCTCTGAGCTGGAATGGACCTTCAAGGAAAGAGGAGGAGGAGGAAGCGGGGTGGGGGAAGGAAAAGGACTTCAGGTGGGGGAAACGTGTGGAGCTGGGGAGTCTGGGCTTTGGGAGTGGGCAACAGGGAGCCACAGAAAGTGCTTGAAGAGGCCAGCAGCCTGGTGTATGTACAATGCAGTGTGGAAGGCCTGTCTGATAGCAATGCAGAATACAGATAGGAGGGAGAGAGACTCTGGCTGGGAGTTCATTTCCACTAGTAGGTAAGAAATCTGAGTAAAGACAGGACTCCAAGCTGAAGGAGTAACAGGGACCAGAGAACACAAGTTGATCGGCATTTTCTTCTGTTTGATAAATTTCTCATACATACAAGAGTATATATAACATGCATTTGATGATTTAAATAGCGACATAATAAAACAAGCCCCTGTGTGCCCACCAGAACCTTCAAAGCCCGCTGTGGGACTGACCCTTCCTGCTTACAGCATCCTCTCCCTCTGACCCCATTCACTCTGCAAGGTGACCACTATCTTGGGTTTTTGTGTTAAGCACCCCCTTGTGTTTTCTTTATTGTTGTATCATATGTGTATGAATTCCTAAGCAACTGTTTTAGTTTTGCCTTCCTGTAAGATTTCTATAAATAGAATTACATGCAGGCTTCTATGACTTACTTCTCCCTCCTCAACATTCTAATTGTGCGATTCAACCATTCTGATGCATGTAGCTTAGTTTGTATTGCAATGCTGTAGAGTATCCCAGTGTGATTATTGCTCCTAGGGGTATACACATGTGCTTTTTTTTTTCTTTTGATCATAGCAAACAATGCTGCTATGAACTTTGGGATATGTATTTGCTAGCGTACTTTGGCAAGAGTTTTTTTGCGGTACTGGCTGTCAAACTTTTTTTTATAGCCATAGCTCAAGTTATAAGAAATACATTTTAGGGACTTCCTTGGTGGTCCAGTGGTTAAAAATCTGTGTTGCAATGCAAGGAAGACAGATTCTATCCCTGATCAGGGAGCTAAGATCTCACATGCCAGGAGAGCAACTAAACCCAAGTGTTGCAATTACTGAGCCCACAGGCTCTGGAGCCCACGCAACACAGCCAAAGACCCGGTATGACTCAGCGATGATCCCATGTGCTGTAACTAAAACCCAACATAGCCAGTTAAATAAATAAAAATTAAATAAATTTAAAATATATATATTTTATATCATGAATCGGTACCTATATACATATCCACACACATAAACTGAAATAAATTTTATGAAAAATTATTTCTACTATAAAGTGCCATCTGATCCTCTAATCGGTCACTTTAATGTTTCACTTTCAATTTACTGACCTAGGTTTTCAGTAAGGGCTCATGTTTAGGTTTTCATATGTTTCAGTTTTTTCACCAAGCCTTATGTTTAGGTTTCATTTCTTATAAATAGCATATTAACCTCATTATTTGTTAAATAATGTAATGAAAATGAAATATCCATGAACTAACTTACTGACACAAGAACCCATTCTGTCCTCTCCCTCTCACTCTGGAGGTAACCACTTCCTTGAATTTGTGTAAACATCCCCTTGCTTTTTTTTTTTTTTAAGTTTTATCACATATATTACATATATCTAAAAATATATCTGTAAGGTTATCTTGTTTGTTTTTTAATAAAAAGGGTATCAGTTACACAGGGCTTGCTTTTTTTTTTGTCTTTTAACATTATATAGCTAGGATTCCTCCCTGAGCATTCATAGTATTCTATTGAGCAAATATACTACACTTCTATGTTATTTTGTTTTATTTTTTCCTTTTACAAAGTTGATTCTACAACCATTTTTCTAAATGACCCCTGATGCACATATGTGAGAATTTCTCTTTGATACACATCTAAGATCTAGGAGTAGAACTTGGGGATCTTAGGATGGTCAAATGTTCAACATGACAAAACAAAAATTATTTGCCAAAGTTATTATAGTAACAATTTACACTTTGATCGGCACTGTATGACTTCCCAGGTGGCGCTAGTGGTAAAGAATCTGCCTTCCGATGCAAGAGGATCAAGAGACACAGATTCGATCCCTGAGTTGGGAAGATCGCCTGGAGTGAAACATGGCAACCCACTCCAGTATTCTTGCCTGGAGAATCCCATGGACAGAAGAGCCTGGTGGGCTACAGTCCATGGGGTCGCAAAGAGTCAGACATGACTGAGTAATAGGCATGGCATGGCAGGACAGCACTGTATGAAAGATTCATATATTCTCCACATATCTTAATTTTCAACAGTTTAATGGGGACTTCCCTGATGGTCCAGTGACTAAGACTCCATGCTCCCAGTGCCAGGGGACTGGGTTCAATCCCTGGTCAGGGAACTAGATCCCACATACTGCAACTAAGAGTTTTCATGCAGCAACTAAAGACCCCATTTGCTGCAACTAAGACCCAGAACAGTCAAATACATAAATAAATATCTTTAAAAAACAATTAAAAGGTATAATCAATCTCATTTTTGACCTTGCTTTAAATTTTCATGATTACTGTTGAGGTTGAATAGCTCTTTAAATGTTTATTATCTATATGTATTTGCTTTCTTTTGACCATTTTTTCTATTGGGTTGTTTGCCTTATTCCTATTGGATTACAGGTGTTCTTTATATTTCTGACTATTATTATTTTACCACTTATATGTATCACAAATAGCACTTTCAAATTTATAGCTCCTTTTTTAATTTTATGGCATATTTTTATCAATAAAAGTTCTTAATTTTAATGTAGTCTAACTTATCAAGCTTTTATATTAAGCACTTTGTGTGACTTGCTTAAAAGTCCTTTTCTATACCAAGATCAGAAAGGTGTTCTTTTTTTTTTCTTCTTAGAGTTTTAAAGTTTTGCATTTGATGTGTATAATTTTAATTTGCTTGAAATTGGTTTTGTGTATCACAGAAATCAGGGATCCAATTTCATTCTTTCCCATGTGGCTGACCAATGTATAGTTCTTTCTTTGCTATTGATCTGTGAATCAAAGATATATATAGCTATACATCTATATAGATATAGATATAAGATGTATTTAACTGTGCATATTATATATAATTTTATTTATGTCTTATTTATTTAATACATTTATATCATATATACACACAAGAATAAATTGACCAATGTAACAAAACAGAGAGCCCCCAAATTGATATGTATTATATATATATATAAATATGTCATATATAAATATATGATGCAAAATATTATACAGTATGTCATAAGCATAAATTATGCAATACATATGTTTTATATATGTATGTATACTATACACATCAATTTAGCAGCTCTCTATTTTGTCTCATTGGTCAGTTTGTCTAATCTTGTATAGATACTTTTGCCCTGAATTTCTGTAGCTTTCTAAAAGGGCAAATACTCATTCTTCCTTTTACACCAGTGCCTTGACTATTCTCAAACTTTTCTCTTCACCATAAATTTTAGAAACAGCTTCTTAATATTTATGTAAACCCTTGTTTGGAATTCAATTGTAGTGGCACTGACACTGTAAATCAATTTAAGGACAATTAATGTCTTTTTTTCTCTCAACTATGCTATGTCTCTTCATTTAGTTAGGTCTGCATTTTGACTTCATTTCCTGTAACATTTCATAAAATGTTTGTATTTCTCTAGGCATAGTTCTCTCACATATTTGTTAGATTTATTTCTAAGTATCTTATGGGTTTTAAAGTCATTAGTTTATCCATTTTATTGGGAGATAATTTACATACAGTAAAATACACACATTTCAAGTGTACAGTTCAACAAGTTTTGATAGATGTTTGCCCTCATTCAACCATCAGTGAATGAAGATAAATGACATTCCAGCAATCATCTCAGTAGTTTCCTTCATACCCCTTTGCAGCAATCTTCTCACCTCATCCAAGACAACTACTGATCTAATTTCTAGCAATGGAAATTAGTATCGCCAGTTGGAGAACGTCCTATGAATAGAAGCACACAGTATATACTCTGATTATTTTCACTTAGCATAATGTTTTTGAATCATCCATGTTGTTTCATGAATCAGTAGTTCATTCTTTTTTCTTGCTGAGTGATCATCATCACATGAATATATCTCTGTTTATCCATTCACCTATTAATAAAATGTTTTTATTGTTTTTACTTTGGGGCTATTATGATTCAAGCTCCTAAGTAATTCATGTACAAGTCTCTGTGTAGACCTGTTTTCATTTCTTGTAGATAAATACCCAAGAGAGGAATTGCTGTGCCATTTGGCAAATGTATGTTTAAATTTATAAGAAATTGGCAAACTATTTTTGGGGTGCCTGTATCATTTTATCCTCCATGAATGTTCCAGATACTTGATGGTCAATCTTTTAAATGGTTAGTCTTTTAAATGATTAGTCTAGTGGGTAAGTTTTTTCTCATTGTGGTTTAATTTAGGTTTCTCTGATGACTAATAATGATGAACGGCTTCTCACATACTTCGGGTCAGTTCAGTCGCTCAGTTGTGCCCAACTCTTTGCGACCCCATGAACTGCAGCACACCAGGCTTCCCTGTCCATCACCAACTCCCAGAGCCTACTCAAACTCATGTCCATAGCATCGGTGAAGCCATCCAACCATCTCATCCTCTGTCGTCCCCTTTTCCTCCCGCCTTCAATCTTCCCCAGCATCAGGGTCTTTTCCAATGAGTCAGTTCTTCGCATTAGGTGGCCAAAGTATTGGAGTTTCAGCTTCAGCATCAGCCCTTCCAAAGAATATTCAGGACTGATTTCCTTTTGAATTGACTGGTTGGATCTCCTTGCAGGCCAAGGGACTCTCAAGAGTCTTCTCCAACACCACAGTTCAAAAGCATCAATTCTTCGGTGCTCAGCTTTCTTTATAGTCCAACTCTCACATCCGTACATGACTATTGGAAAAACCATGGCTCTGAGTAGATGGACCTTTGTTGGCAAAGTAATGTCTCTGCTTTGTAATATGTTGTCTAGGTTGGTCATAGCTTTTCTTCAGAGGAGCAAGCATCTTTTAATTTCATGGCTGCAGACACCATCTGCAGTGATTTTGGACCCCAAAAAATAAAGTCTCTCACCGTTTCCATTGTTTCCTCATCTATTTGCCATGTAGTGATGGGACCAGATGCCATGATCTTAGTTTTCTGAATGTTGAGTTTTAAGCCAACTCTTTCACTCTCCTCTTTCATTTTCATCAAGAGGCTCTTTAGTTCTTCACTTTCTGCCATAAGGGTGGTGTCATCTGTGTATCTAAGGTTATTGATATTTCTCCCAGCAATCTTGATTCTCACATACTTACTGAATCTTAATACATCTTTTATTAGGTTTGTAAAGTGTCAATTGAAATCTTTTACCCATTTTGATTGAGTTGTTTGTCTTCTTGTTACCGAACCCAAGTCTAACTGCTCAACACTCAAAAACAAAGAGGCCAGGTTGGTGGAAAGAAACTTTGCTTTATTTTGCATGCCAGCAAGCAAGGAGGCAGGGTGGGGGGTGGGGGAGGTAGACACCTGTCCAAAAGCCGACTCCTCCCACCATTGACAGGGGGCAAGAGCTTTTATAGACAGAAGGAGGGGGTTACATGCAGAAATAGTACAGTCAACTCTGACAGTCATCATGAGGTTGGTCATCAGTGGTCTGACCATTGTCAACTTGACTGTTTTAGGTAGTTTATCTTCAGTTCCATGGTCGGTTTGTTCTAGTTTCCTTGACGCCAGTTCTTGGAATTATAGCAGCTTATGTCATGGCTACAGTCTGGTCATCATATAGTTAACTTCTTCCGCCTGGTGAGGGTTTCAGTATCTATAAGATGGTTCACAGGATATGGCTCAGCATATTATCCACAGTCCTTGAGAGGGAACTAAATGTTCTTGATTATGCTTAATGACTACATTATTATTATGTTGTCTCCTTTGATTGTTTTCCTTTGTTTCTGCATTTTCTGACTTCTCTGATTAAACTTATTCTTTGGCTAAAGTTTTTCCATGGACAAAATGCAGGCAGAGGACATGAGGGGGCAAGGACTATGGGGTCCTGCTCCATTTCATTCTTATTGAGAGCTGAGTTCTTTACATTTACATTTAATGTAATCGTTGATATGATTGGTTTTAAGTCAATAATTTTGTTGTCTGTTTCACATTTGTCTGGTGTGGTTTTTTGTTGTTGTTGTTCTCTACAGTTCGTTTTCTGCCTTCTTTTGATTTAATCAAACATTTTTTAAACATTTCAAGGTTATTTATTCTATTGGTTTTTAGCACTTTTTTTTTTATAATAAACACTGTTTTAGGGATTGCTCTAGAGCTAAAATTGATTGTGCATCCTTGGGACTCCCCTGGTGGTTCAGTGGCTAGGACTCTGATTCCACTGGTGGGGCTGAGGTTCAGCCCCTGGTCGGGGAACCAAGATACTACAAGCCATGCAACTTGATCCAAAAAAAAGCATCCTTAATTTATCAAAGTCAGTTAAGATCCCCTGGAGGAGGACATGGCAATCCTCTCTCCAGTATTCTTGCCTGGAGAGTCCCATGGACAGAGGAGCCTGGCGGGCTGCAGTTCCTAGGGTCGCAAAGAGTCGGACTCAACTGAAGCATCTGAGCACACACACAAGTCATCTTCCTGGGGATTAAGCTGATGTGAGATGCTTCTGCTCATCCCTCTAATGATAGCATCTTGGTTCACATTTCATGACTGTTGATTAATTGTGAGCTTCCATTTGTTGTAACACTCTCTGGAAGAATTTCTAGAAGCCTGGGTTTGAATGGCATTCTTCTAGAAAGGATTTGTATTTGCTCTTGCCAGATTCAGGGGAGAACCACCAACCCGGGCTCATTTTAAACAACGTTCTCATGTACGGTACTGTGGGTATTTGCCACCAAAAGAAAAAAAAAAAGTGAACTCCAGCCCAGAGCTGGATGAGGGTAAACTTGTGGTTTAAAGTTATCAGGAAAAACTTTTCTTTACCAAAGCCAAGGTCAAGATGTACATGTTTCTTTCCTCTCTTTTTGCAGATTCTTTTCCTGCTTCCCCTTTCACTGAGTATCATCCAGTTGCCTATTATGGACCTTGGATCCAATTCTCCCTTTTGTGGGCCTAGGCTTTGTGTCCAGTCCCCTAACCATAGTGGGCTTCCATCCATTGAATGCCAATGACCAACAGATGTCCCTTCCATGTCATCAGGCTTCATCATTCACATACTTCCTTGGAGTCATGCTTATTGTTATTGTTATCCAACTCTGATCACCTCCCATGTGTTCTTGCTAGCTCATGATGCATTAAAATATTTTGAAAGTATATTATCTAGAATTTTAATGACAAAAAGTTTATTCAGAATTCCTAGTCTGACTTACTGCAAGGAAAGAAGTTGCAGAGAAAACAATTCACAAAGTTTGGTGACTCATTAGATAGAGAAAATAGGTGTCAAAGAGTTTTAAGCTGGAGATATTAGAAAGTGAAGGAGTCTTTTGGGCCTAGAAAAGAAAACAACAGTCTCAAAGGCCCCTTGATGAATCATCTAACTTTGGAGAAAACAAAGCAAAACTTTAGTTCCACCCTGATGCTCCAGGCCAGTTGCATCTATCTGGGACTTATCACCCCCTGTCCAGAAACCTTCCACCCCCTACACCTGCCCAGAAGACTTATCACCCCCTGCCCAACTACAAATGTCATCTCAACAAAAGAATATTCAAAATATCCCGCCTGGTTAACGTTTCCCTTATCGCTTCCACAAAACTCCCTATAAATATGAAGCCTCCCTGATCCCTCTCGGTGCTCAGCCTGGTCGTTAGGCTGACCGTCGCCCCTCTTTGCCTGAATAAAGGTAACCTACTTCTGTTGAGGTCGTCTTTCCTTTTCTGCCTCGCCCGAACTATACCTTACAGAAAGAACTGATAGAAAGAAGGAAAGGTGATGAATGGGCATCTGTAGATGGGAAAAATGATGAGATGTTTTTAAGGCTTTTTGAATTTCAATTATCAGTGCAACATTCACGTGGAGGTGCCCTGTGGTCAATTGGAAACCTCAGAGATGAACTCATTCATTCTCTTAACATTGCTCAGTGCCTACTATAAGCCAACACTGTGTCAGACACTTCCTAGCACTAGAGAATTACCTCAGAGAGCCCTGAGCCATCGGCGCACCCCTCCTCAATGTCCCCAGCCCTGAACACACAATAGCATGGCCCAAGCAGCAGGCCCGCCCCCCCCCACCCCTCCCGCTTCCTGGAGACCCCACCCACCTGTTCCAGGCCTGAAATAATGGACAGAAAGATGCACACATATGATGGAAACTAGATGACTTTATTTTAAGCACAGATAGCAAGAAAGAAAGAAGATTTGGGAAAGGAAATGACGAACATTAAAGAGTGCAAGGGAAAGAAAGGTGGGAGGGGGACTTAGGTGTTGCCCTCTTCATGGGATCAGAGAGCCCAGAATCCTCAAATAGACTACATCCATGGATCACTCCTCCCAGCAGACTCTCTCAGCTGTAGGCAGGCAGGAGACAAGGAGGGAAGGAGGGGATTCCCACACAAGAATTGAGAAGTGGACAGTAGAGAAAGTGAGTCAGAATGACGGGTTGCACATGGTAGGGTTGGGCAGACGGGCCAGCTGGGAGGCTCGGAGAGGGTGAGATGGGCTGGGGCTCGGGTGCCTCCTCAAGTCCTGCCAACTCAACACTTCTTACAGCTGCTGCCACAGGCTCCCACCCCAGAGGACCTGATGCCACTGGTACGGGTGACTGATAGGTCACCACATACAACTCCACCCCGGGAGCTGCTCACACCTGCACAGAGACAATAATGGTAAGTCAGAACCTTTGGGGGTGGCGGGGAGCTGGTCCCAAAAACAACTCCCTCCCTAACACCCAGTAGGATGTCTCTGGATCATCCACATCTCCAGGGAGAAAGACAATCTGAACTCCCGTGTGGTCTCAGGACTCCCATCTTCTGGATGGGAATGACCTCAATCTTTCTTAATCTATTCTTCTGTACCTGGTTTCAGGAAGACCTCCATGGGGACAACCACGCTGATAAAATACCTGTTTTGATCTGGAACAAGATAACTGGAGTATGGACAAGTATGTTTGGACAAAGAGAAAGTCAGAGCTTCCTATGATGGGGAAAATAAGACTGACACTCTAACAGGCCTGGGATGAAGTATTATTCCACTCATAACCTGTCCACCAGCTCCCTCTTTGTAATTGTGTGGCTGCTAATGAATGGAACTCCTCTCCCTGGGTCTTTTCACCCTCAGAGCTAAGACATTCTTCCCACTATCTCACTTCAGTGTCTCCCCTTCAGGGCCCAAATTACTCACTGACATTCACAGCGTTGATGCCTTCACACAGCCTGATGTGGGAGAGAAAAGAGCATTAGGACTGGGTGTTAGTTTCTGACAACGATCCCAGAAGTCACATAGTCACCCACTCTGAACCCAGTCACCTAAGGAGCCACCCAAGTCCCTCCCCAGAAGGTCAGAGGAGGTCTGGGGTCCAGCACCCCTAGAGGCTCAGCATCTCCCCAGCTCTGTTCCAAGAGAACACAAGGGGTAAGACCTCCCAGGTCCCTCTAGGAAGAGGGTCCTACTACAGGGGGGCTGCCCCCAGGACTCCAGCTTCAGACTGCCTACCCTACTCCTACTGACTGGCTCTACCATCTACAATCCAGTCTCCCTGGGCCACAAGCTTTTCATCTCTCTAATCGAAATGTATTTTTCTATTTGCCCTTTCAGTTTGAGGCCATTTTTATCCTGTCCCTTAAGCAAGGGTGTTCTGACACCAGCTCCTAGCAGTTAGTTCACAGATACTGTTTTGTACATTTCTAGCCAACTCTGCATGAAATCACAGTGGTAGCTTGAGCCCAGTCATGACAGAAGTATTTATACCACTAAAATACACAAATGTCATACATCATAGACTTTTTATTCCCTCAGAGAACCAGAAAACTACTGTCCCTAACCAAATGATGTAGGAGCCCATTGGAAATCAGATAGTGGGCTCAACTGAGACTGTCCTCCTTAGCCTCTCCTTGGAGCAGAGAGGGAGTCAAAAAGGGTTCCAAGATGTGAGTAAAAGAAGGAATGGGGAAGTAGTAGAGGGGAAAAAAATGGACCAGGTCTATGCAATTGAGGCCCCAGCTGTGCAGAAGGTACCCACCTCTGTTCCTCTCCCTCCAGCAGGCGTCTGTATGTGGCAATCTCGATGTCCAGGCCCAGCTTGGAGCTCATTACCTCCTGGTACTCCTTAAGCAGGCAGGCCATGTCCTGCTTGGCCTTCTTCAAGGCTTCCTCCAGCCCCGCCAGCTTGCCCTGGGCATCATTAAGGGCCGCCTTGCCCTGCTGTTCCGCCTGGGTCACTGCGGCCTCCAGCTTGGAGTTCTAAGGGCCCAGGAGAGAACAAGGTGGGTTATGGTCCCTGGGTCTCTGTGTCCATTTCCTGGATGTGTCCAGTCTCTCCACCCAGATGAGATCACCCCAGGAACAGACCTCTCCCCTTCATCAACTGGGGCTCCCTGAGGGGCCATAACCTAGGACTCAAGTCATACAAATGGGTTGCAGAGTGAATGGTGAGATCCAGCTGGGCACACACACTGCCTCTGGGATCCTGGATGGGCCTCAAAAAAATCCTACCTGGGACTTAGCATTTTCAATCTCAGCTGTCAGCCTCTGGATCAGGCGGTTGAGCTCATTGATCTCCTCCTTGGTGCGGCGCAGGGTCTCCCCATGTCGGATCACCGTGGCCTTGATCTCCTCACACTGGGAGAGGAAGCAGAGAGGCTCATGAAACTCAGGACAGGACCTCCCACACATTCAGGACAACGTAGATGATTTGCAGGTTGTCCAGTGCTCAGCCTGTGCAACCATACACGGCAGCCCTGCCTTCCTACCCCATTGAGATGTCAATACTTTATCTACCGTCCCTAAGGATCAGAATCCCCAGACAAAGGTAGCCTTTTTTAATATACACCTTGAATCCCTCCCAGCACCACGTCTAGGAGGCAGGTGTCCTGGACCACTCACCTTGCTGCGGTACCAGTTCTCAGCCTCAGCCCGACTGCGGCTGGCGATTTCATCATAGTGAGCCTTGATCTCGGCGACAATGCTGTCCATGTTTAAGTACCGGCTATTATCCATCTTGACAATAACTGAGGTGTCTGAGATGTGGGCTTGCATGACTCTCAACTCCTGTGGGGCCAAGAGTCATTCACATTACATACACCATCCAGAGCCAAGTAGAACAGAGTTCACATTCCACCTTTACACACACACACACACACACACACACACACACACAAGACTACAATTTCCAAAACCCTCACGCTTGCAGGCACCCCTGTCTATTTCCTCTGTACACAGGCTGGCCTGGGAATCAGGAGGACTGAGTAATGTCCTCTCTGCTGGTGCTCACCTCTTCATACAGGGTCTTCAGGAAGTCCACCTCCTCTACCAGGCTGTGTGCATTGGCCTCCAGATCTCCTTTGCGCACATAGAGACAGTTAACCTCCTGGAGATAGAAACACACAGCAGTTCCTGGTCATTGCAGAGGATTTCCAGGGGGGCTCCACTTCTCCCAACCCCATCCCCAGCCCTGCAAAGCAAGTCATATGCATAGATCAGGAAGTCAAGAATAAGGGAACTAAGGTCTCCCACCAACTCTAGCAAAATGTCCTGTGTGACTTTAGAAAGTCCTTCCATCTCTCTAGGCCACTCTATAAAGGAAGAGCCAGAGCATTCCTGCCCTGTAGATCTCCTAGAATGTAAGAAGGGAAATGCCCTTCTATCGGTTGGAATAAAATATAAGTTTATTAACTGAACAAGGGCATACTGATGCCCTGAGGGCTACCAGACTCCCAGGAGACTATCCCACAAGCAGACCTACTCACCTGCTTGATTTTGACAAGCTCATTCTCTGCCGTGGTCCTCAGGGTGACCTCCTCTTCATACCTCCACAAGGTAAGGTAATTTGAAACAAGAGATTTAGCTAGTAATGGAAAGGAGGGCTCAACCTGACCCATCACATCCACCCCCCAGGATATCTGAAACATCCCTCTCACCCACATCTTAATTACACATTTCTCTAACTGAGACATGATTCACTTTAAAGATAGTGGTTTTGTTATTACTCAAGCATAATAAACTGCCTGGAAAGGTGGACGGAACTAGTAACTTGAACCAGTGATTATGAACAGTGGAGGAGACATAGTGTCATTTCTTTGTACCTCCAGTACCTAGCACAGTAAAGCAAAAGAGTAAGTGTTCAGAACAGACTTATGGGATGGGTGGATGGATGGATGGATGGATGGATGAACAGGGATATGGTCCCTATCCTAAGAAGTTGATAACGCAATAGAAAAAGGTTCTTTGCTGACATTTCAGCTTCTCTTCATGTGTCTTCCTGTCACTGCCTTTAAAGCTGACAAAAGTAAAAAGTGAGTTAATGAAGAAATAAGTTTCTAAAACCAGTGTGCTCAGTGGGTCCCCAGCTGTCGTATCATGTCAACCCTTCTGAGAGAAGTGGACCTTCCCAAATGCACTCACTTCTTCTTGTAGCCCTCCAGCACCTCCTGCAGGCTGTGGAGCTCGGAGGCCAGCCTCCCGCGGTCAGCCTCCACGCGCTCAGCCTCCCGCCTCAGCGTCTCGATGTAGCCGTTGAACAGGGGCTCCAGGTTGCTCTGGCAGCAGCGCTGGTTCTGGTAGAACTGCCACTTGGTCTCCAGCAGCTTGTTCTGCTGCTCCAGGAAGCGCACCTGCCACCCAGAGGAATAGTCACTCAGACAGCCATAATCCCAGCATCCTGCAGGATCCACCCCCCAAAACTTCCGCCGATTCCTTTCCCCCTTCCCACCCCAACACATACATGAGGATCTCTGTCACTGAGATGGCTGCAGATCTGAGTCCACGTACCCATGATCAAGTGGAAAAGTCCTTTCTCATGCCTGGCTTCACTGTGCCAGGGATCAGAATCCCTTCCCAAATGACCAAGCTTTCCCCTGGGAAACCTTCCCCAGTTAGGTCTCCTGCTGGCCCATTCCTGTCTGAAGTGAACATTAAAGGGAAGCCTCAGCTGGCCACAGGGTTCAATGTGAGAGTGTGTGAGTGAGTAAGAGTCAGAGGGGGATGCGGAGACAGGGTGGGGGCGGGGGACAACGAAGCATTCCAGGCAGCACTATCCCCAAAGGTGACCCTATAGTCTTATTTCTATTTCTTTTTTCTTCTGTTTCTATTTCTGATGTAAATTTCATATGTGTCCTATGGGGGACGGGGGTCTGTGTCGCCTCCCTCTGACATGCAGTTCCAAGCCCATTCTTGTCTCTCTTGTACATTATAACAGTGCTATCATACCAGGAGCCCCTGCACTATGCTCACATCTCTCTGGTCTGTCTGTGCCCTGGAAGTGTGTCCATCTCCTCCATCAGACCCGGGGTTCATCTGGTCCACATCTCTCCTGCCCCCTGACTAACCCTTCAGTGCCTACCCAGGAAAGAAGGTTCAGGAAGGGTGTGACCAAGGACACCCACCTTGTCAATGAAGGCAGCAAACTTGCTGTTGAGGCTCTTGATCTGCTCCTTCTCCTGGTGCTTTATGCGCTGTGCATTGGGGTCGACCTCCAGGTTGAGGGGCGTGAGGAGGCTCTGGTTGACTGACACAGAGGTGATGCAGGGAGGGCTGGGGCCACCAGAGCGATACCCGAAGCTGCGGCTGCTGGAACCAGCACGGAAGCCCCCACAGACACTGCGACTGCTGAAGCCCCCAGTGAGACCGCGGTAGCAGGAGATGCCGCGGTAAGGAGCAGCCGTGATGCAGCAGCGGCTGGGCCTGGGCCCGCAGGCCGAGGTGCAGCTGAAGGTGCGACCAGAACCGTACCTTTGAGTGGTCACACAGGAGCTGGAATTGTGGACTCCACTACGGGAGCTAAAGCAAGCTGATCCACAGGTCATAGTGGCTCAAGGCAGGAGGAGACGAAGCCAGAGGAAGAGGAGAAGTGTTCTGAGCTCTCCCTCACTGTCTGTGCCTTTTATAAACCCAGACACCTGGCACTGTCTGCGTCACCACATGGAGTAACCTTCTTGTCACCTTTATGGGCTTGGGGAATTTCTCAGTCATTTCTCCTCTCCTGGGATAATATCATCAAGATGGGGCTTTGGAAAATCCTACACTCAGGCAACTCTGAAGCCTTGGCAGAATTTTTTCCATAGTTCAAGGCCTGAGGGTGCCAAGGAGCCTAGGTCAACCAAGGTCTGGGGACTCTGCATTTTGTGAGATAATTGAGGAGAGGAAGGGAAGCCGGGTTGGGATGATGGTTTTCAGGTCAGCTGGACTCATAACCTCCGACTTTTAGTTTGGATCACAAGATGCGCTGAGACAAGGGACAAAGGGTGGGCCTGCCTGGGATGGGAAGATTGGGGTGGACCTTGACAGCTTTGAGAGCAAGAGCCTTCCAGGGGCTTCACAGGCAGGGTCTTGGGGGCCAATTCTTCAGGGCAACCGATGACACTTGACCCTTGGCATGGCCAGAAGGAGATTGTGTTTACTCCCACCAAGACATGGAAAGCCAATCACATAACCAAAAAAAGTATTTGTTCAGCCACTTCATGCTGGGGGATCCATGAAGTGGGTAGATGTGTGTGAGCAGTGTGGTGTGAGAGTTCAGTATCTGAATCCCTAAAACCCCCTCTGTCCACCCACCTCCATCCCTCTTTGTGGGCCTTCAAGATTCCTCACCCACACCTAACAGAGTGTCTCCCTCAACTAGACCTTAAGTACAAGGCCACACTCCCCCAGACAGTCTCTTTCAAAGGCCTCCCTGTTTTCTCGAGCATTTTCAGAAGAGCTTCTCCAATAAACTCTGAGCCTGGACTGAGTGGTGGGACCTGGGATCCATTCCAAGAAACTTCAATGGGCAGGAAGCCCCAGTTCCCAGACTGGAAGACAAGGCAGGCCCAGGGTGGGGGTGAGGGGAGTGGGGAGGCCAGGATGGTTGGAAGGGAAGGTGCCTGGGGCAACCAATGAGCCATAGAGGGGAAATGATAACAACAATAATAACAGCTGATATTTATTGACCACTTACTATGCACCAAGCATTGTATTAATGCTTTACATATACACTCACTTTATCCATATCACATCCCCAGATAAGTTTTATTATCTTCATTCTAGATACAAAGGAAACTAAGGCTCAGAGAGGTTATGGAATTTTCACCCAGATTGCAAGGTGCAGAGCCCAGGCTTGAACCCAGGTATGTCTGATTCCAGAAACACTTTGACCATTATTCCATGGAGAAAAAAGAGGTGTGTCTCTGAAATGGGCATGCTGATGTTCAAGATGTTTCATAAGAATGCTGTGGGTTACCAAAAGTAGACACACACACACATCCCCTCCATGTACTATCCCCACATCCCATTTGCTTATACACGGTGAATATGGCCTTCTCCCGGTCAACTACCTCTCACACTCAGCTTGACAGTCTAAGCCCACCTTACCCATCCACCATATTCACCAAACCCCTGCTTCCTTTCCCCCTAACCTCATCCATCCCGTTTTCCAACCAAAGCGGACTCGCTGCCAGCGGTTCCTCCCACATCCTCTGGCCTCCCTTGCTTTGCGTCTTTGCTTAGACGGTTCCCTCTGCCTGAACCTTCCTCCCATCTCTCTTCTCTGTACATCCAGCTCTTCAGTGTTCTTCATCCCCAACCAAGCTGTCATTTCCTGCAAGACCATGCCCTGACCTCTGGCCCAAAGGCCCTGGAGGCTGACTCTCCCACCGAGTACCCTGGCATTAAAGCCAGACCCCCTGCAGCCTTGTATTAAAGTCCTTTGTGTGTGCCTGCCCAGCGTGGGGACTGCAGACTCCTTCCAACTCTGAGCCTGGCTCCTGTTGGGTACCTATTTGCTCCCTGCCTTAAATCGGCTCCAGGGGCCTATGGTGGGGGTAGAGACACGACACCAAGATAGAGAGACACGACGCCAAGATAGAGAGCTAGCTTTCCATCAGTTAGCTCTCTATCTTTCCAGACCAGGCACTGAACCTGTGTCTCCTGCATTGGCAGGTGGATTCTTTACCACGGAGCCCCCTGAGAAGATGGAGAGTTAGCTTTCCATCAGTTGACTGGTGGGTTGGAGATAAAGGGGGCAAGGGAACAATTTCTAGAAGATCTGGCTGAAAATGGAGCAGCCTCCCTCTTCCTCATCACTCTGACCACCAACCCTCTTTATGGGGAAGTGTGTCCTTGAATGTATCTGACATCAGAGCTGGGTCAGGAATTGGTACTGACACTTGGGGGACCACAGTGCTTTAGTCATTAAACCTGTCATTTCCATCCTTCTGGTTATGTTAGAGAGCACAACTCCGCCTGCAGCCCTCTGGTCTCTTGGAACTTTAAATGCACTTAATTATCAGTGTGAACAAAAGCTGATTATCAACCTCCTCACTGATTGTGATAGCACAGAAAATCTGCTCCATCCATCCACCAAAATGCAGAAGGAAATCCAAGCAAGCATCATGAAAGTGCTTCTGTAAGTCTAATTTAAATCTTTAAATTAAGGAAATTAAATACTTTGGGGTAAGTTCATTTCCTCTTGTGAGGGAGATACCAAGGGAAAACTTCTTCAATACCAATTTATTCCCTAAAGAAAATTGGAGTAGAGGGCTTCCCTGGTGGCTCAGTGGTAAAGAATCCACCTGCCAATGCAGGAGACACAGGTTCAGTCCCCAGTCCGGAAAGATCCCACATGCAGAGCAACTAAGCCCGTGTGTCCCAAACTACTGAGCCCACTTGCTACAACTAGAGAGTAGCCCCTTCTCTCCACAACTAGACAAAAATCCGCACAGTGACGAAGACACAGCAGAGGCAAAAATAAATAATTTTTTAAAGAAGAAAGAAAACTGGAGTAGAAATTCATAATCCTGAAGCCATTAGTCACACAGCTGGAGCTGGGAGCAGAAGCGCAGACACTGGAGGTGGGCTCCGTCTTCTACAGAGTATGGCACTAAGGTTACACTGAAACCCCTGCAAAATCAAAGCTGGACCAAAGGGATTCAGGTCTGCAAGAGAATTGGGAAAGACACCAATGGGGGCAGCGAGGCACTCCCTAGAAATGAGACACCAGGCAGCCAAAGCCAGGCATGGCTGGCCAGGGTGACCTCTGGTGTTCCAGGATTTAATTACCCCCTTGCATAATAACAAGTCATATTTAAAAGCAAAGGAAGCTAAAGATGATTTGCGTGTTTCTCTTTAATGCTAGCTGCTGAGTTCACACTCTGGTTTCCTCTGTCTGTAATTGGACACATAATTAACTACCATTATGACGGCTTGTAGCCTTCTAGGGTTGGTGGCCATGAGCAAGCATCAGTTGAGAAAAGGCTTTGGATCAGGCCGATTTCTCTTAGACCCCAAAACCTAGCAGTCTGGGCTCCTGCCTCCATGAGGACTTAACTCTCATTCAGTCCTAAAGACTCAGACCCTTGAGTCTTGGTGGAGGGCTGGGAGCCTCCTTCCAGATTCTGACTTTGCCCCTTGATGGACCCTTCTGTGCTTTACCTTGGTTTTTTTTTTTTCCCCCATTTATTTTTATTAGTTGGAGGCTAATTACTTTACAACATTAAGTGGTTTTTGTCATACATTGACATGAATCAGCCATGGATTTACATGTATTCCCCATCCTGATCCCCCCTCCCACCTCCCTCTCCACCCAATTCCTCTGGGTTTTTTTTTTTTTTTTATCATTATTTTTATTTATATGTTTCTGGCTGTGCTGGGTCCTTGTTGCCACGAGGGCCTTTCTCTAATTGTGGGGAGCGGGGGCTACTCTCTAGTTGCAACAAGTAAGCTCAGTAGTTGTGGTTCTCAGGCTCTAGAGCACAGATTTAACAGTGTGGCGTACAGGCTTAGTTGCCCCATGGTATGTGGGATCTTTCCGGACCAGAGATCAAACCCGTGTCTCCTGCATTGGCAGGTGGATTCTTTACCACTGAGCCACCAGGGAAGCCCCCATGTTTGATCTTAAATAAGCCATTGGTTCACTCTGAGTTCACTCTGAGTTCACCTTCCTAATCAAGTAAATTGGCACAGTAATTCTGACCTCGGAAGAATGCCCTGGGGGTTAGATGAAATAATGCAGTATAAATTCCTCACACATTGTATGTGCGTGTGTACTCAGTCACTTCAGTCATCTCCTGCTCTTTCCGACCTCATGGACTGTAGCCCACCAAGCTCCTCTGTCCATGGGATTCTCCAAACAAGAATACTGGAGTGGGTTGCCATGCCTTCCTCCAGGGGCTCTTCCCAACCCAGGGATTGAACTCGATTCTGTTGCGTCTCCTGCATTCCAGGCAGATTCTTTAACTGCTGAGCCACCCAGGAAGCCCACACATGGTAGGTACTCCATAAATGCAAACTCCCTTTCTCCTTGCCAGTAGAGTGGAGAGAGGTATGAGGGGTGGGAGTGGAGGATCCAACCTTACTAGGTGAGGGGCTATGAGCTGAGTTCTGACAAAGAGAGGAGAGAGAGTTTTTGTCCCAGGGGAAACAGGATGAATGGCAAATTAATAATAGAATAAACAGAACAAACAAACAAACAAACATTTATAAAGTTCTTATTAAGAGCTAAGTAGGGCCCTAAATATACCCTGTCCATTGTGCTGCCGCCGGTGCTGTTAGGATCCCTGTTTTGCACATGAGGAAGCTGAGGTTCAGAAAGGTTATTCACCTGTCCCAGATCATGACAAAAATTTTCAGAACTGACCTCTAAGATGCCTCTCCTTCAACACACACACACACACACACACACACACACACACACACACACTCACACACACACAGACCTCGCAGAGCCGCCCAGGCAACTAAGACCAAAGCTTCCCAGCCTGCAGGGCGGTGGCGCAGGCTGGTGGGGCCAGGGGTGCCTAGCTGCCCAGTTTGGGACTAGAACCAATGCCCCTGCGCTTCCCGGCCCCGTCCCGGCCTAGGGCCGCGGCTGCCCGGCCCCAGGCCCGCAGCGCACGGCGGGCGAAGCTGAGCAGGCGCTACCTGGCCCCATAAAGCGCGCGCGGGTGGGAGGCGAACGCCGTTTTATGGAGGCAGTCGGGAGGCCTGGTTCACTTTAATTCCGGCTCGCAGAGGCGCGCAGCCCGACCTCCAAGCTCATAAACGAGTGGGCCGCGAGCTCCCCGACTCCGGGCCGCGATATAAGGCCCATGGTGGGCTTCTGGGTCCAGCCGCCCTCTACCACCGCCGCTCGCCGCCACCGCACCATGTCCTGCCTCTCTTCGCGCGTCTGTATCCCCGGCGGGGTCCGAGCCTTCAGCTACGTCTCCGCCTGCGGACCTCGGCCCAGCCGCTGCTGCATCACGGCCGCCCCCTACCGCGGCATCTCCTGCTACCGCGGCCTCACCGGGGGCTTCGGCAGCCGAAGCGTCTGCGAGGGCTTCTGCGCCCGGTCCTGCGACCGCAGCTTCTGGTACCGCTCCGGCGGCGTGGGAGGCCCCAGCCCTCCCTGCATCACCACCGTGTCAGTCAATGAGAGCCTCCTCACGCCCCTCAACCTGGAGATCGACCCCAATGCGCAGTGCGTGAAGCAAGAGGAGAAGGAGCAGATCAAGTGTCTCAACAACAGGTTCGCTGCCTTCATTGACAAGGTGGGTGTCCTTGATCACACCCTTCCTGAATCTTCCCTTCCTGGGTGGGCACTCAAGGGTTAGCCAGATGGGCAGGAGAGATGCGGGCCAGGTGAGCCTCCAGGCTGATGGAGGAGATGGACACACTTTCAGGGCACAGACAGACTAGAGAACTGAGTCTAGAGCAGGGGCTCCTGATTAGAGCACTGTTACTATATACAACCTCTGTCCAGACAGGCAGGGTCCCCACAGACAAGATCCACCCTTCCTGAACCTGGAAGTCCTGGCAGGACCTGAGAATTTACAGGCCAGTCTCTCCTGGAAATTCATTCCTGGTGGCTCAGTGGTGAAGAATTCGTCTGCAATGCAGAAGACCCTGGTTCAATCCCTGGGTGGGCAAGATCCCCTGGAGTAGGAAATGGCAACCCACTCCAATATTCTTGCCTGGAGAGCAAGAATACACAGAAGAACTACACAAAAAAGATCTTAATGACCTAGATAACCACGATAGTGTGATCATTCACCTAGAGCCAGATATCCTGGAGTCCAAAGTCAAGTGGGCCTTAGGAAGCATCGCTAAGAACAAAGCTAGTGGAGGTGATGGAATTCCAGCTGAGCTATTTCAAACCCTAAAAGATGATGCTGTGAAAGTGCTGCACTTGATATGCCAACAAATTTGGGAAACTCAGCAGTGGCCACAGGACTGGAAAAGTTCAGTTTTCATTCCAATCCAGAAGAAAGGCAATGCCAAAGAATGTTCCAACTACCGTACAATTGCACTCATCTCACACACTAGCAAAGTAACACTCAAAATTCTCCAAGCAAGGTGTCAACAGTATGTGAACCGAGAACTTCCAGATGTTCAAGCTGGATTTAGAAAAGGCAGAGGAACCAGAGATCAAATTGCCAACATCTTTTGGATCATTGAAAAAGAAAGAGAATTCCAGAAAAACATCTACTTCTGCTTTATTGACTACACCAAAGTCTTTCACTGTGTGGATCACAACAAACTTTGGAAAATTCTTCAAAAGATGGGAGTACCAGACTACTTTGCCTGTCTTCTGAAAAACTTGTATGTGGATCAAGAAGCAAAAGTTAGAACTGGACATGGAACAACAGACTGGTTCCAAATTGGGAAAGGAGTGTGTCAAGGCTATATAATGTCACATGCTTATTTAACTTATATGCAGAGTACATCATGCAAAATGCCAGGCTGGATGAAGCACAAGCTGGAATCAAGATTGCAGGGAGAAAAATCAATAACCTGAGATATGTAGATGACACCACCCTTATGGCAGAAAGCAAAGAAGAACTGAAGAGCCTCTTGATGAAAGTGAAAGAGGAGAGTGGAAAAAGTTGGCTGAAAACTCAACATTCAGAAAACTAAGATCATGGCATGCGGTCCCATCACTTCATGACAAGAAGATGGGGAAACAATGGAAACAGTGAGAGACTTTATTTTCTTGGGCTCCAAAATCACTGCAGATGGTGACTGCAGCCATGAAATTAAAAGACGCTTGCTCCTTGGAAGAAAAGCTATGACCAAGCTAGACAGCATATTACAAAGCAGAGACATTACTTTACCAACAAAGTTTCATCTAGTCAAAGCTATGGTTTTTCCAGTAGTCATGTATGGATGTGAGAGTTGGACTATAAAGTTGAGCTCCACAGAATTGATGCTTTTGAACTTTGGTGTTGGAGAAGACTCTTGAGAGTCACTTGGACTGCAAGGAGCTCAAACCAGTCAATCCTAAAGGAAATCAGTCCTGAATATTCATTGGAAGGACTGATGCTGAAACTGAAGCTCCAATACTTTGGTACCTGATGCAAAGAACTGACTCGTTGGAAAAGACCCTGATGCTGGGAAAGATTGAAGGCAGGAGTAGAAGAGGACGACAGAGGATGAGATGGTTGATGGCATCACTGACTGATGGACTTGAGTTTGAGCAAGCTTCAGGAGTTGGTGATGGACAGAGAGGCCTGGTGTGCTGCAGTTCATGGGGTTGCAAAGAGTCAGACACCACTGAGCAACTGAACTGAACTCTCCTGGAAATGGGGAATGAGGACTGTTGATATTTTATGTGATAGTTTTAAATGTTCCATTGAAGCATTAAATAACATCGAAACACCTGATGAGAAAATTCATCTCTTTAATTTATTAATTTAATTTATTTAATTTGATCCTTAAGATCAAATGGGGGAAATCTCATTAGGTATTAATATGTCTTTAATATTCCTCTAATACTTGCTACCCTCATGCTTTTAATGAAAGAGAGCAAGCCTCAGTGTCAAAGCTGTCTGGGGCAACAGTTTCAGCTAGAATTTTATGCTTTCTGTTTTCCTCTTATGTATGCCTAGTGATACCGGTTTTACAGCTACCATGCTAATATAGTTACCCCTTTAAGCCCCGTTTAAGTGTTTAGTGAAATGCTAACCAAATCCATTTGTAGATAAATCATGAGTAAAACAGGCAAAATCCTGAAGTTGGCCTGTGAAGGGTTCACGTTTGAGAATCACTGCCACCAGAGTAGTCCTTTGAGTGCAATAGAGGAGAAAGGAGATGGGGAATTACGGCAGGACCGGCCCCAGCCCCCACCCACATTCCCTGAGAGTGGGTGGCAGAGCAGGAGTCCAAGCCTGGCTCTTCCAGGCTCTCCAGATCCCTGAGGCTAGAGAGTTCAAAGTTTGGGGCCCAGCTCCCCTACCCCTCTCGAGCGAGAGCTGGCCCACTTCAGCAGGCACTCTATCCTGAGTGTGCTGGAGCTCACAGCCAGGAAAGGTGGCCAGGGAGTGAAGCAGAAAGGCTCCTGGCCCAGGAGCAGGCAGTATGGGCTCTGTGTCCAGTTCTCCACTGATTCTCTCTGTGATGCTGGCCAGTGGCATCCCCTGTCAGCCGCAAAGCTCTGCTAGGTGCAGTGTGTGTGCTGGCCATGACTTTGAAAGGAAACGCAGGGATCAAGACAGGCAAGCAACTCACCACCATGGCTTGAGCCCTGCCAGCTAAGACCCCCTAAAATGATCCCACATAATATCAGCAGTCCCCTTTCCCCATATCTGGGAGCTCCACGGGGATTGCCCAGCTGCATTCATCGGGTTGGATGAAAGGATACCAGGTCTATAAAAGGCAAGGCAATGTCTCAAATCCAGCTAAAAAAAATCTGAGAAGGGGAAAACTGGAGATCAGGGAGCCTGGTCCTGTTTGCTGATGTCCTTTCTGGTGGCACAGTGATTGCTGCTGTCACATCTTTCCAGTTTGAATGATTTCCAGCAGAGGTTTGCATGCTTTACTTCCCTACATCCCCCACCCTCCCTATTTTTGAAAATCATCCCCCCTTCACATTACCTGCCTGGCTTCTAGACACATAACAGTGTGTGTTTCATCACACAAGAATGTGTGTCTCCTCACACAAGAGTGTGTGTCTCCTCCACCAGGCCTCTTCAGACCCCAGCCATCCTACTTGGTGAGAAACTGCCCCCTCCAACCTCCCTCCCCAGCTAGGAAGCCCCGCCCAGGCTGACCATCCATTCAAGCCCCAGGCTGGCCACTGGGGACAGAGCTCCCCTGCACTGGTGAGGGTTAGAGCGAAAGGCTTTCCTCTTACTCTAACCCTCTCAACCCTCCTCTACACTCCTTTCCTCCAGGAAACCTTCCCACCCCAACCCAACCCAGCACAACCCATATGCCCTTCAGTGTCTCACTCACCCCAGCCAGGCCCAACTGGACAGACCCTCACTCAGATCCGAGCAAGCAATCAGGAAACAAGGAGTCTCCAGCTGCCTCCTAAGGCCAGGAGAGCCCAGCAAGGACGATGCCATCCACCCACCCTCTGCCTCTGCACACCTCGCTGTGAGCTCTGGTTCTCTCGCTGCCTGCTCTTGCAGGAGGGCTGGGCTTATTGGCTCCTTTCACTGTTTCTCCCACCTCCACACCACACCAGGTGTGCTGCCTGGAGCAGCAGAACAAGCTGCTGGAGACCAAGCTGCAGTTGCACCAGGGCCGTGAGTGCTGCGAGAGCAACCTGGAGGCTCTTTACGAGGGTTACATCCAAACGCTGAGGCGGGAGGCTGAGCATGTGGAGGCTGACAGCGGGAGGCTGGCCGCACAGTCCAACCACATACTGGAGGCACTGGAGGGCTACAAGAAGAAGTGAGTTCATCGGGGAGGAGGCTGTGGAGAAAGGAAATGGGGTGAGATCAAATAGGATAGATTTGGGTTAGACCCCTAGAAGAACTTTCCACTAGGAAGTAGAGAGTGACAGAAAGCCTGTGGGGAAATTATTTTCTTTTCTGAGATGGGAGAGGAAACATTGGTGAGTCTGTGCTTCTCCAGCCACCTCATCATTCTGTGTTTATTTTATTTTGATTTATCAAACATTTATGGAGCATTTATTCTATGTTCCAGGTGTTGTGTTGGGCCCTGAAGAGGGGTAAGGATAAGAAAGTCAAGAGGACAGGAAAGGGGTACACCTGAACTAGATCAGGGTGCCGCCACCACCACCAGGGAATTAGCTTCATGAACAGAAAGGAGGCCTGCAAAAATGTGCATGGCACCCACCCTACCTCTGAAACAGGAATAACAGTGGGTGACATGGCTGGTTTGAGTGCCCAGAGGAGAGGGATGGATACTTTTTGATTCCATGGCCACATCCAAAAGATCCAGTTCCTGGAAGGTGTTTGCCTGAGCCTTCCTTCTCTTTGCTTCTCTTCAAACCCCAGCCTATTGAAACTAGCCACTGAAACTTGTGCACTTTTTGTCCCCAGGTATGAAGAGGAGGTGGCCCTCAGGGCCACTGCCGAGAATGAATTTGTGGCCCTGAAGAAGGTGAGTGGCCCCAGAATACACATCCCACAACTCAGAACCGTGGACAGAGGTGGAGGGAGCACTCTGTGATTCAGTGAAGCTAAGTGACTTCCCCAGAATCACACAGCCCAACCTCTCCCTTATTTCTTTCTCCAAATGTCCCAGTGCTCCCTGAGTGGTCCTGGACTTCAGCACAGTGCTTCAAGCAGGGCAATCTTCCACCATCCAAGCTAACTCCCACCTGCCCAATGGCTTCCCACCTCCTCCTGCTCTGAGCCTGGCAGAAAACAGGCACTGCATAAATTTTTGTGAACAGAACAGCACCTGAATGCTTGGGGACGGCTCCATCCTTGGCCGGCAACGGTTGGGAAATGCTGGCATGAACAGAGCTGTCACTCCTCACCTCTTAGGACTTGACTCAGCAACACCGCCCTCAGTACACTGAGCCACAGACCAAGCAAGGGTCTCGCCCTGAGTCACACTGGTTTGGGAGCAGAGCTGATCCCTGGGATGACTTCTGACCACACATCTCTAGAATTCTTTCCATAACATTCCAGAGCAGGGAGAGGTGGATCATCGTTAGAACCGAGCTATTTTATATCAGATCCTAAGTTTCATGATAGTGCCTTCTAGAGGGATCATCCTAGTACCAAGGGGAATGCCTGGAAATATCGGGACCCCCTCTCTCACCCAGACCTGCTCTTGACCCCTCAAAATGAGTAAGGGACTTCACTAACACCATGACACCAGGCACCGGAATGAGCAGCTAAGGAGGGTCCAGGGAGTGCACCCTCCCTGGTGGGGAGAGCTCTGTGCTGTCTCCCCACTAAGACTCTTGCTCCTCCTTCTCCCTTGAGGATGTGGATGGCGCCTACCTCCTTAAGTCAGAGCTGGAGGCCAACGTGGAGGCCCTGACCCGGGAGACTAACTTCCTGCGGCAGATGTATGAGGAGGTGAGGGGCCACAAAGCAGCTGGGAAGCAAGGAGGATGGCAGCTAGACATTGGAAAGTACTTGCCACCATTTGGCTCCTGAAACTCTTGGTTTGGGGACACAGGGCAGAGTTGAGGGACCCGAGGCAGGTCTACTGTCAGAAGGTGAAAGGCATAGCTTCGTGTCTTATCTGCCAAGCCCAGACAAGCTGGTGCTCCCAGTTAGTGTGGTAACAATGATCACAAATTTTAAGTTCTAGTCCTAGATCCAAAGGATCAAGACAGGAGGCCCTGACTGAAGTCAGGTAAGCAGGCCTCAGAGCTGGACTCCTCTCAGCCTCAGGACTCTGGTCCTGAGGAGCACTGAGAGGTTCCAGGGTTGCAGGGGAGATGTCACCTTTGAATTGGAGTTTCAGACAGTGAGGCTGTAGAAGAAGCAGGGGCATGGGACAGGAAAGGAAGTGAGAAAGCGGGCTGCCTGGAGTGGGGCTATGGTCCAAAGGGCTCTTAACACTCCCCCACTTCCCCTCAGGAGCTCCAAGTTCTCCACGCCCACATCTCAGACACCTCGGTCATTGTCAAGATGGACAACAGCCGGGACCTGAACATGGACGGCATTGTGGCTGAGATCCAGGCTCAGTATGACGACACTGCCGGTCGCAGCCGGGCCAAGGCTGAGTCCTGGTACTGCAGCAAGGTGAGTGGTCCAGCACTCCCTTCCCCGAACAGGGATGCTAAAATCTGAAAGCATTAGCGGGGTGGGGAGGGATGCTGAAAAAGCGTTGACTTTTGTCTGGGTGGGCAAGGGAAGGACAGACAGCTCTCGGGATGGGGTGCAGATGTGCAAGCTGTGGAGTTCAGTCGGATGACACGTCCCGTGTTTCATGAGCATCTGTGCTTCCCCCCAGTGTGAGGAGATCAAGGCCACAGTGATCCGGCATGGGGAGGCCCTGCGCCGCACCAAGGAGGAGATCAACGAGCTGAACTGCATGATCCAGAGGCTGACGGCCAAGGTCGAGAATGCCAATTGCCAGGTACAGGGTCCTGGCCCACCCCTCAATGTAGAAAGAGAACAGGGTTGGCCTGAGACAGGGAGATTGAAGTCAGACATCTTGCCAAAGTGTGGGAAAATGAGCAATGTGAAACTTTAAGCAAGTCCCCTCCATAGACAATGCTCTCCATTCCCCCTGAATGTGGATTGGGGGCGGGGGGGGGGGGTTCTGGAGGAGAATGGGATGACCTGGTCTTTCATGGTCTCTGAGGCAGAATGAGGCAGAGGAAATATCACAGTCTGAGGGGTTGGAAACCTATGCTCTCAAACCAGCCCTGCCACTAGCTCATCCCGTGATTTGGGAGGCAGGGGGGCCATTTCACCTCTCTGGCCCATTGTTTTAGGCCAGTGATCACACACTGAGTTGTCCCCAGAGATTAGTGAATCAGTGAAGCAGGCTATACCAAAGGCACTAGGGTTCGGTAAACTGGAAAGCACAATGGGCAAAGCTCATCAGATCAAACTGCGACAGACCCTTTGGAAAAGCAGGCCCAGTGTGGCCAGATCCTCTGATTTTTCAAGACAGGCCAGGAATGTGGGTTTATACGTTAAATTTCAAAAAGTTAAGGACACTGTGCTGACATTCCCCAAGAGCACTAATTTGCAACCCCTGAGCTAACAAACCAGTAAGGGCCCTTCTTCTCCTGACAGTCAATGGCCAGTGGATACCTGTTCTCTGACCCTAAGTCCTAAAAGAGGAGCCTTAATAACCTTACTCTCTGCCCCAGAACGCCAAGCTGGAGGCTGCAGTGACCCAGGCTGAGCAGCAGGGTGAGGCGGCCCTTAACGATTCCCACTGCAAGCTGGCAGAGCTGGAGGAGGCTCTGCAGAAGGCCAAGCAGGACATGGCTTGCCTGCTCAAGGAGTACCAGGAGGTGATGAACTCCAAGCTGGGCCTGGACATTGAGATCGCCACCTACAGACGCCTGCTGGAGGGCGAGGAGCAGAGGTGAGGACCACATCTGTGCAGAGGATGTCTCTTCACTCTCCAACCTGTGTTCAGAGCCAGGAACATGTCTGCATCTTATTTACATCTAATTTGCATCAAGATTATTTGGAGGAGGGAATTTGCTGGTTCTGCTCTCCCCAACTAATTTTTGTCTCTTTCTTCTCCCCACAAGGTTGTGTGAAGGCATTGGAGCTCTCAATGTCTGTAAGTAATCTGTACTGTGGGTTCTGAAATAAGAACCTGGGGTTCCTGGTGGGCAAACTTTTTACCAAATGGCCAAATAGTAAATATTTTAGACTTGGTGGGTCACACAGTCTCTGCTCAACTGCTCTGCTTGTTGTAATGTGAAAGCAGCCACAGCCATAGCAATACTTAATAGATGTGATTAGGTTTCAATAAAACTTTATCTACAAAGACAGGAGGGCCTCAAGGGGCCACAGCTTAAGACCCTGAAAGGAAGGAGGGGGATGTGGCAGTGAATGATTATAATTACTTAAATAGCTGTTCCTGCCTATGGAGGAGGGCCTGGTCTAACAGTTTATCTACGATTCTTGAGGTTGGACTACAGGAAGTAGTGTCCAGGTATGATGGTGTTTGAGGGGGAAGGAGGAATAGAATGGAGGGAAGGGGCTCTGAACAAGAGAAGAATGGGTGGGGGGACTCTGGCCAGCATGCAAGAGCCTCTGACGACGACCTTGCACGAGGACCAAGCCACATCCTCCTCGCCCCGCAGGTGTCAGCAGCTCCCGCGGCGGGATCATCTGCGGGGACCTCTGCATGTCGGGCTCCCGGCCGGTGACGGGCAGCGTCTGCAGCGCCCCCTGCAGCGGGAACCTGGCGGTGAGCACCGGCCTGTGCGCGCCCTGCGGCCAGAGCAGTGGCAACAGCCGCCTGGTGCGCTTTGCATAGCGCCTTCGGCTTTGTAAATTCCCCGCTGGGCAAGCCAACCGTACCTGCCTCGGGCGGCGGCGGGGCTTAGAGCTTCTGGAGCTAGCCGGCTTGACCTGTCCCAACGGCTGCTTTCTCCTCCTGCATCTTTCCTCCCGCTTGTCTCTTCATTTCTTTCAGGGAGAGGGGCGGGCTACTCGCCTCCACCCCCCAGAGTCAGAATGACCGGTTTCCTCCAGCCCTGGGCAAAGAGCCCATCCTGACTCGGGCTGCTCTGGGTACTTGGACGCCCATGGCTTCTAAGGGACAGACTGGCCCCAGGGCCCCTCCAGTGCCTCCTAAGCCCTCCCACGGTGCCTGAGTTTGCGTCCCCGGGGTGGGAGGGCCAACTTTATGTCCCGCCTCCCTCCCACTCTCTCCCTTGTGCTTGGTCTCTGAGTTTCCAATTAAGCTTATGACTCGAATATAACGCTGAGAATCTCCTACACATGTGGACTGCCAGCTCCGTTTCTGCCCTCTTCCAAGGGAACAGAGGAACTGTTCTAAGCAAAGAGGGAGAGAGGGCTGTCTCTAAGGTACCCTGCCGCTAGGACCACACTGTACATCTTGAAGGGTGCCTGGGGGTGTCCTACAGCCCCTCAAGTCCAGACACACGGAGGCATAGGGGGAACTGGGAGGGAAGTGAGAGGGGCTGCAGGGACGAGTGGTAGCCAGCAGGAGAAGGGTCTCATCACATGTGGCCGCTGAAAGACCAGTGGCCCACTTCCTCTCTTCCCTCACTCCACTCCCGCCTCAGTATATGAAAATTCCTGACCATAGGATCACATACACAGCCTTCACCTCTTCCCACAAACCAACACTCCCTAGATAGTCCCCTCCAACCCTGTCCCCACACCCACCACCACATCACCTCCAGGGAATCCCAGTCAGAGACCTCCTACCTCCTCTCCAGTACCCAAGATATGAGCTGCTGTTCATCAGAGGTGGATGCCCCCAAGCACAGACCCCCAAACACCCCCACACTCACAGACACACACACGTCAGAGAACCCGACATGTACAGACGTCCCATCAAGCAGAGCCTTAACATACCAGTGTCCTCCCCAACCCCCACCCCATCAGGGATCCAGATCCACAGCCCGTCTCTGGGTGAGGGGGGTGAGACAGCCACCTACCAGGGATCCAGACTCTGGGACCCCCTCACTCTAAAGTCCTCCCAAATGCACACAGTCCTCCTCCCACTGCCGTCACTTCCACAGAATCCCAGAACCCCTCCAGGACCTCAGACACACACCATCCAGAGCCCAGAGCCCGGCCGACTTAGCACCAGGAAGGGCTGAATTGCCAGTTGGCTGGTCCACCCGAAACCCAGGCCCGGGGCAGCTAAATGTTTGTGGTCTTCTCACCACTAAGGAATGTTCTCTGACAGCACAGGGCATTGGCAGGGGGAGGGGGTGTGCAAACAGCCCTCCCACCCCCTCAGCAGGAGAGGAGTCCAGTACCCACTTCCTGGCAGAACCAGAACTTCCAGGGCTTTCTGGCTTGTTCAGGAGAGGAGCTGGAATCAGCCCCAGCCTTGAGAGGGGCCACGGCCTCACTCTGGGTAAGAGCCAGTTTGCTTTGCGCAGCGCCCCTATATGTCACCAGTGTGTGCTCCCAGTGCTCTCTAGAGCCCCTCTCTCGCCACACCTTCCCCTTGGGGCCTAATGAAGCCAGGATACCAGGTGCCAGGCAGGGGTTCATCCAGGCCTCAGAAAGCAGCTGCTTTATTGGAAGCTATTCTTTTTTTTCAAACTGTCTTGCAGTTCTTGGGATGAGGGGTGGGACCAGGGTTGGGGGTCCCCTTGTGACTATGGGAGGAGGGGGTATGTATCTCCCCACACCCAGGGCTCAATTGCGGGTGCTCCTGCTGGTGGCGGATGTGGTCCTCATGGAGTGGGCCTTGAGGGTCCCAGGCCCTCCACCGCTGGAGAATCTCAGGGCGTTGTTGCCCATGGTTCCCCCAAAGGTCAGCCGGCTACCAGAACCACCCGTGGAACTGACCACAGCTGAGGGAGAAGAGAAGAGGTCTCCATCAGTGTGAGGCCCACTACTTGAGCCCCTAGCCTCCTGCCATAGCTGCCTGTTTCCCTCCCTCCACCCACCACCCTTCCCCCACCAACAGCCAGGGGCCAACCCAGAAGTAGCCTCAGACAGAGGTGAGGGCTGCTCCACATTGTCCCTGCCCCACCCTGCCCTCATGCATGGCTTTGCTGGGGTGTTGAGCCTGTCTGGATGGAATCTCCAGGCACCTGCTGAAAGCTGTTTAAGGGAAGGAGGCTCCAGGCCTCCATGAGGCCAGGTCTTCAGGCCAATGTGCCATCTAATAGACCCAGCCTAGTCTGGACAGCACAGGTGATGGGCCGCAGCCAAGGACTTACAGATGTTCACGGCTCCCACTCCATCTCCGGTCAACCTGGGGGCAGAGGAGAGACCTGTGAGGGCTGCTGTCTCCTCAGCACTGGAGGAGGCACTCCTGCACCCCTCCATCCAGGCTGCAAGCAGGACTCATGTTCATTCCTGTGTCCCCACACATCCAGCCTTCCTGCAGCCTTTTCACTTCTGGCTACACAATCTTGGGAATGTCTCAGAGCCTCCATTTCCTCACTTGTAAATGTGGTCTTAGCCTGTCCCAACCTCACAGGGTTGTTTGTGAGGGTTAAACTCATAACTTAACCTAAAGCCCTCGGCACACAGGATTCTGTAAATGGTAGCTGCTCTTATTGTTTATGTAGATGGCTGCCTCCCTTAACCAGATCATAAAATCCTCAAAGAAGGCTGTGGCTTATTGATTCCTGCATCTCCAGTCACCAGCATGAGGTCTGGCACATGCTAATTACTTTATATGGGTTGAAATGGTTAATGAAGTGTAAGTGTTAACTGAGTGAATTCAGCTACAGTGGGAACTGCGAGGGAAGGAGGAGGCAGCAGTGGCTTTAAGCAGCCTGGGGAGCTGAAACAGGTCTTGTACTGGAAATTAAAAATCTATCTGAGACAGATAGGTACGTTTGTTCTGTGACTCATAGCCCCATTGTCACCAAGCCCTTAGCCGTGAGGATGCATTTACGCTGCAGGGAGGAGGGAAGGCCTCAATTTAGTGGAGCAAGTGAAGGAAGCCCAGCTGACCTCAGCAGCCCCAAGTCCTGGAAGGGGATAGAGCAAAGAGCAAGGGCAAGAGAGGTAGACACTAGGAAGCTTCCAGGCCCCTTATCTGTTGACAAAATGAGTCAATCAAGCCATCAAGGTATGAATCAAGACCCAAATTTATGGACATAGGTTTTGAGTCTTTTGTGAAGAATTTCCTGTAAGACTAACCCAGCCCAGCTTCATCGCAGGCTGCAGGTAAGCATGCAGATCTCTCTGGGGACAAGGGAAATTTACCTCCTCACCATGCTCAGTCAACACCACATGACTTAGCCCTCAGTTATGTAGTGAGAAGCAGACCGTTGCCAAGGAAGATGGTTGGACCAGGAATCAGCAGAGCTCAGTTGCATACTGGTTCTGTCCCCTCAGTTAATAAAACTAACCAGTTTCCCCTCTGTACACTCAGAAGTCGATAATACCTGTCTTACTTACCTGATGTGTTCTGAGAATCAGATAAGATGACCTTGTCAACACACAAAAATGCTGTTATTACTTCAACTTTCCCACTGAGCTTATACCACAAGGTCTTTCCCTCCAGAAAGCCATCTCATCAAGGGCAAAGAAGCAAGCATTATCTGTACCCTCCCTGCACTTCCCATCCTCACCGCCCTGCAGAAGGAGGGATAAGGGAAATGCTTGCAGGTGGATGGGTGTCAAGCTGCAAGCCCCACTGAGCCAGCCTGTGTGTCCTCACCGGCTCTCCTCGCCCTCCAGCAGCTTGCGGTAGGTGGCAATCTCGATGTCCAGGGCCAGCTTGATATTCATGAGCTCCTGGTACTCCCGGAGCTGCCGGGTCATGTCCTGCTTGGCCTTCTGCAGGGCAGCCTCCAGAGCCTCCTGCTTGGCGCGGGCATCCTTGACAGCCAGTTCCCCACGCTGTTCAGCATCGGCAATGGCAGCTTCCAACTTGGCGCGCTGTGGGGAGGAGCGGAGCTCTGAACTGGGGTCGCAGGCCTCATCAGTCACTGCCTTCCTGCCTCCCCATCCTGCAGTGAACACCTGGGCAACTTGCTTACTGTGACTTCACTGGTACCAGTCTCCTCCCCCAAGCACCAGGGACTCCCAAGGGTTTAAAACATGGGCTTTGAGGGACTTCCCTGGTGGTCCAGTGGTTAAGAATCCACCTGCCAGTGCAGAGGACACAGGCTCCCTCCCTGGTCTGGGAAGACCCCACACACCAAGGGGCAACTAAGCCAGTGTACCACATCTGCTGAACCCGTGCACCCTAGAGCCTGTGCTCTGCCACAAGAGAAGCCACAGCAATGAGAAGCCTGCACATCACCACTAGAGAGTAGCCCTTGCTTGTCGCAACTAGAGAAAGCTTGCATGCAGCAACTAAGACCCAGCGCAGCCAGTAATTAATTAATTTTAAAAACATGGGCTTTGATACCCAATGCCTAGCTTTCAGTTCTGGCTCTGCCACTTACAAGTCATGTGATCTTGCATGAATCAACCCTTCTGAGCCAAAAGTCTCCTCTTTTCTAAAATAACAGTAATCATGGCATATAAATATAGATGGGAATAGCTCAAGTAATGAAATAATACACAAGTCCTTGGCACAGTGTCTGGTATTCAGCAAGCATTTAATAAATGCTATTATGAGTAAATGTGATTATGATTTATAAATGCTCACATACCCAACCCCTAGCTGGAGGAGCTCCAAGGCCATGGGATGCTAGTGTAGTACTCAAATTTCAGGAAGCTGACCAGGCACCTTTCAGGTTCCTTGAAAACAGGAGCCATTTTGCAACAGGCCCAGAACAGGGAGACTTGGAGCACAGAAATGCTTCTTGGAACCCCTAGATTCCAAGCCAACAGCCCCCCAGGTGCGGGTAGGGGTGGTGTGATTCAGAGGGACCTGAGCAACAGCTGTCACTTCCTGCCTGGCCTTAGTGTTCCCTCTCTTGTGGCCCATCCCCTACTAGAGGAGGCTATATAGTGGTGTGTGTGTGTGTGTGTATGTGTGTGTATACTCAGCCATGTCTGACTCTTTGTGACCCCATGGACTGTAGCCTGCCAGGCTCCTCTGTCCATGGGATTCTCCAGGCAAGACTACTGAAGTGAGTTGCCATTTCCTTCAGGGGATCTTCCCAACCCAGGAGTGGAACCTTCGTCTCCTACATTGACAGGTGGATTCTTTATTGTTGCACCACCTGAGAAGCCTGAGCCGCCCCTTATTCATTTCCAAGGGCCACCATCCCAGCCCCTCTCAGGGCTCCTCCTCATTCCTTCTCACAACCACCTTCTGCCCTCAGATCCTCTCCCCTCAGGGCATGCACTCTGCCTCTCTGCCAGATCCTCCCAATCCTGCCTTGGAGGCTGGCAGATGCCCTTGCCCCCATCCACCGGTCAGCATCCTCCCCTGTCACATTGGTGCCCCCTTGGCAGGGTCATGCCACTGCCTCTGAGCCACAGCTTCAGGGCCTGAGCCTGCCCTGCTCTGTGAGAGGAGAACCGGATGTGGGAGAAGCTGTGGGGTTCGGGAAACTGCCATTCATGGCTCTGTGCCTCCCCTCCTGGCCTGGATGCTGGCTCACTGCACCAGTGACTCATGGCTCCAAATCTGTGCCAGGAGGAAGCCTCCATTCTAGCCCACATGTAAACAGGCCTGCAGGGCTCTAAGGGGAGGACATTTTTGGGTAGATCGCCCTCACATCCTATCCCCCGGCTGTCATCCATCAGCTTCTTTCCCTTCCCACTGCAGATGCCTGCTGAGGCTTAGCTGCCTCCCCCACTTCCATGCCTTTGTCAGATCTTAGGGGACCCTTTCTCACCAGTGGCCCCCACCCCAGCTTCACAGGATCTCCTCCCATCAGTCTATCATCTGAGACCTGTGCCCTACTATGTGTCAAGTGCTGGGAAGGGAGGAGCAGTGAACCAGATGGAAGGGGAGGCCCGGCTCTTATGGCACTTTTAATATCCCAGTGGAGGTGGGGGACAATATTTACTTACACTTAATTAATAAGACTTACCTAGTAAGTCATTGGACTTCCCTGGTGGTGCAGACAGAAAATAATCTGCCTGCAATGCGGGAGACCCGGGTTTGATTCCTGGGTCAGGAAGATCTGCTGAAGCAGAGAATGGCTACCCACTCCAGTATAAGACAGAACATTTCAGAGAGTGTTAAGTATTTCAGGGATCTTCCCACAGACTGCTGAGAGAGTGGCTAGGTGGCTGAGGAAGCCATCTCTGAGAAAAGGTCTTTCATCCTCAACAAAAGACGATGAGAAAGGGGCATGATGTGCAGAGCTGGGAGAACCACATTCCAGGTGGAGGGAACACCAAGTGCAAAGGCCCTGAAGCATGAAGATGCTTGGCAAACATCATCTCCAGGAAGTGGCAAGGGCATGGCCAGAGAGGGAGCAGTGGGGAGTGAGGTCAGTGGATATGGCGGGGCCTTGGGATTTACAGTGAGTTGGCCCCAGACCCCGTGGCCCCCATTCCCAGGAATACATTGCACCCAGAGCTAGGTGCAAGAACAGGGCTTAGGACCAATGCGATAATGAATGGTCGTTCTCTTCTGGCCAGCAGCCTGAGGCTCCCTCCACAAGCTCTATGCCCGGCTAGGACTCCTGTTCCCCCTTCAGCCAAGCCAGCACCTGGCCAAGAACATTTCATCCTGGAGAGCTCACAGGTGGGTCTGAGAGACTAGAGCTGCCCCAGCCTCGTCCCCAGGACAGCAGGGGCAGGATTGATGCCCCTGCCTCCTGCTTCTCATTCTGAGCATGGTCCCAGCTGGCTGCCCTTCACCTGCCCCAAGGACAAGCACTGGTGCCCACCTGGTTCTTGATGCTGTCGATCTCAGCCTGCAGCCTCTGGACAGCCCGGTTCATGTCCGCAATCTCATTCCGGGTATTCCGGAGGTCGTCCCCGTGCTTCCCAGCCTGGGCCTGGAGGGTCTCAAACTGGAGGGGCCACACAGAAGGGTATGGCAGGGGTGGGCTATGATTACAGGGGGCTCATCTTCTCCCCACCCAAAGAAGGCCCCAGGTTCTGAGTGACAAGCCCTCCCAGCTTATCTTGCCAGGGAGGGACAGTCTGACTCCCAGCAAGCTTTGCCCGATACCAGAGGCCAGACTCCTGGACAGTGGGGTGGGGCAGGGGTTCAGCGTCCTCCCAGCCAGGACAGGGAAGACAAGGATGGCTCCCCGGACCCATCCCCACTGATCCCAGTGCTCTTCCCGTTTCCATCATGGCCTAATGCTGGAGAACCACAGGAAGTCTGAGATCCTTACCTGCTAACCCCTTCATCACTATCACCCATCTCACAGATGAAGAGAATGAGTCCCAGAGAGTGGAAGGGACTGCCTGAGTTGTCCTTATTGACATACCTGTGTTCTCACATGCACCATGGATGACTCCCTATTTCTGCAGAGACATCACTCTGTGCCCCTTTTAAACCCTCAGGCTCCCTCCCTCAGTTACCCCAGCACCCCCCACCCCACCAGCCCTGTCCATCCCCTCAGCACCTGCCCTCACCCTGTGCATATAATGATTAAACCTAATCTGGAGCCCTTGGATCCAGAATCTGGTCTCTGCTCTTCCACTCACTACCTGTGTGGAGCTAGAAAAATCACTTAGCCTCTCCATGCCTCAGTTTCCCCACCCGTGAAAGGGGATAATATTGCCTACCTAACGGGATGTTCTGTGGGTTATATGAGTCAATACAGGTAAAACATTTGAAATGTTGCCTAGCACTATGCTTACTCGCCAAATTTCAGCTATGATAATTATTACTCCAAGTCCATTTCCTCTGCCCTGCCCCCTACATCAGGCTGGAATCCCTTCCTGGGCAGGGGCCTGGCCTTCCCTTTCTCTTCTTCCCAGGACACTGGAGACCCCCACAGACTTAATCCCTGGTGCCTGTCAGCACAGTGAGACACAGGCCCCAGAGGCTCGAGACAGGATGAGGAGTAAGGGAAGCCACCACCCAGGACCCTGCCAGAAAGAGAAAATATGGCTCCAATGACTACACACCTTGGTCTGGTACCAGGTCTCGGCCTCAGCCCGGCTGCGGTTGGCGATCTCCTCGTACTGGGCCTTGACTTCAGCAATGATGCTGTCCAAGTCCAGGGAGCGGTTGTTGTCCATGGACAGGACCACGGACATGTCTGAGACCTCAGACTGCAGCTCTTTCAGCTCCTGTAGGGACAGACAGAGCATCAGGGCTTGGGTGACACATTCCTGTCCCCAAGCCTGGGATCCCCTGCACTAGGGAAAGATAAAGAGGGAGGAGGCCAGAGTGGGAGCGAGTCACCAGGCAGCCAGAGGGCACAACAGACCCAGCACCGACTAAAGGGCTGTGCCAGCCCCGGCTCCCGGAAGAGCCCATCAGCAACCTGTCAAATCAGAGTCTGGTGGGATCACAGAGGAAAAACCAGAGACAGAGTGTGGTGAACGGCGGTGGCTCCTGGCTATGATTTGCTGCGCGTGTTGGCCTCTATTATGAAGAGGATCACTAGGGGGTGCGTAAAAAAAAGTCATATTCCACCCTATTTTGGATGGAACACTCGGCAGCCTTTAACACTGATGATACAGCCATATTTATGGACAGGAAACTACATCCATGATATACAGTTATGTAAGAAAGGTATGATTCTATTTTATTAAATATGTATATTTCTGTATCTTTATGTATATATATATATACAGAAAGAGCCTGAAAAGGTAGCCATCAAGATGATAAGAGCAGGTATAGGAAGGTTGTTTTCAATTTTATGCTTTACCTAATTTTCTAGATTTTTTGCAATGAGTATGTACTTCATAACAAGAGGAAAATATACATACACACACACATATATATAACATGTGATAGACATATAAAGGCCCACAATGAGACTAGGAGGGCCCAAAATAAGCTTCAAGGATCCAGCCCCTGAAATTAACACATGTGGAAATTCTCTCAGAGATGCAAATGGAGGCTGAATGTTCAGGTAAAAACGAGACTGAAGAGAAGTGAGAACCAGTCTGTAATTTGCCTCTTGTGTAACTATGTCCCAGACCAGCCAGATGATCAGCTATACTATCTTCTGCCTAAGGCCAGAGCCTCACACTGATGGGATGAAGAGGTTTTTAATCCCCTTCAGGGAAAGGCTCTGGAAGCTCAGGGCAGGGCAAGGCAGAGCAGGAAAGGAGATGGGAGGGGCAGGCAGAGAGAGAGGCTGGGTGGTAGGTGTAAACCCTCAGTCTCTCTTGACCTGGCTCCCCTTGCCAGCCCACCAGCCCACCCATGAACCCTGTCACAGCCCAGATCCCTCAACATCCTCCTGGTTTCTTCCAGCCCCTCCCAATCCCCCTTCCTGACAAACGGTCATCCCATGTCTCTAAGAAGGCTAATTTTGACTGACACACCCCCACCCCCCACCCTTACCCCCTCCTGCTACACTGCCTCAGCTCCTCCTGAGCTCCTCGACCACCACAGATTCCTGAATCTAGAAAAAATAAAGAGCAGGGTCATCTCCCCTACATGCACCCAACACACACCCAGACTGACCCAGAGGCAGGGGGTGGACCAGATGGCCCCTTGGCTAGGACATGTAGGATGTGGCATATTTCCCACCCCTGAGGTCTTCACCTGCTCATAGAGGGTCCTGAGGAAGTTGATCTCATCATTCAGGGCATCCACCTTGGCCTCCAACTCCACCTTGTTCATGTAGGCAATATCCACATCCTGGGAGGGGTGGTGGCAAGAAGGGGTAGATGGATGATAGCATGTTATCATACGTGAAACATTTGGCAGCCAGTACTGTCCAACCCCAGGACCAAACCCCACTGCCCTACCAAGAAACATACAGCAGCTCCATGCTGCCTGACACATCCACAGTGGGAAGTTCCCTCCACTGGACCCACCCAGGCTTTGAGATGGACGTTATCTCCACTCATCCCCAGGACTGGAGTGCCTTCTCAGCACTGACAGCCCAGAGCATTCTGAAGCCCCAAATCTAGCTCTTTACCAGTTCTAAAGGCTTCAATGGTTTAGACACAACCCTGGCTCTGCCCCCTAGTGACTATGTCACCTTGAACAAATCACCACAACTCCAGGAGCCTCAGCTTTTCAGTAGTCAAATAGGAGAGCATGAAATCATGCAGACTTCAGGACACCACACCCAGAGATGAGAAATCTCCAGCCCAAATGTGTAACTGGAAGTTTGGGTGAATTGAAGCAGGCAGGCCATAGACAACACCACAAGTCCAAATGATGTCTGGGCCCCATCCTCTGCTGTGGGTTAGCTCCTGTGGGGAGCGCTCAATTCCACTCATCCCTGAATCTCCAAGGGCCCAGCACTCCAGGGCAGGTTACATTTCTGTGGATGGGCCTGGAACAGTGAGTAAGTGTACTTTAAATCACAGTCTTAAGTCAAGCCCTTATTCCTAAGGCCTTCCAAACTCAACTTGCACACCTCCAGGTATGGGAAGGCTCACTCTGCCTCAAGGCAGCCCATCCGTTCATTCAGTGTTTCAGGCCTGCCATGTGCGACCCTCATTTGTAACTGAATGTTCTAACTGATAGAACACTTACTTATTATGGGGTTGAAATTGCCCTCTCTAACCTCCAACTTGTAGTCTTAATTCTAATCTTTCCAAGCCCAGAAACAAGTCTACTGACTTGCCAGATACACACACACAAACACACCAACCATACACACACACACACACACACACACACACACATACATGCACACAATGTTGTAGCCTTATAAAGGGCCTGGCTTTCAGATCTCTCCTTCTCCAAGCCCATCATTTCCCTTTTATACACCCAGTCAGACTCTGACCACAGGTTCCTATTGGTTGCTTTGGTGAGAGGCATGTGGTCCCCCCGCCCCTCTGTTTCTATAGCATCCCCTACCCTCTGTGTCTGCCCCCCTCACCTTCTTCAACACCACGAACTCATTCTCAGCAGCCGTTCGACGGTTAATTTCATCTTCATACCTGCAGCAAAGAAGGGGAGCATGGTGTTGGTGCAGCTCTGCCTCCATCCCCTCATATCCTGTGTGAAGGTCTGCCCTGCATCACCTTCACTCCCTCCTTAATGACACGGTAGCTCAGCTGGTAAAGAATCTCAGCAATGCAGGAGACCCTGGTTCGATTCCTGGATCAGGAAGAACCACTGGAGAAGGGACAGACTACCCACTCCCGTATTCTTGGGCTTCCCTGGTGGCTCAGCTGGTGAAGAATCCACCTGCAATGTGGGAGACCTGGGTTCAATCCCTGGGTTGGGAAGATCCCCTGGAGAAGGGAACAGCTACTCACCCCAGTGTTCTGGCCTAGAGAATACCATGGACTATATAGTCCATAGGGTGGCAAAGAGTTGGACACGACTGAGCGACTTTCACTTTCACTTATGAAACAACGTGTCCCTGACTCGTCCATTTGGCTATTCCTAGGACTTTGAGTCTTGGCAGGGGGTGGGGGAGCAGGGCACATATGTGAATTAAAGCACAGAGGCTGCATACCCTGGGAGTGAGAAGGCAGAGAACAGCCATGCTTATGGACCGCTTCATATGGCCCCGCCCCGTTATGTGCTTCCTATGCATTCGCTAATTTAATGTCCACAACAATCCTGTAACAATGGTGCTGTGACTCACAGGAAAAGGAACAGAGGCACTGAGAGGCAAAGTACTCCATCTAGTCATCAAGCTGCTAAGTGCAAAGCCCAGACTTAAAGCCTGGTCATCCGACCCTTGAGCTTAACCTGCTTAATCCCATTGGCTGAGGGTAAAGAAGGCGCCTGGAAAGGAGGAAACCTGTGGACTCAGGAAGAAGAACCAGGTCCCAAGTAGGTGGTGAGCCCCCATCCTTACTCTCACAGCCCCCCTCCCATCCTTCTTTCTCTCAAGGAGCCAGTCCCCTGCCCATAGGAGGACACCAGCAAAGCACAGAGCAAGAAGGCAGGTTGGCCTGACCCAGTGTTTACTTGAGGATTCAAAACAGGTCTCGGAAACTGAAACTCAACAGTGCACACAAGCTTCTGGAGAACAACAGGGGCGATGTGGGGCAGCTTCAGTGGGGAGCAGGATGCTCGGGCAGGCAGAGGCCCTCCAGGAGTCCAGACCCCCAAAGTCCACTCCCCCTACCCCAGCCTCTAGAATAGTTAGAAAAATATCTACAAGACTGTCTGTCTATTCCTGCCATGCTGCTGGGCCCAGAGTGCACACGAATGAGGGCTCCCTGGGCAGCTGCATCAGGACCCCTCGCCACATCCCCTTCCAGCTCCTCCTTCGGCCTGGCCTGGAGCTCAGCCTGGCTCCCCAGGAGAGTGCTCTGGGGCTTTGGCTGGGGGGAGCATGTGTGCACACATGCACCCCTGACGGCAGGGGCTCACAGGCTGTCCCAGGCCTTCCCTGCCCTGCACCTGTCTGGTTCCACCTGGTGTGGGATTAATCTTGTTGACTGTTGCCCTGGGGAAGTTAGGGGAGGGGGGAAGGGACACTCCCTTCAGAGGCCTTTGTTTGCTCTACCTCCAGTCAGAGGAAGTGGCCCTGCTCAGCTTAGTCATACACCCCCGGGCAGAGCACAGAACTCACTCATTACCCAACCCCTACCCCTGTGCCCACAGGGCAGGGATGCCCACTCAGCCTCTGGCTTTGGTTTCTATTCAGTGAGAATAGCGGGCACCTCAAACACCTGCCCTCAAAACCAGCCTCCACCCTCCCTGCCCCTCCTCATAGCCTCCTTTCTGGTTCCTGCTCTGGCCAGAACCCCCCATCCCCACCCCAACCACAGCCTCTGCAACCTCTGCCATCGCTCACGGTGGTCATCCTCTCTGCTTCTTTCCTTCCCAAGTTGTCTCCATGTATGTCTCCTCTTGGGAGTCAGGGGCCCCAAAACAAGACCCAGCACTCCCAGTGATCTACTCTGCAATCTCCATCAAGTCCCTGAAACCTGCTGGACTCTAATCCTCACAGGAACAAAATGGAGTTATTCTAGAATAATCTGAGGGTCATACAAGTTCTGATGCACATCTGTCATAGGACACTTCTTGCCCTGGTCAGGCTCCCGAAGGAAACAATATGGATCAGGAAAGGGTTGAGAGAGTTCTTTGGGAATGTCGGGAGAAAGGACCAGAATGACATGGAAATGGCCCCCAGAGACAGAGAGAAGAAAGGGCTGGAGAGGCAGGGAACCTGTGAATAAAGACCTTTTTTCCCTTGAGGGAGTTACTGTACTGAGCAGCACCACCCCATGACCTCTGACCCCAGAAGGATTATGAGGGGGTGAGTTGAGAGGAGCACATTGGCCCAGGGCACGAATCCCCAGAGGCTGCACTGGGGGACCATACTTATTCTTTTTTTTTTTTTTTTGACCATACTTATTCTTGAAGTCTTCCATGACATCCTGCATGTTCCGAAGCTCCACCTCCAGGCGACCCCCATCCAGCTGCAGGGCCTCCAGCTGCTTCCGCAGGCCAGCAATGTGGGCCTCAAAGATGCCCGGGAGGCGGTTGCTCTTGGCAGACTTCTGCTCCTGCAGCAGCGCCCACTTGGTCTCCAGCAGCTTGTTCTGCTGCTCCAGAAACCGCACCTAGAAGGAGCAGGAGGCGGAAACTCATGAAGGGCAGACTGTGCCACTCAGAGTGCAGTTGGGAGCGTCTGCAGCCACCTGGCAGAACCTGCACTCCCACTGGCTCTTCCCTCAAGCCGAGCCCCTAGCCCTTGGCCCTCTCCTCCAGGAAGCCCACCCTGAACAAACCTCTCCTCCAGGACTCTCTGTCTCCAGTGTGTCCAGGGCTCAGATCACTGACATGTCCCAGTGCTTATGCTTTAGGGTCTCCTCCTTCCTCTGCTCCCCATCACACCACAGGTGATGGTCTACACCTCCCTCTCGGAAGGGCTGCCTCCTTTCTATCTTCATCCTGAGCCTGACTTGGGCCCCGTCCCTTCAGGCTGGGACACTATCTCTTCCTCTGTCAATATCCTCCCTTCCCCTCTTCCCTCTTCATCCAACAAGGCCTCAGGACAGGATGCTAGAATCAAGCCCAGTGTAAAAGGAGCCCTGAGAAGCACCAGTGTGACCGGTGGTGGGAAGCCAGCCTCCTCAAGACCAGCCACACAGGCAGCAGGACCCGGGGGCTGCAGCTAAGTAGCAGGGGGAGGAAGCCTGAGCCTGGGGCTTCATGTGGAGGCTGCCCCAGAACCTGAAGGATGTGTATGGTCTGAAGGGTGAAGGAGAGGAGGAGATGGGGGAACAGAGAATCGGAGTGGACACAAGGCAGGAGAGGAAAAGCCTGCTCCAGACCCAGGGAGGAGGCCCTGGCCCTGCTCCAGGGGACTAGCCCTTAGTTCCTGGGTCCAGTCCCCCACAAGTCTGCACCCCCATCTTCACCCCCCACTCTTTGGGGACCTGAACAACCAAGAAAAACACCTCCTAAATGGCCCTTCTGGGGGGCACTCAGTGCCCCCAGTGGGCTCTCTCCAAGGGCAGGAAGAGCCTCACTTCCCACTACCAAACAGGATTGGAAGACCAGGTAGGTGGGGCAGCCAGGGCTGGGAGCCTCCCTCTCTCCAGCCCTTTATTTCCAGCAACTGCTAGAGAAAAACTGGAGAGGACAGGTGGGAGGGTGAGGTTCTCAACCTACCCCATCTCCGACTCCACACAGCCCCCTCTCAGAGAAAGGGACCCAGGGAAAGCAGTCCTGGCCCTGGCGTTTGGAGCTCGAAAACTGGGCGCTAAAAGCGGCCCAAGAACTCCAGCTCACAGGACAGCCCCCGGCACACATTCCGGGAGGAAAAAGCAGGTTGATTTGGATAGCTTGCCGGAAGAGAGAAGCTGAGGTTGGCAAAACAGCCACAGGATTCATGGGGAGGGTTCAGTCCCGGATATCGGAGGAAAGAGAGCCGGTACCAGCCCTCCCAGCGCCCGGCTCACGTGTGGCACGGCGGGGCGGCTGCGGGGCCTGGAGCCCGGCTCCTGGCAGTGAGGGAGCTCACCTTGTCGATGAAGGAGGCGAACTTGTTGTTGAGGGTCTTGATCTGCTCGCGCTCCTCCTGGCGCACCTGCTGGATGGCGGGGTCGATGTCCACCTGCAGCGGGGTCAGCAGGCTCTGATTGACTGTGACCGCGCGGATGCCGGTGCCCACCGGAGCCCCATAGGACGAGCGCGCGGCCACTCGAGGCCGAGAGGCGCCCAAGCCATAGAGGCTGCTGCTGCTGCCGAAGCCGCCGGGGCGCACGGAGCTCAGGCGCACCTGGGGTCCGCGGCCCGGGAAGGCGGCGGAGCGCGAGCTGAAGACCTGGGAGCCGAAGTGGAGCGACATGCTGAGCTGGGTCGGGACAGAACGAGCGGCTGGAGACAAGGGGCTGAACTCGCTGACCTCGGGCAACAGGGCCGCTTTTATCCGCTAGGCGCGAGCGGATCAGCTTACACAGGTCGGGGCGGGGCTGGCTGCGGGCCACCTTTCTCTGCCCGCTGGCCCCTCCCGGGACCGCGCTTCCGCCCTCCGCGCGGTCCACCTGGCCGAGGCTTTCGGTCCCAGCCCGGGCCAGTCCAGGCTGGGCAGGAGGGCTGTAGACACCCAGACCCCTTGATGCAGGCGAGTGCAAAAAGCGGTGGAAGACAGCGGGCCCAGTCCATCTGCGAGTCAGGGAAGGCTTCCTGGAGGGGGCTTGGGGAAGAGGTGAAGAATATCCAGATTTCTGACAGCAGAAAGATCAAGCGGTAAAAGATTGAGCTAAGAGGTGAACAAAATGTTCTAGTGCAGTAATCAGCACCCCCCCCCCACCCCGGTCCCCTCCCCAGGCTACTGAAAGCCAGAAAATCATTCCCACCCAAGTTCACCCCAATTTGAGAGATCAATCAGCTCAGTTCTTGCGTCAGCTAACCCCAAGGTGGGCCTGCCAGAGCTGGTTTCCCTGGCCACAGGCCCCCACACCTCATTTCTATACAGAGACTAGGCCAAGTGGGGCGGGACCCCAGTTCTTGCCCTCTCCTCCCCACCCTGGAGCCATCTGAAGCCCAGAGGCCCCTGATAATAGTTAACCTGGGCCTGCCGTTCCCCCCACTCCCAAATCACATTCCTGTCCACTTACTTCATTTGTCTCAGGAGAAGAAGGGGACACCTGTGTGTATTTGAGACACTTGGCACTAATGTTTTGTGTGTACATGCCTGCAGGTTCCTGGGCTTGGTTGTATACACATTCTATACACATTGTGTTTACATATGTGTTTGCATGATTGGGAATGAACTTTTACAAACTGGAGTCTATTTTGGGGGAGCAGGTGGACAGGTGTGTCTGTGGATACACACTTGTACACTTTTGTAAGCACATCTGTGCAATGTGCTTGTATTTGCACTCAGACACGCCTGCCTATTCCCCACCCCTGCCACTTTCCTTTTTAAAGGTCCCCAGCTCTCATCATCTCCCCCAGCTGAAGCCACCACCAGCAGTTTCAAACCCAGCCCGAGATGGGGATAAATGTGCTGGAACAAGGACGGCTGGACCCAGGAGCTCAGCACTGGCCTCCTTTCTTAGTCTCCTCCAGCCACATGTGCCCCACCCTCTGCATGGCTCTGCTGCCCTTTTAGCTCTGCTAGAGAGGCAGCCAGAGAAGCCTTTGGAAAAGACAACTGACAGGACTGTTGTCATCTTTAGGCCACTTCTAGCCCCACAGGCCCAGTTGTCACTTCAGACCAAGCCCTTGGAGGCATCCTGGGTGGAGGAGGGTGGGCATGGAATGCCCTTCCTGGTTTTCATTTCAGTTAGGCAAATAGGACTAACCAGCAGCAACCCTTTCTCAGTGATCTCAGTGGAGACCCAGGCCCCTTCCCCTCCCTCTCCTCCATACTGGTGTTGGGACAGCTCAGGCCAAGGGATGCCCAAGGAGACCTTCAGTGTATCTGCTGCAGGGTGTGTGTGTGAGAGAGAGAGACACAGAGACACTCACATACATATATGCATATATACATACACACACATACACATTCATACAAATATTCACCTACATGCACACCATGTCACTTACAGACACACATACACACACATACCATATCACTCACATGAGGACATGCACATACACACATATATACCACATCACACACTCACACACTCTAAAGTCCTTATCCCTCAGTGTTCATCCTCAACTCTTTTCCCCACTACATCCCACCCCAGCCCCCTAGCCCTCCACCTCCTAAACCCACCCAAGTTCCACAGCTGGCCCCATCTTCCCCCCAGATGCAGCTCCCCCTTCCCAGGATCTGCCCTCTGGAGTCTATGCCCCACCCATGCCAGGAATTCCTCCCCCTATACCCCACACCCCCACTTCTTTCCTGGCCCAGGAAATCTCTGGCTGGGCAACGCTGGTGACCCTGAACAAGTCACTGCCCCACCCTGGGCCACAGCGTCTTCACCAGAGGTGAAACCCGCAGGTTAATGGGGAGAGGGAGCTGGGAGGACACAACAAAGAGAAACGGCCTGTGGGCTTTTCAGGCCCAGGACACAGCCTGGCTTCTGGCCACATTTCCCCATTCCAGACCTGCCCTGGACCCGCCCCTCAGCTCCCCATCTCCTCCCTCACGTGTTCTGGCGGCTCCAGCCCTCCCCAGTCTCCTCCTGTCCCTCCACTCCCAGGCCAGCACCATGAGCCCAGTGGGTGCCCGGCTGCCCACACAGACACCTTCTGGAGGGCTTCACATGGAGCTGTGACACTGAGAGGCCAAGGGTCAAATTCCTGCCCCGCAAGAGTGCCCCACCCAGCAGTTCCCACCAGCCGATCCGTCCCCACCAGCCGATGCCTCTGTTGGCCTCACAGAGACCCCCTTAGGAGATTCTGGGTAGAATCTTGAGATGAATTAATTTCCAAAATCTTTCCCAGTTGTTCCTCCCCACCCTAGAGGCTCGCTTCATCTCTGTAGCGTTCTGGCACACACACACTCACACACACACACACACGTACACACACCACACACATCACTTGTCCTCTCACTGCCCACCTGACCTCCCCTGCACCTCTGGACCCAGCTGTGAACATGCAAGCTGCCCCAGGTCCACAGTCCTGCTTGGCTTCACCAAACCTGCCCAGAAACCACAGTCCCACAGCCCTCAAAGGTGGAACAGACTGGAGCTCTGTGAGAAGTGGAGTAGACATTCTTTCTGCCTCCATTACTTATTGTCCATCCCCTCCAAATACCTTCTTAGATTCCTAAAGAAAACAAATGTTTAAGGCATAATTTGTTTTCATTATCTTGGAATTCCAATGATTGCAGTCATAACAAAAGCCATCTGACATTTCCACATGCAATGTAATACTTTAAAAATAAAGCCAAAACAATTTTTTAAAATAAAATCAATTGACGAAACACATATATGGCAGCCAACTTTCCAAAAGAAGACAAATACATAAGGAAAAGAAAAGTGAATCAAGCACGGATTGTATCAGCCAGTGCTTACCTCATACTTACTTTATCTGCGCCCAACTCTGTTCTAAGCACTTTGCATAGTGTATGTTATTATCTCATTTTAAGAGCGGTAAAGCAAATGAATTTGAGTAAATGGCCCATGGTCACACAGCTAGTATGCAGAAAAGCCAGGATTTGAACCTTGGCAGTTTGAACTGCTGGATTACTTCTAAAAAAGAAGAGAAAGAAACAAAATCAAATACTAAGTATGAAAAAAAAAATGTTCAACTTCACTCAAATTAAAGAAACACAACTAGAATAGCAATAAAAAGCCATTTTTACCTGTCGGGTTATCAAATGACTGAATCATTTGCTAACAGTGTTAGGGAATGTGTGGGTAACAAAGTTTTGTCCTTTCTTGGTGCATCCTCTTTAGAGGGTAAATTGGTGACAGCTATCAAAATTAAAGGCGTTTCCTTTACCTCCGTAACCAAAACAAGTGAAATGAATATGCTTGTTCTTGGCCAGGCACATTCACTGCCAGGAACTTATCCTATAGATGTTCTCACCAAAAGGGCGCACGCACACACACACATGGTCTCTGTTGCTATTATTTTATATCTGCAAGACACAGGGAAAAATATAAATGCCCATCAGTTGGATCTGATTCAGTGCATTGAGCTGCACACATTTGGAGAAACGCTATCTATTGAAAAGACTAAAAGCCTTTACACACTGATTGAAATTTTACCTTTATATATTGATCGTACAAATCACTGATTTTTTTTAAAACTCTCAGGAGGCTTACGCCATCAGCTATACCACGTCCACCCTCTACCCTGTGACTGGTCTCAGTGGGCCCCACAGTCACCTCCTGATCCCCTGGCCACTCCCTCACATGCACCAGCAACTCTGGATCCGGGATCTGGGGGCTCCTCTCCCCTCCCCCCCAGCAACCTCATCTCCAGGCATAGGACCCTCTCAGTGTCTTAGCCTGATCCAGGCTCCCCAGTTCCAGAGCCTTCCATGTCCATCCTTTTTCTCTTGTCTCTGCCTGTGTCCGTCTCTGAAACCTCAAACTCTGACCTCACACCACAGGACCGGTCATAACTCTGCCAGTGTCAGCAAGTGGACTCTTCAGACACAGCAGCATCTCCAGTCCTGAATCCAATTGTTCCATCTTCTACCCCCTAACCTCCTTTAGGGGCTTCCCTGGTGGCTCAGATGGTACAGAATCTGCCTGCAAAGTGGAAGACTCAGGTTTGGTCCCTGGGTCAGGAAGATCCCCTGGAGAAAGGAAATGGCTACCCACTCCAGTATTCTTGCCTGGAGAATCCCATGGACAGAGGAGCCTGGCAGGCTACAGTCCATGGGGTTGAAAAGAGTCGGTCATGACTTAACCACTAACACTGTCACTTTCTCCATCTCTGGGTCAGTCTATACCCTGGATGTGTGCCCACCTCTTCCCTGGCTGGAAGCTCTTCTTCTTTGAAAGCTTTCCCCAATTCCCAAAATGGGACTGCAAGTGTGGAGAGCCGAGACAAGACGGAGCAGACTGGTAAAGCAGAATCATCTTGGTAGGTAAGGCTTGTCAAACCACCGGTGACCAATCCCAAGGTGACTGTCTGAGCTGACTGCACTGTTTCTGCATGTAGCCCCCTCATTCTGTCAATAAAGCTCTTACCCCATGATTGTGGGGGAGGGAGGAGGAAGTCAGCCTTTAGACAGGCGTCTGCCCTCCCCATCCCCAGGTTGTGGACATCCAAAATAAAGCAAACTTTTGTTTCCACCCACCTGACTTCTTTATTGGCTTTTGAGTGGCAAGAAGCTGGACCCCCACTTTCAGTAACAGGAGGGATCATCTTCACTGTGTGCTCGGCCTGTAGAGCATGGGACTGCACAGACACCTGTGGGCTTTAGGCATGGCTCCCACGGGCCTTGGGAAAGTCACGTCTCTCATTCCTTTATCTGCTGATTTAGACATTTAGAGAATGTTGACTCTGTGTAGCAATGCAGTATTTCCAGGGTGAGAAATGAGTCTCAGAGAGGGTAAAGTGACTCACACAAAGATAGATGGCTCACAAAAATGGCAGAGATGCAACAAAAATCCAGGCACCTTAACTTCTAGGTTAACAAGACCTAGACTAGAGATCTCCCTACCAAGCCACCCCTTAGTGGCTTCCAATCTGGGGTCACCTAAGTCTCATCAGAGTCTGATTTTCTAACCTCAAGAACACTGAATCCCCCAGAGGGCTAACAGATCATCTCCTTCTGCAACAAGCAAGAACATGTAAGTACACAGGTAGCCACCTTCATTTATAGCATATAGTCCACTTTTCACCCTGAGGCCTCAAGAGTTATCTACATACCATTCCCTAGCCCTTTCCCTGAGAAAAATTCCTTAGTCATTTGTAGGAAATGAACAGTTATGCTGAGAAAGAAAAGGAGAGTCAAGGGGACTTCCCTGGTGGTCCAGTGGCTAAGATTCTGAGCTCCCAATGCAGGGTCCTGCATGCCATGACAAAGATTGGATCTAAGATCCTATGTGCTGCAACTAGGACCCAGCACAGCCTAATTAATTAATTAATAATAAATAAAAATAAGTATTAAAAAAGGGTGAATCAAGACAGGAAAGTTTTCTCCAAAAATATTGCAGATGGTATCAGCTTGCACCTTTGATCACTGCTAACTTTTCAGAGTTTCTGACTTCATTGCCTTTAATTATAAAGGCTATTAATCTATACAGCCTACTTGGTAAAAAACAACTCAAAAACTCAAGAAGCACATAGAAAGAAAGATGAACGTCCTCTCTTCACTTCCCTAGATCTCACTCCCTGACCTGTCCCTGTAGGTCACTACAGTAGTAGCTGTCTTCCCAGTTATTTTCTTTTTTAAATTCATTTTTCTCCTCCCTGGTGTTTGGAACTTTTTTCTATGTATCTCAAGTTTATTAGTAATTAGATTTCAACTTATATTTTAGTATCTCTTCATTTTTAAATTAATTAATTGATTATATTTATTTTGGGCAGCACTGAGTCTTCGTTGCTGCATGTAGGCTTTCTTTAGATACAGTCTGCAGGCTTCTAATTGAGGTGACTTCTCTTATTGCAGAGCACAGGCTCTAGGGCACACAGGCTTCAGTATTTGTGGCTTATGGTCTCCAGAGCACAGGCTCAGTAGTTGTGGCATATGGGCTTAGATGCCCCATGGCATGTGGAATCTTCCTGGACCAGGAATCCAACCCATATCCCCCATATTGGCAGGTGGACCACCAACCACTGGACCGCCAGGGAAGTCCGAGGTTTCAATTTATATTTGAACCCATACTTCCCTATCAACATACCAAAATTATATCATTATATGATACCCTCAACTTAGTGCACACCTGTTGTGCTTTCTATCCCCTCTTTCCTCTCAACTCCATCAGTCTCTCCATCCCATATCCTGGGCTTGGATAAAAATAATCTGACATTTTAATTTCAACCTACTAGTGAGGATTTTCCCTCTGTCTTCTATTTCAAAGAACTTTTCTGGTTTATAACATAGTTAAAAGTCAGTTTATCATCATCCATTTATTTGCTATAGATTTTACTAGATTCGTTGCTCTCCACTGCTTGACATGCTCTTTGTCTTCTCCTGAGATGTCTCTGTTTTCGCTCAAATTTAACTTTCATCTGTCTTAACAACCTTATTGATTAGGTTCCTGAGAAATGGATCATGGATCTTGCAGATCTGAAAATATCTGCCTTCGGTTCTCACACTTAAACAACATTTTGGCCAAGATTCCTTTCCCCTGGGAGCTGGGAGTCTTTTCCAAGGCCCTGGGGCTTGCCAAGTTGCAGGTGATAACTTCAGTGCCAGTACAATTCTCTTTCCTTCGCAGATAACCTGTTTTTGTTGTGAATTATTGGATTGTTTTTATGTCTGGAGATTTTTAGGATTTTCTTTTTTTTTTTTTTAAGTTCTGAAATTTTACCAGGGTCTAGGGTTCTAACATCTCAAAGAATTCAAATCTTCTGATATATCTCCTCTGGGATCCAACAAGAAACCAAACTTCCCCCAACCACTCTCATTACTTGGTTCACTTTTTATCTTCTTGGTTGAGTCTCCCAGAAGGACAATGTGAAAAAGAAAATCACCCTTCTCCAGCCACTGTTTTCCCAATATGCCCCAGATAAAGATAAATTGAAGAATGAATGGATCTCTTATTTTCTCGCTTGCACTTGAATCCCTGTCTCCTGCATTCTGTCTCTTCCTGTTAAGTTTACCTCTTTATTCCTTTTTAAAATATTTATTTATTTGGCTGTGCCAATTCTTAGCTTTGGCACATGGGATCTTTGATCTTTGTGGCAGTATGCGAGATCTTTAGTTGTGGCATTCGAATTCTTAGTTGCAGCGTATGGTATGTAGCTCTCTGACCAGGGATGGAATCTGGGCCCCCTGTGTTGGGAGCAGGGACTCTTAGCCACTGGACCACCAGGGAAGACCCCTGCCCCTTACTTTTCTCTCTTTTTTAAAAATTTATTCAAATATAGTTGATTTACAATGTTGTGTTACTTTCTTCTGTACAGCAAAGTGATTCAGTTATACATATATATGTATTCTTTTTCATATTCTTTTCCATTTTGGTTTGTCACAGGATATTGAATGTAGCTTCCTGTGCTATACAGTCCTACCCCTTAGTTTTGATAGAGCATATCCTCCAGTAGCTTTCTGAGAAAGGTGAGGTAAATGTATTGATAGGAATGCATGTCTGAATATTCCCTGTGCTGAAGAGTAACTCATGGTTTGTAAAGCTATAGAATTCTGAGTTGGAAAATGTTTTCCCTCAAAATTTTGAAGGTTTTAATTGTCTTCTAGCTGCTAATAGTACTGCTGACAAGTTTGAAGTCATTCTGATTCTGGATTCTTTATACAAAATTTTTTTCTCCACTCTATAAGTTTGTAGAGCCTGTTCTGTCCCCAGTAAAATACCTTGATATCTGTTGGAGATTTCATGATCCATTTCAATCTGCAAACTCATATCCTTCAGTTCTGGAAGTTTTTCTGGGAATATTTCTTCTTTTTTTTCCCCCTTACATTTTCCCTGTTCTCTCTTTCTGGGACTCTTCTTATTTAAACACTGGACCTCTTGAATTGGTTCTCTAATTTTCTTATCTTTGATCTCCTATTTCTTATATTTTTATCCTTTTTCTCTACTTTCTATATTTCCTTCATATTCTCTTCAAAATTATATACTCAAGTTTTCATTTCTGTTATCCTAGTTTTTATTTCCAAGAGCTGACTTCTTTTCTGAGTATGCATTTTTATTGTATCCTGTTCTTGTTTCAGGAATAAAGTATCTTCTCTTTCTTTTTGAAAATACTAATAAAATTAATTTTAATATTTTCATCTCCCTAGTCTCTGCTTCCTCCACATTTCTTTTTTTCATGTTTGTTATCTGAGCTTCAGTTTTTATGTGGAGGCTCTTCTCAGATGACTGACTACTCCATGGCTGACAACTCACATTTCCAGGGGCAGCATCAACAACCCCGTGAGTGTGGATGAAGCATGTCAACGGTAGGCTCTCCGTACAGTGTTTGCTAAGCTACCCACATGGAGAGATTCTAATGTCAGTGTTTCGGGCCTTTCCTTTGCAGTTAGTCAGAAAAACCTTCCAAATTCCCTCTTAAGAGTCCACAAGACTGACTTCTAGCATTCTGGAAACCAAATGAGAAAAGAGGGCTGGGGATCTTAGCCCTTGGTTGTAAATTTTCCTTCATTCACCATTTTTTCAGGAAGGTGTCTGTGCCCTACTGCGCCTTGTTATAAAGACCCTCTGTTTAGCCCTCCAGAGAATAAACCTGAAGTCCTCCGTGGAGGTGGGGAGGAACAGTGTCTGGCCATTCTGATCAGAAGAGGGGATTCGAAAGTCCAATGGCTCATCGAATAGATTTTGACCAATCTTCCAGATTTTTCAAATCAATTTTATTGAAATACAATTTACATAGAGTAAAATGCATCCACTTTAAGTGTAAGTTGGATCTGTTTTGATAAAGGTATACACTTGTGTAACCACCACCAAAATAAAGAACATATCCATGACCCCCAAAGAATTTCCTTATATCTGTTTATAATCAACCCCCACAACCCTAGGCCGCAAGCAAACACTTATTTCTTTTCTGTCACTATAGAATAGATGTGTCCCTTCTAGCATTTCATATAAATGGAATCCTACAGTAGGTACTTTTTAGCATGTAGCCTCTTTTGTTCAGCCGGAGCATGAAATGGCAACCCACTCCAGTGTTCTTGCCTGGAGAGTCTTGTGGATGGAGGAGCCTGGTGGGCTGCTGTCCATGGGGTCGCATAGAGTTGGGCACAACTGAAGCAACTTAGGATGCATGAATGCATTGGAGAAGGAAATGGCAACACACTCCAGTATTCTTGCGTGGAGAATCCCAGGGACAGAGGAGCCTGGTGGGCTGCCGTCTATGGGGTCACACAGAGTCAGACACGGCTGAAGTGACTTAGCAGCCGCAGCAGCAGCAGCTCTTTTGCTCAACATAAATTTTTTGAGATTCATCCATGCTGTTGCATGGATAAATTTTCATTTCTTTTTATTGCTGAGTAGCATTACATCATGGCACAGTGGTGAGGAATCCACCTGCCAATGCAGGAATTACAGGAGACACAGGTTTGATCCCTTGTCGGGAAGATGCCCTGGTGGAAGAAATGGCAACCCACTGCAGTACTCTTGCCTGGAAAATCCCATGGACAGAGGAGCCTGGTGGGCTACAGTCCATCGGGTTGCAGAGTCTGACACGACTAAGCATGCACAGACACAGCATTATATCATAATGAATATAGCACAATCCATAATTTTTATGGACATATGAGTTCTCCCAGAGAAGGCAATGGCAACCCACTCCAGTACTCTTGCCTGGAAAATCCCATGGATGGAGGGGCCTGGTAGGCTGCAGTCCATGGGGTTGCTAGGAGTCGGACACGACTGAGCGACTTCACTTTCACTTTTCACTTTCATGCATTGGAGAAGGAAATGGCAACCCACTCCAGTGTTCTTGCCTGGAGAATCCCAGGGACAGGGGAGCCTGGTGGGCTGCCGTCTATGGGGTCGCACAGAGTCGGACACGACTGAAGTGACTTAGCAGCAGCAGCAGCAGCAGCGTAAGCTCTTCCTAATTTGGGACTATTTTGAATACCTGATATGAACACTCTTGTATATATATTTTTATGGATATACATTTTCATTTCTATTGGGTGAATAAATACCTAGAAGTCGAATTACTGCATCATAAGTAAATAGATGTTTAACTTTATAAGAAACTGCAATGTGGTTTTCCAAAGTGGCTATGCAATTTTACTTTTCTACCAGCAACACACGAACATTCTAGTTGCTCCATATACTCACTAATTCTTGATAGTATCACTAATTCTAATGGAGTTTGGTGGGTCTAATGGTGGTTTTAATTTGATTTCTCTAATAATTAATAACACAAAACATATTTTCATGTGCTTATTGGCCATTCACGCAGCTTATTCTGTGATGTGTATGATCAAATATTTTACCCATTTTTAAATTGAGCTACTTGTTTTCAGCAGGTAAAGAATCTGCTTGCAATGCAGGAAACACAGGAGACACAGTTTCAATCACAGGGTTGGGAAGACTCCCTGGAGAAGGAAATGGCAACCCACTCTAATATTCTTGCCTGGGAAATCCCATGGACAGAGGAGCATAGAGGGCTATAGTCCAATGGGGTCACAAAGAGTAGGACACAACTGATTGACTAAGCACACACACACATTTGTCTTCTTATTGAATTGTATTAATCAGTGTTCTTTCTGTTTTTTACATTCAAGCCCACTGTCAAATATGCAAATTATGAATATTTTATATTTGCAAGAATGACTTGACTTTTAATTTTCTTAATGCATCTTTTGAAAAACAAAAAGTTTTATTTTTAAGAAGTCTAACTTATCAAATGATTTCCTTTATGATTCATGCTTCTTGTGTCTTATCAAAGAATTCTCTCTCTCTACTCCAAGACTGTAAAGATTTTCTCTTATGTTTTCTTTAGAAGTTATATAGTTTTAGCTTTTATGATAATGTTTATGATCCATTTATAGTTCATTCTTGTGTAATGCATTGAGCTCCTTTTTTCTAACAGATACCCAGTTTTTTTAGGACCATTTGTTGAAAAGACTATTCTTTCCCCAATTAATTGCCTTTTTGTCTTTATCAAATATCAATTGACCATACATGTATGGACCTGTTTTTAGATTCTATTCCATTCCATTGGTCTGTGTGTCTATCGTTTTGCCAATATCATACTGTCTTAATTACTGTGGCTTTATAGCAAGTCTTGGAATTTGGTAGCACAAGCCCCCCAGTATTAAGCTCAGTATTAAGGGTAAGTTTAGGGTAGTCTTTACTATGGACTAGTTTAGGCTTTCCACTAGTGTGTGATTCTCCTGGGGTCTCCCCTGAGTGTCCAGGGTGCTTATTAAGGATTCTCCTCTCTGACTGGTTCTAACTTGAATGAGCTCTGAAAATTGTTCAGCTTCCAACTCCTCCCCAGTCATTCTTTACCTAATCTCATGGATCATCACTGTACACGTACAAGGCTGGTTACTCAACCATGTACTCAAGGAGAACTCCTGCAGATTTCTGAGGCTCTCTCTCTGTAGATCCCTTCTGCTTTCTCCCAGCTGCTTTAACAGTCAACTTTCTTGGGTCTAAGATAGTGTATTTAAAAAACCTAGAGCTGCCCTCCTGTGCATCGCCTTTACTACTCACACAGACACTTCATTTTTTATAATCCTGGTGGCCAAATGTGTGGGAAGTTCTCCCCACACCAAGCAATTCTGCAACACCATTCGGGTCCTACAATCTAACTCAATTCCGACACTTAATCTACCTAGAGATAGGATCAGGTCCCATAGACCAAGGAGTCAGTCCCACAAAATACCCCCCTCCTTTCAGTCCAGGTTGTCAAGTATGCTTCTGATTGATATAAATAAATCTGAGATTCCCACAACTCCATCCTCAGGTTCCATCAATTTGCTAGAGTGACACACAGAACCCAGGGAAACACTTATTTATGTTAATCTGTTTATTAAAGGATGTGTTTAAAAAAAAAAAGAAATACAGTAGACAGCCAGATGAAGAAACACATGGGGTGAGGTGTGGGTAGGTCCCAAGAGCAGGAACTTCTGTCCCCATGAAGTTAGATTGCATCACCTTCCCCAGCCCCATCCATGGATGTTTTCTGCAATTTGGAAGCTTCCCAAACACCCTTCTCTTGGGATCTTATGCAGACTTCTTCACATCAGTTCAGTCACTCAGTCACATCCAACCCTTTGTGACCCTATGGACGCCAGGCCTCTCTTGTCCATCACCAACTCCCAGAGCTTGCTCAAACTCATGTCCATCAAGTTGGTGATGCCATCCAACCATCTCATCCTCTGTCATCCCCTTCTCCTCCTGCCTCAATCTTTCCCAGCATCAGGGTCTTTTCCAATGAATCAGTTCTTTGCATCAGGTGGCCAAAGTATTGGACTTCACATAGGCATGATCAATTATTAATTCCATTTCCAGCCCTTCTCCCCTTTCTGGAAAATGAGGGGTGGAAACAAAAATTCCAAGCTTCTAATCATGGCTTGACATCCAGGAACTCACCCAGAGTCTCCTCAAAAGAACAAAAGATGTCTCTACTGTTCTTATCACTTAGGAATTTACAAGGGTTTTAGGAGCCCTGTGTCAGAGACAATCAAAGACCAAACTTTACAACAAAAGATGCTCCTAAGGCTCCTATCACTTAGGAAATTACAAAGGTTTTAGGAGCTCTGTGCCAGGAATGGGAGGTTAAAGGCAGAGACCTATATATACACATACATTTTCAAAACAACCAACTGTGTTTGTATTCAAAGAAACAAACTTCACTGCAGTTTTTGTGGGTTTCAGAGGGAAACAGAGGTAAAGACATGTGTTCAATCTGCCATATTTATTTCTTTACATGATGACTTCCCAGGTGGACAGTGGGACCTGCCAGGGTAAGGACTAGTAACTCTATATCCATTTTCCCAGTCTCTAGCCCACAATCTGACTCTCACTGTTGTTGTTGTTGAGTTGCTCAGTTTTTTGCAACCCCATGGACTGTAGCCCGCCATGCTCCTCTCTCCATGGGATTTCCCAGGCAAAAGTACTGGAGTGGGTTGCCACTTCCTTTTCCAAGGGATCTTCCAAACCCAAGGATCGAGCCTGTGTCTCTTGTACCTCCTCCACAGGCAAGTGGATTCTTTACCACTGAGCCACCAGGGAAGCCCCCCAACCCCCATTAGGTGCTCGCTAATGATAGTTGAATAGAGTTCAAATGAAAGTTGTTCTTTGGCCATTTAATACATCAAACAGACGAAATATTTGTGTGAATTTATGAAAGCAATTTAAAATAGATTCTCATCTCCAGGAAATGCCTTAACTCCATGGAACATATAGCAGCCAAACATTCTAACTGGAATTCTCCAGTCAGCAATTCCTCAATGCACTAGACACTTCTTATTTGAAACTTGTCAAGAGAGAGCAAGAAGGTTCCAGAAGGGGCCACTTTCTTTCAGCCAACACTATAGCTCCCACAGCCCCACTGGCCAGAGAACTATCTCTTCCTCATACCTCTGTGTACACAGAATTTAAAAGAAATCACGTAGGCACAGCAAAGGCCTATGAACTTCAGCAGCTCAAGACCTGCCATTTGTCAGTCAGGTTCCAATAGGGAGAAAAGGGTCACACTAGTTTTTTGAACAGAAAGAATTCTGAAAGAAATCTGAAAACCTATACAGAAAGAATTTAATGCAAAGAACTGTTAACTAAATGTAGAGTTGTTAACTGGGAGACTGAAAGAGTACTCTAAGATATCACAGAACTGGCACTGACAGAAGTAGATAGCGTGACTAGGGTTGAAGGAACAAAGCGAAGAGGTTAGAAGTGTTAAAACTCAGAACCTTAGAAGAGGGGCCTCTGAAACAAAGAACTCTGGGGAGGAGGCGCTGCTTGGCTGGCGCTAGTACCTCTAGTAGGAGGCACAATGAAGTTGATTGATTGTTCAAGTGTTGGGAAAACTGCCAACTAGATTCAGCTACAACTACAGGAAGACAGAGCTGCCTTCAGGGTGAACACCCATTACTGGGGCATTGAGGGCGGACCGGAAGCCCTCAGAAAGCACCGTGCAGTCTCCCTCTGGCGCCCCCTACTGGCAGGTCCTAACAGAGAGCTTGAAAAGCCAGGTCTCAACTCCACATTGGAGCTAAGGCACAAATAGATGAGAAAAGAGAAACTAAAGGCAAAGGAGAAAAGGAAAGATATACCCGTTTGACTGCAGAGTTCCAAAGAATAGCAAGCAGAGATAAGAAAGCCTTCCCCAGCAATCAATACAAAGAAATAGAGGAAAACAATAGAATGGGAAAGACTAGAGATCTCTTCAAGAAAATTAGAGATGGGCTCAATAAAGGACAGAAATGGTATGGACCTAACAGAAGCAGAAGATATTAAGAAGATGTGGCAAGAATACACAAAAGAACTATACAAAAAAGATCTTCATGACCCAGATAATCATGATCGTGTGATCACTCACCTAGAGCCAGACATCCTGGAATGTGAAGTCAGGTGGGCCTTAGAAAGCATCACTATGAACAAAGCTAATGTAGGTGATGGAATTCCAGCTGAGCTATTTCAAATCCTAAAAGATGATGCTGTGAAAGTGCTGCACTCAATATGCCAGCAAATCTGGAAAACTCAGCAGTGGCCACAGGACTGGAAAAAGTCAGTTTTCATTCCAATCCCAAAGAAAGGCAATGCCAAAGAATGCTCAAAACTACCACACAATTGCACTCATCTCACACGCTAGTAAAGTAATGTTCAAAATTCTCTAAGCCAGGCTTCAACAACACGTGAACCATGAACTTCCAGATATTCAAGCTGGATTTAGAAAAGGCAGAGGAACCAGAGATCAAATTGCCAACATCTGCTGGGTCATTAATAAAGCAAGAAAGTTCCAGAAAAACATCTACTTCTGCTTTGTTGACTACACCAAAGCCTTTGACTGTGTGGATCACAATAAACTGTGGAAAATTCTGAAAGAGATGGGAATACCAGACCACCTGACCTGCCTCTTGAGAAATCTGTATGCAGGTCAAGAAGCAACAGTTAGAACCGGACACGGAACAACAGACTGGTTCCAAATAGGAAACGGAATACGTCAAGGCTATATATTGTCACCCTGCTTATTTAATTTATATGCAGAGTACATCATGAGAAACGCTGGGCTAGATGAACCACAAAATTGCTGGGAGAAATATCAGTAACCTCAGATATGCAGATGACACCACCTTCATGGCAGAAAGTGAATAAGAACTAAAGAGCCTCTTGATGAAAGTAAAGAGGAGAGTGAAAAAGTTGGCTTAAAGCTCAACACTCAGAAAACAAAGATCATGGCATCCGGTCCCATCACATCATGGCAAATAAATGGGGAAACAATGGAAACAGTGAGAGACTTTATTTCCTTGGGCTCCAAAATCACTGCAGATGGTGACTGCAGCTATGAAATTAAAAGATGCTTACTCCTTGGAAAAAAAGCTATGACCAACCTAGACAGCATATTAAAAAGCAGAGACATTACTTTGCCAACAAAAGTCCATCTAGTTAAGGCTATGGTTTTTCCAGTAGTCATGTATGGATGTGAGAGTGGGGCCACAAAGAAAGCTGAGCGCCGAAGAATTGATGCTTTTGAACTGTGATGTTGGAGAAGACTCTTGAGAGTCCCCTGAACTGCAAGGAGTTTCAACCAGTCAGTCCTAAAGGAAATCAGTCCTGATATTCATTGGAAGGACTGATGCTGAAGCTGAAACTCCAATACTTTGGCCACCTGATGCAAAGAACTGACTCATTAGAAAAGACCCTGATGCTGGGAAAGATTGAAGGCAGGAGGAGAAGGGGGCAACAGAGGATGAGATGGTTGGATGGCATCACCGATGCGATGGACATGAGTTTGAGTAAGCTCCAGGAGTTGGTGATGGACAGGGAAGCCTGGCATGCTGCAGTCCATAGGGTCACAAAGAGTCGGACACAACTGAACAACTGAACTGACCTGATTACACCCATCAACTGGGAATCCCATCTAGCCCACACCACATTTTTCTGAGCTGACTAAACCAACTCATCGTTTTGGCATTTGCCCACACATCACCCCCTTGGTCTTAGGCACAATGACCGAGCCCCTAAAACAATCAACTTAGCCATGGGTTGAATGAATTGAGGTGCCTTGCTGTTGGCTTTCTCACTGAGTTGTGCAATAAAAATATCTTTGTTGTTTCCGTTCCTGCCATCAGTCCTGGTAAACAGCAGATACACCTTAAATGCTCCTTGAATAAAAACAAACTTGTATTCAAATATACACTAATTAAATCAAGTAAGGGTTTTTTGTTTTTGTTTTTGTTTTTTTGCCTATTAAAGTATAGGCCTTTTTTAAAAATGATAATATGCTAGTGTCATTTCAGTGTGGCATTCAAATTAGATCAAACCTTTAGAAAATAATTAGTGAAAAAAAAACATATCTGTGAAGATGTTCATTAAGGCAGTGTGTGTGGGGAAGGGGAGGGGGGAGAGAAGATGAGGAAAGAGGAAGATGGAGGAGAAGGGAGGAGAGGGGGAGAGAGCAGCCCACATACCCTACAAGAGGGGAGCAGTTGTGTAAGTTATGAAAGAATTTCTCATTAGTACATGCCTGCATTTAACATCAGAGTTATGGAACTAGTGATGTAAAAAAAGTATGTATATTTATCTTCAGGGAGGATGGTAGCAAACAAGACTTTGAAGTCAGCGCTATCTGGTTTCCGGTCCTAGCTCAATCACTTACTAGAAGTGTAGCTTTTAACAGTCTCCCTGAGCCTCAGTTTATCTCTAACATCAGGAAAATATCTACTTTGCAGATACAGTAAGGATTAAAGAGAAAACAACATATACAGAGCCTGGCACACACTACATATTTCATAAGTAGTAAGTGTTTTTATTATTGCCTTAGGTAAACATGCAGACTGAAAGGTGTAGCACCATTAAAGCTGTAATTATATTTAAGAGAAAACAGGTGCATGCAGGGGAGAAACTGAAAGGAAACATACTATATAATGGTTGTATTTGAGTGGTAAAATTATGGATGACTTTTTTTTCTGTTTTCCAAATATTAACCATGCAGTCTGGAACACTTACAATAGCAAAACAAGAATCATTTTGAAGGGGAAGTTTTGAGGAAAACCTCCCAAAGATGGGGAAATGTAATGATTCATTGGTCAGTGAAAAGCCCCAAAATGTTGCTTCCTTGCATGTATAATTCAGTCCCAGTGCCGTAAGATGGGGCCAAAGGAAGCAGGCATCCATGCCAGAGGGCAGTTGGGATGGGCGGGGGATGGGGGGTGCTTGTCTCTACACAGAAGAGGGCATCGTTGCTGGCGGCGGTGGCATCTTCTCTTAGAGACGATGGAAGTGGGTGAAAACTGAAATGACCCGTGTGGTGTGTTGGGGTTGATATTTAAGGTATAAATATGGACTCATGGCCTGCAAATTAGTCAGATAAATTTAAAAACACAGATTTAAGTTGTGTCCATGTGAATGTTGTTGTTGTTCAGTCACCAAGTCGTGTCCAACTCTTTGCGACCCCGTGGACTGCAGCACACCAGGCCTCTCTGTCCCTCACCATCTCCCGGAGTTTGCCCAAGTTCATGTCCATTGAATTGGTGATGCCATCCAACCATCTCATCCTCTGTCACCCTCTTCTCTTTCTGCCTTCAATCTTTCCCAGCATCAGGGTCTTTTCCAATGAGTCAGATTTTCACATCAGATGGCCAACGGCCAAAGTACTGAAGCGCACACATACACACATACATATATACTCCTTACCTCTGTTCTCTGATGTCTTAGATTCAGTAAACTGTTGTTTATTCAATAAATATATTTTTTTATTTTAATTGTGTCTAGTGGGAGTCTTTATTGAATTAGTTGAAATATTGCTTCTGTTTTATGCTTTGGTTTTTTGACCATGAGGCTTATGTGATCTCAGCTCCCTGACCAGGGATTGAATCCCTGCCACCTGCATTGGAAAGCAAAGTCTTAACCCCTCGACCCCCAGGGAAATCCCATATAATTCCATTAAAAGTTTCATGATGTCCATGCTGTCCACCACCAGAACAGGTTTCATAGTCACCCAGTCCAGAAGATGACAGCTTGAAGGTAACATTCTGTTCCTGGCTGAAGAGTTGGAAAATCACTGGCAACATTTCAAAAGCTATGAGCATAGCCAGTGCCAAGATCTTGGTTTCTACACCATTCTCCACCAAAGGAAACTAAGTTGCCTTGGAGAAAGGACAAGTTCTAGGGCTGGAACAGATAAATCACAAGATGAGTCAGGACTCCCTTGTTTCAGAAATTTGGGAAGTGCTTAAAGAATGGAGGGACTATATCAAAAGGACGCAGAAGCCAACTTGAAGGGGTTCCCACCGGCCAAAGCTGAGATAATCTGAGCCTCAAAATAAAGAATAAATAAAATAGGAATCACTGAGTTTACTCTAATATAGATAAATGAATGAATGAATATGAAGAAGAGAAGATTTATTTCCCATACAGATGATGCCAACTAATAAATGTAGAAGTAATCCTGAATTTTGCAATCAGTATAGTAAGAAGCCAAGAAACAGCAGCGGTCCTCCTGGGAGGAAATTTGGTAAGGATCAGGATACTTAAATGGTCCCAAAGTGTCTCTCCACAAGGTACATTTTATTTACAAAGAGAAAAAAAAGTTACTTTAGAGTGGAGAAACCTGGCCAACTATTATCAAAGTTACCATCATCAATAATGGGACAAGTTGAAATCGTACACTGCCTTACAGGATACGGAGGGAGACATACAACATCCCTTCTGTGGTACTCCTGCCCATAATGCATACTCATGAGGAAACACCAGACAAACCCAAACTGTGGGTCATTCTACAAGATAACTGGCATATTATAATCCTCATAAGTGTCAAGGTCATGAAAATCAAGACTGAGAAACTGTTCCAAATTAAAAGGGATTAAGAAGATGTGATGACCAAATGCAGTTAACACTGGATGCTTTCCCTACAGAGGATGTTATTGAGACAACTGGTAAAATCTGAGACCCCCCCAGATTGGGGTCTGATGATTAGGTGGCAATAGTGTATCAATACTAATCTCCTGGTTTTGACGGCTCTAATGTGGTTGAGTGAGAGAGAATGTCTTTGTAAGAAACACACATTAAATATTTGGGTGGTAAAGAAGCATCAGGTCAGCGACTCACTGTCAAATGGTTCGGAAAAAAAAACATTCTTTGTACTATCCTTGCCACTTTTCCATAAGTTAGAGATGATTCAGAGGAAAATTAAGTTCAAAAAGTTTATTTCAGCTGTGGCCAAAAGCTCTGACTCTTTATCTTACTAAAAGCAAAGGCTGCAGCCAGTTCGGTCAGCCAAACCTGTTTGTCTTGATGGTTGGGGACAGACTGCCAGGCGTGGGTTGGGCAAACATCTCAAGGGATCAGACCAGAGGCTGGGAGGGCTGGGGCGGCAGCTTCAGCCATGCCTTATGTGAGGAACCTCAGCGTGGGACACTTAGGAAGAGCTCAGAAGCTTATGATCTCTGGGACTCAGGGTGAGAGGAGGAGCAAACCAGGATACTTTCCACACCTCGCTAGCACCAAGCCCCCTCCCATCAGACCCTAAAGGCTCAAAGAAGGCAGAGCTTGGAGAAAAGAAGAGGAGAGGGAGGAGACAGAAGAGAGAATGACCTTGAATTTCTGGTATTGTCACATTGTTGATACAATAAATATGTATTTAGTTCATAAAGTCACCAAACTCTGTTGTCCTTGGACCTCTATGCCTTTTCCCCAGAACTGTGTCCCCAGCAGCAGTGGGCAGGACCCCATCGATGTGGTCGCCTAGGGACCCAGGAGAGGGCTGTTTGGGGAGCAGGTGTCCCTGTAGTCAGTCACTGAGGGATTGCAAGATTTGGGTTTTTTTGGCTACTCAGCAAAGTTGCTACTTCATTTTTTGCATATTTTAGTAGGTTTAATGTTTTCCCTGAGCTAATTCTGCAAATTTCAAGAATGGAAAAGAAATACATGTTTGTCAATACATATCTCAGCAGTGGCCACAGGACTAGAAAAGGTCAGTTTTCTTTCCAATTCCAAAGAAGGGCAATACCAAAGAATATTCAAGCTATCATACAATTATGCTCATTTAACATGCTAGCAAGGAAGGTTATGCTCAAAATCCTTCAAGTTAGGCTTCAGCAGTACATGAACTGAGAGCTTCCAGATATACAAAAAGCAGAGGTTTAGAAAAAGGAAGAGGAACCAGAGATCAAATTACTAACATTCACTGGATCATAGAGAAAGAAAGGGAATTTCAGAAAAACATCTACTTCTGCTTCATTGACTACACTGAATCCTTTGACTGTGTGGATCACAACAAACTGTGGAAAATTCTTAAAGAGATGGGAGTACCAGACCATTTTACCTATCTCCTGAGAAACTTGTATGTGAATCAAGAAGCAACAGTTAGAACCAGACACAGAACAACGGATTGGTTCAAAATTGGGAAAAAGAGTTCATTAAGGCTGTGTCTTGTCACCTTGCTCATTTAACTTCTATGCAGAGTACGTCAAGCGAAATGCCAGACTGGATGAATCACAAGCTGGAATCAAGATTGCCAGGAGAAATATCAACAACCTCAGATATGCTGATGATATCACTCTAATGGCAGAAAGTGAAGAGGAACTAAAAGAGCTTCTTAATGAGGGTGAAAGAGACGAGGGAAAAGATGGCTTAAAACTCAACATTCAAAAAACAAATTGCATCTTGTCTCATCACTTCATGGCAAATGGAAAGGGGAAGAGTGGAATCAGTGACAGGTTTTATTTTCTTGGGCTCCAAAATCACTGAGGACACACCCATGAAATTAAAAGATGCTTGCTTCTTGGAAGAAAAGCTATGACAAACCTAGACAGCATATGAAAAAGCAGAGACAGCACTTCGCTGACAAAGGTCCGTATAATCAAAGTTATGGTTTTTCCAATAGCCATGTACAGATGTGAGAGTTGGACCATAAAGAAGGCTAAGTACCAAAGAATTGATGCTTTCAAATTGTGGTACTGGAGAAGGCTCTTGAGAATCCCTTGGACTACAAAGAGATCAAACTAGTCAATCCTGAAGGAAACTAACCCTGAATATTCATTGGAAGGACTAAAGCTGAAGCTCCAATACTTTGGCCACCTGATGCAAAGAGCTGACTCATTGGTAAAGCCCCTGATGCTGGGAAAAATTTAAGGCAAAAGTGGGCAGCAGATGATGAGATGGTTAGATATTATCACCGACTCAATGGACATGCATTCGAGCAAACTCTGGGAGATAGTGGAGGACAGAGGATTCTGGCCTGTGACAATCCATGGAGTCACAAAGAGTCAGACCAGACACAACTTAGTGATTGAACAACAACATCTCCTCTGAGTGACTATGAGCTGCTGTAGGTAAAAGCTGTGCAAAGTCAACCTCAAGTGGCATTGCTTTATCCACTCTTTCCCAGTCTCTAATAAGGGCTGGCCACAGCCAGTGCTCAGTGAATGCTCTGCTTCTGTGTGTGTGTGTGTACATGTATGTGATTCAATTGACCTTTTTTTTCATGTCTGAGTGGCAAAGATAAGTCCCATCACAACTCACCCCTGTTTTTCCATGTGCAAAGGCTCTCTGAGCTGTCCCATCCCAAATCACATGCTGTACGCGGATGTCTGGGGTGGTGTGTTTAGCTACTGAGAATAGGTACTCCATAGTTTGCTGTCCTTAGAAATCATCAACTCCCAGCTTCAGAGAAGCAATGGCTCCTAAAGATAAGAAACCAGGCACTGGGGATCCGCATGTGTGTGTTCAGTCACTCAGTCCTGTCTGACTCTTTGAGGCCCCATGGACTGTAGCCCACCAGGCTCCTCTGTCCGTGGAATTTTCCAGGCAAGAGTACTGGAGCGGGTTGCCATTTTCTACTCCAGGGGATCTTCTCAACCCAGCGATAGAAACTGCGTCTCTTAGATCTCCTGCACTAGTGGGTGGATTCTTTACCACTAGCACCACTTGGGAAGCCCAAGGGATCTACATAGTGTAGCGAAAACACTAAATGTTGCAAGAGACACTCATCCCCACCTAAGCCTACCCAATACATGGGTGCAATACACAGCACAGCATTGTGCTGAATGGTCACAGTTTGCAGAGAAAGGAACAGACAGAACCTCCTGCCCAGTCACAGGTATAGGAGAGAGAGTTCAAAGTAGGAATTTCCACATCTCCAGTGTTCACCAAAGCCTAGAGAAAGTTCATCTGGGTCTTCATTGGAGACTGCTAAAATCTCGATGAAGAAGAGAGGTTCTCGAGGAATCAAGATAGGGCTCTGGGTGTTGCAAGCTGGATTCAGGAGCTCTGATAGAAATGAGGCAGTCCCCAGCCATAGGGCCAGAGGCCCCACCCCTAGTAGCAGCAACAGCTATGAAAGCAAAGCCTTCCAGGGCTTGGCTGGGTCCTTTTCAGGCTATTTTATCTGAAAAGCATCTACTTATCACAAAGCCCATGTCAAAAACACCTTCAGCCCACAGACCTGGGGGTACTCAGTTCAGCCCTAGGGCCCTGGCTTCCCAGCTCCATCACTGGCAGTGGGCATCATGATAAGGTAGCAACCAGGTACATGCCTGTTCCTGCCTGGGTCCAGTATCTGACCTCAGTGTGACCTCCCTCCTCCTGGACTTGGGCTTGACTCATGCTTCCAGAACGGGAACCTGGGGATTCCTGCTGCCCCACAGTAACTGACTCATAGCTGGCCCAGGGGTAACTCTGGAAGGGGCTCAGGGCAGCTGTCAGCTCTCAAGGAAGAGATACCTATGGTTCCCTAAGTACCTACCATGGGCCAAGCACCAGGCACACTGCCATATTTCATTGGTATAATGACGCTGTTGGGTAATTCCTAGAAAGGAAGAAAGTGAGGTTCAGAAAAGATCATGCACTAAGCCAGCCTCCCACTTAGCCTTGAGAGACTCCCTGGGGTCAGTCAGCACCCTGGGAACCACCATTTGTTTGTTCATTCCCCCAGCCAGTATTTATTGAGGGCTTCCTGCCCTCTGCTTTAAGGCCTCTCAGTCCCCGAGGGCAGTCTGCAGGAGGCCCACCCAGCTCTCCTGGGGGAGCCAGGCTTGACTGGGAAAGGGGTTCTTGGCCCCCAGGTCCACCAAGGCAGCCCCCAGGTGTCCCACTCCCTGCCAGCGTACTGCTTTGGCAGCAAAGGAGGGTTCTCTGGTTGGGACTGGGGCATCAGCGGGGCTGTGGGCTCCTGCACCCAGGAGGTGCTTCAGTGCGGGAAATGTGCTTGTTCTCCCAGCCTTAGCCTGCGGCAGGTGGGCAGGTAAGGGAGGCAGTCTCTTCTCATTCCTGTGGTTTCAGGTGCCTGGATGATGTCAGGCCTGAGTGATGCGTGGGACTCACTGTGTCTGGGGCCTGATTGGGGGTGGAGTCATTTCTTTCAAAGCTTATATATCACTATTTCCCCTTTCAGCCCAGCCCCACCCCTGGCCTAGGAGGAGTCGCTCCGCAGGTACACAAAGACAGCTTGCCCCCCGCCCCCCACCCTCCATGCTGCTCACCTGTGTTGTGTGCACCGCAGATCCTATGGGGCTCTTCTCCCCCACTCTGCGGTGATAACATATATACACACCAACTTACCTCACAGGCAGCCAGCCTCAGGACACACAGGTGCATGCTGTAAGTGGTCCCATGCACGTGCTCACAGCCCCTCACTCACACTCACACTCACACTCTGTCTTCATGCTACTCCCATGCTCAGTGGTGTCCCCAAGCACAGATGAACTTGTAGCCCTCAAGCTCCTCCAGGAACCCACAAAAACATGTGTCTTTCCACTGTTACATGTGCTCTGGAGGATGCACATGCACAAGCCCCAGTATCCAAGGGGCTTACATACAAGAAACAGTCTGCAGGCGCCTACATTCCACTCACACACACATACACACATACACACACACATACACACATACACAAGCACATACACACATACACACACACATACACACATACACACACACATACACACACTCTACTGCATGCACTCGACATGACCACAGACACACTCCAACCACACACCCACACCAGGCACACTCACCAAATCTACACACACCTTCACACACTCAGGCACACGCCACACAAACAAGTGTGACTTTCACGATGTCTGGGGTGACAGTGTGAGCCAGCAGGGAGCTGAAGCCTACACAAAGCCGCAATCCCCAGCCTCACCTCCAGGGGCCGCTGCTCAGCCTGAAGCCCTGGCTCAGCGGTAGGGACAGAAGTGGCCCTAGGCACGGTCCTCCCGTTGTCAGGAGAGGGACTTTCTGGAGGGAAGACTGCCCCGAACTTCTGAACTTCCCAAAGTGTGTGGAGTGACCTCCCACCGAGGTGGGTAAGGATTCCAAGAGGGGAGTCTGAATGGGGACAAGTGAGTGGAAGAGAACCACAGGGAACTGGGAGCAGAGGCAAAAATGAAGACGTGGGGGTCCTGGGGGGAAACAGGAGACAGGGAAGGACTGGGGGAAGAAGAAGAGAGAAACGGAGGGAGATGGAAAGGATGTGCCAGAGATGGGAGGGAAACTAGAGAAGGAAGTAAGGGAGGCGTGTGAGAGATGAGAAGGAAAGAGGATACTTGGAGACAGCGACAGGGCTCAGCACACCTTTTCTAGGACCAGAAAAGGGGTGACTCTTTCTGTCTCCTAGGCTGGCTGGACCACACTCCATCCTACCCCCACCAGCAGCAATCCCCTAGAGGGCGTACTCCACTTCGGTGCCTTGGCCAGCCCCAACCTGCCACCCACCAGACACATGAAGACCACTTCCAACAAGACCCAAATGGCAGGTGCCCCAGGAGGGGGCCCTAGGGTGTGAGCATCTCTCACCTCAATTCACCCAACTGCTCCCCTGGGGTGTGGAGAAAGCTGGGACCCCTGAGACAGAGCTGGAATTTCTTGTTGCTGGAATCCTTCCTGCCAACTGCAGACCTATTGCCTCCTGCTCAGGGCTCTGTGGAGTAAGAAGTCAAGCTGTAAAAACACCAAGATTTGGAGACTTTCAGAGCTGGGAAAGTTCCAGGTTCTCATCCCTTTATGCCTAAACAGTTACCCCATCTTGCCTGTCCCATCCAACCTAGGTCCTACTCTTGGTCCCACTCTCACAGGATAGCAAGTGAGCCTAGTAAGCTGGAATGTTCTGAGACACCCCCTCAGATTACAGAGGAGCAAAGGAGGCCTTGGACCCACATCTTGTCCACTAGCTCCTCACCCTGGACACACTCCCAGAACCCCTGTCCCTCCAGCCCCTCCCAAAGCACTCCAAGAGCTTCATGTCATGCCCAGAACCCACCAGGCTTCCGCCAGATTCTTTCTCTTTTTTATTTATATGGATAATTCTTTTTAAGTCTTTATTGAATTTGTTGCAATATTGCATCTATTTTTTCATGTTTGAGTTTTTTGGCTCTAGGCATGAGGAGGAATCTTAGCTCCCTGACCAGGACCCAAACCCACATCCCCTGCATTGGAAGGTGAAGTCTTAACCACTGGACCTTCAGGGAAGTTCCTTTGCCACAGATTCTGCCTCTCTGAACTTCCATGCCCCAGAATTCAGGACCAGACAGAGGAGCAGTGACTGTTTATTAGTTGGATACTCCACATGACAAAGAGAAAGGTGTGGTGCTCTCCATTTCTCAGATGAGAATGCTGAGGTTCAGAGAAGCGGCCTGTTTTGTCTGAGGGCCTGTGAAGCCAACCAGCATTTGAGGCCTAAAGGGAGAAGGAGGCTGAGCCAAGGCCATGGTCAGGCCTGCTCTTCCTCCAGCTTCAGCCCTATGCTCAGCCTCCCCCCTCCAGCAGAGCACTGCCTCAACCCCTGCCCATTTCCCACCCTTCCCACATATGCAGGTGCACCTCAACACCCTGCTGCAGACCCACACACCCACTCCACAACCAACCCACCCTATGCCCCCTCCCCAGGAGCACACCATCCCCCATCACTCCCTCCTCCGTGAAACCTGAAGTCAGACTCCCCCATTTCCCTGTTCCCATAGCACTATAGCCCCTGCATCTGACTATGTCTCTCTCCTGCTTAAAAACCTTTCCATGGCTGCCCCTCCCCTTGGGAGAGTATTCACTCCTCAGCATGGCATTCAAGACTCCTGCAGAGAAGGTCTTTCCTGGCCTCATCTCCATCTGTTCCCCACAACACCCCATGCCACAAGCAGCAGTAGACCCATTGCAGTGTCTGGGCCCTGAGGACCATCCCTGGGAGAGTTGGCTCAACATGCCAATGAGGAGGGTGGATGTACATCTTGTTGACATGCAGCTCCCTGCTCACCTTAATCCCCTTAGACTCTACAAGGGCAATGGGTGGCCAGGAGGGTCTGAGACACCAGCACTCCACTCCTCCTACCTGGAGGTCCCTGGGGCCTCTACAGAGCCCCCCAGAGGCCCCCAAGTGCAACCCCTCCTCAGCAGCTTTCCCAGCACCTTCACTTCCTGGAGCAGCTACAGCAGGGAGACCATGCATGCGGGCCCAGCCCTTGGGAAGCTTCCAGGCTGGAAATTGAGGAATGACCCTGTCACCTGGGGGCCAGACAGACCTAGGGACAAAGTTAGGCCAAGATGCAGGTGGACACCAGCTGGTGGATGGTGACAGCCACAACAGTCACGATGGCTACTCCTCATTAAGCACTTACTAAGTGCAAGACTCCAAGCTGAGCAATTTATAGATGTTTTCTCATTTAATCCTCCCCTTTACATCTATGGAGTAGATATCCTTCTTAGTTTACAGACAGAAAGAGGAAGCTCAGAGAGATCTAGCAATCTGTACAGCATCACACAGCTAACCAGTGGAAGGCCTAAAATGTAAATCCAGATCTACCGATTGCTAAGGCCATGCCCTTCCCACCCCATTTTATAGCCACCCCAAACTCCAGGTGGGGACTTGTCACTTTCCTTCCAAAAAGACCTCAAGGGCTCCCCATCGTCAAGAGCATAATCTCTCCCAGCTGAGGGGCCCCACTATCTGGCTGCTGCCTGCCTTTCACCACCCACACCCACTACACGCCAGATTGCAATCTTAGCATTTTCTAAGTCAAGCTCTCTGAGCTTCACTGTTCACTCGGGCTCAAACACCTGTGCCATTTTACAGATGAGAAAACAGAGGATTAAGAATGTTAAGTAACTAGCCCAAGGTTACACAGTTGGGAAGCAATTGAGCCTGATTGGAACCCAGGTCATTAGCGCATCAAGTACTCAAGCATTAATTTGTGTTACAGACAATTAAGGAGTAGGAATTAGCAGGACATGCTGCTGATGGTGCAGAAGAAGGTTGGGGAGAATACTCAGGTCAGTTCCAGAATATAGGAGGGCAGGCTAGGCCTTCAGGAATGGCAGGGTCTGGATGGGTGAATTTGAAAGGGAAGCCTAAGAAAAGTACAGACAAGAGAAAAAGAGAGAGAGAGAGAAAAGGCTGGTGAAAATTAGGGAGGCAGTGTACATGGTGGAAAGGACTGTGCCATGGGGAAGCCCAAACATGCGCTCCAAATTCCTATGTGACCTTGAGCAAAGCCCTTCCCACTCTGGGGGACCCCTTGTCTATAAATGAAGGGTAGATGAGCCCTGATGGTCCCTAGGGTCTAATCTGGCCCTGACATCCTAGGATTCTGACTCTGAATGTTGCCATCGAGCCTTAAACACAGATTCCCCAGACCTATTGAAAAGGGGTACAGACTTGAACTCCAAGAGCAGACAGGGGCTAGCAGCCAACAGTACCCAACAGGGTACACCAAGGGTTGGCCCCAGGGATGGCGCATGCATCCCTCTTCATGCGTGCGTACCGTACATGTGGACTCACTACAGCAGGGTTGATATTGTGGAAGTTGGAATGAGTGAATGCGGGGTGAATTCACTCAGGGGTGAATGAGTCAAAGTGGAACTGAGGGCTTACAGGGAAGGTTCAGGACATGCCCAGCACTAGCTAAAAGCCCTGACTCTAGCTCCTCCTCAGGAAAGGGGAAGGGACTAGGGGTCCCTGGAGAAGGGGCAGAGAAAACATCCTGTGGGTAAGGGTGAGGGTGTCAGGCTCAGAATAAGTGGTCTGTCCAATTGGAGGACACTTAGGGAACAAGGATGGTCCCCAATCAAGACTTGCACCCACATCTAGAGTACATTCCAGACCATCAGCAAAGGGGATGTTCTTCCTTGGGTGCCTGTGGTACAACCACAGAGACGCAGTAGAGGGCTCAGAGTCAGGTGGGGCAGAAAATGCATCACTAGAGGCTGTGTGCACACACATGCCCATGCACACGCTCACACATGCCCATGCAGATGCACGCACACACAAACTCCTGCACAAAGACCCCCAAACCAGGTCATCCATCCCCCCAACCTCCAGACTGAGCCCTTCAAACTGCCCTCCCTACACAGTCAGCACGCCCTTCACGTGCCGATGACACACAGCCCCGGAAGTCAGAAGGTTTCGGTGGCTCACCTTTATCCCTCTTGCTGCAGTTGTGATGCGCCTGCTTCCTTTCTGACTCAAGAGGTGTCAAACAGAAACAGGCCCACCCACCTCTGCGTGCTGACTTCCACCCTCTGGAACATGAGCTCACCTCTTATCTTTCCTGCCTCTTTGACCTCCGTCTCTTGCCCTCAAGAAGGCTGTCTTATTCACCACTGAATACTATATGAGGGAATGAGAGAGCCCTTGGGAGCCCACCTGGTCCTCCAGTGGCCCACCTCACTGGACTCTCAAGATATATCAGAGAGCTTGAGACTAACAGCATGCAGAGTAAGTCCTCAGTGAAGACCGTTTAATGTGTGTCCTTAATTATCCCACCATCCCATCACTTGAGTAGGAAGTCCTTTTGAAAGTCTAGCCTCAAGTCCTCATGCTACAGTTTGAGCCAGCGTTCCACCTTTGTTGGAGTCTGGGGACCAAACTGGATGAGGCTACACAGGTTGGTAAGACGAGCCGCCTTCCTGGAAGGGGATGAGGCCAGGAAGGAGATTACAGAGGCGCCGGGCCCAGGGCTCCACAATTGCACCTGCCGCAGCTCCAACAGGGAGATCAGGGGGCCTGCCAACTTACCCCACCCCATGATCTCATAGCTGTCTTTGCCAGGCGCTGGCTCGGGGAGCAGGTGCTGACACCATGGATTGGGCACAGAGCCCAAGGACAAGAAGGCGGGAAGGCTGTTGGTGAGGGCCAACAGCAGAGTCGTCCCCATGGGGCTCAGACGTGAGGTCGCTCCAGCCTCTGCTTACTGCCTTTGGCTGCTGACACCCCATCTCGGCTCCTCTTCTCAGGTTCCCCCATTGCCCACCTGTCCCCCAGACGACAACGGATTACGGGAGAAGAGACTCCTTCCTTCCCGAGCATCAATCTCTCCATTTGCACCTCTTTTGACTTCTCTCTGTTCCAAATTTTGAATGGCCCTGAATGGCATGCTGTTGTTTGCAAGCAGGCAGAATTTGCTGGGCGGGAGACAGATGTTCAAATTTTGTCATTCCTGAGGCTACTACAGGCATAAATCTAAATGCCAGTTAAAAGTGACTATGAATCCCTCAATAGATGCTTCTGTCCTAGTTTCGGGGCATCCCCAGAGGTGTCAACCCCAGACCCAAGGTTCTCCTGTGTCTTAGCTCCCCTCAATCTACCATGAAATCCACCTCTGGAGTCAAGAGACCCCCTCCACCCAGCCCTGGTCCAGTAGGCTGCAGTTCCTGGACTCAGGACGGGGACACCTGGTGGAAACCCCAGGCCTCAGAGTGAAGAGTCACCTGAGTCCTGGGATGGCAGTCAAAGCTCTGCCGGGCCGTCAGAGGCTCCCTTCGCCTCTTGATCCAAAGGTGAGGCCCCCAGCTTGGGAGACAGCTGTCCCTCAGGGTGCTTTTTCTTCTCCCGCACTCTGCTCTCACCTCAGCCAGCCTCCCTCTGCACATCTCCCTCTCCCCCCAACCAAGGAACCCTAGCCAGGCCTGCCCCTTCTAGCTGCTCAGTCCTGCTCATGGCCCACCCCTCCCACAGGGCACCACCCCAGATCTGCCCCTCTCCCTCAACCACCACCCAGCCCTAGAGCCTGAGGTGTGTCTGCTGTTCCCACTGTGGACGGCAGCCTGGGATGTGCCGGTCACCCTCCAGGGAACGCCTCAAAAACCGTAGCAGCACCTCTTCCTCAGATCCTGGGTCTGTCCCACCTCCTCCCCCACCTCCACAATCTATCCTACCCTCCCAGCTTCTAGCCCTCCAGGTCCTTCTCTGTACGGGAAGCGGGTGGACTAAGGGCCCCTCCCATTCAGCAGCTCTGTGAATCTGAAGTTTCTCTCCAGGGCCTCAAGCCCAGGCCCAAAGCAGTCAAAGATGGAGACAGACTGACCGCAGATCTGCCCTCCTCCATATTGGCGCCCTGGTTTCTGAGAAGGAGATAGGAGGCCTTATTAGCATCCTATCTCCACTTTTCGGAACATTTCTCAGCCTTAGAGGCTCCACACTCTTCCCTCATCTCTTTCCCCAGACATCCCAAGAGAAGACACCTGGACAGCCCACCGGCCAAGACTCAGCTGGACTTCCTGGAGAGGACAACCTGGCTCAAGGGTAGCAGTTTGCTGAGCCAGAGCTCCAGGGCACAGCTCCTGGGGATTGGCTAGTTCCAGAATAATGATGCCTCTGGGATGCTAGGTGCCCACTGTTCTCCCTACCTGCCCCCACCCCAAAGACAACCTTGCCCCTCCTCAATCGGTCCACACCCCACTTCTCCGGGAAGGCTTCCCCAGACAACCCCACCCAGCTCTTACTGCCACTTATTCCGCCACCCCACGCACTTAGATCCAAAGTTTTCCCTGTATTCAGTTGCCCTTGTTCATCTGTTGCTTTGCAAATGTTCTCATAAAGCTATATTTCTTATCGTTGTCACTAGTTGTGAGTTCCCATGCTAATTAAGCCTACTTTGCTAGAAGATTAGTCCCTGACCTTACAGAGTGCCAATAAAGACTCTAAAATCTAATTCATATCTCTTTCCCTGCAATCTTTTCCTCTTGACAATCAAGCAATGTCACAGATGAAACTCCCAACAATGGGCAGCTTCTCCTCATGGCTAAGTTCTTGCCTTGATTGCCAGGGAGGCCCCTGATAAGGTTGTTTCCAAGCAGGACTCTCTAGGCAGTATCTGGAAGAGGTCAGCTCCTCCTCAAGGGAATCTTCTTGCTCTGGAGCACTGCAAACCCTTCCGAGATCATTTCCCTTCTCCCTGGCCTCCAGAACCAGGCTGAGAGCTAATGCCGCATCCACACTGGGGTCCCTCAGACGCTGCAGTAAAATGTGGCAAGAGAGTGACATGGGATTGAGTCTACACTAATTGTGTGGACTAGTGTCCGTGGACCTTGATTCTTCTGCCTATAAAATGGACAAAATAGTAAGATGGAGTTGATACACGTAAACCAGGCTGAAGCAGGAGTCCCTCTTTTTGCAAAGGAAGACACTGCAAGCCACTTCAAGGTCATACAGCTAGTCCTGGGGGTGCATTCATTAAGCCGGAAACCCTTTGGTGAGTCCCTACTGAAACTGCACAGAGAATTAAGCTTACCTGCTTATCTAGATAAACTTAGGGTAGGAGGAGGCAGACCCGTGAATGGGAAACATTAGTAGGACAGAGCAGGTTCAAAGCTATGAGAGAACATGAGCAAATTTCTGAGAGCTCACAGAAAAAGACCAATAGCCCCTCCTCAGCATCTCCTTCTCAGCCGAGAAAGCTCTTTTTTTTTTTTTAAGACTTTCTGTGTGTGTGTGGACCATTTAAGCCTTTATCAAATTTGTTACAATACTGCTTCTGTTTTTACCTTTTGGCTTTTTAGCCACAAGGCATGTGGGATCTTTGCTTCCCAACCAGGGATCAAACTCACACCCCCTGCGTTGGAAGGCGAAGTCTTAACTACTGGATGGCCAGGGAAATCCCCATCTTCTAACTTCATTTCAATCATAAAAGACAGTTTGGTAAAGTCAGTGAATGAGGCTTCACTAGTGGGACTCCAGAGGGTAGGTTGCCCTGGGCTGCCCCAGGCCCCTTTGCTGCTCCCCGCAGGGGCACCCCCAGACCAGACACAGACAGGCTTGCTCAGAGAAGCTATCTTCATTTACAGAGGTGAGGAAGGACTGGAAGGCTGACTCGGGCCCATGGAAGCTAAAGTAGGTCTGGCTACCAGAGGTCAAGGGCGACTGGTGGGGAGGGGCAGCAGGGAGCAATGCTGGGCCCAGGTTGCAGCCGCCCACCTTTCCCGCCCAGGAATGCCATCGGCCAGCTGAAATTCCCAGCCCACACCAGGCACCCTTGAGGACTGCGGGGGAGGGTGGGATTTACACTTCTCCCCACCCCCACTGACACCCCAGCGGGAAATGTGTTGAGTTCGTCAACATCTCTCTGGGCCCCGCGGCCCAGTGCTCCTGTGGCTCCTAAATGATGGGGCAGAAGCCAGGTCATTAGGCAAGGGAGACTGTCATTAGTGCAGTGGTGATGCCACCGCCACAGAGACAATGGCAAACAGTCATTAGTGGCTGTGTCACGGGGGTGAGGCAATGCTGGCCAGGCTTGGCAAACCACCCCTCCCCCAGTCCAGCTCCCGCACACTCACCTATACACTCACACCAAGGAGAAAGCAGGCGCCCACTCCCCCAAGCACACATTCACACAGCAGAAGTGTGAGTAGATATTCCCACATACTCACACACTTGCCCACTCACATGTCCACACACACACACAAGGAGCTGGACCCCTGGATCCTTCCACAACCAGGTACCCAGACACACAGGTATCGCCCCTGCTTGAGATGGATACAAAGACCTCCAGGGGACCCAGAGGAGACTTCAGACATCCCTTCCCATCCCACCCACTCTGCTTCAAGGGAGCAGCACCCATGAAAAGGCTTGCCTTACTTGCACCCCAAGAAATCGTTTACTGAACCCCCAAGACATGGTCTACCATAGGCATGTTTCTAAGCATTCCTGACCCCCCAGCAGGAGAGAGACAGGAAAGGGAGGTTGGGATCAGAGGAGAGGAATGCCTGAAATCTAGCCTCCTTCCCAGTTTTGAATCTTTCCTTCCTTCCACCTCACCAACTGGCTTTCATTTGCCAAGCTGTGGGACCCAGTTTTCAGTCTGGAAAATGTGGGTGTGGGTGGGGTGGTGGAAAAAGTGGCAGTTACATCAGTCGTGTAAGGTAGAAGGGAGCAGGGGGGCAGCTGAGTCCTAGGTTCAGATCCTAGCTCTGCTACCAGTTGGACATATTCATTTCCTGCTTCTGCTGTAACCATGAACTTAGTGACTTAAAACAACATAATTTTGTTATCTTAGAGTTTGGAGATCAGAAGTCCAAAATGTCTTTCAATGGTCTAAAACCCAGGTGCCAGCAGGGCTGCCTTCCTTCTGAAGGTCCTAGAGGAAGATCATTTCCCTGCCTTTTCCAGCTGCTGAAGACCACCCACCTTCCTTGGTCCCCTTAGCTCTTCAAAGCACCAGGAGTCTCGCAGTATCACTCTCAGCACCTTCTTCCTCATTAAAAGGACCCTAGTGATGATCCTGGGCCCACCCTGATCATTCAGGATAATCTATCCATCTCCAGAGCCTTCACTTATTTATGTCAGCAAAGTCTATGACCATGCAAGGTAACATATTCTCAGGCTCTGGGGATCCATTATTCTATCTACCACACCTGGTGACCATGGGCAAGTCCTTTAGCCTCCCAGAGTCCAGCATCTTCAACCATAATCTAGCAATAACTCCTACCACATGGATGGTCCTGGGGACTTAGAAAGTCACATGAACAGGAAGCACGGTGCCTCACATGGTGAGTGGGAGGGTCCTTGGCCAGCAGCAATGTCATCTCCCTTTTTGACTTCCTGAGGATAAAGGAGGGTGAGAAACCTGGGTGAGGGACCTCAGAGGCTGGCGAGGGGGCTTTGGAGGCCCTAGCAGGTTGGGAAGGAGGTATGGGTGTCTGTGAGGGTCCCCGGATCCGGGCAGTCACCCGGCGTGGCTGTGGGCACACATACCTGCAGTGACTGGGGACCGGGCAGCGGGGCAGGGCTGGGCTGCCACTCCTGCTTACTCCTGCCTTTCTCTCCCGCATCGGTTGCCATCTGTTTGCAGGGCCCTGGAGCCAGCGGGCAGGCAGGAGCCCCAGACCAGGCTGCTATTACCTGCTAAGTGCAGAGTGCAGAACGATGACCCGGGAAGATAAACCCCACATAGAGGAATCGCCCGCTGGAAAACACTCATTAGTCTCCGATCTCACGCAGCACTGTTTGTCCACTCAGTAGGCAACACGGCACCTCAGAGAGGAGCTGAGGTTGTCAGATTCCCACTGGCCAGTCTGGCTCCATCCAGCAGCCCAGGCCCAGGGCAGGGGGGTCCAGCCTTGCACCCTATTCCTCTGCCCACCTCCCCTTCCCCAACCCTCCCTGGCCCATCCCCACTCCAGCTCCTCCCAGCTTCCCCCAGAACCTCAGAACTTAGAGGAAGCCTGGGCTGGAGGCTGCATTTGGAGGCAGAAGACCAGTTTCAATCCCACACCTCTGCACAACGAGGGCGCAGGGATGCCCAGCTGACAAGAGTGTTGGGGACATGAAACCAGTTGGAGCGCTTTTTGTAAGCCTGGGTACTAATTTGAGTTTGGGGACACACGGAAGGACTTCCTCCTCCCTTTCTCCCTGGGATGCAGCGGGCAGGGCTGACCTCGGATCAGCCTTTCATAGACAGCTGCCTTGGAGACCCCACATCTCACTGCATCCAGAGATCCCCAACAGGTGCTGGGGGGAAGAGATGGAAGGATGGAGAGGGAGGAAGGGCTCTTCTAGTTCCTGGAGGGGATGCTGCCCGATTCATGAATCACCAATAAAGCCAACTGGATCTTCAATTTAGAGGGGGGTAGGGGGGCTTCCTCTGCAGCCCAGTGGTTAAAATGCTATGCTTCCACTACAGAGGGCACAGTTTCAATCCCTTGTTGGGGAACTAAGATCCTGCATGCTGCATGGCATGGTTAAAAATAAAATAAATTTTTTAAAACAAAAAAAGGATGGAGAGGGAGGACACAGCTGCCTACACATGATAGGTTCTGATAAATAGGTGCCAAGTGCACACTATTAAACCATTGAGCTCCTACTGTATGCCAGGCATTATGCTTGGTGCTATGGATACAAAGATAAATGAACCATAAACGACCACCACTCAAGCATCAGTCCTGAAGATTCATCCTGAGTCTCCCTTGTGCCCCATATGGGCTCTGAGGACCACTGGATGAGTGGGATATCCCTGCCTTAGGGAGTGGACTGTGGGTTGCTGGCTACCCACCTGGCCACAGCCTCCCAGTGCCAGCCGGCCTGTTTCAGCTGGCACAGTGCCCCAGCACCACCCGGGGCTGCTGCCATTCTGGCAGGCTCACAGAGGCCGGGCACTGGTCGCTCCACAGGGAGCAGAACATGGTTTCGGTCTATTATCAGGGCAGATAAAGCAGCCGCTGAAGCTCAGGGCACAGTTTGAGCTGACAAATGAGCATCTCAAGATGCCCTACCCCTCCCCATCCTGTCTTTGTCAGCCACCCCGGCCTTCCAGTCCCTCTTTGTTCCTCTCTGAAAGCAGCCCCAGGGAGGTGGACACCTCCTAAATAGCTGTGTGCAGTGCCAGTGATGGAAGGGTGAGGAGGCTGGAACCAACTGGACAGCTGGCCTGGAGGCAGAGGCCAGATGGAAAGAGAGTCCAGAGCTCAGAAAGCCTCATTGATCTTTGGACATATCCCCCTGCTCTGCGCCCAGGAGAAGTGGAGAAAGCCTTTTCTCAATGAAGGCCCAATTGGCCAGGGTAGGTAAGATTAGACCGTTTCCCCAGCGACCAGGAATCCAGACGCAGAGAGACTCGCTGGAGGGGAAACTGGGGTCCCCAGGTCCTGTCTAATGGGGGAGGGTACTGCAAGAAAGAGACCCTTGCCTAAGAGAGTCATAGAAACAAGTACTAAATAATAGAGGACACGCCCTGTATTAACTCAACAACTATTTTGTGCGAACCTAGTATGGGCCAGTGGTGATGGGACAGTGGGTAAAACAAAGTCCTGCCACCACAGAGGCTTCCCTTGAGCGCTCTCCCCACCAAGACAAGTGAGCGGGCTATCTGGGGAGACTTCCTAGAGGAAGGGGGCAGGTGGGCTGGCTGAGTGGTCAGCACGGAGGCTCAGAGGCAGCTGGGGGAGGGAGTGGTGTGGGGAAGGGAAGAAGAAAGATGAGCGTCTGAGGCTTGAGAAGTGCGGGCTGTTGGGAGGAACCATCCCTGTGGGGGTGGTGGTTGGAGCCACAATAGGTGGATGGAGAGTGGGCAGCAGGCCCCTGGGAGTTCCCTGTTGCTGAGACCTGGCATTTCCTCCTGGAGGAGGAAGCAGGTGAGAAGGTGCAGTGTTTTCAAGGGAACAGGACCTGCGCTGCATCTGTACCCTCCCTGAGAGGCCATGAGCGGCCACCAGAAGTGGAGCCCTCCTGCTAGTTTTCCTTTGTGCCATCCTCCTTCCTGCCCCCTCCGCCCAGAAGCAGGCCTGGCAGCCCTGCCGGATGCCATGGGCATGAGCCTAGCACCCACACAGCTGGGCATGGGCTGGGGTTCCCGGGAAAGTTTAGGACCCACCCTCCACCTGACCAGGGGTCCTGGCCCCATGTGTTCCATCCTCGGGTCCTACGTGGAAGGAGAGGGGCCTGGGAGGCTTATGTCTTAGTCCCTGCCCTGCCCGGAATGCATGCTTGACAAGTCTAAGCCTAATGAGGCTTCTACCAGCTTATGGAGACTTCCTCCTGCCTCTTTCTTTCGTGAAGAAGACCATCCATCTTCTCTCCTGTCTGAGGCACCTGGCCATGACAGGAGGGCATCAGAATTCCCACCCTACGCTGAGCAGGAACAAAGGAAAAGGAAGCCAGGCCTCTGGGAGTCCACCTGTGATGGGACCTGTGACACAGCCCAAGCGGAGGACCCGTCCCAGTCAGCCCAGCTCAGCCTGGAGAGGAGGCAGGCAGGTCCTGTGGGGGCAGAGGCCCCGGAGCCAGCCTCAAGATTATGGGGTGTCTCCCCGTCCTCACTTGCTCCATGACCCACCTAGCGTCTGTGGCTCTACACCATCCGAAGCTTTTGACGTTGTATCCTGTGTTGTAACATCGTATAACAAGTGCCCCGTGTGGAAGGGCAGCCTTGCAGTCATTCCAGAAAGAAGTAGTCATCAAGAACCTACTATGTGCCAGGCATTGTGCCAGGTCCTGGGACACCAAGGAATAAAACCATTACATGGTCCCTGGGCTCACTGAGCTTCTCAGGGGAGGCAGGTACAAGTAAACAACCAACAATAAATCATTACAAATTGGGCTAAGTGCTCTGAAGACAAGAAAGTGTAATTAGCCTATGCTTACCTCTCCCTGGCCCCAGAGGCCAGCCCTCATTAGAGAATGCCCACACCTGCCTGACCTCCCCAGCACACTGCTTGGCTAAAGACCTTGGATCATTCTGGAAACCACTGAGTACCTGGCATAACCAGGGGGTTGACCACAGTGTGAGGAATACTTGTTGAATCAAACCAGGGGGAAAAAAAAGTTTAATTTAAAAAAAATTTACACCATCCAGCACAACCTAATTTTACAAGCGACTGAGGCCCAGAAAGTCTAAGCATTTGGCCCCAAACCAAACAGCTAGGAAGCAGCAGAGCCCAGATCAGAAACCAGCTCTGCCCCCATCCCCTGCTGCCCTCTGATCTATCCTGACCCAGTTCACAGCCACCAGGGCCCAGCAGCCTGCTGGCCCATCTCAAATGCCTTCTTTGCGTATCAGCCCTGGTGGATAGAGTTGTCCACGGTGATGGAGATGTTCCCTATCTGTGGGGCCCAACACGGACACAGGACATCATTCGGCAGGTTGGAGGAAATGGGGCCTATTTGGTGGGGGTGGGAATGGGCAGGGGCTACAGAGAGCAGGAGGATGTGAGGAGATGACATTCAGAGAAGAGGGGAAGCAGGCGCAAAGGGTCTTATTTGACATTCCAAGGAACCTTCTAGATCCTTATCCACAGAGAGCCACTGAAGGGCTTCCTGCCAAGTGATGAGATGCCTGCACTGTGGCGTTCCTGGGAGAACTGCTGCTCCTCTGAGCTCCTAGCGCCTCTGACACTCCGGTCCCACTGGCTCCCGTCATCATCACTGTCCTACACAGACAGTTTGCCTGAAACAACCTTCCTTCCCCTTCCTGGACAAGTCTTCCACTTCCTTCAAGCCTTTGCTCACTGCCCCAAACACCTTCGCCCAGGTCAGTGCTTCTCCCATGTCTCCACAGCCTGCCTGGCACATGGAAGGAGCTTCATAGACACTGTTTTGGGGTGGTTTTTTTTTTTTTTTTTTTGGCCGTACTGGGAGCATAGAGTCTTAAGCACTGGACCACCAGACACCATCTTAATGTCTCCATCCTTGCTGTTAGTCCCTCTTTCTTGGCCTCGGTCCTTCCCAGAATGCTCACAACTCCCTAGTCTCCAGTTCTGGGGCCTTCGGAAATTCTTTTCAGCCAGCCATGAGTTGCTCAAACAGAGAGGGCACTGCCCCAGGTGAGGGCATAGGTGTGGGTGTGCATTTTCGAGAGAGGAGGAGGGGGGGCAGGAGCCTGTGCAGGTTCCTCTGGGAAGCTTCCTGGAGGACTGTCCCAGCCTTATAGCCATGTGCTGGAGTGAGGCTAAGAGTCCCTTGCCTGGAGTCACCGTCTGTCTCCCCAGGAACCACATCCTGCTCCAGAGCCCCAGCCAGGCTGGGATGTGCTCATTGGAATATTCATCCAGCAACTATGTATTGCTGTCCTGCATTATCCCAGGTGTGCCTGCTCCACAGGCCAGGCCTTGGGCCAAATGGGCAAAGGGCACAGACAAGGCCCTGAAACTATGACATAGTGATGCCATTCCTACAAGACCATCCAGCTGGGTTGTGGGGCCAGGGTGCTTCTCCTCCCCCAGGGCTGAGAGCTGGAGAAACCTGGGACCAGGACTCTCCCAGAGGACAGGGAGGCAAGAAAGAAGAGGTGGAAGGAAGTGAGCAGTAGATACATCAGCAGTTGGGAGGCACTGACTTGGAGAGAGAAATAGTAGGCAAGAGGAAGCAGAGAAAATAAGAAAGCTCCCCTTTGATTCTTTGAGGACCAATTTTAGGAGATCCAGCCTCCCCCATTCTTACCTCTGGCCAGCTCTTGTCCCTCTTCCTTCTTCTCTCTGCCCCCTAGATGGTCAGAATTGCCTGCTGTTGCCAGTTACAGGGGACCAGAACAAAGGAGGTAGACTTGAGGTGGAAGGTGGAGAATAGAGATTTCTGTTCCTGGACCATGTAAAGATCAACCAGGACAGGGTTCCAGAATCCCAAAGGGGCAAAAGATGCTGTCTCCAGCAGGGTCACCCAAGCTTGGACCTCACCAGAAGCCCCAAGCTGGTTTGTCTATGAGTACATTGAGGAATGGTTGGGAGACTGTCCAGGTACCCAGACATCCCCAGAGAGACTAAAAGTCTCACCCACCCTCCATCTTCCCTCTCCCAACCCCTGCCAGACCTCCTGCTCCCTGGGGGGCCTGAACACCTAGGAAGTTTGTGCTTCATATCAAGGCCAGAAGAGGGTCATGTCAGGTCCTCAGTGAGGGTGGAGAGGCAGAGGCCTGTACAGTGGGCCCCAAGGATGCTAACTCAGGAGTGCAGGGAGGCATGGGTGAAGCTAGGGGAGGCAAGGAGAAGGGGAGGAAATGGGGCCGGGAGCTTCCATGGAGTTACATTTGGGGCTCTTTTGCTGCTCTTCCTGTCCAGCAGCCACGGCTGTGACAGCCAAAGACACCTCTGTGGCTGCACCCGAGGGAGGCTGCTGGGTCAGAGAGGCCACGGCAGGTGGGACCACAGCCTGCTTCCTACCCATAGCATCCCGGGTGAGTGTGCCTTCCATGGCTCCAAGAAGCCAGGCCACCCACCAGGCAGGTGCCCAAGGTTTGGACGCCAGAGACTGTCCTGCAAGGCCAGCCTTAAAGCCACGGACAAGGCAATTAACCGTGACTTGTCAAAACACTTGGAGTAGCAGATTTGAGTTATCCAGAGGTGCTCTGGAGAACTGAGCATCCAGTTTAAAGACAGGAGATGGAATCAAGCCATCGATGGTAAGAAGATATCTTTCTTTTCTGTCCCACTGTCCTTTCTAGGAGCCACCAGGCTTAGAGGCTAAGATAAGAGGAAGGGCCCATAACTCCAATTGTCTGCATTCAAATCTATTACTTATAAATTGCTGTCAACAGACGAGGTTCTTGGGGCTTCCCCGGTGGCTTCAAGCAATCCGCCTGCAGCGCAGGAGACACTGGAGATACAGTTTCGATCCTTCAGTCAGGAAGACTCCCTGGAGAAGGAAATGGCAACCCACTCCAGTATTCTTGCCTGAAAAATTCCATGGACAGAGGAGCCTGGAGAGCTACAGTCCAAAGGTTGCAAAGAGTCAGACACAACTATGCATGCACACAAACAAACAAAAGATCAGGCTGTTAACCTCTCCAAGCCTCAGTTTCCTCCTCTGCAAATCAGGGCTGATGAAAATTAAAGCTTCAACAAAGGATGGGTGTCATGAGGACATGGGAGCTAATCCATGTACTGGGGGCATACCTGACCTGTCTACTGCTGTTTTGGCACCAGCAGAGCCCATATGCCTTTGTCTGCCTTCCCCACCCCCTGCAGAGAACACAGAGGTGGCCAGGCGGGGGCAGGTAGGGTGCTGAATTCAACCACACACCATTCAGATACCAAGTCAAGGAAGCTGGATAGACCATGCAGGTGGGTGCTGAATGGGGGGAGGGCTAGCATGTCTCAGGGATGGGGGCACCAGACACCCCTGCAGTGACCCCATCACCCAGAAGTGTCTCAGCAGCCCACCCCCAGCATCAGAGCCCGGAACCCAGTCTAGGGATAGACTCGTGGCTTCAGGACAGATTCTTGTGTCTCAGTGAGCCAGAAATGCCCACTGTGCGGGGCAGAGCTCTGGCCTGGGAGACAGGGGGCCTGGACGGGGCAGTGTGACCCAGGCAGGAGCTCCCATCTCCAGCCTGTCTCCCTCAGTCCCACAGGGGACTGAGATCTCTCCACCCCTGAACACCAGAGTCTCTCCCAGACACGCTCCTCTCTCTTCTGTAGCATCACCACCCAAGCTGGTGTGCCAGGTCCAGGGAGGGCACACAGAGCCATCCAGCCAGGCCAAGATCATCCAGGAACATCAGGGCAGGGAGGAAGGAAGAGAGAGGCACCAGAGAAATGGCTACTCCTTGGAAGTGGAAGAGTGGAGCCTCCAGAAATGCAGGAAGGTGGAAAGGAATGCCCTGGCCCCAGCTGACCCCTCTGCCACCCCATCAGAGGCTCTGGGGGAGCAAATCAGAGTCTGTGCTATTTACACTTCACATTTAAGATGAAACCAGGGTGGAGAAAGGAAAAGAGGAGCCAGAAGAATGGGAAGGAGGGGGAGGGAGGAGACCGAGGCACCTTCTCACAGCCCTGGGAACAGAGCTGCACTTGACCAGGGCCCCCTGCCCTCCAGGCTCAGCTCCCAGAAGGTGGGCTCGGGTCTCAGCCACCATCCACAGAGGGCGGGGTGCCCACCCTCTCCCAGGTTCTCTGCATGTACTATCTCCTGTGGGGTTAGTATATTCACCCCCATTTAACACAGAAGGACAGAAGTCAAGGAGCCTGCTGAAGGCCACGCCAGGGGCAAGAGCTGAGTCTCGAACCAAGTCTCACTCATCCAAAGACAACTGCTCTTGACCGTGTATTTCCTCTCCAGCCCCGGAGACAGGGGGATGCACGTAATAAGTGATGTATAAATAATAGATCAAAGGCAGGAAGAAGGGAGAACTGGGGGAAGAAAGAAGAGAGGAGAAGTCAGGGAGACTCTTGAACGCAGATAGAAAATAAACAGTCAAGGTGCCATTTTCCAATGCCAGGCTGGCACGGTGCCCAGGACGGCTGCCCTGCACTTGGGAGCCCAAGGACTGCGCTTGCCTCATCTTTTCCAGAGGTATGTAAGCCTAGATACGTCAGCCTTCAGGTATGCAGTGAGGTCTGCGGTGAGAGGCACTGCTCTCGCCCTCTCTCTCTCGCCTCTCTTTCTTCTTCCTTGTTGAATCTGTCCTTCCTCTGGCTACCTCCCCACCCCCAGCCAGCCAGCCAGCCCAGCCCAGCCCGTTTCCCCTTCCCCTGGAGCCAGGCCAGGCTTGGTCAGGAGGCCAATGACAATGAACAGCCCCCTCAGCCTGGTAGATTCCTGCCCGGGGAGGAGATGGGTACATGGTGCCGGGGGGAGGGGCGGGAGCCGCATCATCTAACAGGTTGGTCTGGCTGGGAGGGGAGGCGTCCCGCCCTCGTGGAGCTAATGAGCACTGTGCGACAGGTGTCTGCTCCTCAGTCCCCAGCCTGCCCTGCCTGCGACGGGAGCAAGCCGCCGCCACCCCGCAAAGGCTCGCTCGCCGGTCCCTGCACCCTGCGCGCTCTGGGGCCCGGGGGCGGCGATGGCCTGCCGCTCCTGCGTCGTTGGCTTCAGCAGCCTGAGCAGCTGTGAGGTGACTCCGGCGGGCAGCCCCCGGCCTGCGACCTCCGGATGGAGCAGCTGCGGGGCCCCCGGGCCGGGCTTCAGCTCCCACAGCCTCACAGGCTGCTGGACAGCCGGCACCGTCCCCAAGGTGACCGTGAACCCCAGCCTGCTGGTACCCCTGGATCTCAAGGTGGACCCAGCCATCCAGCAGCAGAAGAACAACGAGAAGGAGGAAATGAAGGTCCTCAACGATAAATTCGCCTCCCTGATTGGCAAGGTGAGAAGAAGTGGGGGGAGGGGTCCCCAAACTAAGCCCAGTCGGGCTGGGGCAGGTGGCTGACCTCTGTAATTCCCCCCAGCATCATGCCCCACCCCCGCCCCCAGCCCAGCCAATGGGAAGCCAGCATTGCCAACTTCACGGCTAGCTTTGAGTAGAGAGAAGGAAAAGGGGGAAGTCCCTAGCCATCCTGACTTCGGGGAGCAAAGGAAGTCAGGATGGCCTGCCTCTGAGGGGTGTCTGGATAATAACTCACTGCATGGCCTGGGTCACACTCCCCGCAGGCAGGGACTAGGGAGGGGCTCTGAGTGTGACCAAGAGGAGGCCCCCTCTTGGGAACAGCTGATGGAGGCATGGGCTGCAGTCAGACTCCACAGTGGATGGACAGGGCTCACCTTCCTGTCCAGGCCCTTGGATCTGTTCAGCTTCCCAGGGTCAGAAGTGCTGACATGGGCAAGGGGGCGTGTGCGGCAGCCGGAAGGAAGCTGAGCAGCATGGGGTACACCTGCGGTTCCTCAGGAGCTAGGAATGCGGGGGATGGGTGCTGCTAGTCTGAAACAGGTGGCCAGCCAGTCTTCCATGCCCCGACCAGAGCAGAGTGACTGAGTCCCTCACACCTCACTTCCTGGACCCACTGCCATGGCCAGCATTCTGATCTGGGCACTGGTGTCAAGCTCTGGCCCAGGGCAGGGGCTTCAAGAGCTCCGAGGAAGTCCTGTCCACCTCCCAAACCTGCTCCTCATTCACCTCCTCCGATAAACCTCCCATGACCAGCCATCCTAGCTCTGCTTCCTCCCGCCCTGACTGAGAATAATAGATGGTAACAGCTACTGTTGATTAACTGCCTACCCTGCGCCAGGAACTGTGCTGAGTGCATATTTATTTCTATTTCCCGCAACCTTAGGAAAGAAGTTACTTCTGTGCCCATTTCACAGCTTTCTCACTCCCCCATCCTTCTGCCCCTGGCTGGGTCCTCCCTCTGCCCCTTGTTCTCCCTGCCTTGGGGTCCCTCTACACAGGGTTGGTGTCCCCCCACTGGGGGCAGGCTCACCGAGGGGGCAGGGGGATGAAGTAACAGGCCTGGAGCCTCAGCTGGTGTTCTGCCCCCACTGCCCAGCACTCCACAATGGCTGGTTCCCCTGCCGTGCCAATGGGGAGATGGAGCGGCCCAGAGGCAAAGCGCCTCGCCCAAGGTCACACAGCCAGCAAGGTCTGGACTTGAACTCAGGTCTGTGAGGCATAAAGCCTCTGAAATGGGAGTCATTTCTCCCCACCTTGCCCCCACATCCGAGTGCCCGGACCAGCATTCCTGCACTCACACCTGGGGTGCCTGGGGTGGGGGTGTGTAGGGGGAGTGACAGCTGGAGGACAACCATCCCCTGAGGTGGAGGGTCCCCTTCATCACCCCCGGTGGCTGCACAGCATTCAGACTGTCAGGCGATCCACCCTAAGAGAAGAGCCCGCTGCCCGAGGGAGGCAGGTCCCTGCAGAACCACCTCCTCTCCAAACACAGCTTAATCCCTTAAAAGGAATGCTTCATGAGCTATGTAATTTGGCTTCGATGGGTGGCTTTTCTCTGTGAACGCCAGGGCTGATATCACCCTGTGCCTCTGTCATGGGGATAGGAGGGGTGTGTAGGCACAGGGAGGGGCCCCAGGGGTCTGGGTTCTGTTCCCAGAGCCAGGGCAATGCCCTCGAAGGTCTTTAGAAGAACTCGAATTTCCCAACCCCCAATTCAAGCCTTGGTCTTGAGACCGGTGCTCTCCATGGTGGCACACGGGCAACTGGGGGTGCCAGCCTCTTGGGGAACCTGATCGCCGGAGCTCTGCCCAAGGAGACCCGACTGATCCACCAACTCTATGGAGAAAGTCTGTTATTTGCTCATATCCCTCCTTGAAAAGACCACGAGGGCCCAAGTGGAAGCAAGCAGAGGTTAGAATGTGAAACCCGGAGTCACATTTCTGGGTTTGAATCCTTGCCTCACCGCTCACATTTGTGTAATCTCAGGGACATTATTTAACCTCTCTGGGCCTCAGTATACATTGGTGTCATGGGCTTGTCAGAATCAAATGGGATCATTTCTGAAAAATACATAGAAAGCCCTTACCAGGTACCAGATGTGTTCTGTTTGTTATATTGAAAAGACCATACATGGGTCCAGCCCAGAGAACTCCAGCCCAGGGCATTTAGTCCCTGCCAGGAGGAAGGACTTCCCAGGTGGTGCCAATGGTAAAGAACCTGCCTGCCAGTGCAGGAGGCATAAGAGACATAGGTTCAATCCCTGGGTCAGAAAGATCCCCTGGGGAGGGCATGGCAACCCACTCCAGTATTCTTGCCTGGAGAATCCCATGGGCAGAGGAACCTGGCGGGCTACACAGTCCATAAGGTCGCAAACAGCTGGACACGACTAAAGTGATTTAGCATGCATGCAAGCAGGAAGGAGCCTGGGAAGGAGGGAAGGGCCCTGCTGGAGGGTGGGGTGGAGGAGCTTCATGGGTAGGGGTGCAGCATGGAGCTGGAATGAGCTGCAGGAGCCCAGGGTGAGATGCCATCACCAGTGCAGGGGTAGGGTTCTAGGCAAAGAGAAGAGACTGGCAGGTTGGCCCTCCATCCTTGGCCCTCTGAGGCATGCAGAGAAATCAGAGATCATTGAGGAAGAGCAGGAGGAAGAGGGGAAGGGTTGGCGAGGGGACCCACAGGAGTCCCCCAAGGGGCCCTGGAGCAGTGACAATTCTTTCACTTGCAGGCTGTGTTTCCTTGGGCAAGCCACTTACTCACTCTGTGCTTCAGATTCCAACTCCAATTCTCCAAGGGTAGCCTTGACTTCATGCCAGTCAAGAGACTAGTACAGCTGCAGCCATGAAGGAGGATGATGAGCAGAAGCAGCATCAGGAAAGGAGGCCAAGTGGGTAGCGCGAGGGCCATGCTGACAACAGCAGAGGCTGCAGGCTGGGCCCTCAATTGCAGACACCAGAGCGGGTGGAGATGGGACAAGCGGAAGGATTGCCAGCGGCGCCTAAGGAGGCTGTAGGGAAGGAACCCAGCAGGGTGGGCACAATGTCTTCCCTTGACCTGTGTAGCCTCTGGAAGTCCCCGGGGCTATCCCCCTGCCTGCACGCAGGAAAGCACAAAACAGCCTTTCCTGATGGAGAGACCCTGAGGCTCCTGGGCAAAGCCAAGTTGGGGCTGGAGGCAGAGGATCTGACACCGCCCCCTTCCTGAGGAATAGGACCTGCAAGCACCAGAGGCATCCCTCTGCACACTCACCTGCCTGGGCTGTGGGCCCATGGATTGGCACATGCAGCCCCCCGGATAGTCAGCCTCCCTGCTCAGGAGGGCCCCAGCCCAGCCCAGGCTGCTCTGTCCCCCGCAACAGAAAGCACATCTCTCTCCACCCTCGTCTGGGCCTGCTTTTGAGCCGGAAGGCCCACGACCCTGGAGTTGGGTCACAGTGAGTTCTGTGCTTCTGAGCCTCAGTTTCCTGATCTGTAAAATGGGAAGCAAGTAGACCAGGGGCTTGCTCTCTGAGGCCCCTCCTAGAGCTGCTGCCTAGATCAAAGGGCAGGGGGTCAGCCAGGATAAGCAGAAAGAGGAATGAGAGGGGAGTGCTTGGCAGCCTTGACAGGTTGAAAGAAGTAAAGCTGGCACCTCACAGGGTACTGGGATTTCCGGCCCTCCCTCGGCTTTGTTCCCAGAGGGAGGAGCCTTTCAGCCTGGAAGGTTCTGGGTGGGGGATGAGTTCCCCACCCACTGAGACAACAAGCAACTCCCCCAAGTAGGGGGAGGAGGCTTCCCTAAATCCCCTGCAACCAAAAATGCCCTCTGACTAGACTGGCTGGCCAAATGCATACCATCTCCCAGCAGGCAAGTACTGAAGCATAGGGTATCGAAATAAGACTACGGGGAAGACTCTCTGGTCTAAAGGGTTTGGTGTTGCTTATGGGTGGAGGAGGGAGCCTCACATCTCTTGTCTCACCCTACCCTCAGTATAAACATGGGGCTCCTACTTGTCAAAATGCAGGGCAGGTGGAGTGAGCAGAAACCTCCCACCACCCCCAGCAATCCCTCACACATGCAAGTAGGACAGAAACCCTCTTGACCGCATCCCTACTAAACCTGTTTGGCTGCGACGACTGCACACTGTTGGCTTAAAGTCAGCTTCAAGCAGAATTTACCAGTACAAATGAGTTAAGGAGGGGAATGACAGCCCACAAATGTAATTGTTCAGTGTTCCCACAGATGTCATCTCCTGCAAATGTCAAAGGGGCCTCCCCCAGGGCATCAGAGATCTCAGGGAAACCCGGGGCTGTGGGTAGGGCAAAAAGAGAGGGGGAGAGCCCACCTGGCACCCAGGTTCGGGAGGAACAGGAACACGAAGGTCCAGAGTAGGCAGCTGCCATCAGATGGGCCTCTAGAGAAGCTGGGCCATGGAGTTGCTGGGTGAGCCTGGACAAGTCACCTGACTGCCCTGGGTACCCATCTTCTCCTCCATAAATGAAGCGTATAGACCAGCCGATCCAGAAGGCTCCCGTCTGTGATTCTGGCTCTTTCGGGCTGTGATTCTGGGAGCTGGTGCCAGCAGTGGATGGGAAGACTTTCAGCTACATACTGTGGTCATAGGGAACGTCATTGACCTGGTTGTCACACACTCTCATGACAACAGCCTGCCCCATTCAGGAGACCAGCCCCAGCTACCCATCTTGCCTCAGTGGCCCTAGCCACATCCCAAGAGGCATGCAGATGACTCTCAGTCTGACATTGAGGGTGGTAGATGAGGACAAATGAGAAGCATATAACCCAAGGGTCAGATATTGGAGGTAAAAGGGGAGGCCTCCTACAGGGGGGTGCTGGGAGCACATGGTGGGGAGGGGATGGGATGGTAGGAAGGAGAATGATGCTCAAGAGAGAGGCTGGGCCTGAAGAGGAGGTGCAGAAGAGGGAGGGGGACTCCCAAGCTCCACTGGGCTGAACTGGATAGAGGGAATAAGAGGACCCAAGAGGGACTCTGCCCACCTGCTGGTCGGTGGCTGGGGTGGGAGCCGTGCAAATCCCTGCAGAAGTCTGAGAAGGAGGGTGTGAGGGATGCAGAGTTTCAGAGGAGCCCTGGGCCCAGAGCCCTCCCAGGCTTTGTCCTCAAGGCAAGTCCGGCCCCAACTAGAGGTAGAAGCCAGCCCAGCAAGGGCAACTGGGCCCGCAGAGAACTTGCAGCAGACCAGAGGCCTATAGGGCAGTGGCTCAAAGATTCTAAACCTCAAAGTGCTTGCATTCGACCCTTAGGCCTGCTGCTTGCTAACTGTGTGACCCTGGGAGGATAATTTCCCCTTCTGTGCCCTGTCTCGTCCTCTGTAGAGGGCAGCTGATAACAGTACCTTCCCCGGCGGGCTGTTTGGGGGTTTGAGTTAAAGATGTCCAGCTCATAGAACAAGGCCTCGTGCACAGCAGGGACCACAGGAGCATTTGCTATGTGTTGCTCCAAAGCACCTCCCCAGGTTTTTCTCTCTGCAGGCCGGCAGGGCAAGTGACATCATCCCTGACTTCCAGCTGGGGAAACTGAGGCTTGGACAGACCTCAAGTCCAGGGATGTTAGGAGGATTAGCATTTAAAAACTAACCAGGCCCTACCCTGCTGTTTCCAAAGCCAGATGAGACCAGACTTGTCGAGGTGGGCGGCAGACAGGCCTCTTGACACCCCACATTCCCTGGGGTCTCCCACCCAAGCCCCAGGCAGCCTGGAGAACCTGTCACATGTGGGCACATTCACCGCTTGGTCCCTTTTCCTTCATCTTGCTGGTCCTGCCCCTCCTGTAGGAAACCTTGGCTAATTGGCTGTGCCTCTCTGGGATTCTTGGATTCCCCCCGTTATCACACCATCTGTAGTTGAACAATCAGTAGCTGGAGATGCCACCTGAAGGTGCTGAGTGAGGGCCCCAGGCGGGTGCCTCTGAGTAGATGAGCTGCCACGTCCCAGAGAGGCCCCCGGGGGGGCGGGTGGCACTGGCTGGGCCACACCTGGCCTTCTTACCGCCACCCTCCCGCTCTCCCAGGTGCAAGCCCTGGAGCAGCGCAACCAGCTGCTGGAGACCCGCTGGCACTTCCTGCAGAGCCAGGACTCGACCACTTTTGACCTTGGGCACCTCTACGAGGAGTACCAAGTTCGGCTGCAGGAGGAGCTGCGCAAAGTGAGCAAGGAGCGGGGCCAGCTCGAGGCCAACCTGCTGCAGGTGCTGGAGAAGGTGGAGGAGTTCCGGATCAGGTAGGGGCGCCCTATGAGGGCCGAGGGTGGGGACCAACCTTCACGCGGGGGTGGCAAGGTCCAGGGGCCCAGGCCAGAAAAAGAGGAAACTTCTTTGAAAAACCAGTCTTTGGTCCATACTTACTTACTAAAGAGCTGCAACGTGCCAGCGGTATTCTAAATACTGGGAAGACAAGACTGAATCTACAGCTACATCCCAAGCAGTGCCCCTTACAAGAAAGCCAGTCTCATGCTGGCTGACAGCTACGCTGCGCTTGCTAGCCTCTGGGCATCACAGGCCCGTCCCCTACCGCATCCCCTTGCGCCCAAGTCCATGGGAAATTGTGTCACTAGCGAGAGCAATAGATGGGCTCCTGCTTTGGCTGTAGCTTGAGATTTTGATCTCTCTTGAGCTGAAAAGGGAAGCGGGTAGGGGAAGGCAGGGGGCAGAAATGATGAGGTTTGTTTGCACAAAGAAGCAACCGCCTAGAAGTAAGACACACCTGACCTCAATGGCAGACTTGGGGTCTAGAGAGACAAGGAAAACAGACTCGGGGGGACAAGCAGCTGGCAGGCAGTACAGTCCAGTGGTTAAGGGTCTAAGCTTGGGTATGACTGTGTCCCATGGAAGGGGGTTACTCCTTGCCCATACCCCTCACCATCTCTGTGACCTCGGGCAAGTTGCTTCACACATGAACCTCAGTGTCCTCCTGTGTGGAGTGGGAATGGTGATGGTTGATACCAACTAAGGCTGGTGTGAGGAGGAAGCCAAGAGTTTGGTATGGCTACCAGAGGTTAAAAATGGGTACTCTTCTGCCCCCCCGAAGAAGGCTCCATGACCAGCACACAGCAGTTTGCTGAACTGAATTGGCCAGTCTAGAAAGGCAAGCCAGTTAACTTCAGTAGCTCAGAGGAGAGGTGACCTTCTCTGACCAGACAGTGGTCAGGGCTTCAAGGACAGGGAAGCTGGGCCAGAGCAGAGAGGCTGGTCTCTTTGCTGGAGGCCCCCAGCCAGAGGGAAGGAAGGACAGGGTGCAGTTGAAGCAGCCCCCACATTCTGCAGGACTTGGGCCAGATCCAAGCCTTGTGATCTGAGGTGAGGCCCAAATCCTCCCAAGACAGAGGGCGGAGGCAGCCTGTCAGGAGTCCTGGGCTGTGGCACAGCCTTTGCCCGCGGCCTCTCTGCATGGCCTCCCCTACTCAGACCACATGCAGAAGGAATGGTCACACAGGAAGCGTTTCCCTCTCTGGGGACCTCAGGGTTTCCTCATCTGTGGATCTGGCTGGGTCCCTCCCTGACCTGGGTGGGGGGGCACTTCTCCCCCTACCCTGTCCTCCCAGGTCCTTGGGAAACACGCAGGGAATTAGACTGCCCATTCTGACGGCGACGAGGGAAATCACATTGGTGCGCCAGAACCCAAGACTCAGTTCACTGATACCTAGCAGGTCCTTGGCCCGCAAAGGATCAGAGAATAGCAGAGCTGGGTGGGGACTTGGATTCTCCTTTTATGGAGACAGAAACAGAGGCCCAGAGAGGGTGGAGGCGTGTCCTAGTCACACAGCCAGGAGAACAAAGTCCCATCCCTCACCTGGCAAGCTACTGTGTGACACTGGTCCCATGAGAGCAGCCGGATGGCATCCATGGAGGCACTTTGTAACTGGAAGTTCTGTACAAACACTACTTGTTGTTTTAATCTGGCTCAGCCCCCTCATTTGGCCCGCTGCCTGGTTTCCATCTGCTGCCTGATTTTACTGTTTAGGCTCAGGGCCTCTCTTTCCCCTCTCTGGGTAGGGAGCCCACTGAATTTGGGGGAGGTGAGGCTAGAGGGTTTCTGGGTCTGCAGGCCAGAGCCAGGAAAGCTGCAGCCTGGCTGTGCAAAGTCTGGGGCCCCCAGGAGCCAGGAGACTCCAGGCCAAGCCCTGACAGGGAGGGGTGTACTTTGCCTCTACAAGGCTGATGAGATCAGCTTCACTCCTAGAAATAAACAAGTTTGGGGGGGTGGAGAGGGTACGGGTGTGACCAGCTGAAAAGGGCTGAGAATGGGTTTGGGAGCTGGCGGCTAGCATACGGGCAGGGGATTGGAAGTGAATGGGGGATATGGCATTGCATAAGCGTCTATAGGAATGAAGACTTCTAGAAGCTCTGATGTAGCAGGGACCCCAAGGGTAGCTGGCTAACCCCTCTGTTTACTTGCAGAGGCCCAGCAAGGGGAAGCAACTTGCCCAAGGCCACATAGCGAGTGATTCAGAAATGTTATGTACAATTGTGCAAGCTGTCTGGGGGTGAACTGGGATTGAAATGCAGTGGAGTTGATGAGAAGGGAGGTGGGAAAGCTGAGAAGGGCAGTGAGGGGTAAGGGGAGGTTTGGTACCTCAGAGGGCTCCCACTGGACAGCTCTCTCCAATGTCCTTTTCCCAGTCAGGCAGAACTCTGTTTTCCAGAGGAGAGGGTAGAGGCTGGACACAGGGCTTGCTTGGGGAGGGCCAGTCAATTTGGACTTCTCAGCTTGGGGCTCCCCAGACCCCTGTTCTCAAGTCAGGAAATTTTTCAGAGGCCCCCAGATCCCAGGGGGAAACTTGTTCAGGTCAGCCCAGCCCTGAGCATTTGTGAAGACTATAAAGAGACCTGCCCACTCCCTCTGCAGTGAGGATTCCCATGGTTTCTTTCTGGAAATGCTGAGAGAGGGGTTGAGCTGGGACATGGTGTTGGTGAAGGTGAAAGTCGTTCAGTTGTGTCCGATTCTTTGCGACCCTATGGACTGGGGCCCACCAGGCTCCTCTGTCCGTGGAGTTCTCCAGGCCAGAATACTGAAGTGGGTAGCCATTCCCTTCCCCCAGGAGATCTTCCCAACCAAGGAATCAAACTCAGGTCTCCTGCATTGCAGGCAGATTCTTTACCATCTGAGCCACCATGGAAGCCCCGGTGTTGGAGAGGATAGTGATAATAATAGCAGTAGCTCTAGTGGGTGTCACGCATCTTTATAAATGCTTTATGTGTTCATTTATTTAATCCTCATGAAATCACCATTCTTGTGACAAGGGCACATAGAAGGAGCCTATCCAAGGTCACATAGCTAGTTAACAAGAGAGCCAGAATTTGAGCCCAAATAGTCTGGCTCTGGAACCCCATTCTTAATCAGCACATGACTCAAGCTTCCAAGCCTCTCTCTGAGCCTCCATCTCCTCATCTGTGAAACAAGACCAAGAGAACATCCCTGGCTGGGAGCTCTGAGGGTCACAGGAGAGGCATTTTGTTTGCCTTGGCAGGCTCGAGATTGCAGACCAGTCTCCCTGACCCACCCCACTACCCTGTCCCCATGGCCTGCACCCTCAGCGACCCTCAAAGACTCTGGAAGCCCAGGCAGTGGCCAGGGAGAGTGTGGACCCTCCACATACTGAATTTCAGGGACCTGAGTGCTCTGCGGGCTCTCGTCCTCTGGGGTCTGCTCCCCTTAGTCCTTCTGGGAAGCTAGTAAAAGAGAAGGCCTGGGGGTGGCAGGTCCAGCTACCTGACCTGGGTGATGGTGATGCTGCCCCTTCTGTGAGGTCAGGGGCTGGGGCAGGCAGGCGGCTGTAATTAGAGCCGCCAATGATTCAGGCATTCCCTAGAGAGGAGGGAAGGCAACAGGAAGCCACAGAATCCCCATGTCGGCTGGGGCAGGCAGAGCTGGGATGGGAAGCATGCAGCTGGCAGACACCCATTCTGGGGGCCCAGAGGGTAAGGTCAAGGATCCAGGGATCCCATCTCCCCACCCAGCAGTGTCCTGGTTCTAAACACAAGGTGGACTCAACACATCTCATCACATGTGTAAGGAGGAGACACATCTGAGAAGACAGGGAACACAGCTTTGGAGTGCTGGTGAATTTCAGCCCCCATGACGCAAGCACCCATGCACGTGCGCACGTGCACACCCCAATAGATAAGGGAGGGGAGGAGTTTCTTGCCCTGAAACATATGGGGGGGCCCATCTGACTGCAAAACCCATGCCCTTCCTGTCCTCTCTCCGGAGGGAAGATGGCATGGTGTCCTGCGGTCTAGCAAAGCAGTGGGAGAAGCGTGGGGCTTCGGGGAAGGGTGGAGTGAGGAAGGGATGACGTGTGAGCAAGATGCTTGGAGCAGACACCAGAAAAGGCACAGCTTGTTTGAAACTGAGACTCTCAGGGGAGGAGATGGGATAAAGATAAGGGAACAAAACGTCAGGGTAAAGTGACTGTGCAATCAGGAGAGGCTTCCTGGAGGAGATGAATGTGGAGCAGAGCCAGGAAAGGGGCAGATGCCCCTGGGAGAGGAATGGCTGGTCATCAGGAAGGAGTAAGCATGGGGAGCAGGATGCCTGCTTCCCCAGAGCCAACACTAGGGTATCCCAGAGGAGGCGGGACATGTCATAGAGACACGGGGCTGCATCCTCCTCAGGGAAGGGACCACTTTATTCTAACTGCCACAAGGCACCAAAGGGATTGCAGAGGCCCCAAACCCCACCCAAGGAGGGTTAAGCAAACCGTTGCCAAGTCCACCACATCCAGCTGAGCAGTGTGTGTGTGTGTGTGTGTGTGTGTCCCTGCCTCCCCTTCTCCTTCCTCCCCACCTCCCAGGTATGAGGACGAGATCTCCAAGCGCACGGACATGGAGTTCACCTTCGTCCAGCTGAAGAAGGTAGCCTCCCAAGCTCACCCCATGGGCTCCTTCCTCAGGGACCCTCTGCCCTCTTTTGTTCAGGATCCCCAAACAGAGGCCCCACAGGCTGAGTCCCAAGACCACAGGCAGAGAGCTAAGCACATGTCCCCACCCTCCTCCAAGGCTCTGAGCCAGGTCTCCTCTGGGAATCTCCCCCATCGTATTCAGGAAGCAAAGTCCCCCTTACTGTACCCCTGCCCTGGGACCCCTCCATTCCTTTTCCCATCATTCACCACTGCTCCCACCCCCAGGACCTGGATGCAGAATGTCTTCGACGGACGGAACTGGAGACCAAGTTAAAAGGGCTGCAGAGCTTTGTGGAGCTGATGAAAAGCATCTATGAGCAGGTGAGAAGATGGGGCCAGGGTCCCGCTGAGCCAAAAGCCAACTGGTCCCCAGGTAAGGGATGCAGGGGAGGCAAAGGTATCCAGTGGGTCATGGAAACTTCAGCAGGCGCTCACGGTTGCTGGCCACAGATGCAACAATTTCCTAAACCCCTCGTGTGCTGCAGTCAATAACCCAACGTGTCCCCTTGTCACTCATCTCATGGAGCATGGCAGGTTCCCACAAAGCCTCTCTCAGGGAAGGCCCCACCTTCACGTGTTGGGGAGCACTGAGGGCATGAAGGGGGCCCAGGTACATCCAGGGAAGGGTCAGGAGGTGGCCTTGGAGCAGTGAACCAGCAGGCTTTGAACAGTAGCTCTTATTGAACTAATTTCTCTCTCATCCCTGCAGCTTAAATTGCAAACACCCACAGCTCTAGCTCTCATAGGCCTGCAATGCATCCTCCCCCACTTGGGGCTCATACAGGGAAGATTTATAGACAGATTCTCTGCTAATCAGACAATACGAACTTCTGCCAGACAAAAAAATGACTCAGGAAGGACTTCCCTGGTGGTCCAGAGGTTAAGACTCCTTGTTTTCACTGCAGGGGCCATGAGTTCAATCCCTAGTCAGGGAACTTAAGATCCCACAAGCCATATGGTATGGCCAAAAACAAACAAACAAAAAATCCCAGTCGCAGTAAATGCAGACAGAGGAGCCCCGGACACATTCTCATTTGTCCCTAGGCCCTCACTGTCCCTGGGGGGACAGTAGCCCATCAAGGCTTGTCCCACAGCCAGTGCCACCGGCAGATGAATTCTGGACTCTGCCCCTCGGCACCGTCTGCCTCCTGGGCTTCCTTTGGGATGTGTGTTCTCCTCTCTACATTCCCCATCTTCTCAGGGGTGAGGAGGCTAATGGGGTGATGCTTCAATTCAGCTACAAGCAGGTAGGACCATTACTGAGAGTGACAGGGCCCAGCAGCCTGTGTGCTGTAAGCCGCTGGTGCCAGGCTGTGGCAACGCAGCCCCGGGCAGAGCAGGGGTCAAAGTCACCACTGCAACCAGGAAGATCTGCAGGGGGCCTGAGGGGCTGCTGACCAGGGCTTCAGGGCCTCGCCCTGTGGAGAGGGAGATTGGGCCTCAAGGCTACGCATGGGCCTGAGACCTCTGTGCAGCCATGGGAGGGAGCAGAATAGAGGGAACCTCCCAACCCTTGCCAGCATTAGGGAGGCAGCCCTCATGGGCAGACCACCCTGAAACACATCTTGCCCCCGGCAGGGTCCTCCACAGCCAGCCCAAGCCCTGAGGGGCTCAGCAGGGCACCGTGCCCACTGAGTGGCTTGGGAAGTGGCTGAGAGCTTCCTCTGCCTACACTTACCAGGGCTGGTACCGCCCAGCAGACGTCAGCAGGGCCACAGTTTCAGGGCCTCCAGTCCATCCTGCTCGCCAACATCTCAAGGAGCCCAGGGCCAGGCGGAGGCCCTACAAGTGTAGAGACATAGCTGAGGAAAGCTGGGCATAGCCAGCCATATACCTGAGCATTGAGGAGACACACCTGCTGAACTTCTGGGCCACGCCCCACAGCCAGGCTGCTGACTCCATTTGGACTTGGCAGCCCTTGGGCCCCAATCCTGACTCTACCTTTTTTTTTTCCCACCATTTCTGTGACTTGAGGCAAGTTATTTCGCCTCTCTGTGCCTCACTTTCCTCATCTGTTAAATGGGAAGAGTGATAGTAGCAGGTTCATCATGCTGTGATGGGGTAAATCACTTAACAAATGTTTATGGCATGCCTGCTAGGTGCCAGGCACTGACCTCACAGCTGTGAGCCAGGCGGGCCAGTTTCCTGGCTTCAGGAGAGCACAATTTAGCTAAGAGGGCACAGGTGATAGGCTAATAAACACATCTGGACAAGATCATTTTGGAGGGGAAAAGTTGCTGGTATGCAAAGAAACTGGGCTATGCCCTAGTGCTAAAGGGGTTGGGGGCCATGTGTCTCTGAGGAGGCCCAAGAGAGTGAAGCCCCAACCTGGAAAGATCCAACTCAAAAAAAAAAAAAAGATCCAACTCAGCAGAGACTTGAAAAGGCTTCAGCAGAAGGAAGGACTGTGTGAAACACCTGAGATGGGAATAATGTGATCCTGGGAGGGAGAGAAAGTGGCAGCTGTGGCTAAGACAGAGTGGGCAAGGGCCAGGTCGTGCAGGGCCTGAGGCCTAGGATGGGGTGTGGACATTATTCTAAGCAGGATGGGCAGCCCTTGGTGGAGACGGAGGCGGGGTGCTGTTGGAGGGCTGCTATGGAGAAGGGGCCACAATGAATGCAAGAGTGCATGATTACACATGTGTACACATGCAGTGATTCAGTCATGTCCGACTCTTTGTGACTCCAATGACTGTAGTCCGCTAGGCTCCTCTGTCCATGGGATTCTCCAGGCAAGAATACTGGAGTTGGTTGCTGGGCCCTCCTCCAGGGGATCTTCCTGACCCAATTGTTACGTACACATTCTATTCTATTCTATTATATCATATCACATTGTACTTATACTATATTATATTGATACTACCATATTATATTGATACTATCATATATTATAACATGTATGTAATATAGTATATATATAGTATATATTATTATATAATATGCATTACATATAATGTGTAATAATAAAATATTATTTTCTATATTGTATACTATATAATCATATTTTATTATTTTATTTATAATATATTAATATAATATAATAATAAGTTAATTAAAATAATAAAATATGATTATATAGTATATAATGTATAAAATAATATTTTATTATTATTACACATTATATAATGCATATATATACTATTATATATAATAATAGCAGTTATTATTGTTTTGGAAGACAGCGAGGTGGCACGTTGGTGTTGGGACATGAGGTTTGAGTTTCCTTCCATGTACCTCTGCAGGCTGAGAGGGCAACATTGACCCATAAAGATTCCCCATACCAATGGGTCTCTAAGCTGGCCTGCCTAGTAGAATATAATGCAAGCCACATAAGTAATTGTAAGTTTTCCAGGAGCCACATTTTTTTAAAAAGTGAAGAAACAAAAAAAATAATTTTAATATATTCTATTAGGCCAGCATATCAAAAATATGACTATTCAACAAGTAATCATTATAAAAAATGAATGGGCTATTTCACACACATTTTCCCATTGTAAGTCTTCAAAATCTGGTGTGTATTTTACACCTCCGGCTCATCTCAGTTCTGACTGGCCACATTTCAAGTGCTCACAACCACACAGGGCTAGTGGCTTCCACATCGGACAGAGCAGGTCCAAGTAAAGAAAGCTGCCAGCCTTGCCACCGCGGGTGGAAGAAAAACATGGTGGGATGTGAGTAGCCCCAGGAGGGCCAGGCACTAGTCTCAACTTTGGAGTAGATACCAAAAATGCATTACTGTATAGCCCGCCCCTGGGTCCCAGGAAACAGCCCTCCCCTCTCCCCAAGACACACATGCACACACTCAGGTCAGGATATTTATGGAAAGCCTTTCCCAGAAGCCAATAGCTATAGGCTGCTCAGGGCCTCATCTACACATTGCAACCACTTGAGCAATATGCCTTCCCCTCACCTCCAGGGATGCCGACTGGTGACAGCACCCTGGGGCTCCCACTGCCCCTCAGCTTCCAGGAATCACCCCAGCTCCCAAGTGCACTGGGGCCTGGCTGCATCCAGCCAGCAAGCCACCTGCCTCACCTGCAAACTGGTTCCAGGGAGGTTAGCTATGGAATCTACTGACAAGCCCCTGCAGCCAGCACATCTCCCGGGATGCTGAGCCCTACAAAAAGGACCTGGCATGTCTAAGTGCCAGCCTTCCTGGTGCCCCAGGAGGCCACTCCAGGAACAGGCTGTTCAAGCCCTGGACACTTCCTCCCAGCTCCATCACGTTTTCCAGTCACACCAATAGTTTCCCAGCTGTTGTTTATTGAGCACCTACTATATTCCAGGCACCAGGCTGAGTGCTCTCCAGATGTAATCTCATTTAATCTTTCCAATAAACCTATAATGTAGGGAAAATTGTTAGGAGAGCACAGACTTTGGAGCAGCTTGGATTTGAATCCTGGCTCCATGATTATATGGACTTGAGCCGGTTCCTTTATTTCTCAATGCCTCAATTTCCTCATCTGTAAAATGGGGAGGACAATAGTACCTAGCTCACTGGCCTGTTGTGAGGATTTATTTTGCTAGTATATCCTAAAGCACTTAGAACAGTGTCTGGCACATGGTGAGTATTTAATAAGTGTCAGCTGATTTCAATTCCATAATCATACCCATTTTTCAAATGAGAAAACTGAGGCTCAGCTAAGTTTGAAGACTTGGCCAGGGTTAACCCAGCTAATAAGAGGTGACATTATTCAGAGCCCAGTGCCGTTGAACACTACATTTTACTGGGCAGTACTGTTACCTCTCAGTCACCATATTCCCTGACCTGGGGGGTCACGATGACAATAGTCACACATATGGCGGCCTCCTCAGACTCTGGCTCCTAAGAAAAGCTCTAAACTTGAATCAGCTTGATTCTTGCCAGCTTGGAGATGCACATCCTCTCCAGCACCCCCCCACCCACACCCCGCTACGATGGCAATTCCACACCACACAAGTCAGCATTGTTATGCCCTCTGCAGCCCGGCAGGGCCAGCGTGTCTGAACAGGTCTGCAGATGATCCAAGCCCTCCACTTCCTGCTTCTGTTTACCATGCTCATGCTTACACTGGCTCTTTCCAGAAAGGACCTGAGGCTGCCCCATCAGCCGGGTTTCGCCCATCCTTTTGCTGCAATAGTGCCCTGCGCTCTGACAGTGCCCTGGCTTTCTCCTTGCCCATAACAAATGCCACCTTAAGCCTGGGGAAGAAGTGTCCCTGGAGAACTTTGTCTGAAACACCCCCATGCCTGCCAGCCCCCAGCACATGGTGACCGAGAAGGCCCCAAGCTGTATCTCTGAAACTGGTTTGCCGCCAAGCCCCAGCTGGGATGTCAGTTCCATCTGGAAAATGTCAATCTCCAGTGAGGACCCAGGGAGCAGAGGTGGAGCATGAGTCTGTATTCTGGCAGGGGCTGGGGCCACCCTCTGCTCTTGCTCAGAGATCTGTTAGATGTGTTTGAAGATCGATCAAAACCCTTCATCAGGAGACCTGCTAAAGGACAGCTGGCCACTGAACTCAGGGTCCCACCAGCTCCAGGGTGGAGACGGGTGGCCCGCCACTGCTCAAGCTTCCTTTTCCGGGAGGTGATCCCAATCACCAGGGATGCTAGTGGGAAGGGTCAGGTGGCGAGCAGACAGGTAAAGGGTGGTCTTCCTCTGCAGGCCTCGCAGCTGCCCACCCCCGCAGTCTCCAGCCACAGAGACACAAGCCGCAGGTCAGAAGTAGCAGCCTCTGCAGGTCTAGACTCCAAAGGTTCAGCCACAGCCTCTTGGAGCAAAAAGACAGATGAGGGTCAGGAGGGGGGCCCAGAGTCAGAAACCAAGATTGGAATGCAGTCATGAGCCAAAAACAGAACATGCATCTGAGCAGGCCTCCTGATCCAATTGCCCCTTTTCAGGAAATACAGAAGCCAAAGGAGCAGGCTGAACACCAGCACGCGGGGCAATCAGGAAGATCAGACTACAGTCAAACAACCTGCGGTTTTCAATAAGAAAAAGACAGGGGGAAATAAGAGAGACAGAGAGATGAAGAGACTATCTACAGAATAAGAGAGAGATATGAACCAATGGCGGTGCAGGAATCGTGTTTGGATCCTGAATCAAACAAAAAAAGATCTTTTTTTAGTTTTCTTTAATTTTATATATTTTTTAAATTTTATATAGGGCTTCCCTAGTGGCTAAGTGGTAAAGAATCTACCTGCAATGCAGGAGACCCAGGGAAGATCCCCTGGAGAAGGGCATGGCAACCCACTCCAGTATACTTGCCAGGAGAGTTCCATGGACAGAAGAGCCTGGTGCCTACAGTCCATGGGGCAGCAAAGAGTCAGACAGGACTGAGCGACTAACACACACACACACACACACAAACATATACACGTGTGTAAAATGAGAGCACGGACCAAATCTTGATGACTGAAGTAAGGGTCGAGGATGAACTGTGAACACCAGCAGTAGTAACTATGCCATCTGTATCCCGCCCCTCCCTCCCCTAGCTGAGCCCACCACGCCTCCCTGGGTGCCTGGCCCCTCTCTCTGCCTGTCAGGCTCCTCAGTCACCTGACTCACTCTGTACAATGCTGGCCACGGACACTCTGCTTACACCCACTCACTCCTCCTTTCCACCCGGGGCCCCGCCCAGGCCCGAGCTACTGATCAGCACCTCCAGGAGAAGCAGCCCAGGGCCCTAGAGGTGACACCTTGCAGCCCTTCCAAAGACCCCTGTCCCCACTGGCTTTGCTACACACCTCCGAGCCTTCACTCTGGAAAGCTATCAGACTGCAGGGCATGCCAGAAGCAGATGTGGGCTTCAGCTCCCGTCCCTGCCCCTCTAAGGGAGCTTAGCAGGAGCAGCAAAGCTCTGGGTCCAGCCCCGCCCTCACAGATGTTTCCATTGACTCTGGGTGCCGCAGCTTCTTCCCTGTCTGTAATCTGGGGCTGACCATCGTGCCAGCCTGGTAAGGATGAGACGTGGATGTGCCTGGAAAGCACAGCACACACACCGCCTGGTCTCTCAGGAGCCCCCAGGGAAATGGGACGTTTTACCACTTCCAGGGGTCTCTGAGGACACAGGCTGGCATTTTCTAGGCAAAGAGGAGGACAGAGAGGAGGGGAAAGAAGGATCCCAAAGGACAGCAAGAAGACAAAGATACTGAGGTTAAATCCTGTCGTCGTAGCTGGGCAAGCCCTTCAGCTAGACAGGGAGGGGCAGTGAGTCTCCAGGGTGACTGGGAAGTCACTTGGGCCTCCGCTGCTGGCGGGAGAGCAGGGCTGCATGATCGTCAGCCTCTGGTCCCCTCCTGCCCTCATCACTCACGGGCTTCCATTCCCACATGCACTCAGCAGAGACACTCCTCTGCCCGATACGGAGGCCTGGAGGTGAAAATGCCTCAGCCAGGCCCTCAGCTCCCGTCCTGGGAGGGATGGGGTGGGGGAGGCCAAGCTGCACAGCGCTGAGCCTAATGATAGAATGCCCTCAGGCCCGGACGTCCTGGGCCCTTTCCTCCTCTGCCTGGAGGAAGGAGGCCCACCCTGGGAGCATACAACAGTGTGTGTGTTGCGGGGGGCGGGCAGGGGGCGGATGGAGGGAACTGAAGAGGAATAAGGCTTGCAGGTGGGCCTCCAGAGCCAAGGGTCCCTCCCTGCCAAATCAGAGAGGAAAACCGACAGGTGGGTGAGTTGGGAGTTGGGGGGACTGCTTCTCAAGAGTGCAAGCTCCTGCAGAGGCAGGACAGGGGGAAGTTTGTCCTCTGATCATCCCTCCAGGGAGACAGAGAGAAACCTGCCCTCCACCCACCAGGGAACAAAGAGACTATGAGGACTATGGCTGAGGGTCTGGGCCCCCCCACCAGCCCTGAGCCCCCATGTCTGTGCCCCATCAGGAGCTGAAGGACCTGGCAGCCCAGTTGAAGGATGTGTCGGTGACCGTGGGTATGGACAGCCGCTGCCACATTGACCTGAGCGGCATCGTGGAGGAAGTGAAGGCCCAATATGATGCCATCGCGGCTCGCAGCCTGGAGGAGGCCGAGGCGTACTCCCGGAGCCAGGTTCGGGGCTGGCAGGCAGGCTGGGGGGATGCAACCAGGGCAAGATGGGCAGCAGCAGAGATGGCTAAGGCCGCCTGCAGCTCTTGGTGCTAAGAGGCCAGGAGAGATGAATGGGGAGACACGGGGGCGATGGAGCCCACAGCAGTGAGTTCACAGGCAGGGACTGAGAATGTGAGAGCCCAGCGATGTGCCAGGCCACAGGGGTGACGGGGACAGGGGCAAGCCATGGTCTGCACCCTTCAGAGGCTCATGGCGGTGGTTCCACCCAGTGACTCCAGTCCAGGTGTGGGCACGGCCCGTGGGGCTCAGTCTAAGGCAGCCAAGAGAAGGATCCTGAGACGGACATGGTGGGGGCAGGAGCCGGGAAGGGGGGGAGACGCTGGCCTGGGAGTGGTGAGCCACAGAGGAGGGGATGAAGCCAAGGGTGAGGAAAAAGGAGGGGCCAGGGGTCCTGGGGGGACACAGTGAGCTCCCCTGACTGCCACCCACTCCCCGGCCTCCAGCTGGAGGAACGGGCCGCCTGCTCGGCCGAGTTTGGGAACAGCCTCCAGAGCAGCCGCAGTGAGATCGCTGACCTCAATGTGCGCATCCAGAAGCTCCGATCGCAGATCCTCTCCATCAAGAGCCACGTGAGTGTCCGGAGGACCCACCTGGGCTGGAGCAGCGCCAAGTGCGGGACACATGCTCTCTCATACCCTTCACACGCACACAGACACACACGCTCACACAGACTGTGTCCATGTGAGCCCTGGCGTTGTGACCCTGGACAGGTCACTTAGCATCCCTGTGCCTCAATTTCCTCATCTGTCCTTAGACGGCTCTGAGGACCACATGAACTTGGCCAGTAAAAGTGCTCTGTAAACTGGCCAGGGCTGTTGGAACATTGGAGGGTCCCCTACACACACACCTAGAGCCCACCCCCTCCACCCACGTCTCCCACCAACTCTATGGAGAGAAGCGAAGGGAAGCACAAGCCCCAGCTTCCACACAGGATGAGCCTTCAGAGAAGTGCCATCCTGGAAGGACAGCTGAGACAGTCTCCTTCAGAGCCCTGCCATATTTGGTAGCCTTGGGAAAGTGTCTCCTTAGATCTAACTGAACGGCCTCTTGCTGCGATGCACTCCATTACTATGCTCTGGGACACCGTGCCAAGTCCTCCCTCCCCACGCACACTCCCACCAAGGACGGAGGTGGGCTCCTGGCCCTGACCCGCTCTCTCCCTCCCTCCTTGCTCGCTGACCCCCCTTTCTCTCTGTCCTCCCAAACTTTCAGTGCCTGAAACTGGAGGAGAATATCAAGGTGGCCGAGGAACAGGGTGAGCTGGCCTTTCAGGATGCCAAGGCCAAGTTAGCCCAGCTGGAGGAGGCCCTGCAGCAGGCCAAGAAGGACATGGCGCGGCAGCTGCGTGAATACCAGGAGCTCATGAACACCAAGCTGGCCCTGGACATCGAGATCGCCACCTACCGCAAGCTGATGGAAGGCGAGGAGAGCCGGTGAGGAGCAGGGCCAGCGGAGTGAGCCTGGGAGAGGGGGAGGACTGGAAGCCCCACAGGAAGCCAGTACCACCCCCTCTCCCCACCGGCGTGATACTGTGAGCCTAGCAGGCCTGGGTTCATGTCCTGGCTCAGCCACTTACAAACTGGAGCTTCAGTCCAGTTTACTCAATTCTCAGTTTTCCTGTCTGGAAAATGGACTGATCATAAGTATGCCTCACCTGTGCATACAATCCCGTGTGCAAATACCTGCCACCAATCAGTGCTCAGCAAATGATAGCCATTCATGCAGGGGAGAGGGGACAGAGCTGGCTAGCCAAAGTCACACAGCAGGGCAGCCCAGAGCTGGGAGGCACAGCCAAGAATTGGCCTCCGCCTGCCAAGCCCCAGGCCTCCAATCCCAGGGGAACTGAGCCACAGGTTCCCTTCACATCCCACCATCTCTTCCTCCCACAGGATGGACATGCCCTCAGCCACCATGGTCAGCGCAGTACCGGCCAGATACAGAACAGGTGAGCCTGCTTGCCCCAAGAACCCAGGTGGGAGGGGGACAGTGGGGGGATCATGGCCCTAAAGGCATGATATTAAATGCCTCCCAAACCTCCAGCCCCTACCCTGCCCCACCCCTTATGTTCCCTGTAGCTGTCTCCAAGTCCGGCCTCTCAAGAGCTCCCTCTCGGAAAAAGAAGAACAGGAAAGGCCCTGTGATCAAAATCACCGAAATGTCAGAAAAGTTCCTCTCGCAGGAGTCAGAGGTCTCAGAGTAAGGCCGCTGTACTCTGAGCTCCATACTCAGGAGCCCCAGGTCACTCCCCTGCAGCAGCAAGGACATAAACTAGATTCAAGAAAGCAGCTTGGAGCCTCTAGGTTGGGAAGGGAGGCAAACCTGATCCTGAATGGAGAAGAGGGTTGAAAACAGTGACTGCTTTTTTGTGGGAATGGGACAGGACTGTCACCAGCTACTCAAAGTCACTCGGCTCCATATCAATATCTCACAATCCACCCTTCCAGTATCTGGCCAGAGGTCTTCCTGCCGGGGTAAATTGGAACTGGGGTTTTGCCTCCACCTCCTTGCTCCTCGCACAACAGGGGGCTCTAACCAAGCTGCCTTTGACCCTTTGCCCAACCCTTGCCCTAAACTCACATCCCAAGTCTTGCCTTGCCTCTGACTAGGAACCAAAGTGACTGCTGTCACTCCCCTACCCCCAGCTAGCCTCAAACCAGGGGCTGACGGGGACTACGTGGGCACCCTCCAGTATCCAGAGTTCCTCAGGAGGCACCTGGCTTTCCTGCACCAGCTGGGCTTCCCGGAGACCTGACAGTATTAGGGAGTGAGGGGAGGAGGCTCCCTGGGTGTTTGGGACCTGAGCCCAGAACTCTGAGATCAGCCCAGACACCCATGCCCCTCCCCTCCTCCTGTGAGTCCCTCCCAGCAGGTCACGGTCAGAACTGGACAGCTGTCCAGCCAGCTCCCAAGCACCTCTTCTAGAAGTTTTTCTTGCCATGACAAACTCCCTGATGGGGACAGTGGGAAGTGGGGGAGACAGGGCAGGAGAACTGGACCCTCCTTTCTCCTTTCTGTCATCCTGGGATTCCCCACCCTGCCTGGGGTCTGAGCTCTCTGCCTCCCACCCAGATGCTTCTCAGACTGAAACCTGGTTTGGGTATGCACCAGGCCCTGGAGACTCCTCTCGCCACCCCTGCCATGAAACCCCAGGCCCACTTCCCATGAATCCCACTCCTGAGGGTCTCCGTCCCCTCCATCAGGCCAAGCAGCCTGGCCCTCCCCTCCTCTGCACCCACACTTATGGATCAGAGGTCCTTCCCTTCTTCCTCCTCCACGTCTGCCCCTCTGCTGCCAGCAGGGTCATGAAGAAGGCACTGTCCACTCAGGTCTGGGAACTTCTGAGCCCTTGAGGTCAGGTTGGGGGGCCCCAATGACTAACTAAAGAGAAATTCTGCAGCAGCGATCCAACAAGAAGGTTTGGGGCTTAGAGGAACGCTCCTCTTTCATCCTCTTGGCTCTCACCTTCAAGGCCTTACAGGGAATCTGGCAGCTCCACTTTCCCACTCCGTAAGCCACCTTCTCTTCCTCCCTTTCCTCTCCCTACTTCCCCCTTGCCTACCTCCCCCTTGCCTCACCTCCTCTGCAGGATCCAGTCTGATTCATTCATCTCATTTTCCAGGACAGGGTGGCCCAAGGCCCCGGCCTCCTCCAGGCCTGTTGGGGGCGCTGAAGAGCTACTGACGCTCAGGCTTGAGAGAACTCAGACATATACTTATCCCTCAAGTTTCAAAAGGGTGCTGATTGCTGCTTTTTCTCCACCTATTTATTGGTTTCCATGGGAGCAAATCCTCAATGGGGATATACGATATTAAAAGTATATATATTATTTTTTCATAACTTATATAGCTTTTAACTTATTGCTTCCCTTCCTGTTTCTGCATAATCAATGCTATATATTATACTATCTGGAGAGACAGCACGTGTTCCAGCCAACCCACCCAGCTGGCTGACTTCTTGGGGTAATGCCCCCTTCTCCCTGCAAAGGGATGAAATAAAGTGCTGAGATTGTTCATGGATAGAGCTGTGTGTCTGTCTGCTTTTATATCACCTCTCAGGATTGGTCAGTCATTGGTCAAACAGGTTAACCATAAGACTTTGGAAATCCTCCAGTTATGGGAAAGCGAGTCCAGGGACTTAGTTATACCTTCAGACCAGTGCAACTCAGCCATGGAAAATTTCTCCTGCCCTGCCATCCTACAAGGAGGCTATACCAGTGTTGACCCATGTTCCAGTACCTCCCAGTATGCCCAGGAACCATGTGACCACCTCAGCAAGCACAGACATGGGGCATTCCCCACGTGGTGGCGGATTCCCTCTGAAGCCCTTCTGCCCGATTGTGCGGGTTGGCACAGCCCAGAATATATTCTGATAGGTACAGGCCTAATCCTGCAAAATCAAATTCTAGATCAGCAATAAGGATCGAGGGCCTTCTCCAAGCCCAGCCCTGCAATAAAACACCTACAAGTGCTCCCCACCCTTCCACCTGGAGAAACTCACTATCAGGACAAGAGAGGCACTCTCTGCTAAAGTCTGGACTTTTCTCTCCAAGTGCAGAAGGCAGAGAGGAGAGGGGCTTGCTCAGGGAACTCAGGAATCGGAACAGGAAGAAGAGGTGTCTCAAGGGCAGGAATTTTGAGGGTGAAGTAGGGCCTTTGAAGCATTTGTGTCCTGGCTCACCCACTCACTGGAATGAGATAAGTGGAACTTCAGTTTTCCCATCTGTAAAATGGAACACACAGCTTCCCTATTTACCTAAAAGGATGTTTGGGGATCTGACAAGGTACCTGGGCTCATTCCTACCAGGAGTAGCACATCTTGCTACAGGACTCTGAACTGTAACAGCTCAACAAGAATAAAGGATTATTAGTGATGTCGTTATTGTTATTACTGCAGAGATTATGGACTAAAGACAACAGACTAGTTGGGAAACTAAAATCAGGCCTGGAGCTGGCTCTTTCAGGGCACAGCATAACTATGCCCCAGGGCTGAAAGACTAGACACCTCCACTCAGGGTTTATCCATTCTCCTGGGCTCTGCTCTCAAAACTCAGAAGAAATGATGAACAAACCCCATTCCTATACAGGAAAGTCCTGCAACTGAGCCCAGCTCTCTACTTAGATTATCTTTGTTTTCTATTCTATTAACTCCTGAATTATGAATTTCTGAACACTAATTTGAATTTCTGACACTGAGTTCATAATAAATATTACATTTTAAAAACCTATTTGTTATTTATTTTCCTTTGCTTTCTTTGAATTTATCAGCTTTCAACTTCTTGAGTTGAATGTTTTAACTTTCCATCTTTCTTTTTTTTCAATATAAGATTCTCTAAAGACCATAAATTTCCTTTTACGTACTATTTTGAATGCTTCATATCTAGCATTTTTTATTAGCCTTTAGTTAAAACAATTTTATTCTTTGACTCATAAGCTGTTAAGAAAGCTCTGCACATAAGGGTCACTCATTTCACAAACATTTATGAATACATACTTAAATCCAGCAGAATTCATCTCTGAATCCTAGCCTCCCTAATCCTCTACTTTAGCAGTGCTTCCTTGCCTCTTTTTGTGCCCTTTATCCTCTAAACTCCTTGCGGGCAGGGACTGTATCCCATTACCTCCCCAGGGCCTTGCACAGTGCCCAGCCCAGAGCGTGTTGTCAGTCAAAGTAAAATTAAAGAAAGAATAAATGAATGGTGTACCTCCCAACTTAGGTCTCCTAGTCTAAAAGTCCCATGAAGGGGAGGGCGTGTCTCCTCGGACTCTGTCCCAGGTGTCAATGCAAGGCCTGGCCTGTTGGAGCACTGTGACTATGCGGAGAGAGAGAGGGGGGAGGGAGAGAGAAAGAAAGAGGGAGAGAAGGGAGGGAAAGAAACTATGACCTCCCTATCCAAGAAGCTCTCCTGCCCCTTTCCTGCTGGCAGATCCTAACTAGTTGTCAGGAAGTCTGGAGCCCGATTCCCCTTCCTCATGAGAGCTCCCTCCTCCTCCTTCCCACTCCTGGCCTCTGGAGTGAATCAATGAACACGGGGCCAAGGGCACCAGCCCTGTTCTGAGTACAACGACAAAAATAAGCCCCTCTGTGGGCTTGGCTCTTTCTTCTCCTTGATCTCTAGTCCTCCCAAACACTGGTGAGACGAGCAGGATGGGTATAATTAGCAGAAGCCCAGAGAGGCCAAGCACTGTCAGTCTGGTCACCCAGCAGGTAAAAGCAAGCACGTTGGTTCACCGGAACCATTGCTCACGTCTAGGCTGCCCGCCACACAGACGCAAAGCAGCCAAGGCCGGGACTTGGTGAAGTGGATACTGAAGGCCCCCACCTTCAAACTCAAAGGGTGCTGGGGCTGAGTGGGCACCCAACAGCTGGAGCCCAGCCTGAGTCCCCAGGCTCAGCATGAAAGATTAGGGCTCAGGGGTCTCAGGCCAGGACTGCCAAGTGAGTGCCCTGCTGATTCCAGAGAAATCTTCCTCTAAGAGGCTCTGGGGCCCAGAGACCAAGGCAGGCTCTGTGTGCTGAAAGTTGGCAGCGTGACCTCCCCTCCTGCCTCTTCTGGTCTATTAAGACCTGAGGAAAAATAGCTGGAAGGGAGGTAGTCCCTGTGTTTGGGAAACTCCAGAGCCTGATGGTGGAGGGGAGGCAGGAAGTGCCTCACACAGAAACAGAGACAGATAGAACCAAAGATACCTGGGCAGAGCTCAAGACCTCAGCACTGGGGTCTGTCGAGCAGCTGGGGGCCTTAGTCAAAGAGGGCTTCCTGGAGGAGGGAGTGTCTGGGCTGGCAAAGAAGAAGGAAGTGGAAATGGCCTGGGGTAGGGAATGGAGCAGATTGCTCAGCCTCTGGCCAGAGCAGAGAGCAGACTGTAAGTGCCAGGCTGAGCAGAGGAATGAGCAAAACTACGGGTGCACAAGTCATAATGGGGGGGTAACCCCTGTAACCCGCAGTAACCCCCTGTAACCAGGAGATAAGCTAACAGGTGCCAGCACTGTGTTTTTTTCAGTTGTGCATCCCAGCATCTAGCAGGGTGCCGAGCACTCCGTCAGCGCTTACTAAATGCTGAGTAAATGAATGAAGTCATGAATGGCAGATGACTACAGCTACTGAGGGATGCAAGACTGACTCATTGTGGAGGACTTTATGAGCATCTGCTATGTGCTGCCCCTGTACTGGGGACAGGAGGGAAGAGTGGGGTATAAGGGGGTATAGAGGGGTCCTTGCCCTCCAGGGAATTCTGGCTCCTGCCCAGGATCCAACTCATGGTCCCCTGTAGTGCCCAAGTCCCCTTTGTTGTGGCCAACCGTGTGATCTCTGTGGGACCCTGGGGAGGCACTGTCCCCTCTCTGGAGTTGATTCTTCATCTGCAGAACAAAGGAGCAGATGAGTGCTCCAGCAGGTCACCCCTTGATGATCCCCTTCTGCTCATCCCTTCCCTACTCATCTCAAGTCCCTGGGCAACATGCCCTCCTTGGAGGCAGCAGGAGAGAAATTGAGACGTGGCGAGTAGAGCAAATCCTAGTTCTTGCTGTGTGATCTTGGGCAACCTCCAAGAGACTGAGTACCTGCCTCACAGATCTGGTGTGAAGTTTTAAAGAGATGACGCATGATAAAAGAACGGGGCCTGACACATGCTAAATGCTTTAAAATAAAAATAATAGTGTTAGGGGAAACATGACACTGTCCACCCTGGCCAGCCACCATAATAACCATTGGTATGAGTTAGTTTACTACCGGAGATCTTGGTAAGGAACACGGAATTAACAAGCCACCAGGGACCAGAAGAATTTGGGAAAGGTCAAGAGGAGACAGTTCACATGTTCCACATGTTCTCCTAGAATCCTCCTCACTGGAACCTATCTTGGCTGAGTGATGTGCGTGCCACCACCAGGAAGGACCCTGGGTCACAATGATTGGCTAAAGGCAACCTGGAAAATAATCCAATCACCATAAAACCCGAGACTGCCAGCCACAGGGCAGAACAGTCCTCTGGTTTCCCTTACCCTCCTCCTCTCCATCCTGGCCAGCGACCCTTCCCAATAAATTCTCTTGCTGTGTCAGCTCATGTGTCTTCTTGGACAGTTCGTTTCCTAGTGTTAGACAAGAGCTCACTCTAGGGCCCCGAAAGGGGTCCCCCTTTCCTGCAACAATAGCAAATATGCTAATTGTGAGAGCCTTCCCCTTAGCCCACTGTAACTGGAACTCGGCCAGGAGTGGTTAGGCAAGGGTCTGCACATCGGCCCAGCCTCACCTGCATCTCCCTCTCCTATTCCCAGCCCCTCCAAGGAGAGGCCAGGGCTCAGAGATCTGTTTGGGGGCACTGGGGATTACAGAAGGTAAGGGAAGTGACCCAACCCGGTTCCCTGGGAAAACTGACCGCCCAAGTTAACACTAGGGGAAAGGTCAGCCGCCAGCTTGCGCGCACCTCAGCAACCACTGCCCTCTACTGGCCGCGGCGAGATCAGCACTTCTAAGGAGCCGGAGCCACGCACAGAGGCTTCCCTCCCCCAGGGAGGGTGGGGCGGGAAGAAGGGAGGCGGGACTACTTATACCAAATGTCAGGCCTCTGCTCGGAGGCTCCCAGGGCTAAACCCTCAGAGCTGGGGCCACAAACTAAGCCATCTCTTCTCTTCGCCGCCACTCCCTCAATCATCACCCACAAGGGCAGGCTTCCACTGAGGAGCTGTCACAGCCCACAAGCCCCAGAGACCCTGACCCCACCTGGAATACTCACCCGCTAGGTCTGGCTCCTTCTCATTTGTCAAGTCAAACATCACCTCTGCAGAAAGCCCTGCCCATTGAAAATAGCCCCTATCCCCTACCACTGCCACCCTACTTTTAATTTTCTATTTCATTATTACCCTGTCTTGTTTTCTTCCTAGTGTTTAGGACAACTTGCTTTGTCTTGTTGATTTTCCTTTCTTTAATGTATCAGCTGGGATTCTGGTCAGGAAACCAGACTAGGCATTTCACGGGCAGGATTCAATGCAAAGAACTGAAAGCATATGTACTGAAGGTGTAAAGAAAAAAGCAAGAAAGCTGAAGTGCAGTGAGTCCCTGGCATTTGTTTGTATACGAGTTTCATTCCAAGACCAGGTTCATAAGTCCAATTTGTTCGTAAGTTCAACTGGACTTAGTTGAGCCTAGTTACTCAACTAACACAATTGGCTATATAGTACTGTACTCTAATAGGTTTATAATACTTTTCACACTAACAATACATACATAAAAAACAAACCAAAAAAAATAAAACATTTTTAATCTTACAGTACAGTACCTTGAAAAATACAGTATTACAGTACAACAGCTGCATACAGGGGCCAGCATGCACGTTTGCATCTTTTGAAAGTCCGCAACTTGAAGGTTCGTATATAGGGGACTTACTGTCCTTGTTGTTTAGACACTCAGTCACGCCCAACTTTTTGCGACCCCATAGACTATAGCCCACCAGGTTCCTCTGTCCATGGGATTCTCCAGGCAAGAATACTGGAGTGGGTTTCCATTTCCTTCTAGAGATAAGTAAACACAGATTCAACACCATCCCTAGGGCTGAAAGGTTGGCCGTACTCAAACCCAAGAGCTCAAGTGAGGGCCCCAGAGGCTGGTTCTTGGACATGGGGCATGGAATGGACAGGTGAAATGTTTCCCTTCCACTGGGAACAGTTGGAACTTAAAGACCAGGCTATTGTTCCGACAAGGTGGTTGGGGCCTATGTTGGCTTCCAGAAGGTGTACTGCATGTGCGACCCAGTGGAGAATGTGTAACCCTACAAGCCCCCTGCTGGGAACCCTCTGTTCAGAAACACAGACATTTCCCAAAAATAAACAAGTGAGGCATATCAAACTAAAAAGTTTCTGCACAGCAAAAGAAACCATCAACAAAATGAAAAGGCAACTTATGGAATGAGAGAAAATATTTGCAAATCATATCTTTGTTAAGAGGTTAATATCTGAATTATCAATATATAAAGAATTCATATAAACTCAATAGCAAATAACAGCAATAACTAAGAAGGACCTATTATACAGCACAGCGAACTCTACTCAATGCTCTGTAATGGCATATAAGGAGAAAAAATCTTAAAAAGAGTGGACATATGTATAACAGATTCACTTTGCTATACACCTGAAATTAACACAGCATTGTAAATCAACTATACCCCAATAAGATTTTTTATTAGCAAATAACAACAACAATAATAATCCAATTAAAAATGAGCAGAGGAACTGAAGAGGCACTTTTCCAAAGAAAACATTCAGATGGCCAACATGCACGTGAAAAGATGTTCAGCATCACTCATCATCAGGGAAACGCAAATCAAAACCACAATGAGGTAGCATCTCACACCTGCCTGAATGGCTATCATCAGAAAGACGGCAAGTGTTGGTAAGGAAGTGGAGAAAAAGGAAAACTTGTGCATTGTCTGTGAGAATGTAAATTGGTGCAGCCACTGTAGAAAACAGATTGGAAGTTTCTCCAAAATTAAAAATAGACCTTCCGCATGATCCACTTCTGAGTATTTATCTGAAGGAAACAAAATCACTATCTTGAAGAGATATCTGCAGTTCAGACAACTTTCTTCCAGTCATGATACTGAAATAACCTATTGCAGAGATAAAGTTGTGGTATACATACTAAGCCATAAAAAGAAGGAAATCCTGCCATCTGCAACAACATGGATGAACCATGAGGATATTATGCTGAGAGAAGGAAGACAGAGAAAGACAGATACTGCATGATCTCACTCACATGAAGAATTCAAGAAAACCAGACTCACCAAAACAGAGACTAGATTGGTGGTTGTTAGAGATGGGAGGTAGTTGAGGGAAAACAGAAAGAAAGAAAGGAAGGAAGAAGGAAGGAAGGAAAGAAAGAAAAGAAAGAAAGAGAACACCTCCCCCACTTTGATTGCTATATTTTTGTATTAATTTAATTTTTTTCAAAGGGAGAGACCTGCATCTCCCTGTTTCAACTAAGGCATGTTTGGTGGATATTACCATAGCCACTCAACTTCAGTTCCAAAAAGAGCAAGAAAGAACCAAAACACTCCTGCCTTCTCCTCCTCCCCACCCCCAGGTTTGTGGCAGCTGCGACTCAGCTGAGGCCTAAAAGTCAGGCACCTCCCTGTCATCAGCCCCTGTCACCAAGAGATGCGTGCCACTCAGAGCCAGCTCTCAACACTCACTTGATAAATATTTTATTGGCACCTAGTGTAGCAGACATGTTTTAGGCTCTAAGAAGACAGCATAAACAAATCTGCTCAAATCCCTGCTCACATGAAGTTTACATTTTCATGGGGAGAGACAGATAAGGAAGAAACATATTATAAAAGATACAGGTGGCCAGATGGAAATGATAAATGCTATGGAGAAAAACTGGGCTTCCCTGATGGCTCAGTGGTAAAGAATCCACCTGCCAATTCAGGAGACGTGACTTCCATCCCTGGGTCAGGAAGATCCCCTGGAGAAGGACATGGCAACCCACTCCAGTGCTCTTGTCTGGGAAATCCCATGGCCAGAGGAGCCTGGCAGGCTACAGTCCATGGGGTCGCAAAGAGTCAAACACAACTTAGCAACTAAACAACAACAACAACAACAGGAAGAAAATTAAGTGGAAATGTGCAGAGGAAATGTTGCAGGTGGGGTGAGTCACAGGAGATTAGGGAACACCTCAGTGAGAAGGGGACATTTCATCAAAACCCGCATGAGGGTGAAGCAGGGAGCCACATGGATGCCTGGGGAAGGGCATCCCAGCAGAGGGAACAGCAAGGGCAAAGGCTCTGAGGCAGGACCTGCCTGGCATATTTGAGGACCTGCAGGGAAGCCAGTGAGGAGGCGGCAGTGGAGGGACGAGGGGTAGGATGAGAGGAGACTGGTCAAGCTGGGGGCCAGGCTGTGCCCGGCCTCGAGGGCATTACCAGGCTCTAGCCTCAACTGAGTCAGATGGAGAGTGGAGAGTCAGAGTCTGACTTCTCTGGTCAGAGACAGAGGATCGGAGCAGAACAGTAAGATCTGGAATCTTCCCAGCCCGGTATTTGACCAGAAATAAAAGAACCTTCCCTGCCAACCTTTATTTTACATCATTACTTTCCTGGCGGCTCAGCAGGTAAAGAATCCGCATACAATGCAGAAGGCCTGGGTTGGATCCCTGGGTTGGGAAGATCCCCTGGAGAAGGGAAAGGTTACCCACTCCAGTATCCTGGCCTGGAGAATTCCATGGACTATTCCATGGGGTCGCAGAGAGTCGGACACGACTGAGCGACTTTCACATTCTTTCCATTCTTGGAGAATCAAAGGACAAGCCACAGGACGCCTGCTCCCACTAGAACCTAAGCTCCTGGAGGGAGGTGCTACCCCATGTGACAGTGCTCATCACTGTACCCAGAGGGTCTCACGAAGGGCCAGGCACTCAGCAAGTGCTCATTAAAGATCTATAGAAGAAATGTGCAGACCTGCCGTGAGGGAGACTCTGGCCATTTGTATTAAGCTCCATGGCCACTGTGTTAAGGCCAGTGCTGGGCACCTAGCAGACACTGCCCCCTTTTCAGTAGAGCTTGAGTGCCCTGCTTAGGGTCCCCATGAGGCCCAGCTGGATCAGACAGCCCATCTGAGTCCAGGGCCCTCGCCCCCTTCTCACTGGCACAGAGGCCCAGCACACCTGTCAGCCCAGTGGGTCACCCTCACCTCCCTCCGGCTCGCCCAGGGCCCTCAAACACCAGCCAGAAGGCGCCAGACTTGGGAGGGGGCACCCCTGTGCCCATCCCTCGGAGGGTCTGTGAGTCTATCGGGGGCGGGGAGGGTCAGATCCTTCATGAAGAGGGTGTGCATCTGTCCCTCTTTGGAAACTTCCTCCTGGCACAAAGTCGGCGCTCTCCCTGTCACTGCCCGCTCCCACTTCAGGTGAGTCCTACCTGTTTCAGTCCCGCCCTGCTAGTACCCATCCCCCTCGGGGCGCGCCTCGCAACGCCATCCGCGGGCCCCGAGCGCCCCCTGCCGACCGCTGCTCCGCCTGCACGTCCGCGGCTCAGAAGCCCGAGGGCGTCCGTGCAAGAGGGCGGTGTAGTGGTCCGTTCCTGGGGCTGGGGTCTCATCCCTTCTCCCCCACACCCAGGAGGCACAGGGGAGTCCCATCTTGGCTTGAGGGGGGATTGCCTGGCACACACATTGTGGGGACAGGACACAGACCTCACAGGCGCCTCCTCCCGGCCCTGGCACTCTCCTGCAGGACCGCTGGAGCATTTTCCTGGGTGGTGGGGGGCTGAGCCTTGAGAGAGCACGGTAGAGAAGGCCAGCATGGAGGTACAGGACAGGGGCAGCCTATCCCTGTCAATCCTGTCCCTCCCCAAAATGGCTTTCCTTCCAAATCCCCAGACGACGTAGTGCCATCAACGAGGCCGTGGTGCATCCCCTCTTTTATTTTTAAACTATTTATTTATTTGGTGGTCCCAGGTCCTAGTTGCAACATGTGGGATCTTTTAGGTCTAGCATGCAAAATCTTACTCACGGCACACAGGATTTAGTTCCCTGTTTGTTGCTGTTGATATTTAGTCGCTAATTGTATCTGACACTTTTGCGACACCATGGACTGTAGCCCACCAGGCTCCTCTGTCCGTGGGATTTCCCAGGCAAGAATACTGGCGTGGACTGCCATTTCCTTCTCCAGAGGAGCTTCCTGACCCAGGGATGGAACCTGCGCCTCCTTCATTGACAAGTGGATTCTTTACAGCGGAGCCACCAGGAAAGCTATTTCCCTGACCAGGGATTAACCCAGGCCCCCTGCATGGGGAGTGAAGAGTCTTAGCCACTGGACCACCAGGGAAGTCCCACACATCCCATCTTGGCACCGAGTGAGGAGCCTGAGAAGGGAACACAAGGTGGGTGAGCAGGAGGGCAAGGTCAGCCTTTGGAGAGGACCTCACATGTACAGGCTCACGGCTGTGTGCAGATGTGAACACAGGAACACAGCATGCACACGGGTGCACACATGTGCACTCGAGTGTGCGTATGTGTGAACATATATGCACAGATATGCCCATGTGTACATATGTGAGTCACATGCTCACACACATGCATGGCGTGCACACCTCCATACCTGGGCACAAGTATCCACACCTATACCTATCTATAGGTGTAGACATAGCATCCTTAGATAGACTGATACAGGTCTGCCATCAAAGCCCACATCTGCACACAGAGGCAAACACACATCCCTCATGTGCACACGTGTCTCCACATGCCTGGGGGAAAACTAGACTCTACAGTCAGAAAAACCTGTCTGAACTCCGATTTGGCTTTACCACTCTCTTACTCCGTGACATTTTGTGTGTGCAGCTTTTCAGAGCCTCTGTTTCTTGGCCTATAAAGCTGGTAATAGGGTGCCTGTCTGTCGGGTGCAAGGATTAAAGGAGCTAATAAATGGATCAGGCCTGCCAAATAGAAAAGCAGCAGGCGGACCCCCATCCTCAGGCCTGCGTGTGACAGTAACTATAAGGTAACCAGAAGGATCCCCACCTGGGGGTTGAGGCAAGGAGGCCCCCAGCACAGGCACACACATGTGCACGCACGCCGGAGCCACTCTGTGTTCCCGCTGTTTGTGCAGGCTGCTTAGCTACCAGGCGGGCTGAGGAGCACGTGAACCCACAGGGAGCCTGGTCCTACCACCCTGGCCTGTTGGGACAGGGCCTGACCAGATTCCTGCATTCCTCTGCCTTCCCTCTTCCTCCTGGCCACATGTAGGGTGTGAAATGGAGGAGTTAGGGAGCCGCTCACCCTCCAAGCCACCAAAGGCTTTGCCCTGACCACGGTAAAGTTGGTGGTGCTGTAGGGGCCCTCCCTGAGACAGGGGGACCCTGGGGCCCTCCTGGGGGCTCTCCAGCCTGCCTGACAGCCCCTCTCCGACTCCATCTCCTCACAAGCCCAAGGCTGCCGAGACCATATACCCTCAGCGAGCTGAGAGGTGGGAGACCTCGCCCCCTACACATTCTGTGCATATGGCCTCCCGGGAAAAGGAAGCCAGCCAGTATCCCCGTGAGCTCCTCTCCCTAGCACTCTAAGTCCCCTCACAAAATCCTGTCCCCCGGGCCACCCCCCTGGCCACCACAGTGCCCAGGCCAGGGGTGGGGGTGGAGGGAGAGGAACTCGCTGTCCTGAGTCCAGAGCAGAGAATAAGTTGGGCTCAGCGCTGGCTCTGAAGACGCTCCTGGGATCAGGGACAGCCACACGGCAGGTCATCCCTTGCAAGCATGCCTTTCTGTCCACAAGCCCCCGAACCATCAAGCCCCAAAGGGATGACTGGGACTCCTCCCCTTGTCTGTCCTCACCCCCAGGAGGGCAGGGGGCACCAGGCAGGGACATCGATGTCATCCAATGAGAGTGACATACATACCGCCATACTGCGGACTGTGAGAGCCCTTCCTCTGGTAAACTGGCCCAAGGTAGTAGGTGCAACCCACACAGGCCCTTCCACTTCCAGGTCCCTCCAAAATAGTTTGGGGCCACCTCACACCTCACACCTCAGGTGTGGGGGTGTAGACGGTAGACAGACAGCTGGGGTGACACACAGCACCATAAGTGTAGCCTACAGCCCCCTTCTACAGATGGAGAGACTGAGGCCCAGAGAGAGGAAAGGCCTTGCTCTAGGCCCACAGTGAAGCTGGGCCTTCAGAAAACTCACCACCCTCTTCAGGGCTCTAGCAAATCTCCCATTCAGAGCTTTGCTCTATGTCATGGGACTGCCTGACTGGTGGGATAGAGAGAGAAAGCGGGGAGGCACGCCCCCAACTGAGCTGATATGTTGGGAGGAGGGGCAAGCTGCAAAGAGGTTCTTCCTAGGGCCTAGCCTTAAGGCTGACAGATGGAATTGTGCCCACACAGGGTTTCTTCTGGAATTGCAGGGGCCTAGAGCATGGCTAGAATGAGAGTGGGGGGGTCACTGGTGTGACCACAGACAGGCCTAGGTTTGGAAAGAGGGACCCTGAATGTATTCTGAGACCCACACCCTCTCCACCACTGTGACTTTGCAGCTGTAAATCCCCAAAAGAATGTGGAAACAAAAAAAAGCACAGAAAAAGAGTACTGGACTGGGAATTAGGGGCTTTGGCTCTGGTCTTGTTTCTGTCTCTAAACTCATCGCGGGAACTTGAGCCTCCATTTGAACGTGAGTGTTAAGTGTTCAGTCCTGTCTGACTCTTTGGGACCCCATGGACTGTAGCCCATCAGTCTCCTCTGTCCGTGGAATTCTCCAGGCAAGAATACAGGAGTGGGTAATTCTCCAGGCAAGAATACAGGAGTGGGTAGCCATTGCCCTCCCCAGAGGATCTTTCAGACCCAGGGATCGAACCTGGGTCTCCTACACTGCAGATGGATTCTTCATGACTGAGCGGCCAGGGAAGCCAGAGCCTTTGTTTACCCATCTGTGAAATAGCAGTGGAATTTGTGCCCTCCCTGCCTCCCCTACCCACACTGCCAGAGCCTGCCTCTCTGCGGTGGGATGGGGTGGGGGGACCATGGGGCCCCTTTCTGAGGAGTCTTGCCCTAGACTGGGCAAGTCAGTCTAATAGGGGGAGGTGGGCAGGAACGTTCTTTGGCACTGCCCTGAGCCACTCTCCATGAATGTCTCCTATGGGTCAATGCAACAGTACCGCGAGGCAGGGTCACGGCCCTCTTTTACAGATGAGGGAACTGAGGCCCAGAGCCAGCGCTCCAACACAGCTCTGGCGGCCTCCAGCAGGATAGGGGGGACGGGGGCGGGCACCAGAAGGGAGCTAAGCACGTGGGCCTCAGCCACCCACCATCAGGGCAGGTGTGTCATGCCGCTGCAGGCGGAGGATCCCCTGGGCTCGGAACCTCAGGAACAACAGGTCTGTGTCCCCGGCAGTCGCTCCGCGCCCACCCGCCACAGCGCCCGACGGGGACAGGGCCGGGTGTGGCGCCAGGATCCAGGGCGGGGCTCGGAAGCCTCTGTTGCCGCAGCGCCGACACCTGGTGTCCGCCCGCCCGCGGATCGGCGTGCCCGGGCAGGGATGCCGCTCGGGGCCGCCCGGACCGGACGGGACGGGACGCGGGCGGCGGCGCCACATCTGAGCCCCGCCGCATTCCGGGGCGCCCCGCCCGGGGCAGCGGAGGAGGGCCCTCCCAAAGCCGGTGGAGCACCGCCCCCTGCCGGCCGCCGCAGGCGGATGCAGGTCCGGGAGAAGGGGGCGCCTCCCTAGTCCCACCACCCGCCTGGGTCACTCATCAAACACTTCCTGCCTGGGGATGAGGCCGGGGGTCCTTCAGGGAACAAATGCCAGAGCCTGGTTCAGCCCTCTACCGTCTTGGCTACCTGCCAAGGCTCTCAGCCATCCAGGCAACGCCCCACACTCCCTTGACCGCACCGGCTGTACACCCTGCAGCCAGGCTTGTAGAAGTGGCCTCCAGTACCTGGACTCCCTGGCCCAGAAAGTGAGCAGAGCTGGCGTCCCCTCTCCGCGATGTCCAAGCTGCTCACACCCCAGGCCCATCTGTTATGCTACCCTCCATGCCCACCCCTCCTCTTGCCCTCAACCCAACCAGGAATGGCCATGCAGTCCCTGCCTGTCTTTTCTAAGACCCCTCAGAGTAGCAACAGCAGAACGCTTGTGCAGCAACTACTATGGCCAAACACCATTCTTCCGGCTTTATAAGCATACATTTAACAAGCCTGCCCAGAGCGCCACACACACACACACACACACACACACAACTTCGTGCCTGTCAGTAAGTTCACATTCCCACGTCTGGGTTTATGTGGATTTCCTATCGGGGTCCCCCCAGCATTGGCAGCTGTGCTTCAGAACACTGGGCACTGTCTGTCCTTCCCTTCTCTGGAATCCCCTCTCCCCGCCACTGCCCTGTACTCTGGCAGCTCCGTGGGCTGAGTTGCTGAGGAAGGAACATAGACTCTAGTCCCAGCCATTATGCATTGCTCTGTGACCCAGGGCAGCACAGGACTCTCTCTGAGCCCCAGGTTTCTGAGCTGCAGAAAAAGGCCATTTCTAAGGTCACATCAGACTGGCCCATGTGGGATTTTGTATACAGCAAGTGCTCACCAAATGCATGAACAATTGTTCACAGATTGTGACCCAGCTCTCAGCCACCCTTTGAGACCAGGACCTAGGAGGAACCATGCCTTCTGCCTCCCCTGGCCTGGCCTTCCTGGCCTCTAGAACCTCCTGATAAATCTTGGTCCAGGCCCAGAGAAGTCAGTGACAGGATGGGGTGATGAGCCGTGAATAGGCCTGGCAGTCTCCTCCTCCCTCTTTTCCTCTCCAGGGCCTGGCACCAGCTACAGGCCAGAAGAGAAAGACATTCCAAGTTCAACACGTGTTCAGATGCCCCACTGAAGCACTATGAACCAAAAGTCCCTGTGGGTTGGACTTACAGGGTCTATCCTGGAGTTTCCCATTTGAAAAGCCAGCAAGAGTCAGCTGACCATGGTTTTCAGCATGTGCTAACACTTGAAGAACTGCCCTAAACAAACGCGTGACACTTATTGAGCACTGACTGCCGATAGGCAGTGCTCAAAGCCGTGGAAAGACAGGCTAGTGCGGGACACAGAGAAAATGCTGGCGACAGGCTCAGATGCAGAGGCAAGGACAGAACCTGAGGCGGCAGATTCTCTTCCTGGAGAGGGGAGCTTGCTTGAGGGGTGGAAGGCCCTGGTAGGGCCAGCAGGCTGGGGAGGGGCAAGGAGAAGGGCACCCCCGTGGGAATTCAGAATAGAGCCTCGGGTTTCCCCAGACCTCACAGTGGAGAAGCCGGGAGGACACCTGTAATCCTGACCTCCAACTTACTGTGGCCTGAGCACCAGACAGTCACACCCTCCAGTGGACAGGACAAGAAGAGAGGGGGTTAAACACACAGCAGGAGAGACCAGAGCCAGGCCCCAGGCAGTTTCCTGCTAGAACTGTCTGAATTCCAAACTGGCAAGCAACTGAGGGGTTCCCTGATCCCCGGGTCTTTCAAGAAGGGGAGCCACCTAGGGGCTTCAGGAGGGTCTTTTCTGCACCAAGGCAGGAGGCTGGGTGCAGGCTTCTCAGGGCCGCTCCCGCAGGGGAGGCTGGGAACAGGAGAGCGCGGCTCAGCCACTCTCATGGGTTTGGCCTTGTTTTCTTCACACAGCAGAAACTGCTTCGTCAGCTCCCTGAAAACCCTCTGTGCAATCACTGGTGGAGGAGCCCTGCCCCAGGCCTCTCCCTCCCCCGCTGCCCTCTGTCCCGATGCAGGAACACAGACCCGCCTGCTCCCAGTATAGGCTTGGGACCCGGCCCTCACCCTGTCCTCTTCCCAGCTAGGCCATCCAGGTGCACTGGGCAGCCAGAGCAGACCCCAGAGCCCCCCAGGCCCAGGCCCAACAACAGGAGGGGGCAGGGAGAGCACACAGCCTGCCCCTGGGGAAACAGGGTGGGGCTGGGGAGTCAGCAGTCCTGGGCTCTAGTCCCAGCTCTGGGTCTCAGTTCCCTAAACTCTGCAGTGAGGAGCTCAACTCAATAATATCCAAGGACACTCCCAGCTTCGAAAGTTCTAGGACCAACAGGAAGAGACACTCCCTCCCTTCACTGTGCCCACAAAGGGGTCAGAGCCAGCCCAGGGGCTGCCTCCAGGCCTGGGCTCTGCCCCTACTATGCCTCTAACCCCTCTGTTGAACCCACTTGCCAAAAGTGTCCTGGCAGGGGGGCAATTGCAAGAGTCAAATGAGATAATGCTTGAAAACTGCTCCGGGAACAGTCAGTGCTCTCATCTTTCATCTCCAGGGTGAAATTCCAAGATGGTACATCTGACACACACAGGATGAGGAGCATGGGAAGATACTACACACACTGCCCCTAGGGCTAGGGAGAGCATGGCCAGGGCTAGGCTGGGGGTTTCCGGGGAAGGTCAGCTCCTCAAGTGAGGCGCTGGTTGAGGCTGAAGATGGAGGGGATTACAGACCAGAGATGGGTCTAAAGAGGGGGTGCCTGCTTCCTTAGACTGTCTCCACCAGACCCCCCTGCTGGAAGTAAGCAGGCTGAGCCAGGCTGCCTCACCTGGAGAACTGGCCAGGAGAACTGCCCTGGTACCTCAGCTCCGTTGGGACAGAGAAGGGCCACCCAGTGAAGGGGGCCAGCACTGGATGGGTGTAGTCTTGGCTTGTTAAGTGTCTGTGAGTGAAGGGACATTCCATGGGGCTGAAGATCCTCAGGGAAATTCACGGCCCCTAGCCCACCGCCCTAAAAATGAGGATGAGGAAACTGAGGTTTGGGAAGAAGCGGTCACTTAGCCAGGGTCACACAGCTGACTGAGTCCCAACTGCTCTTCTCCCTCTCAGGTGGGGCAGGCCGGGCCTCCCCCACAGCAGGCCTCAGGCAGGAGCCAAGGTCTCCATGGGGGCGGGGGGGGGGGGTGCATTGTTGGGTTCAGGGCCGGACTGGGGTACCACAGACGCCAGCTTCTTCCTGAGAAGGGTGGGGAGGCCTGGAGGCAGGGAGGTAGCCTGGCCTCCACCTGGCAGACAGCATTTGTTACCTTATAAGGCACTTTCTCTTCTCCCTCAAACAGCTTCTGACAGAACCAGGTGGGGCTGTGGGTGGAGGGGTGGAGCCGCACCTACCAACTCGACCAAGTCAGCTCTCTGAGCCTCAGGGTCCAAAGCAGCCCCCTGGCCTGTCAGAGAAAGGCAGTCAACACGCAGGCCCGTCTGAGGCCCCCAAGCCTGGCCTGGGAACCAGGACCCCCCAGTTCCCACCCTCATCACCTGCCCTTAACCTGCACTGCTTCCCCCACACCCCGGGTTTACAGCCAATCTGGCTCTCCTGCCCCCTCACACCCGGACACACCCACAGGAGAGCCAGGGGGCCAGAGGCAGTGGGACAGGGGAGCACAGTGTTGGCAGGGGGGAAAGCTGGTGTTGGTGTAGAGACTGCACTTTCTGTCCTTTCCTGGCGACAGTGAGGCCTGGTTCCCCAAGGAGGGAGCTGCCTCTCACGGCCTCAGGGCCTCCTGCCTCTTGCCCAGAGAAAGCAGGCTGGGCACTGCCCACGAGCCCAGCAGGGCTGTGTCTGTCTCCATCCTCGGAGGCATGGAGGGGCCTAGGACCCAGGCCTAGTGGCTGGGAGGGGCAACAGGGCTGCTCACTCACCACCCGCCGCTGTGGGGCCCCTGCCTGACGCTGAGTGAGGAGTGGAATCCAAGGGGTCCCAGTGAAGAGCAGCACTGAACCTCAGGACCGGAGCCAGGCCACCATCACTGATGCCCCCATCTCACACAGGGCAGGCACAGTGAGCATCCGATGAGGGGCTTTAAGGCCCGCTGGCCACCCTCTAGCAATGTGACTTTGGGCAGCTATGAGCCTCCCTCAGCCCTGGTTTCATCTCTGTAAACTGGGAGTGATAGTTTCCTCCTCCTGAAGTCATTTCCACTGGTTGAACGTTTGGATATGCTCTTGCTAAGTCACTTCAGTTGTGTCTGACTCTTTGCAGCCCCAGGGACTGTAGCCCGCCAGGCTCCTCTGTCCAGGGGACTCTCCAGGCAAATATTTGAGTAGATTGCCATGCCTTCCTCCCATGTCTAGCTGCACATAATGGCCTGCAAACAGGTTTTACTGGGCAGCTGGGGAAGGGTTAGGGTGCTTCCCAGGATCTCTGGCTGTGCTGTGGGCGCTAAACCCATTTCAGCTCCTCCAGGCCCTAACTGGAGGGAGTGCAGGGGCGCAGGGCCCTTGGTCACTGAGGAACACCAAGGGAGGGGCTCACAGCACTGCCAAGGCCAAGGCGCTGAGGACAAGCCCCACGCAGGGCAGGCCCCTTTGCCTGAGGTCGCCGGTGTCCGGGCCCCAGTGCCATGTGTGCACAAAGCTCTGTGTGTGTGTGTGTGTGTGTGTGTGTGTGTGTGTGTGTGTGTGTGTGTGTGTGTGTGTGTGTGTGTGTGTGTGTGTGTGCGCGCGCGCGCACGCGTGTGTGTCCAAAGTGCCACCTGGCCCACTGGGCCACACCCTGGTGACTCAGGGCTACGGCATGTACCCTGCCCAGCCAGCAGGAGAACAAAGCCACCAATTCAGGGCCTCGGCATCCAGGCTGAGTCACAGGCAAACACACCCAGGCAGGTGTCCCCCTGCTTCCCAGGCCTGTCCCACCCCAAGGGATCTGCCGTGGAGAGCAGGGGAGCCCCTCACACTGACAAGGGAGGGAGCGGGTTAGGGTTAGGATTAGGGAATGCTTTTACTGGCAAGGAGGAGTCCCCAACCCCAGGCCAGCCCAGTGTGACGTGGAGCCCCTGCTTTGGCTGATACCCAGGCCCCAGAAAGTCTGAGGCTCAGGTGCAGGATGCCACCAGCTTGGGCCCCCACCTGGGTGCAGACGTTGGAGGGGGCCCTACCTGAGGACCCTGTCTCCAGCCAAGGTCTCAGCTGACAGCAAGCCACCAGGAAGGAGAGGACAGACCCAGGGGAACACCACAGGGCAGACAACCAGATCCCCAAAACCCTCAACCAGTTGCAACCATACCTGCCCCGAACATGGAAACTCTGATCCCGACCCAATCCAACCTAACCCCAAACTGTGCATAACACTAATCTGGGCCTGTCCTCTGACCTTGGACCCATGGCTGGATCTGACACTACACAAACCCCAACACTAAGTCCAAGTCTGAACCATACCCCAACTCTACCCTAAATCAACTTCACTCCAAACCTGGGTGCTTCCCTATGCCCAAACCTACCCCATCCTCAAAACTCAGCCCTAAAGCCATCCCATCCGCAGCCCCAGCTCTGACCTGCACCCACTCTCAGACTTTTGCCCGAAATGCCAACATTAGCCCAATTTCTGCTCCAAGCCCACAACATTCCTCCAAACTCTGCCTTCCCAGGCTCTCCCCTAACCCCAAACTCTACTCCACATCTCAGCAGCACCCCACACCCTGCGTCCACTCTCACCCCCAGCCCTACCCTAAGCTCCCCAAGCCCCAAGCTCCCCACAAGCCCACGTCTAACCCAACTGCTCCCATTGAGCCCACTCTGTGTCCACTGTCTGACAATCAGAGACCTCTGCTGGAACTGGGGGCATCAGGCAGGGCATAGATCCACAGTGATGGGTCATAGCCCGCTAGCTGAAGCTGGGCGGCGAGGTAAGAGGGCAGGGGCCGGGGACAGGACGCGCTCCCAGTAAGAACAGCAAGCTCTCTGCCAGCACCGTGAGCCCCTGCACCCAGTGGCCCCATGTTAGGACTTGCATGGGGATGGGGGATCATTCAGACTCTGGGCCAGCCCTTGCCTGCCTGTCCTGCCATCTGGGTGGTCGGCCCACCCAGCTCAGGAACCCACCGCAGTACAGCCCCCAGCCCCTTCCTCTACCCCAGACCCTGGGGTACCCGCACCTCAGAGGAGGGAGTCAAATCTAGGCCCCTGGGGCCTGTGCCAACACCCCCTAGAGGGCCCAAACACCCGCTCCCACCTTCACCCCCTGTCCCTGGTCTGCATGCCCAGTAGGCCAAGTTTGAGGCCCTCCCTCTGCAGTCTGCGGCGGACGGCGGATGGAGCAAGGCTGCCCAGCTGGTATCAGCCCCCACCGCCTTCCCCCAGGCCCAGGCTGCATTCCCAGCAAGCCAGGACCTGCCTCTCGGGTAAACAAGCCGAGCTCAGCACCCTCCTCCGCTGTCCTCCCAGACTCCCAGGTGGCTGCTGCGGTTCGAAGAGAAGGTCTCTCCCTCAGCTCTAGCCTCAGGGCCTCATGCTGCAGACTCCCCAGGACCCCTCTGAGGCAGGCCCGCACCCCAGAGGCCCTGCACCCACCGCAGGGGAATGATCCTGAGTGTGTCCCTTCCTTAACCTACCTCTCCCGGTCTGACTCCATTGGAAGACCTGGCCCCTACGGGGACTGTCAGGAGCTGTGGTCCCACGCCTCTCCCCCCACCACAGTGTGCAGAGGAGACCCTGAGAGGTCGTTATCTCACCACATATCGCCTCGTAGGGTTAGGGCTGAAATGGCCTTGCCCTGTCTCAGACCTCAGCCAGTCCAGGGCTATCACAGAAGCTTGGATAAGCATACGGGGCATGTGGAGGCAATGGGGACCAGGAGAGGTGGGGCAGGGCTCAGGTACGGGTAAGGGAGGACCAGGCCTCTAGGCCAGGGCTCCCCCAGACCTCTGCCCTGGAAATTCTCGCAGTCACCCAACCTGATACCCTTCAACGCCATCCAAGGGGTAAAGGAGCTTTTCCTCTTTTCCATCTCACCCTGATGCTGGGCAAGATCGAGGGCAGGAGGAGAAGGTGGCCACAGAGGATGAGATGGTTGGATGGCATCACAGACTTAATGGATGTAAGACTAAGCAAACTCTAGGAGATAGTGAAGGACACGGAAGATTGGCGTGCTGCAAGTCCATGGGATCGCAAAGTGTCGGACACAACCTGAGCAGCTGAACACCAGCAACAATCCCTCCAGGAGCCAGCCAGGTCCCCACCCAGGCAACTCTGCCCACTCCTGCTGCTCTCCCGGGTTCTGAGCCCACCCTCCACCCCAGCCTCCATGCTGAGCAGCAGGACCCAGCCCTCCCGCCTCCAGGAGTCCGAACTGCCCAGAGTCTTCCCAAAGCTCCCCTGCTGTCTGTGAAATTTACAGCCAGACTCCCACAAAGTGCCAACCCACCCACCCCAACAACTGGACGTCTGCTGCACTCCACCTGCCCCTTCCCCGGGCATGCTGGCCCCTGATGCCCTGCAGTTTCAGCCTCCTGGCTTTGCTCCAATGATCCACAGCCCAGAGAGGCCTCCCCTCAATTTCCAGACTGGAAGCAAAGCCTATCTATCTCCCTCAGGCACGGGTACAACAGGAGCCCCCACTCCTCCAAAAGCAGGCCCCGGCTCAGAAGCCCAGACCACGGCGCTGTGTGATGGCAGGCCCACCTCCTGATCTGCAGTTTAGTGATGGGCCTTTACCACCCTCCACCTTCAGCTTGCGGAGAGCACAAACTATCTGCCACAACTTTCCATCCCTCGGGCTCAGGGGGGTCTTAGGGCTGTGATCTCAGGGTGGTCTTGTCTGACACCTCCCCACCTCCCCAGCCGGGCGGGCCACCAGGTCGCAGCGGGGAGCTAGTGCTTCCCACCTGGAGCTCCAGTTCTCACCACAGTCTGTGACATGGGTGTTCTCGTCCCCATTTTACTAACTGGGCTGCCTCAGGGTAAATGACTGCCCAAGTGGCAGAGCGTGTATAAGACCTCAAAGCCCACCCTCCAAAGAAATGAGAAATTTCCCCAAGTGGGATGTGGACGTGGACGTGGGGACCCCTGGGAAATGGTCAGGAGGGTGGCAGGGCCAAGACCAGACTTTCCCCTAAGTCCCTGAAACCCTACAGCGGGGTCCCGGGGTCTGGGGGGAGCAGCCAGTGCCCCAGGGCATCTCCACAGCCAACCCAGCCCTGCGACCCGCCCGCACCTCACACACATTCCAAGTGCGTGTGCAAACCCAGCAGCGCAGCCCCTCCGCCGCAGAACGCACCGACGCGCCTCCACGCCCACCCCCACTTCCGCCCCCGCCGTCCACACCCAGACCAACCGGACCGGCTGGACCGGCCCCGCGGCTTAGCGAGGCTCCAGAGGCTCCCCGCCCCCACCGCGAGCCTGCGTGAAGGGATTCCGTGGCGCAGGAGCGCCCCCTGCTGACCAGTATGGGACCCGCAAGGCACAAGGACACATCCAGACCCCAGGCCAGATAGAGGAGTCCTGTGGGGATCCCATATTCCATGACCTACTTGAGTGCCCAGGACCAAGTCGGAGAGGCTGAGTCAGGAACAGAAGAGAGGGAAAGCGCAGGTCTGGGGGCCACATTAGCACAAACATGGAGGGGAAGAACAGCAGAGCCGGAGGCCAGTGGGTGGCTGGAGCCTGTGTTCCTGCCTTGAACTTGGTGATGGAGCAGGCCCTGGCTGGAGAAAGGAAAATCGAAGGTCCTCTCAGATTTCTGCCACTGGCTGGATGAAGATCAGAGCTCCAGGTCCGGGACAGCGACAAAAGGACTTGTCTTGGGCATGCAGGCCTTGAGGAACCCGAGCGACTTCCAGCAGAGACCAGCAGGAGGTGGTCTGGAGAGTCCATGAACATGGCAGGGAGGCAGCAACAGCATTACAGCGCAGGTCCCCCCTCACTGGCTTCTGACCCATCCCTGGGCAAGTCTCTTCTCACAATGGGATTAGTGTGGGTTAGCTGCTCCTAGGGTCCCTTCCTGCCCTTGTACTTGTCATTACCCGCCCGGCCTCCCTCTGTCTGGGCCTCAGCCCCCTGCAGAGCCCTCCTAAGAACACACTGAGGATACAGTGCTAACTCCCATTTATTGAGCACATACTAAGTGCCAGCCACTGGGCTGGTGGCCTCACCAGCTTGAGGGTGAAAACTGGCCACTTTGACATCAGTGCAAGTCAGGGGGGCTCTTGGGCCCCACCTGTGTGGCTCTCAAGGTACTTCCAGGGTCTCCCAGGGATACTGCCCTGCCAGAGAAGAGCACGTAAAGGTGCCCTACCTCAGTGGCCCGTGTCATCCAGGAGCTCTCTGCCCATGGCCCGCTGAGCCTTCCAGGGTCCACGGCAGGGTCCTGGGGGGGTGGAATTGGGGTGGCATAGAACAGCATTTCCCAATCCAACCACCATCTTCCCAGTCCTCGAGGTCACACTGTTTTGGCCCAGAATCTCAGAGGTCTTCAAAACCCAAGGCTCCTTCATCCCCTGGTGCTGCTCCTCTGAATGTCTCTCTCTGCAGCACCTCACAGCAGCCCTGCAGATGGTGGGACGGGCATCAAGTCTGCTCCATCCTCTCTGTCCTCCCGCCTCTCTCCCCAGACACCTTATGCACAGACCACCCCCCGCCTCCTGCCAGCCGGACAACAAATACACCCTATACCATCATTGTTTGTGTGTGCTCCATCATGTCCAACTCTTTGCGAACCCATGGACTGCAGCCCGCCAGGCTCCTCTGTCCATGTAACTTTCCAGGCAAGAATACTGGAGTGAGTTGCCATTTCCTTCTCCGGGGGATCTTCCCGACCCTGGGATCAAATCTTCGTCTCCTTCTTGGCAGGCAGATTCTTTACCACTGGGCCCCCAGGGAAGCCCCTACTATGTTCTATTCACTACAGTACCACCGTGGTCAAGCCTGAGCCTTCCCTTCATGGAGCTTACATTTCATTTGGGGGGAAAGAACAGTAAATAAATATGTACAACATTATTGGGACCACTTCATGGGTGTGACACCCATGCAGTTGCTCAGGGCCCCGCAGTGGGTTTAACACACGGCTGTCACTAACTTGGAATTCTCAGTAATTTTTTTAACAAGGCGCCCACGTGTTCATGCTGCATTGAGCCTGAAAATAACATCACCAGTCCTAAACATAGTATGTTAGATGGTCGTTGCCGTGGAAAAAAATGCGACAGGAAAAAGGAATGGGGGTGGCAAGGAGGAGAGATGATACATTTAAAAAAGGTTTCATCCATAGGTGATGTTAGTGAAGATTGAATGAAGTGAGGGAGCCAGTCCAGTGGCTGGCTGGCTGAGGACAAGGTGAGTGCAGAAAGTGGCTGGTTTGTGAGGAGAGACAGGGGGCCAGGGTGGCCAGAGAGGGGTGATAGAGAGAAGGCTGGTAGGAGGTGAGGCTCGAGAGGCCCCGTGGGCCAGTCACCCAGGACTTGGCTTTACCGTGAGACTAGAGGACGTACTGAGAGCCGCCTCCCGCCGCACTGAGGAAAGCCTGCAGGGCCATGGCAGGAGCAGGGAGGCCGCCTGACACTTTGTGGGGACCCCATACTTTCCTGTCTCCCCAGCAGACCTGGTGGGCTGAGGGCCGGGAGGGAGAGTAGGGGCCACAGGGGTGAGGCCCACGCGTCTGGTTTGGGCAGCCAGGTGGGCAGAGGAGCCATCCCACAAACCAAGACAGGGACCGTCAGAAAAGGGCAGACTGGGTGGGGAAGAGAGGGGCCATGGCCGCAATTTTCACCTCAGAACTGACCACAGGCCGAGTCGGGTCAGGGGCCCACCGACAGATACCCCACCCCACCCACCCTCGAGCTCGTCCATTCCTAGACGCTGCCGCAGGAGCTTCACGGCCTGCCCTTCCCCTCCTCTCCCTGCTCCCTGGCCCTCCCCACCCTCAACCAGGGAGCTTCTTCTCCTGCACCCCTCAGACCTCCCCAGCCCTTCTCATAACCGCAGGACGGCAAAGGCTCCAGCAACAGTTAATCTGCTTTTCACTTAGAAACGCTACCACCAGGCAGGGCCACCCAGTCCAGCTGTCAGCAGGGCCCCCCCTGCAGCCTTCTGTGTAGCAGGGGCCCTCTGCTTGCACACCGCTGGGACCCAGGAGCTCGGTCTCTCATCAGGAAGCCCAGCCTATGCCTGGACTGCTCAACCAGCCACCTCCACCTTGGTCCCAGCCTGTTCTTCTCTGAAGCCACATGGTAGACAGCAGCTCCCTCCTCCATGAGATGGGAGCAGGTGGAGACAGAATGAGCTAACTAATCACCTGCTCTGTGCCTGGCACTTGGGGTGCAGAGGTGAGCAGCAAGCTGGGGTCCCTGCCCTCAGAGGCTATGACAAGTTCCTGCAATACAAATTGAAAAGGAAAAGAACAGTGAGTTTTTTTGTTTTTTTTTTTAAGAACAGCGAGTTTTATCGAGCATTTACTATGTGTCAGACACTGTTCCAGTGTCTGAACACACTTTATGTGTACTAAAATCATTTTGCTATCCCCAAAGTCCTCAAAACTGGGCTCTGTTCTTATCTTCTCCTATGCATTGGCCCAAAGTCCTGCAGGCACCATGCTCAACCAGAGTTCATGCTGAGAAGAGCAAGCTGCGGGAACTAGCAACTCACTGCCTGTTTTAAGTGTCGGCTAGTGTTTCATTAGAAAAGTTGATTCACTGGAAAAGACCCTGATGCTGGGAGGGATTGGGGGCAGGAGGAGAAGGGGACGACAGAGGATGAGATGGCTGGATGGCATCACCGACTCGATGGACCTGAGTTTGAGTAAATTCTGGGAGTCAGTGATGGACAGGGAGGCCTGGTGTGCTGCAATCCATGGGGTCGCAAAGAGTCGGACACGACTGAGCGACTGAACTGAACTGAACTGAACTGAGTGTTTCGTTCCTCAGTTGAAAGGGTTTCCCTCTTACAAAGCGTTTCTCGGTTTTTTTCTTCAGTCATCTCCCCCAGACGGATCGCACAGGTGGGAAGGGGTACGGTCCTGTGGCGCCATCTAGGGGCAGAAATATGCACTTCAGCGGTTTAAGCACACACATCCCGCCCCCTCCGCCCCCCACCCCCCTCACCCCCACCCCCACCCCCGCCGCCTCGTAGGGATTCAGAGGGACTGCCTATCAGAATGTCAAGCGTCAAGCACGAACCACCTCCCACCACGCAGGTGTCACTCAGTACTGCAGTATGACTGCACACCCGCTTCATCTAGTTGCCAACCGGAACACGTCTCCCTGTAAAACCGTGTCCCTAAAATGTTGTTGCTTCTTCTTTATGTGAACACAGGTGACTTTAAGAGTTTTGAAATCTGATGCTCCGCCAGACAGCTTCATACAGTCCCTGAACACTTGTTAAATTGTCCCTGCCTCGGGAGTTTGGTAGGCTTGAAACAGACCTTGTTGGGCAATGCATGAAAGGGTGTATCACTCACAATATTGGCAACATTCTTTTCCTTAGGATGGGGGTAGGTACATGGCTGTTCAATTTATTCTCTGTTAAACTTTGTATATAATTTTTATAGACATGAAATATTTTCTTTGAAATATATTACTTCTTGACAAACTTCACAATGTTTACGACCTACTCTGTCAGCACTCAGGTGTACCCACAAGGAACCACCAACAGCCTGGATACAGGCCCACAGGAAAATCTTGGTTTGAGGTCACATACCAGCCACCCAGAGAATAGAACTAAGCCCCAAGGTCAGGAAGCTGCAGGAGTTCTGTCCTGAGAACTCTGGCCTTTGAGTTACCAAAGTTTAATGTGAAAATCTGCAATGGCTATTTCACACATTTGAAAAATAGTAAGAGGGCTTCCTGGTGGCTCAGTAGTAAAGAATCCGCCTGCAATGCAGGAGACACAGGTTTGATTCCTGGGTCGGGAAAAATCCCCTGGAGGATGAAATGGCAACCCACTCTAGTATTCTTGTCTGGAAAATCTCATTGTCAGAGCAGCCTGGAAGGATACAGTCCATGGGGTCACAAAAGACCGCAACATGACTTCGAGACTAAACAACAAGAAAAGCACTTACTATGTGCTAAGCACTGTGTGAGGTGCTGGGAATCCAAAAGTGAACTAGACATGGCTCCTTCCAGCAGAGAGGTGACTTTATGGGAAATAAGTCCTGACAATAAACAACAACAGGACAAGAAGGAGAGAGGGAGATGTCGTAAGAGGGAAGGAAGGAGACAAAATGATCACTTCTATCTTGGAAAAGCTGGGAAGGTGGCCAGGAGGAAGAGGCATAGATCTGGGCCTTTAAGAGCGCTACAGGTTGACTGCTAGAAGGAAGAGACTCATTCCAGGAGGAGGAAACAGGGTCAGGAAAAGCACAGAGGCTTGGGGAACAGCAAGAAAGAGATGAACTTTTACAAAAGGATCCTGGGGGCTTCCCTGGGGGCTCAGTGGTAAAGAATCCTCCTGTCAAGACAGGAGACGGAAGTTCGATCCCTGAGTCAGAAAGATCCCCTGGAGGAGGAAATGGCAACCCACTCCAGTATTCTTGCCTGGAAAACCCCATGGACAAAGGAGCCTGGCAGCCCATGAGGGTTGCAACAGAGTCGGTCATGACTAAGTGAATAAACAAAAAGGAATCCTGGATTCTCAGGCTGGACAAGTAGCTTGGTCCACCATGGTGGCAGGCCTGGAGTGGATTTAGATTTGACTCGGGAGGAGCCATGGCAAGTGTTTGAGCAGGAGAATGCCCCCTCAAAGTGGTCACTGTGTGCTAGGTGCTAGGAGTAGGAAGAGCACTGAAGTTGGAAGGCCTGTGCTGGGAGGGGTGAGTAGAGGGGAAAGGAGTGCCTCCTTGAGTTTGTCTCTGTTGTGAATCTGTCCAGTGGGTCATGTGGCCAACCCTCCCCCTGCCAAAGGAGGTGGGAGTTAATCAGTCCAGAGTGGTGTGTACAGAGCACCCACTGGGCCCTGAGGGGCCACAAAAGACCCAGGACAAGAAGTCCAATCTCCCCCCATAGGAGCTTGTATCTCCACAGGCCGGCAGCGGCTCCATGGAAAGCTACCTCTACCAGGCGGAGGTTTTAGGAGCCCACTCCTCCCCCACCAGAAAAACACCCCCCACACATCTCCTGTCTAAGGACTGGTCTCACCCTAAGAGATGCATTGCTCAGATCCAAACTTTAGTCCTTGTGGTGGATTGAATGGTGGCCCCCAAAAGATATGCCCACATCCCAGAATCTGTGAATCCGACCGTATTTGGCTAAAGTGTCTTTGCACATACAATTAAGTTAAAGATCGTAAAGTTGAGGTCATCCTAGATTGTCTAGGTGGACCCTAAATCTAACAAGTGTCCTGATTCAATACAGAAGAGGAGGCATGGACATATAGAAAAGGAGAAGGTAATGTGAAGGCAGAAGCAGAGATCGAAGTGATGAAACCAGAAGCCATTATTATGACTATACTGATGCACAGAGAAGTTAAGTGATTCGCTCAGGATCACACAGCTTCTGAGTGATGGAGCTGAGATCCGTGCCCATGCCCTGAATCATTACAGGGGCCGCTAAGTGCTCCCTGCTTTGCCTCTCTCGCCACCCTTCTTTCTGAGGACGGCCTGGTAACCACCCCTTTTCTGCCCCAGCTGCTGGGAAACTGGAGTCAACACTGACTCTCAAGCAGGACTACCCTTCGGAGCTACCAGTTTTATTTTCTTCCCAATTAAGGGACCCTAGCTTTCTGTTTCATCACTAATGATAACCTGCTTCTTTCTAGAGAGAACGTGGGAGGGAACAAGTATTAAAGACACAACAGCAAGACCAACACAGAGAACTAAAATGCTGGGCCCACAGGAAATAGAGATTGTACAAGGCTAACTGAGTGGCCACAGATGCCTGATTAAGCCTCAGGGCAGCCAGGGCGGAACAGGAAGTCTGATGTGTTACAATCTGCAGGAAGCAGGCTCTTTTCTCAGTGGGAACAGTTTTCCTTTATAATGAACTCTAGTGAAAGTTGCTCACGTGGTCCTTGGTATTGGGAACACTGAGTGATGTGATCCACTGACTATGTCCTGAAAAACTGTTTTTGCAGAAAAGGAAAGTCTTTTATGCAACTGTGTCAAGTTGTGTCAGTGTCAAGGGCACCGCACTGAGCCACACTCAGGGAGGGGGCATCCTCCAGGGGCGGGACCGACATGTTCCAGGAACAGACTGGCCACAACTCGGAGACCCGGGCCTGGATGGACAACAGGGCCCTTCAAAGCCGTGCCCTAAACGTCCTCCACCAGCTTCGGTTTGTGAAAAATCGTGTTCCCTGAGAACAGGGTCTAGTCTTCTATCTACTACGCTGCTCCTGGCTCAATGCCCTCAACAGCCGAGTTGGTTGGAAAGGTGGGCAAAAGGATGGTTGGGGCCGGACCCCACGCCCCCCATGCCCAGGGCAGCAGACACTTTTTGCTCCACCCTCAGGCCTGCTCTCCTCTTCTGTAGAAGCAGTGGAGCCCTGATCTGTCGTTGGGCACGTGGGTGCCCCTGTGCTTCCCAGCACCCCAGGCGCCCGGCAATTGCCACGTGCCTGCGTACAGCCAACAGGAAGTGAGTGCAGGTCATGAGTCCAGCCTCCACATTGGGGGACACCCTCTCTCCACCACGTCCCCTTCCACTGGCTGTAACCCAGACGTGGAAGTCAGCATGGATGGCACTCGCCGGCAGCTGTGGAGTGACAGGAACAGCCTGAGACCCGATTCTGTGTAGCTGCTCCACCAGTCCTGGAATGTTCCTGCCAGACGATATAGGACAGAAAATCACGTTTCATCTGTTTAAGTGACTGTTATTTTGAGTCTCTGATGCATAGTGAATGGATAACCCGACTAATACCCCCAGCGAACCCAGGAACTCGGGAGAAAAGCCGTTGCCTTTTGTCCCTGGGCACCGGGTTCAACCAAGCGGTCTCCCCTGAGGCTAGTTCCCACACAGAAGGATGGCTGTTCCCACCGCAGCATTTCACACATTACCTCACCCTCACAGCCGCTCCGCAAGGGACCACACACTTGACAGATGGGGAAACTGAGGCTCAGAGACATGACCAAATCTGCAGAAGGGCTCAGAGGCAGAAGAGGTGGAGCCAGTCTCAAATCCAGGTCTGCCTGCTCCCCCTACAAAAAATGAGAATTACTCACCACTGACCCCAGTGCAGACAAGCTGTTCTCTTGGTGGGAAAGACCCCATCTGTAGGAAATGCCTTGGTAAGTCTGCCAGGAGTCCGAGCTCAGATCCCTCAAGTCGGAGTGACGGGTTGTGACAGTCAGTCTGCAGGGCTCACAAAGTGCAGTTGAACTTTGTGAATCTATCGAGGCCTGGTTCCCCAACAGCCCACAGAGTGCGGGACATGGGGGGTCCCCACAGAAGAAGGGCACTTAGGAGGGCAGTGACCCCAGGCTGCAGTCAGCTGCCACAATGTTTCCAACATCTTCCACGTCAGTAGCATAAACATTTTCTGGTTTATTGTGTTTGGACAATCTGTGGGTCAGGGGGTTGGGACAGGGTGTGTGGCGGGGTGGAGGCTGGGGCTCGGATGGATGTCTGGAGCTGGAGTCATCATCACTCCAGCTTCTTTCCTCCTGTGTCTTGACCAGATGATTCAAAAGTTGAACTGGACTGGCCCCCTCAACTGGAGGATCTTCTCAAGCCTCTTCAGGTGGCTGCTTACAGATGACAACTGGGTCCCAAGAGGAAGCATCCAGAGAGGGATGTCAGAAAAGCAGCGTTCCCAGAGATCTGACTGGTGCTGCCTGGCTTTTATGACCTAACCTTAAAGATCACAAGGGCTCAGATGGTAAAGAATCCGCCTGCAATGCAGGAGACCCAGGTTCGATCCCTGGGTCAGGAAGATCCCCTGGAGAAGGGAATGGCTACCCACTCCAGTATTCTTGCCTGGAGAAGTCCATGGACAGAGGAGCCATGCAGGCTATATGGGGCTGCAAAGAGTCAGACGCAGCTGAGCAACTAACACTTTACAGGTTATGTGGTATTGTGACCACCATGCCTATTGGTGAAGTGGTCTCAAGCCCATCCAGTTCTAAGGAGGGAACAAATGTAAATCCCATTTCAACAGAAATAGTGTCAAAGAATTGGAGGCATTATTTTTAGCTGCCAAGTCCCATAACACCTGAGGGTTATCTCTTCAGTTGACTTACCTCTCTGATTCCAGAGTGTTTGAATGTCAAAAAACAACTCCCCTTCCCATAGCAGATGCCCAAATTCCCCTGAAGAGCTTTAGTCTTTGATCTTTCTTTTTTTTTTTAAGATTTTTTTTTGACATGGGCCATTCTTAACATCTTTATTGAATTTGTTACAATATTGTTTCTGTTTTATGTTTTGGATTTTTTGGCCATGAGGCATGTAGAATCTTAGTTCCCAAATGGGGATCAAACCCACACCCCCTACATTAGAAGGCAAAATCCCAACCAGTGGGCAGCCAGAGAAGTTCCAGGTCTTTAATCTTGAATCGACTTTATTCTAAAACAGGCCCCCCTGGCCCCAGCTGCCCTCCAGACTGTGCTGTAGACCTGACCCTTCTTATACCTCAGTGTCAACAGGTAAGCCCACCAGATCTTTCCAGACAGCAGCAGTGGCTGAGAAGTTGAGGGAACACCTGGACCACTGGGTTTCACCAAATCTCCATCCTGGCTGGATGCCCAGAAAGAGGAAGGGAAGTAAAGAAGGGGGGCATCTGAGGTCCAGGGGTAAACTTGACAAGGTCACCATTTGTCTGTCCTCTCCCAAGCTTCTGTCTCCCCTACACCTGTATCCACTGCCCCACATCCCCCAGCTTCAGAGAAACAGGACTCCTGTCCAACCTTGTCCCTCTGAGAGTCCCTCCCACCTCCTCTCCTCCAATCTAGTATGTCCCTCTCTCTCTCTCAGAGCCAAAGATCTCTGTTAGGAACACATTCAGTATTCTGTTTTCCATTCAAACCAGCTTCTTCTGTATACTTACTATACCAGCAGAGTAGGAAAGAAGCCAATCTAGGTTTTAAAAAGGAGGATTGAGATCCAGGGAATTAGGTGCTTATAAAATCATGGGTAGAGGCAGCAGCTGCCAAGTGGAGAGGTAGGAAGCTGGAGGCTTCCAATGGAATTGTTGAGTTCAAGGACACACACACATACCATCATGTCCCCATCCACAGATCAGGGATTGCTGCAGCAATGGTCTCACTGCACTTTCAAATCCTGTACAAGTGCATCTGTTTGGCCACACCTGATGCACTCTGTGGGCTTCCCAGGGGGCTCAGTGGTAAAGAATCTGCCTGCAATGCAGGAAACGCAGGAGACAGGGTTTGATCCCTGGGTCGGAAAGATCCCCCGGAGGAGGAAACAGTAACCAACTCCAGTATTCTTGCCTGGAAAATCCCATGGACAGAGGAGCCTAGCGGGCTACAGTTCATGGGGTCACTAAGAGTCAGACACAGCTAAGCGTGTGTGTGTGCGCACACACACATACAGAGTACACTCTAGCTGCAAAGGAGTCTGAGGAGGGTGATTTCTGGCTTTCTGGCCTCAGCAGTGCAAAGGGCACGTTGAAGGAGGAGGGAAAAGATGTTGAGATCCAGGGCACCAGACCCAGCATTGATGAAAAGGCAGGCGTTTGCTGGAGGCATCCCCTTCTCTCAGGGGACCATCAGAAGGTGGGATCTCTCATCTCCCCAACACATGTCCTCTGGCTTATTTTTCCTGCTATTGCTGTGTCATCTTTGGAGCCATCAGTCGCCCTGGGGACTTCCTGGAAGGAGAAGGGTTGACACCAGCTTCCTTTGCCACCATATCCCTTAAATCTCCCCCAAAGGCACATTTACTGCATATGCAAATTTCTTTTCTGAAGTGTTCGTGTGAAAGGGAATTAACTTCTCTGAGAGAAAACCGTTAACTCTCCAACTGAGTTGGACTTTCCCTTGTGGATCACTAAGGAATGCACCTAACACCCGGGCCTTTCCAAGGAAGGGACTTCCCCAAAGAGATCCCCCTCCCACTGCTCCCCACCCTCCACCCCCACCCCTGTCCCTCCCCCTTCATCTCCCTCACTGTCCTTCCCTCTCCTTAAGGGATCCTCCCTACACACGCACCCCACTACCCCTGTGCCTTCCTTCCTAGGGCCTCGGGTCTGGGTTCTGTAGCCCTGAAAAGCATCCTCAGCTTCAGTGGGGCCGGGAGAGGAGGTAACCCCAGGCTGCCTATCACAACACACCCTTGGGGAGGGAGCTGGAGGAGGTGGGGTACCGTCCCACCTGCCAGTGACAGCAATCCTCTCCTTCCGGTCCTTTTCAGAACCCCCACTAGAGGGAGCTAGACATTCACTAGTGCCGTCGCTGGTGGTTCCAGCCTAAAAGAATTGAATCAGCTCCCTGGGACCAGGAAATTCAGAGGAAGAGCATTTCCACATTCGCAAAGTTTAGGGGCTTAGACGGGGGAGATTAAGCTGAGACAGATGGCCCTCCCTCACTTCTACCACTGCATGAGTAAGGGGGCACAGGGGTAGGGGAAGCATGGTAAGGGGAACGTGGGAAGAGGACACTTTTGCTGGGCTCTTTGGAAAGTGGCTTCCTCGCCCTTCTAGGAGAGCCTCCCAAACCATCCTCCCTTCTCCCGTGACCTGGATGGGAAAACCACAGCCCAGGAGGCTGCCGTGCCCCTTAGGCCACACGGGGGCGCAAGCCCCCGGTGGACGCTGCACCACATCTGCCTGGAGAGTGACTCCCAGGCTGAACCTGCATCAGACCAGCCCTGAGGCACATCCTTCCTCCACACTGATCAGTTGGTTGAGCTGATAAGCCCTCTTTACTGCTTATCCAGTGTAAGGTGTGTCCTTGCAGGCAAAGCCTTCTGCTAACTCCAGGTGCTTCTCAGGATGGTGTTCCCCAGTCTCTTCTGATCCCACCCCTAATCACCACCCCTGAACTAGGCATGGCAGTGCTGACAGGAAGGAAGCACAGCCGGACTCACAAAGAGACAGACAAATTGTCTGGTGACAAACTGCCACCAGAGTGCAATGCTACGGTGAGGCAGGCAGGTGTGGGCCCTGGGGTGGGCGATACAAACAGGAGTGGGGTTTGTGCTGAACCTGCAGTTACGAATGTAAACAAGGGGCTCCAGGCTGCAGGACCAAAGGTGGCCAGGCATGAAGGCTGGAGGGTGTCCACACAGTGCAGCTCCACAGGGAGGGAAAAGACCGAGAGTGGAAGTGATCCGGGCAAGAGAGGGTAAGCACCCAAAGACAGGGGTGAGGAAATGGAGAGGAGGGTACAGATGTTAGAGATGGATGTTAAGAGGGTTCCCAGAGCAACCTGGGTGATGGGAGGCTTACTGTATCATCAGTGAGCTCAGGGACCCAGGAAGAAGAGGCATGGAGGAGATGACAAGGTCAACTTTGGACGATGGGAAATTGAGATGCCTTGGGACATCCAGGCTAACGGACATCTGGTAGGCAGTTCTGTATGTGGCTGCGGTGCTCAGGAAAGAATTAGCGCTGGGGATAGAGATTTGTCAGTCACCACTGGTCACTAACTGTAGCCCACAGGCCAGCTTAGACCACAGGTGGAAGTAGGGGTTGATTCACACCACTTCTTTAATGGAGCCTCCATTTTAAAATCAGCAGAATTGATAGAAAAATCTGGATTTCAGACTTCCCTGGCAGTCCAGCAGTTAAGACTCCACACTTCCACTGCAGGGGGTGTGGGTTGGTTTGATCACTGGTCAGGAAAGATGCCACATGGAACAGCCAAAAAATATCCCCAAAATCTGGATTTCCATCTCCTCCTGAACAATCAGAAGATCTGACACCGTCAGGCCTGAATCCCTCATGCAGCAATCATCTCAGGTCACTTGGAGGGGCACCCTAGTTTTCCTGTCTAGCCCTCTTTGTATTTGATCCCCCAATAGTATATTTGATAGTTACAATAGATTGTTTCAAAAGAAACTCACAACAATCCTGCGATCCCACAGGCTCCTTTCCAATGTGACCTTGCCACACCGTTCATTCAGAATCTCTTCGCTTCCATTATTTTAGCCCAGCCACAGAGCAAACATGACAACCGACAGACCTAACCACAGTTTTCTGAGTTACAACTCAGAAATTTATGTTCAAAACTTATTACGCGGTGAAAACACATAGCCAGGTAAGCTCAGATTCATCCCACGAAACATTTACCAATCTCTCAACCAGGGCAGCCAACTTCTCCCACGGAGCCTGCCCATCAGGCCTTCAAGCTTCTGAGCCTTGCCCTCCGCCCCTGCATCCCCACTCCTCAGCCAACAGCCCAGGATGCTGACCCCAGTCTCTGAGTTAATCCATTTTAGGCAGCAAGGTAGCTGACTGGCAGGACAGAATGATCAAACCAAAGCAGACAAAGCAGCTCTTCAAGGAATGGGCTTCCTTCATGGCAATCATGCTAAAGGGAAACCACCCAAGATCTATCATGTTGCAGGAACCACAAAGCATGGTGAACTTTGGGTAAAATAGCTGTGGCAAATTGAAATTCTGGCATCACATTTTCATCCTGTACAAAATTCTTGTACATATTTGGCCATTGCTCCATGCAGAGATTTGTTTCACATAAGTAGTAGTTCCGAAATGTTTTTTAAAACTCTCTTTGGGAAAAAAAAATGTGAATTTAAATTTAGTAATGTGGCATTACAGTCCTTGGAAATAAAATTAATTTTATACTGTTGTTCTGACAAAGTAAGAGAAATGCATGATCCGAAGTGGCATGATCTATGGTTTTTTTCCAAAGTTTTTCTTCTCTTCCAAAAGAAAGGTTTCCAATGTTTCCCTGGAGCTTTGTTGGCTGGAATGGTGATCCCATGGGAGGCTTCTTTAAAAAAAAAAAAAAGAGGAGGAGGGGGAAAAAATCAATTCTTTGGTCAAATCTGCTGGGAAGTGCTCTGCGCTTCTCTTAGATTCATCATAATATTGGCATAGCAATGCCTCTTACGAGAACTGCAATAAAGAAATCTCTTTAACTTTGCCTAACACAATAATCCCCAAATTTATTAGACCACAGAACCCTCTTTTCATGCAACACCAATTAAAGTCCCTTGCAGCTGGAAAATCATGACACCCACTTTAAGAAACACCGCCTTAGCCACTGAGGGGAGGAGAACTGGGGCGTCAGTCCCTGGTTCCCACCAAAGGGTTTTGAAATATTCATCATTTCTCTCAAATGACAAAAGGATAAACTACTGTTTCTACTTTTAATTCATTTCTGCTACAATTCCTGTAACATTTGGTGCCGGATCAAGACATTTTAAACTAAAAGATACTTTCAGATTTGGGACCCGACTGGCAGCCCAATGTTCCTATTCAATGCCACCTGCGCCTTTGAAATGGTGGGTTCTGCTCCCACTGTATCCACAGCTTCTGGGCCGAGCTTCCAGGTACTGGAACGTGCTGCTCCCATCTTTAACCAGTCACACAGGCCTGCCCTATCCACCCTGCTTGCACACAGGGGAAGAAATGCGCTTCTCTCTCTCTCTCTTTTTTTTTTTTTGCAAACCCACAAACAGTGAAGTCTAAAGAACAAACAAAAAATAAATAAATAAAGAACAAACAGCATTGAAAGAATTTTGGAGTTATTGGATTTCCTCACAAAACCTCATTGCTGCTAAATCCAAAAGATGAACATGACAATAGCCGAAAGTCTGCCCACTATCCCCCTTAAACTTTGCTGTTATTTCTCTAAAGCTCCTGTACATGCCAGCAGCACATCACATGATCCAACTCCCAGGTGCCTCAGCTAGGTTCTAGCACATTGCTGGGAACTAACACATCTTTCACTTGAGAAAACTAAGGGGCTAGGATCCATTTATAGTTTCTCCCTCCTCCCCACCCCGTGATCAAAGGAAAAATTTAAGGGATGATGCCTTTCGTTCAAACTCTATTTCCTCATAGCCTTCTGTGTGCAGTGAATGAAACAGCAAAAATCACTATGCTACTGGAGCTGACATTTGAGCAGATGGCTCGGGCAGAGAACTTTCCGGCTGAGAGGGTGGCTCTTGTCATGAGAGCCAGTCCAGGAAGGAGGTAAATCTACCTTTAGCTAGGTTGTTGTTTGGCAAGGAAGAGGTTCAAAGCCATGAAAATAAGGGGGTTCACATGGGCTGTTAACTGTGGGTGAAGAGCCGCTATCTTAGGGTTGAGGGGTCCAGGCTGCTGAGGAAAGAGACCCTAGAACAGAAATGCCCTGGGATCTCCCCCCGCCCCCTGGGGAGGCTACAGAGGCCCGGGCTGAGAACACCTCCATGACCGTGCCCTGGAGCCGGTGGAGCAGATCTGCACAAAACGAGGTGATCGGAGAAGAATGCAGAGGGCGCACAGTGAGGTGAGAACGTCAGGTACCCTCATGTGGTAACAAGGCACCAAGGTAGTTACGTTACCCCCACAGCTTGGAAACCTAATGGCACGCTTTGCTAAAATATATCTTCAGGGGCTTCCCTGGTGGCTCAGTGGTAAAAAATCCACCTGCCAATGCAGGAGACACGGGTTCGATCCCTGATCAGGGAAGATCCCACATGCCACAAAGCAACTAAACCCGTGCATCTCAACTACTGAGCCTGCGCTCTAGAGCCGGGGAGCCACAGCTACTGAAGCCTGCTTGCCCCAGAGCCCATGCTCTGCAACAAGAGAAGCCACTGCAAGGAGAAGCCCGTGCCCCGCAGCTAGAGAGTAGCCCCCGCTTGCCGCAACTAGAGAAAAGCCCACGCGGCAACAAACACACAGCACAGCCATAAATAAATAAAATTATAAAAATATAGAGAGATCTTCAGCCTCCAGCAAAGTTCAGTGTGATCTGGGCCAGGGGAGGGTGGCAGCCAGGGACACAGACAGTACTCCAGAAGAGGCTGTGTGACTCGCTGGCCATCTTGGATGAGAAGAGCATCAGTCAACAGATGCTCGGGCCTGAGAGCTCAGGAGCCCAGTCACCCAGGCATCCCTGTCTCCCTGAACACCGCTGGGGGGAAGGCTCCTTCCTTCACCCCTGCGCCATCATTTCCCGGTTGCTCTCTGGTTGAGCAGAGCATGTTCTTTGGTGATTTCCTGAGAAAACGTAGGAGAAGGGGGCACATCCCAGGTCTCTGTGGAAGGCCTGGTCAGCCTCTCACTCACCCCCACCTCCTCTAGCCCTGACTTCGGTCCTCACCATGACCCTGCTCCCTGGGCCTCCCCGCTGTCTGTTCCTCACCACTGGGCGGTGTGTGTGTGGGGGTGCTCTTCCTCAGGCTGCCAGCTCTTGCTGCTCTGCCACCCAGAGGCCTTTTCCCACTTAGCTATATCGCTCTTTCTCACTTCAGTCTTCGTTCAAATGTCACCTTCCCCATGACCTCACTGATCATTTCCACCCTGCCCCCACACCCTCGGTGCACCCTCTCTGTTTCATTATTACCACTTGTTATAAACCGTATCCCCCCCAAAAAAAGAGATGTGTTGAAGTCCTACGCCACAGTACCAAGAATGTGACCCGGTTTGTGCTGCAGAGGTAATTTGTCAAATTAAAGTGAGATCACACTGGACTAGGGAGGGCCCCTATTCCAATGTGACTGGTGTTTTTCTAAGAAGAACAGAGCCAGGCACACAGGTGTCCCATGGCAAACAGCACAAGACACTGAAGACAGAAGTTGGGGTTAAGTGGGTACCAGCCAGGAAATACCAAAGGGTGCCAGAAAGCCACGAGAGCTCAGGAGAGTCAAGAGAAGGTTCCTGGAAAATCACAGAGGGAGCAGGGCCCTGCCCAACACCTCAGTTTTAGATGCCTAGCCTCTAGAACTGAGCAACTTGGTTACGGAAGTCCTAGGAACCAATACACATCCGGGATTCTATTTTATATCTATTTGATATTACATGTAGTGTTCATCATCTCCCTCCCTTCACAAGAAGGCCTGCAGCAAGGAGCAGGGACTTTTACCTGCTTTGTTCACTGCTGCGTCCTCAGGGTCTAGAGCAGTGCCTGGCATGGGGGTAAGTCCTTAGAGCAGCAGTCACCAACCTTCTTGGCACCAAGGACGGGTTTCATGAAAGACAATTCTTCCACGGGCTAGGTGGGGAGGCGGTTGGCTTCAGGGTGATTCTCATAAGGAACATGCAACCTAGATCTCTCACAGGCGCAATTCGCAGTAGGATTTGAGCTCCCGTGAGAAACTAATGTCGCTGCTGATCCGACAGGAGGCAGAACTCAGGCAGTAATGCTAGCAATGGGGAACGTCTGTAAATGCAGAGGAAGCCTCCCTCACTCACCTGCCACTCACCTCCTACTGTGCAATCCAGTTCCTAACAGGCCACGGGACCGGTACCAGTCCATGGCCCAGGGGTTGGGGACCGCTGCTTTATGACCTTAGTGGAATGAATGAGTTAATGAATGAATGAAACCTTTGGTGTTCTGTACCTACTGAAGACTGGGTGCGTGGCTGCCTCTCCCTCTCCCTCTCCAACCCTGGGTACCTTCTGTGAAGCAGGGATGATCCTCCAACACACTGCCCTTTAATGAAACTCCAGTCACCTGCCACCAACCCTACCCAAGCTACCTGAGCCCACCCTGGAACGTTGTATCACCTGGAACTGCCCCATCTGGGTCAGCACAGGGGCTAGACCCAGGGTCTGGCTGTCTTGGGTGCAGACGACTCCCAGAGAAGCTACTGTAATCTGAGAAGTGAGAACAAATGAGTCAAGAAGGAGCCCAGGCCTGGGGCAGGGGAGCAGCCTCCTTCACCCGCAGGGCAAAGGGCCAAGCAGGTGGAATAGAACAGGAGCAGGCAGGGAATCGGAGCTGGAGGGGGTCAGGGCCGAACCGTTCAGACAGAGGCAGAGAGAATGTCAGGTGGGCAGGGATCATGCTGTTGGGTGAGGCCGAGGTGCCTGTGTGGGTACATGGGTGGGTAGGCAGCTTCAAGGGTAGGGTGGGCCAGGGAGAAGCCCCATCCTCTCCTCCCATGTCCTCTCTGTAGAACTCAGCCTTTCATTCATTCAGCACGCATTTACTGAGCACCTGCTATGTGCCGAGCACTACAACTGCATGGAAAGGCAGCAGGGGATGAACACAGTCAGGCTCGTTCTTGCAGAGCTTATCTGACAGTTACACGTGTAACTGAACACTTGGAGGAAGGCTGTCAGGGGCGAGCCTGGAGCTGTGGGACTGCTTGACAGGAAGCCCCAGCCTGAAGGAGGGGAAGGGGCCAGCTGAGCAATGGGAGGTGGGCAGTCAGAGGCCCAGAGGACACGATGGAATGTGGACAGAGAAATGAGGAGAGGGGGCAGAGACCCAAGAGGGCAGCAGCTTGGAGACCACGTTTTGGACTCCAGCCTGACAGGGAATAGCGACAGCCTACCTTTTTGTAAAAGAACCACTCTGGTGCCCGTGGAGAAGGGGGGGCCAAGAAGGACCGATGGACGTGGGGGCTGGGTGAGAGGTGAGGCCAGCAGCCAAAGGCAGAGCAAAGCTTTCTAAGGGGTAGAATGGACCACATTTGTGGTCGGGCTGTGCAGGGGAAGGAAGGGGGGTGATTTGAGGACACCTGCTGGGGAGGAGGTGATCCAAGCCAGGAGTCAGGCCAGGAGCAAGGATGGTGCACCCGGAGCAAAAGCCTTCTTCCCTGACTGCTTCGTTAAGTTCCCAACACGCCAGCCTCCTTTCGGTCCCTCAGACAGGCCAGTCTCATTCCCACAGCAGGACCCTTTGACCCATGGTTCCTTTGGCAGGAACACTGTGCTCCAGCCCTTGGCCTGGCTGCATCCTCCTCCCGGCCAGGTCTTGACCCAGATGCCGCCTCCTTGGAGAGGCTTGCCCTGACCACCTGCACCTGAAGTCAGCACACAGGTCTCCTCCCCATTGCCCTATTGTATTACCATCTGCAGTGACCTCATGCATGTATTTGCTCACAGGGCCATCAAACATCCCCTCCCGCCAGAATATAGGCTCTGTGGCAGGGGCCCCTCTGTCTCATTTACCACATGTTCTCCAACAGCTGCCAGAGTTAGCTGCTGAGGAGATCACTGCAGAATGGATCAAGGCATTAATGAGACTTTCAGCACCCAGGTTCAGCTGGGACTGCAGCTTTCAGAGCTGTGGTTTATAAATGGTGATTTAAGTGCCAGGAAAGCGTAAGGAGCACCCAGAGCAAGATGGCAGGGAAAGAGGAAGCGCTCAGACCATTCTGAGACACTCAGCATGCAAGCCCCGGGCAAAAAGAGTGGAGGTGCTGGCAAGGGAGCCCCAGAGAGAGGTGAGGCAGGGACAGGGCCGAACGGGACCTCCCCAAGGGCATGCAGCTGGGAGCCGGGGAGCCTGGATTCAACCCAGGCAGTTGCTCCAGGGCCCTGGGCCCACCCTCTGAAATCCACTTCATCTCAGGAGTTTCCCAAAGTGAGTGTTATCCACTTCACTGACAAGGGACAGGGTTTCAGTTACCCAGTGAGTGGTGGACCCAGGGTGTGGACCCAGTATTGTGCTGGAGCCCACAGTCTCAGCCTCTCCTCTGCATGTCACTGAGCTTCTCTCTGAGCTTCTTCCGGAGCTGTCAGGGAAGCCACCGGGGACGCTGTGAGGAGGAGGGAGCAGTCAGCAGCAGGATGAGTGACCAGGAGAGCAGCTGAGAAAAGAATGGACAAGCAGGCTCAAGCAACCATCCCGGGGCTGATCTTGACCAGGCAGCGCCAGTGTAGACTAAGCCAGGTGGGAGAGGATTAAAGGAGGCAGGGGGAGGGGAGGGGAATACGGCCAGTGTGGATAACTTTGGAAAAGGTTAGCTATAAAGATGAAGCAAGACAAGGGGTAGTTACTGGAGGCGCACGCACCAGGCGCAGAGAAGGGCTATTTTAAGGTGGAATAAACCTGAGTGTTTTGAAGCTGGAGCCAGCAAAGAAGGAGTGGTTAAAGGAGCATTAAAGAAACTAAAGTGAAGCGGGTATGGTGCAGAAGTGGAGACAGCATCCAGTGTGTGTGTGGTATGGTGGGGTGGGGGTGGGGGGTGGTCCTCTCCTGGGGACACATGGAAAGCCTCTGGCTCTGGAGGGGGTCTGGGGACAGAGCGGAGGGAGTCATGTCTGAAGACACCTCCTTTTTGTGAGAAGTATGAGGTGAGGGCATCTGAGCAGAGTATGGGAGATGGGAGGCAGGCCGTGGAGGCAGAGTTGAAAGTGGTTGTGATTTGCAGCTAGTAGCAGTTAGTATGTGAGGAGAGAGAGCAACCGGACAAAGGAGAGGGTCCTGTGGGGTCTGGTAAACAGAGGAACCATGGGCGTGGAGGACGTGGCTGCAAACTCTGCCTGCCCAGCAGACGGAGCAGGTGCAGAAGTCCCTGCACTTGGAAGGGAGGCACAGGAGCATGGAGTCGGATGAGCTCATTTGTGTGGGCTTTGCGTTGTTTTGTTTTGCCTAAGTGAGCCGTGTGTGTGTGTGTGTGTGTGTGTGTGTGTGTGTGAGAGAGAGAGAGAGTGAGAGAGAGAGAGATAGCATTCACACATACAGAGCAGTAAACTAAAGAAAAGAAACCCACCTCTCTCCCTACAGTGGGCTTGCCAGCCCAGAGGGACCATGTTCCCACTTTCTTCTGTATGGGGGCTCCTCCCACCACTCCCCATCACCCAGGTTTAAGGCAGTAGGAGTGGGGGTGAGTAGCTCAGGGAAGCCAGGTGGTCCAGAAAGAAGCCTTCTGCCTCCAGAATTGTGGGGAGCATGGACACTCCTCAGTTCCGAACTCCTTTGTTCCCTGACTCCCAAGAGAACTGGCTCCCCATGTTCCCTCCCATCTCCCTGGATCCTGCCCCACCTCTAAGTGGGGCCTGCTAGCCTCCTCTCTTCTCTTCAGCCCCACCTGGGCCCTTCCCATGGCTCCATTTTCTGCCTCTATCAACACCCTGGCCTGGAAGTCTCTCTGGTGAGCCTCAGCCCCATACACTAATTGTACACCTTGGATGACCCCGCTGCCGTGCTTCAGACTCAACACATCCAAACTGGACTTATCCGCCACCCCTCTGCCCACATCCCCCCACGAGGCAGTTTATGGACACCCAGCCTCTGTTCACCCCAGGAATAAAACAGGCTTAGATCTGGTGAGGAAACATCCTTCTCCTTTGGGCCCTGTGGTCTGGGATGTCTGAGCAGAGCATGCGGCTTAGGCCTAGAACATTCTATACCAGCAACACAGTACCCCAGGGTTAGCACACAGTCACAACGGCTGCAGGGTTTGGCCTGAGGAACCTGGGAGATGACCCATCCTTCCCTGATAGATTTGAACTTGAGATGCCTCCTGCCTCACGTGGAGGGTGAGGCTGATAACAGGCACTCTTACTGGGCCAGGCTCTCTACATGTATGGATCTCATTTTATCCTAACACCCTGCTTCTCCTCACTCTAAAGAGGGGAGGTTTGAACCGCAAGGGATTAAGCACCTTGCCCAGGTCACATAGCCAGAGAATGTGGGGCCAGCTTTCAGGTCCAGCCACGAGATTTCAAGCCCTTGCCCCAACCACTAGACCACCCTACCAGAGGCTGACAAAGGCTGCAGATGAAGACAAGGAAGGCAGAGAGGCCAGGGCTGCTCTCAGTCAGACCTGAGTCACAGGCAGCCTGAGGCCGGAACTGCCCATAGGCTCTGCAATTATATGGGCCAATAAATTACCCTCTGCTCAAGCCAAATATCTTTAGGATTTCCTGTAAACTCAGACCAAAAATATCCTAACTGATAACACAGCCCCTTGATGGGTGGCAGGCGTCACCACCCCCTACAATTAATTCCAGGAGCTGGGGCTTCATCCTCCATCCCACCTCATTCCACATCCAACTAGTGACCAAAGCTGAATCCCAAACATCACTTGGATCTGTCCCCTTTTCTTTCCACCCTAGTCCAGGCCATCATCATTTTTGCCTGGTTGTGACCACAGCCTCCTTGCTGTCTCTCTACATCCAGCCTGCTCCCACCCACAGACTTTTACCCCCAATTCCCTAAGATCCAGATCTTATCATGTTATTTCCAGCTTAAAACCCTCCAGACCCCTCCAGACTCCTTGCTGCCCCCAGGATAAACTCTCCCATCCAGGCTGCCACCCCTCTGGTCTCACGCCCCTTCATATCCTACTCTACCTACCTGCTTCTAGGGCACCTCCAGCCCTATGCCCCTCTGTGTCTCTGCCCAGAATTTTCTTCCTCCCCTTCTTTGCCCAGTGAATGCTCATTCAGTACCCCTTCCTCTAAAAGCCGAGCCAGTCACTCTCTGCTCTTGGCTTTGTCGACACTCGGCACTTCTTACTGTCTAGTGCTCTTACTGGACTGTGTAAGGGCCTCTGTCTCATTCATCTCATCCCCAGCCCCAGAGCAGGCCTGGCACAGAGCAGTCATTCAATAAACACTCATGCGACTACCTTGTCAATTACCAGGGAACCCGGAGACACGCTTTAGCCAGGGGCTCTGTTTTCAAAAAACACCAGTTTGATGTTTGGTGGAACATGTTAACATTGAGCCCACAAATGCAACCGCTTATTTAAAAAAAAAAAAGCCGAAAAGAGAAAAATATAAATAAGTAAACACTCATGGACTCAGCCATACATATACATGTATCCATTCTCTCCTCAAATTCCCCTCCCATTCAGGCTGCCACATAACATTGAGCAAAGTTCCCTGTGCTATACAGTGGGTCCTTGTTGGTTTTCCATTTTAAATATAGCAGTGTGTACATACCCATCCCAAACTCCCTGACTATCCCTTCCCCTCATCCCTTCCCCCAGCAACCATAAGTTCATTCTCTTAAGTTTGTGAGTCTCTTTCTGTTTTGTAAGTAAATTCATCTGTATCATTTCTTTTTAGATTGTACATATAAGTCATGTCATATATCTTCTTCTCTGTCTTCGTTGTTCACCTGAAACTATCAGAACACTGTTAATCAGCTATACCTGAATACAAAATAAAAAGTTAAAAAAAAAAAAAAAAACACTCATGGAAAAGACAAATGACATGCTCCCAGAAACAGGGTGGGTGGCTCTACATCTTTTCTCTGGAGATGGTCAGATTTGGAGGAAAAAAATAACATCACACAATAATCGCAGTGTAGAAAGCCTTTTATCTACGGACAAGCACACTATGTATTTGATCCTTATGACATTGTTGCCTCCATTTTAGGGGTGAAGAGATTGAGATCCAGGAGGGTTTATAAACAGAATTCCACTCATATGCTCACAAACTTCACTCTCACATCGAGGCACAAGCTCTGGCCAAACTGTGCTCAGACCCCCAATTGTTGTTGTTCAGTCACTCTGTCGTGTCTGACTCTTTGCAACCTGATAGAGTGCAGCACACCAGGCTTCCCTCTCCTTCACTAATTCCCAGAATTTGCTCAAACTCACATCCATTGAATCAGTGATGCCATCCAACCATCTCATCCTCTGTCATCCCCTTCTCCTCCTGCCTTCAATCTTTCCCAGCATCAGGGTCTTTTCTAAAGAGTTGGCTCTTCACTTCAGGTGGCCAAAGGACTGGAGCTTCAGCTTTAGCATCAGCCCTTCCAATGAATATTCAGGACTGATTTCCTTTAGACTCTCAAGAGTCTTCTCCAGCACCACAGTTCAAAAGCATTAATACTTTGGTGCTCAGCCTTCTTTCTGGTCCAAATCTCACATCCATACACGACTACTGGAAAAACCATAGCTTTGACTAGACAGACCATTGTTGGCAAATGTCTCTGCTTTTTAGTATGCTGTCTAGGTTGGTCACTGCTTTTCTTCCAAGGAGCTTTTCTTCCAAGTGACTTTTAATTTCATGGCTGCAGTCACCATCCGCAGTGATTTTGGAGCCCAAGAAAATAAAAGTCTGTCACTGTTTCCATTGTTTCCCCATCTATTTGCCATGAAGCGATGGGACCGAAAGCCATGATCTTAGCTTTTTGAAAGTTGAGTTTTAAGCCAGCTTTTTCACTCTCTTCTTTCACCTTATCAAGAGGCTTTTTAGTTCCTCTTCACTTTCTGCCATGAGGGTGGTGCCATCTACATATCTGAGGTTACTGATCATTTCTCCCGGCAATCTTGCCCATACTGACCACTGGGAGGCAGTAGAGTGTCGGTGAGAGTCACTGCCCCACCTCCTACCTACCAATAGATTTGGATCTGGGTGTGGAAAGGGAAAAGCTAGCACTGAGAAGAGACCAAGGGAGAGGGGCTGTGGCTGGGATTGCTCTTTCAGAATCTGCCAGAAACAGTCCAAACCGGAGCAGGCCCAACGTGCTGCGTGCCAAGTCACTTCAGTCATGTCCGACTCTCTGCAACTCTATGGAGCCCACCAGACTTCTCTGTCCATGGGATTCTCCAGGCAAGAACACTGGAATGGGTCACCATGTCCTCCTCCAGGGGATCTTTCCAACCCAGGGATCCACCCTGTATCTCTTATGTCTCCCGCACTGGCAGGCGGGTTCTTTACCACTGGTCCAGGGTTACCACTAATTCCAAGAGTCAGGAGCTGAAAACACTGACTGTATACTCCAACTTTACATCACCAGCATATTTAATAACAAGCCACAGGAAGTGACAGGGCAGTGATGAGTCATTGCTGGGGCACACAAGTCCTTCAAATTTGGGACACTGGCCTACCGCCTTCAGCAGGGACAAGTCACTAGCCTGTCAGACCACAGCCACCCAGCACCAGAGATGGGACGAGGCCCAGCAGGCACAAGTCTGTCAGCGTCTGCAGCACTGAGAGTGTGGCCACTTCGGTGCCCAGGACGCACAACAGTTGCCAGGGGGCCCATTCTTTCCTAGGGGGCTGACCACCCAGGCCCACACCATGAGCACTTCAGGAGGTTGGATGGAGCAGGTCAGAGGCAGCAGCTGTGTGCAGGAATCTCAGGATGAGGTCTCACCACAGTCCAGGTTTCTCCCAGGCTCTCATCTGTACTGTATATGGATCAAAGGTTCCTTGTGTGGCCGGTAGGACTGGAGGAAAGCGCTCTGGGAGACAGACCACGCAAGGTTCGGGAATCTGTAAGAGATAGCTGCCCCCATCTTTGCTGGAAAGGGAGCCAAGGAATGACAACCCTTTCCACCTCAGGGTGAGACTCAGGGTTTAGAGGAAGAGTAAGCCAAGATGTCCACGCATGTGTGGACCCAGCCTTTCCATCAAGGACAGTGCAGGCTTGTTGGGATCCAAATGCCTGGCCTCACTCCATGGCACACCGACCTGCAGTCATCACCCCTGCCACTCCCAACCTGAGCCTGACAGATGGTTTAACAACAGCACCCATTTCCCAATTTTCTGAATTCTTTCCTTCCCCACTCAGTCTGACAGCCTTGACCAGGGTCAGAGTTCCTTAGCAAACGTCTCAGGATCTTCCTCCAGGAACACTGAGGTCCTCCACAGCACACACCATGGGCCAGCTTCTCAGGCACTGAGCTGAAGGGACAGCAAAGACAGGAAGTTGGATGAAGAAAGTCTTTGCCTACCCCCTCTTCTTCACCCCACCGCACCGTCTCCGGCCCTGCCTGGGTGTGAGCAGACACCACGATGCTGGGGACACAGCCTTTCCTGCCATCAAATCTCCCTACACCCCTTAACACCACCCAGACTTGAACCCAAAGGCCAATCCAAGTCATCATCTTGACCTCTGGTCCCTCTGCCCTGTCCACTTGGATTTCCATAGATGTATATTCCAGCTGACCCTCTGAGCTCACCCCACCCTGGTGTTCAGGCCAGAAAAGCTGAGCCCAGCTGCCTGGGAGTTATTGGCACACCTGGGAGGCCATTCGCAGCAGCAAGAAGGTATCCAGCAAGGCTGCTGGGGAGCAGGGATGGGAGAGAGGACACCAAGGAGGAGGGGGGAGTTGGGGTACCAGTCCCAGAAACCATATGCCAAATGTGTGGTGTGAAGGTTCATTCTTTTAAGGAGAGAGGCCATATTTTGCATCAGCATCTCAAAGAGGGGTGAGAAATCAGGGAACGAGAGAACAGAGCAAAAGGAGTGACCCAAAGGGTCCTCACTCAGGGATACCACTCCCACCCCCGAGCTCGAAATCAATCAGGAGCCCCAGGGTGCAGTTTCAGCTCTGTCATTCACTCCAGCAGGTCACTTTCTTCCCTCTGAGCTTTCCCATTTGTAAAATGAAGGCCTCACCTCACACATGGAGACTCTGGCCCAGCTGGAGAAGGAGGAAAGCGCACAGGCTGGAGATGGGAGACAGGAGGGAAATACAGCAGAATGTTGTGGGCAAGCGGGCAGGTGAACTGGATACAATAAAGAGAAGGAGCTCCAGCCCCTGCCCCAGGACACAGCGAAGGGCGGTGGGGAATGTCCCTGGGCCCAGCCCCGCTGACCTTGGGCCAGGAGCAGTCTCACACACCCCTCACTGCCCTGGCCAGCCCTCTCTCCAAGGGGGTGGGGGCGGCGTGCCTGAGGTGAGAAGTCCACAGCTCAGCAAGTCCAGCGCGGCACAGCTGCCCGGGATTAACACCACATCCTGGGCTCCTCTGCGGAGGGATCACACGTCGTCACCTTCACAGCTGCTTAGCTGCACGTTGCCCACTCAGGCCCCTCACCCCCAGCGGCCCCTCCTCACACACGCCGCCCTCCCCTCTCAGGGGCCAGCCAGGACGCTGCCTCTGCCTTGGCAGGCCAGGAGAGGGGCTCTACAGTGGAAGGGGCAAGAGAGATCAGAGGCACCTCCAGAGAACAGCCGCACCGACAAAAACCCAGGAACCCCTAGGTGCGACGCTAAATAGAAATGGGCAAAGAAGGCTTCCCTCGCTGGCCCCTGTGGCTCGGCCCGAGACAGCCTTGGCCTAGAATTACCCTGTCTTTAGGCCACCCAGGCCCTTCCCTCCAGATGGTTCCTGTCCTTAGGGAGGGAGAGGCAGGAGGGCCAGATGGAGCCCCTACAGCTGGGAACCCTCAGCTCCAGCCTCCTGGAGCAACGTGCTTCTGAGGCCCCCCGGCTGTTAGGAACCTTGTCACCTTCCCCCACAAGCACACCCCAAAGCTGCTTGCTCTGGGCCACATGCATTCCCCCCAACCTGGGGTGGGGGGGTGGGGGTGGGGATCAGCACACCTCTCCATCTCCCAGGGTCATCCAGGCCCCTGGTTCTGCCCTAAGACTCAACCCACACCCCCATCCCTACCTCAAGAGGGAGGCCACAGTGAGGAATCTTACTCGAATCTCCTCTGGGGGGAAAGGCTTCGGGAAGGAGAGGAGGGGAGAAAGAAGCCGGGGCCTGGGATGGCTGCGTCTCTGTCACCTGTGCGAGCGCACCAACATCGCGGCAGGGCTCCCCGCTGCAGACGTCGGGTGCTGGGGGCCGCTCCCTCAAAGTCTGGCGTGGAGTCCACGGACCACCGGGAGGCCGCGACCCCCGAACGCAGCCTGGCGCCTAGGACTCGTCGTCGTCATCGACGCTGGCGCCGCCGGGCTCGCCCTCCCGGGACGAGCGCAGCTCTCGGGCCAGCAGCGCCGTTAAACCCTGGGCGCGGAGCAGGAGGCCGGCGCCCAGGAAGAGGACCCCGCAGAGTACGAGCAGCGACAGCACGCCCAGCACCGCCGCCTGCACGGCGCGCGGCCCCTCGGGGGGCTCCGGCGGCGCCCCCGACTGGTTGCAGCAGGAGCTCTGCCAGGCGCCCCGGGCTGTGGCGCCCGCCTGCGAGCTGTTCATGCTTCGGCGCCAGCTGCCCAGATGCGCTGAGGACCGCCAGATGTGTGGGAGCCCAAGGCTGGCGGGTGGGCGGCGGCTGCGTCGGGGAGGGGCCCAAGGGGCGGATCCCAGACGCGGTGCGCCCCCACCCCTGGCGCCGAGCGAGGAGGCTCTTTCTAGACAAAGGGCTCGTAGCTACCGCCCAGAATCCCGGGGGGGCTGGTGTATACTTCTCAGCCCAAAGGCCCACACGCCCACCCATGTGAACCGGCCCATGCACCCAACCAGACAAAGCCAGGAGTCCTGTCCCCAGGGCTCTCCCTCCGCCTTAGAAAAGGTCAGGAGATAGCCCTCTCTCAGAACCCTTAAGCCGTTCTAGACCACATTCCAGGTGCTGGCCACGGTGCTGCCCCCACTGAGCAAGACACAGGACAAGCAAGGACCATCCCTGCTCCTAGGCTTTCTGTCCCTGGGCCGAAATTAAATGCTGCTTTAGCTTCCCTGGTGGCTCAGTGGGAAAGAATCTGTCCTCCAGTGCAGATGTGGGTTTGATCCCTGGGTCAGAAGATCCCCTGAAAAAGGAACTGGCTACCCACTCCAATATTCTTGTCTGGGAAATCCCATGGACAGAGGAACCTGGCAGGCTAGGTCCATGGGCTCACAAGAGGCAGACACAACTTAGCCTCTAAAAACAGCCAACGACCTAGGTACCGCTGGGACAGGAGGCAAATGAGCAATGTCTAGAACCTTAGTGATGCATAGCCTTCATCACCCCCTCGGGAGCTTCCTGGGGCTGGATAAGCGGCCCAGGACCCACCTTGGTTCCAGGTGAGATGGAGGGGAGGAGGAATTTAAGGCCTGCCCCCATTCCTCTGCTCAGGCCCGAGGTCAAGGAGAGTTACAGATCAAGGGGAAAGATCTGAGTCACCAGGGCTCCTGTCCTGACCTTGAATAAACCAGTCCCCTACCCCTGGGAAGTCACAATGCCAAAGGGGATAGAGATGCTATTGAACTGCCCACTAAAGGGAGCCTGCCTGCCAACTGGGTGTCCCACAGCCAAGCCAGGGTGAGAGTCTGGAGCAGAGCCTGGCTGCAGAAAAGCATGAAGTCTGGGGAAGCTGGGATGGAGGAAAGACTCTCCGGCCCAGGTCTCCTGAAAACTCCTGTAGCAACCCTGAGCCCTGTTTAAAACAAAGTCACTGTTAGTGAACAGCTGAATCAGCCAATTCCTCAGAGGAAATGAGCTGGTCTAAGGAGAAAAAGGCCCCCCAGACTGCAGCGAGTCAGGTGGGATCACATCTCATTAAGGAGCTGCTGACAATGGGCCTTCCCCATCTCCAAACCACTGAGAACCTCTTGAGTTCTCCAACTCACCAGTGCCCCAGAGGCCAAGGGTAGGACATCACAAAACTCCTCACGAAATTACACATGGCCGAAAAGTGGCCTGAAATGAGAAAAATGTGCAAACACTTCCTGGCCATCCTGGTACCTATCTGCTCCAGGACCATGGACAAGACCCCCAGACCCTGGCCATTTCTCCTTTAGCACTGCTGCTTGCTTACACACTGTTCATTTAGTTTGGTTAGAGCTTGCCCCTGTGTAACAAAAAGCATTATAAAATATAGAAGAATAAATCAATGAAAAGCACACTGATCTTGACAATGTTTGCCTAGAAATGGATGTGAGATACCAACGTGAAACTGTTAGTTGCTCAGTCGTGTCTGACTCTTCGCGACCCTATGGACTATAGCCCAAAGGAGCCCAGCAGGGTCCTCTGTCCATGGACTCTCCAGGCAAGAATGCTGGAGTGGGTTGCCATTCCTTCTCCAGGGGATCTTCCCAAACCAGGGATCGAACCCAGGTCTCCTGCATTGCAGACAGTTTTTTTACTGTCTGAGCCACCACAGAAGCCCATGTCAGCCCAAACCAGAAGTGTCACAGGACACCAGTCTCAAGGTGGCCAATCTCTCTCCAGAGGGAGAAGACACCAAGTCAAATGAGCTTTCTGTGCAAGTGGGGGCCTGTGTGTGCTCTACAGAGACAGAGGAGATATTCTTTGGGGTCATCTGATAATATAAATCCCAGGGACGGAGGAGCCTGGTGGGCTTCCGTCTATGGGGTGACACAGAGTCGGACACGACTGAAGCGACTTGGCAGCAGCAGCAACAGATAATATAAAAGGCAGGTCACAGCTTCCTTAGGAAGGGAGGAGAAATAGCACAGTCATATCCCAAAGCAGCAGATCCTGATCTGTGTCATCATTTATGGAACTGACTGTGGTCACACCTGCTTATGTGAATGTCCGACAAAGTACAAGATCGATCAGCTTTAATCTATCTTCAATCACATCATAGACCCCCATCTTGGAATAATGCCCTCAACACACTCACGTGTTCCTTGAAGTTCTGTCAGAAAGTGTTAAAATGTTTCAGGGCGTAACACCAGTCAAGGGAGAGACTCAACCCAAACTCACACTCTCAGCTTTATTCACCATCCTAGTGATGGCTCCTCTGTACAGTGTAGGAAAGGGGAAACCCCCCCGAAACCAGGAGTATGGAGAGACAGTGCAGGCCAGACTTGACCGTCAGTGAAGGTGACAAGGACGACCAGAGACTGGCATCCACAGCACGAGGAAGCCAGGGCGGCCCTTCCCAGTCTTATCAAGGACCCAGAGCGGGTTCCAGAGCCCCAAGGGCCTAACAGTACGATCCCCAGAAGCCAAGGTCCATAAGCCATCAAGGAGCACCGAGGCCTGGAGAGACCTAGAGGGCCAGGGTGTCTTTGATGAGCCTGCGCATGGTGGTGGTGACGGAGGAGCCCAGGGCGTCGGTAATCTGGAAGGAAATCTTATAGAGGTAGGGCTGCACGTCCCGCAAGCCCGTGTCGAACACGTTGTCCACCTCTGACTGCGTGGGCATCTTGGGCAGGTACTCGTGCCGGTTCATCACCTCCACAATGTTGATGATCTTCTCGCAGAGCTTCTCCCCCACCTTCTCCCGGCATATCTGCCGCTCCTGCTCCGTGGCCAGGGCCACCACGTGCACCTTGACCGTCCATACCTCCCAGGGGATGCACTCATCGGAGAAAGGCCAGCGAGACTTCTTCTTCTGGTAGAACTCCAGGGACATCTGCCCTAGCCCATCGCCCCCGGAGTTGCGCAGAGCATCCTGGGGAAGGAGGAGCAAGAGTGAGCAGGCCAAGGCCTCCACTGGGTTCTCACCCTATGAGGGCCAGCTTCCCAAGCCCCAGTGAAAGCTCTTTATCAGACCTCCGGGGAGGGCAGAGAACGAGACCCAGAGAGTAAAGGATTTGTATAAAGTGACACAAATGGCTCCTCTTAAGCAGAACCCTCCTTCATTCCCTCAAAGACAACCTAAACTCACAGTTTCTAAAGAAAAGCCCAGTGATCCTTGAATAGAGAGACAGAAGCCAAGGAACAGAGCGGGGTGGGAGGGGAAGGACAGACCACATTTAGAGCTTCTCCCTCTTTTCCTCTGAGAAGCAAATGGGGCCACCTGGTCTAATAAATCTGCCTGTCCCCCCATGGGGTGCGATGGCCCACACTCTTCCTCCCAGTGTAGCCAAGACCCTAAAGCACCTTTCTACCTTTCTCTCTGAGTTCAGGCCAACCCAAAGGTAAGGATGCCTCCCTCAACTCCTTAACAGCCCATCAGGAAGTAAGTCTCTCCTTTATTGACAAACCAAGCTCCCGTTCCCTCTGCTGACAGTAACAGCAGCTACCTCTTCTACAGTGTTTCCTGTGTGACGGCTCTCCAGCACTTGACACATCTGACTCACTTAATCCTCGTGGTGCATATACCCTATGAGATGGGTACAGCTTTCGTTCCAAATTTACATATAGTGAAACTGCAGTCCAGAGGAGCAGAGTCACTTGCCCAAGGTCACACACTTGTGGGTGGTAGAGCCTGGCTGGAGTCCATGTCCTTAAGAGTTCACTGTGTTTCATGTACCTCTCATCGGCATCTGGAGGACAGGGGTCTGGATACCACTGCCTCCCCTGAAGGGGGACTGGGAAACTCATGAATTTGCCCTTTCTAGGCTAGGAGCGATGGGAGGGCGGGGAGTACCCTGTGGCTGGTAGAGAGTCCACCCCCTGTGAGGATCACACGTCTATGGAATGGAAGCCAGAGAGACAACCCTCCTCCTCTGATCTCAGGGAGGGCACTTTAAGAGAAATTCCCTTCGTTACTTTAAATTTTAAAACTATGCACTCACTGAAAGAATGAAACACTGCAACCCTGAATGAAGACAGAATTAAAAATCACACCTCCATTCCTGCCCCGAGATGACCAATGTGAGCAGCCTGGCGTGTCCCTTCCACCTTTCTCCTGGCCCCTACAGGCCCACAGACACCGCCACACCACCCACAGGACCCTTCTCTGGGACAGCCACCGCCTGAGCCCAGCAGCCCTCCCTCTCAGGGCATCTCGTATAAGAAAGGCCCGAATGTGGAAGCAGAAGCAGAGAGGTGTCAGTAGAGAGGAGGTCCAAAGTGCAGAGGCGATGATCAGCCCAGGGGCCCTGGCCGCCAATGCTCCAAGGGCTGCCTGCTCTCCTTGCTGGTATTTTTACAAGGCCCCCTCACCTACCCCCCTACCAAGCACTCCCCACCCAGAGGAGCTCTGAACATGCCTGTTCCTGAGAACCTCAAACAACCTGACATGCACACCCAGGAAGGGTAAGCTGGTCCAACAGCAAGGAGGGGACGACACGCAGCAGCCCCCTGCCGCCCACTGCACCCCACCTTACCCTGAATTCCCCGACGACCTTGCGCAGAGCGCGGTCCAGCTCCTCGGAGGAGACGCGCACGTAGGTGAAGTCGATGAAGTCGCAGTCCACGTCCTGGGTGCCCACTGTGCCGATGGAGTAGGTGCCCTCCTTCTTGTAGTGGAACTTGCCGGTGCTGCGATGCAGAAGCACTGTATGCAGCACGGCCAGCATGGCCTCCTCCACCTGCCGCCCCTCAACCGACACCTCCAGCACCTCCGAGCGACAGTTCATCTTGTAGCTGGTGGCCCACGCTGAGGTCAGGGACCAGAGGAAAGACGGTGGAGCTTCACCCCACCCAGGGGCCACCCTGCAAGAGGAGCCAGGTCAGAATGTGGACACATTCTGCCTGATTGGCGTGTCACCTGTTCACATCCTTCCAGGCCCAGCCCTGTCCCCTGCCACCACGGCCCTTCTCTGCTCTGCAGCCGCACATGCTGGCAGAGGACCACTGACTCTTGGGATGGGAGATGGGGAGAGCATCAAAGCTACCAGTCCAAACACCCAGATCCGTCCTGAATTCCGTGACGGCATCCAGTGTGGTTTACAGCACATGCTCACTGTGAACCCCTGCCAGCTCCAGCCCTTGAGAAGCTGCCAGGATGGAGGACAGACAGGCAGGTAAACATCACCAGAGTAGTGAGACTCCATGATGGGAGTGAGATGAAAAGGAAGACTGGAATCTGATCTCCTGGGACCCTGAATGACCAGGCATCCGGACTCTGTCCCGAGGGCAATGAAGTTCCATGCATCCCACTGTCCAACACTGAATCTGCGGATCAGAAAGTTAACTCCAGCCGACGGGTGAAGAATGGTTCGTCACTATTTGAGGGGTCACAGACTGCTCTGAGGAGTCAGTGAAAGCTAAGAAGACTGAACTTGAAAACCTGACTGACACATACACACCAAATCTCACAGACTCTGAGGTAAAAACTTGCCAATTTAAGGGACTCTCCTGGTGGTCCAGTGGCTAAGACTCTGTGCCCCCAGTGCAGGGTACCCGGGTTCGATCCCTGGTCAAGGAACTAGATCCCACATGCCCCAGCAAAGATCGAAGAGCCTGTGTGCTGCAACCAAGACCCAGTGCAGCCAAAAAAAAAAACTTATTAATTGAAGGCAGAAAGGGTTGGGCAAGGAGTCTAGTTAGAGGCCACCACAGTCATGCCATTTCCAGACAGTGCAATGGGATGTGGCAGAGTGATGTGCAGAGTGTGGGGTTTCCACATCCAATGGCCCAGGGTCCGAATCCCAGGTCTCCAGTATCTTGCTCTGTGACCTTAAGCCAATCACTCAACCTCTGAGTCTACTTTCTTATCTGTAAATACAGAATAAAATAACACATGTAAAACACAGCAGGCTGGTGGTTAAGAGCAGGGACGCTAAAGCCAGACTGCCTGGGTTGGAGCCCCAGCTCTCTCATCAGCTCACTGTGTGATCAAGGGCATGCTGCCTCACCCCTAAGTGCCTCAGGTTCCCCAATCCATAAAATAGGGATATTCACAGTAGCTACCTTGAAGGGGTCCTCTCCAGAATGGGGTGAGTTAGCATCTGTAAAGCACTTGATGCAGTTCCTGGCAAGCACAAAGCATTCAGTATGAGCTGCTCTAATTACTACACTGTTACTGCTGAGAGATGACCCAAGGCTAGGACAGGACTGGTGGAGGGAGTGGGAAGGGAAGAACAGACTTGAGAACCAGAACTTCATCAGTAACTGAATATGAGCTGAGAAGGAGAGGGAACAGTCAAATTTCTTAGCTGAGAAGGTTCAGCTTACACACCTCCCCTGACAGAGAATTCACCTCTCCCAGCAAGTCATTCCAGTCCTTTTAAAGTTCTATTCAGAGACTCCCTCTATGGAAGGGCTTTGTCTCTTAGTGCTTTAAACTGCTAATCTTAATTCTGAAATCAAGAGTCACACACAGAAGAAGTCCCACCCCTTTCCCACAAGGGAGCCTTTCATATATTCAAAGGCAACTCTGCCATCACCCCTTTACCCCTTCTACAGGTTAAAGGTCTCCAGTCCCCATAAACATTCCAGCTTCACATCACATCTTAATTCCTCAGGGGCAGGCAACTCTCTTCAAAGTGTACTGGTTTGTCTCTTTGCCCCTGAAGTCAGGGAGGCAGTCCACAGACCATTCAGAGATCGAGCTGGCTCTGTCTCTCACCTGGCAATCAGCCCAAGACTACCTGCATCATCAGTTATCTTTTCACAGGTGTTAACCTTGTCTGGTCTCTCCTACTAGCAGACAGTTCCTTAATGGCAGGGACTGTATCCTATTCATCCGTGGAATCTCAGTATACCTGGTTCCTAGTACACAGCAACTGCTCAATTCATCCTGAAAGGATTGCTGGACTGATTTCTTCTATATATACTCTCAGGATGAGGAGGCCTTCTTGCTCATTTCTGCCCTCTAGTCTAACTCCATCCAGCAGTTTCACATCTGAAAACTCCCAGCTCTGGTCCACCTCTCTTTTCTTCCACAAACCCCCTCTGGTATCCCCCACAAACCGTCAAACAGGCCACCTCTCTTTTCACTTTTGCCCCAAACCTAGGTTCTTCCCTCATTCTCAGTGCTATTCAAGATTCCACTTCAGGAAGACAACACGAACCAACCTCAGCCTCCTTCCCAACGCGGCCACCTTTGCTCTGTGATGAGCCTGTCTGCTCCCTCACCCTCGACGCCCCGTGAGCAGGGCACTTTGCCAGGGCAGTGCCTGAGAAGTCTCGTCCCTTCGGTGCCCCGCCAAGGCCCAGCTCTGCAGAGTACCGGGGCAGACGCTGACTGATGCCTCCTCTGACTCAGGCCGGAGCCCAGGGTTTCCCCAGCCTCACCTTACGCGGAGAGGCTGGCACGCGGGTCACTCAGGCTGGATCTTGCCCTCTCCTCACGCACAGGTACGCCCTCCGCAGGTACGCCCTCCGCAAGTACGCCGAAACCTCCCCGCGCGCCACGAACCGCAAGAGACAGGCTGAACGCAAAAACACAAAGTTATTCGGCTCCGCATCGAGAGACCCTGTCGGACGTAGGAAGGACTTCCCGTCCCGGTTAAGTTTCTCCCGCCGCCAGTGCCGGCGAACCTCCACGGTCCACGGACGCGGGAGGAGCGCAGCCCCGCGCCCAGCCTGGCCAGGCCCGGGAGTTCGAGGCGCGCCCGCGCTCGCACAGGACAAGGGCCACACAGCTAGAACTGTCTCCCACCTCCCAGAATCCCTGTCTGGGACCCGCGGGGAAAGAAACGACCCTCCCCGAGGAGACCAGATCACCTCGGCAAGAGGCGGTGCCGGCGCCGGAAGACCTGGCCCGCCCCTGCGAGCCCGGCCGGTCCCACCTGCTCCATCGGCCTCCGGCGGGGGCGCGAGCACAGCTGGCTGAGCCCTGGCACCAGTACAGATGCCCGGACCGTTCTACATCCACACCAGCGGACAAAGACAACAGTAGGGTGCTCTATACGCTGAAGATTGCTTTCTTCTGGATTATGTCTCGGATTTTAAGATTTGACGGTAAGAAGTATCCCCCTCGTTTGGACGAGTCCATTTAACCCCACCACCGAGGATGTTGTTGTGTTTCGGCTGGAACAACTCACTTCCGCCATAGAGATGAGAGGGAAGGAAGGGCCTGACGAGCTCTGTGCTGCCTCCCTAGGCGGAGAGGAGTCATCGTCAGAGAGCCACCCCTGGGACCGAGACGTGGTCCCCAGTTCTGGTCTCAGAGGACTGGAAGAGGTACCGATCCCCTAAGATGAGGGACATGGCATTTGGAGAAGTGCCCTGGAGATGAGCTCAGACTAGTGTTCTGAGTGGGAAAACTTTAGTTGGTTCAGTGTGCATGATGGGAGATACCAGGGAAAGCGGGCTTAACCTTACTCGGTTATCTTCACACAGGAGCACTTCTTGGTGCTTTGCCATGACCGGTCTGGTGACTGTTCTTATAAAGCTTGTAATTCTGCCATTGCCTCTGTGTGGGCCTCTTGATGTCATTCAACCTTTCGGATTTCCTCCTTTATAAATGGGGCCTGGGGAAGGAGAAAGTAGCCAGTCTGACAGGCCAACATCCTCCTCTAGAGCCTGGACTTAACCGGAAGGGAATCAGGATGAACTACTGAGAGGGGAGGATCTGTGAGAAGGCAAAGGAGGGGGAACCAGGGGGGTTAGAACCAGCCCTGGGGAGGGGGAGGAAAGAGCCTAGGGACTTCTCTGGTGGTCCAGTGGTGGAGACCCCGCTCCTCTGCTGCAGGGGACGCTGATTCCATCCCTGGTCAGGGAACTAAGATCCCGTATGCTATGCGGCATGGCCAGGAAAATAGAAAAACAGCCTAACTTCCTCAGGCTGCCGGAGAGTGTGGGGAGTGACTGAAGGCACTCTGTACCCTGACACACTCACCTCCGGAGCTTTCCCTGCCACTGTCCTGACATCACCATCCTCAGAACTACCTGTCACGGAGCTTTGCAAGGCACCACACCAGCACTTCACATGCACTAGTGTGTTGATTTCTCCAACTGCCTTGGAAATTAAGTATCATTTCTCCCCAGTTTACAGATAATGAAACTGAGGCTCAGTGATATAGAGTGACAAGCTATGATGGCATATTTTATGCGTCAACTTGACTGTGCCACAGAGTGCCCAGACATCTGGTCAAATATTATTCTGAGTGTGTCCATGAGGGTGTTTCTGGAAGAAAAACATTTGAATCACAGACTTAGTGTGGCTTCCCTGGTGGCTCAGTGGTAAAGAATCTGTCTGCCAATGCAGGAGATGCAAGAGGCATGGGTTCAATTCCTGGGTCGAGAAGATCCCCCCAGAGAAGGAAGTGACAACTGCTCCAGGATTCTTGCCTGGGAAATCCCATGGACAGAGGAGCCTAGCAGACTATAATCTATGGGGTCACAAAAGAGTTGGACACAACTTAGGGACTAAACAACAACAAAGCAGATTACCTTCCCTAGTGAGGGTAATAGTAATAGTGTTAGTAGCTGGGTCGTGTCTGACTCTTTGCAACCCCATGGACTGTAGCCTGCCAGGCTCCTCTGTCCATGGTATTCTCCAGGCAAGAATACTGGAGTGGGTTGCCATTTCCTTCTCTGGGGAATCTTCCTGACCCAGGGATCAAACCTGGGTTTCCTGAATTGCAGGCAGATTCTTTACAGTCTGAGCCACCAGGGAAGCCTCTATGTATGGGTGAGCCCCAACCAGTCAGTTGAAGGCTTGAATAGAATAAAAGGTTCTCACCCTCCCTGATTACTTTCAAGTTGAGACATCAGTTTTTTTTTTTTTTCCCCTACCTTCAGACTTGAACCAAACTATCAGCTCCTCCTGGGCCTCGAGCCTGCCAGCATTTGGAATCACACCATCAGCTCTCCTGGATCTCCAGCTTGCTGACTGCAAATCTTGGGACCTGTCAGCTTCCATAATCACATGAGCCAATTCCTCATAATAAATCTCTTTCTATATATACACATCCTATTGGTTCTAATTCTCTGGAGAATCCTGACTAATACATTTGCCAAGGCCACACAGCTACTCTTTCCTCATTCTGCCAGTCATTTTTTTTTCTTTTTCCTTTTTATCTTTTGGCTATGTCACACAGCATGTGGGATCTTAGTTCCCGACCAGGGATTGAACCCATGCCCCCTGCACTGGAAGTGTGGAGTCCTAACTACTGGACCACCAGAGAAGTCCTCTGCCAGTATTTTTTCCCACTCTCCTCCCTCCACACCTCACCCCATCCCTGGAGCCTTTTCTGCCTGAGGATGAGGTTGAGACCTCTCACCTCTCCTATCTCAGGCCCAGATCCTGGCCAATCCTTGCCTCCTTATACCTCCCTGAATCCTTAAAGGGCCATTATCACTGTAACTCTGACCCTAAGTCTTACACCCATCTGGGTGGTCCTGTCAGGAACATGGGGGGGGGGGGCATCTCAGCCCCTCAAAATGAGTCTGTATGGAACGAATTCTCCCATCCTCCACCAGCACTCCTGATGACCCAGATGGAATCATGCAATCATGCTGCACCTGTGAAACTGTCCCCATGCCAGGCCCATGTCCTACCAAGGGGGACAAGTTGCAATCCTGGCCCTCCGGGAAGGCCTCAGAGTCTCACAGGGGAGCTGGACTAGGAGTTGCACCTGGATGAGAGAGCACAAGAAAGGGTATGAAAAAACGACAGCAGGTTCTGCAGGGGCCAGAGGGGCCAGGATGGAAGCCACTTCTGTAATCCCAGAAAGATGCCCGTGGCCTGGAATAGAAAGTGACACAGTCAGAGTGAAAAGGAGTCCCAGGCCCTGCTCTCAGCAAGTTGGGAGGTGACTGGGCACCAGCAGGAAACCGGGACAACAGCAACCCGAGGAGATGGACAAGAAGGGGGGTTGGCAATTCCTGGACAAGAAGAGGGGTTGGCAATTCCAGGAAGAAGTGGGGCCCCAGGGAATTATGCTGGGGAGGCTTCCTGAAGAAAGAGAAAGAAAGGAGCTAGAGGGAGAGGTCTCAGCAAGGGTGGAAACCGAGCGTTCTGAGGCAGGACGGGCCAGCACAGGGGGAGCTGACTTCTCAGTCAGAGTCACGGCCAGCCGGGCAGACAGGCAACTGGCGAAGGCCTTCTGAGGCACGTCTGCGGCAAAAGCTTGCGGAGGGACCTTGAAGGCCAACCCAAGACCTTGGGAGTAGGCAGCTGGCTTCGCAAGGCGACTGTGGCCTCAGATGGCCCCACCCCGTCCCAGTGCACCCAGGGGAGAGCTAAGCCCTGAAGCCACCCCCGGCCGCTCCAGAGCTGACCCCCGTGCGTCACAGGGAGTGACTCAAGCCTCAGCAGCAACAATGAGTGGGACTGACGTCAGGCTGGGGGCTCCTGACAGTGGCCAGCTTGGCTGGGCAGCCAGCACCCTGCCTTCCGACCCTCTAGTCCGAGCCAGGACGCGGGGGCGAGGAGGACCAGCTGTCCGCTTCTGACATCTGCCCCCTGGGGTCCTGGGCAGGGGCTACTCTGCTTCCCACTCTTTCTGGGCTGTCACTCCCACCGCCGCCACCCCCCCACCCCCCACCCCCGCCTCACCGCCCCCTTAAAGGCAGAGGAAATGGCTGGGCGGACGGGAGAGGGACAGAGAGCGTGAGAAAGAGGGGCCTCCCATCCCAGCCTCGTCAGGAGCCTCAAGACCCGGGCAGGGCAGGAGGTGGCACAGTGGCTGCCCTCTGCCCCAGGATGCGTGGGGCTCTGTCCTTTTGTGATGGGGATGTCTCTGTCTCCCAGAAGATCTGTGTTTATCTCTCTGGCCAGCTGGGGTGGGGCTTTGTCTCTGTGTCTGTCTCCCAGAGGGAAGGGGTCAAGCTCTCCTTCCTGCAAGGTCTGTGCCTCTGTTCCTTTGGGAGGTGTGTGCATGACTGTTGTTCTTTGGGGCAGAGGATTCTGCGAGACTATCCATGCAAGAAAAGAGGCCTGTTTACCCACCCTTCATAAGGGAGTGTCTCCACCTACTCCTGGGGGCGGGGGGGGGGGGCGGTGGGCGGCACTTTTCTCTCCCAGGTTTCCCATCATGCAGGGTCACTTCTGTGTCTATCCTCATGGTACCCCAGTTACCTGGGATGGGTCCAGGTCTTCCACTTGGGTGACCCTGATGCTAGACTCCCTGGGTGGGGGCCCTGTTGCTCTGATGTGCCTGGACGAGGGCAGCAACAGTCAGCACCCGCCCGCCCAGCTCCCAGCTGGGCACTGCTCCCTGCTAACGCAGCATGTACCAAGAAGGGCCCCCCCGCACTCCCCTCCCTGGCCCAGCTGCCACCCCCAGCCCTCACAGCCGTGCCGGCATGATTTATGGTCCTGAGCCAGCACCTGTGGGAGACCTTGAGGAGACCTCAAGTGGCCCCCTCCCTGGCCTGGCAGGGTCAGGGCCCAGCAGGAAGCAAAGGGGAGCAGGAGTGATGGGCAGCATGGCCGGAACATGGGCCTAGGGGTGGGGGGCAGGAGGCAGACGCCAAGGCCAGAGACTCCAGGCCCCAGGGCCCTCAGGCAGCTCTGAGTCCAGCTGGGGACCCTGAAATGTGCCCCCTTCCCTCAGAATGTTCCCAGCTGCGTGGCGAAGGAGATATTGAGTGGGTGGAGAGGGGATTCCTCAGTCCTGTACTCCTTCCTGCCCTTCCCACAGCAGACTGGAAGTTTCCAAGTCCCACTGGGCGGCCTAGGCCTTACCCAACAGCCCCCAGCCTGGGACCAGGGCAGAGCTGGCAGCAGCCTGAGCCTGGAGCAGGGAGGAGCAGAGGTCTGGGGCTCCAGGTAACACAGAGAAGCTGCTGGCTGAGCTGTAGGGCTGTAAGACCAGGCCTGGACAGGGCAGCAAGCGGATGGACAGAGGCTCATCCCTTCAGCCTCATGTTCTGAGAAGGCCCAGCAGCCCTGAGGTCACTGCTAAAGTCGGGGACTTGGTGAGGCTGGGGCTCATCTGGATTTAAGCTAAAACACCCTGGGAATCCCCAGGCCCAGCTCTTACCTGAGGCAACCCAGCACTGCCCTCAACCAGAACAGGCCCAACATAGCTTCTCATAGCCATGGAAGGACATCACTAGACCTGCAGACTGTCCCCAGCTGCCAACCTCTGACAAATTCTCATACGCTTCTCTCTGCAGCCACAAGGCCAGCTACCATCCAGCCCGGTACACTGGACATTCAGAGCAACTGTGAGGTGCCGTACAGCCTGTGAGGGTCAGAAGCTTCTCCGCCTCCTTGAGGCCGACCCTCGTCACCTCCCTCCATAACCACGGCAACTTCTTCCATCCCAGGCCCTAGTGAAGGGCCATCAGCCCCTACTCACTCAGACCTTAGACCTCAGAACTATAGCCCCTTCACTGTGGCACCTCCGGACTGGGGGCCTCTGGGCACGGGGCCCAGCGTGGGTGAGGTGGGGGACAGAGGGAGGCAGGCTTCCTGGGTCTCCTGTGAGGACAAACAGAAAGCTTTGAGGCCTCGGAAAATCCCGCCTGGGATTCCAGGCCCTGCCGGCGTCACTGCCTTTTGACTATTGTCCCCAACGGAAATGACCCAGCCCCCAGGCTGCAGGGACAGAGCGGCCATTGTGAGGCCCCACCAGGCTCAATGCCCCCTTGTTCGTCCTCCCAGCCCCTAGCAAGACTCAGAGGCCAGTTCTTCCAGTTGCTAGTTGGAAAGAAAGGGCCTGCCTTCAGGCATCAGGCCTTGGGTGGGGCAGGGCGGGGCTGGAGAAATCAGCACCCCCAGCCTGTGCCCCTATCGCCCAAGTCCTGGAAAGAAGCCACTGTCCATGGTGTTTCTTCAACTTACAAGGCCCTGTACTGGGAGACCTAGTGATTAAGTACAGTAGTTAGACCCACCCAGCTCAGCCACTTAGAAGTCAAGTGACCTTGGGAAAGTCATTTCCTTTTCTCTGAAATGAATTCTCCTCTTTGGTGAAAACAATAGCTATTATTTATTGGTGCTTGCTACATGGCAGGCACTGCTGGAAACAACTTTGTATACATTCACCTTGTAACCAATTATAGCAACTTTGTGAAACAGATGCAACTATTTTCCCCACTTATAGATGCTCAAGCTGAAGCTCCAATACTTTGACCACCTGATGTGAAAAGCCAGCTCATTGGATAAGACCTTGATGCTGGGAAAGGTTGAAGGTAAAAGAAGGGGGTGGATGAGATAGTGAGATAGTGTCACCAACTCAATAGACATGAATTTGAACAAACTCTGGGAGACAGTGGAGGACAGAGGAGCCTGGCATGCTGCAGTCCGGGAGGTCACAAAGCGTCAGACACATATTAGCGACTGAACAACAACATGGATGAAAACACTGAGGCGCAGAAAGGTGCAGTGACTTGCCCCAAATTTCACAGCTAGGAAGATTTTTTAAAAAGCCAGGTAGTCTGGTTCTGGAGTCCTTGCTCTCTTCACTCTCCTCTGTTGCATGCGTTCCTCATGGGGTGGTGTCGAGGACTAGAAATAGCAAATATATCAACTCAGTGGATGATGAAGCGGGTGTGGTAGCTGCTGTCCTTACCACGGTGCCTGGATACCTGTAGGGACCAAAATTCTCCACTGCCCTGCCTGCTTCCTGACCCTGGGACGCATCTTCTCAAGCACCTTTGCCTTCCCCGGGGGCCTGCCATGTACTCTACATCTGTCTGTGCCAAAGGGTGACCCAAAGGGAGAGACTCAATCCAGCTACAGCTGGTGGGAGATTTCCCAGCAAGCTCTGCTCCTAACCAGAGTATTGCCACCAGACTCCCCTCCACATGGAACAGACAGGAAACCAAGGCTCAGTGAGGGAGCGGGGCATGTCAGAAAGAAGCATGGAGTTGGAGGCAGGGCTGCGAAACGAAGCACATCTCCTGACCACCCCACCCCCTACCCCTGCCTCACCAGGTGCCAGGGCTGTGACAACTCAGGGGCTCTGGCCGGGCTGCCAGGGACATGGGCTTGGATGTTCACACACTGAGGCGGGTGGCGGTCATCATGCACAGGGCCCAGGACTCCCCAGCCCACCCCCACATGGACCCTTCAGAAGACCTGGGGTTCAACCATCATCCCAAAACCTGAGTGAGGGCAGGTGGTGGGGGACTCCCTGGGGAACCTGTAGGCGGGGGCTGAAGCACCAGGGAAGGCCCTGGATTCTGTGCTACTTTGGAGCAGAGCCCTGTTTTGTTGAGCTTCCATCAGGCAGGGGCTGCCCTCATTCAGCCAGTTCCTAGAGGCTGTGGGGATGGAGGTTCAGGGGTCCTAGGTCAAGGGTCCTCTTGCACAGAGCGCAGGGTAGGGGGCCGGGCCCTGTGTGGCAGCCAGCTACCTTGGACTTCGGTATAGGGTCAGTTCTACATTTGTGTTTCTCCAAAGAGTGGCTTCCAGACCTCCAGCCTCACAGGCACCTGGGTGCTGGGTGAAAGTTGAGCTCCATGGGCCCCGCCCCTTGTCAAATCCCAGTCTCTGGGGTAGAGCCAAGGAATTTGCATTTTAAGCCAGCTAAGCATCTGATGGGCTTGGGAGTTGGAGAACCTACTTGGGGGCATTTGGGCACAAGCAGGGAACTCAGTCTTCCTGCCAAGGTCAGGGTTACCATAACCTGGGTCCTGCTGCTGGGGCACTAGGCTTGTGGGAGGGATACTGAAAGTGGGGATGGGGAAAAACTTCTACTAAGGACAGTGGGTACCACCATCCTGGGCTTCCCTGGACCCAGCCCTACACTGAGCACCCCACCCACGCTCCCAGGGGACATGTGAGCTGGAGCTTCAGGTTAGGAACTTCCAGGCAAAGCTGGTGGACGAACTGGCCCCCAGCACAGGCCCCATCCACGAGCCTGGCCGTTCACCAGAGGCTTTCTCCATGTCAGAAACTAGTCTGAGTGCTTTGCCTAACAATCCCATGAAGCAGGTGTCATTACTTTCACCTTTTATAAATGAGTAAACTGAGGCCTGTTAGCCAAGTTGGTAACATGCAAGATTTATGGGACTTCCCTGGTGGTGCAGTGGTTAGGACTCGACACTTCCACTGCAGGGGGTGTGGATTCGATTCCTGGTCTGCGAACTAAGCTCCCATATGCCACCTGGCTTGGGTTGCCCAAAAATAAACAAAGGCTTACAGGAGCCACCTGTGTCTCTATTATGCCATTTTGGGGGTGGGTGGTATGGGTAGAGGGTGCCAGAGACAGACAGGATCTCAGCTTCAGCTACATGTCTATTTTTTATTCAATATATTAAATATATTAATCAGAAAAGTCACATACTATAAATCCAGGAAAATACACAAATATAAATGTCAGAATCTGTCATCTGTCTTCCTCCTAGAGTGAGTCTATGTACATGTGGAAGGAGGGCGGCAAGAGAGTAAGTAGGAGGCGGCTGGTGGGGGCCCATTCCTCCCTCCCAACCCCCACTCCCACCTCAACCTCTTCCTTCCTGTATTTACAGCAGCATTCGGCTTATTTACAGCATGGCGGTGTGTGTGTTAAAAACGGTTTATCTTACAAAAACATGAAGACCAGGGCTGGGCTGGGGGGGTAAGACAAATAGTAAGGGTCACCCCTGTGAATGCATCCCTCTCCCCCAGGGCATGAGCTCCCCGCTGACCTCCCAGAGAACAAGGGGGAGGGGCAGCCAGTCTGCAGCTCAGGCCCAGGCCGGGGTGATGCTCTGGGGGTCCGTGGGCCATGGGCTAAAGGCACGTGGGGTGGCATTATGAGCCCGCACACCGAGTGCGCGCATGTTCCCGGGCCAGGGTCAGAAGGGCAGCGTGTCCATAAAGATCTTGTCGACGATGGGTGGAGGGGGCACCAGGTCCTCCAGCTTGAGGTAGAAGATGCGCTGCAAGCCCTGGGTGCACAGGGTCCGCAGCTCGGGCAGCTTGCCCAGCAGACGCGACAGGCAGCTGGCCGGCTGGGGCTCGCCCGCCTCGGCCGAGACGTGCTCCTTCAGGCAGCTGGCGATGCGGTTCTGCAGCTCCTCTACCCGGCGAGGCTCCTGCAGCCCGTGCCGGTCTGCGGTGGAGGGGGGGACAAGGTGTGGGATTAGGCGCACTGCCCAGAACCCAACGCCCCTCTCCCCTGCAGAGTCGGCTGCCCCCAGGTCTCTGGAGCTACTGCTACGGACCATCTCCCACGCCCCCCTGCACTCCACAGAAGCACAGGCGCCCCACCAGAAGCCCAGCAAGGCAGCAGTGCTCGTCATCCTCATCTTCCGAGGGACAAAGTGAGGCCCAGAGAGGTTACAAGACTTGCCTAAGGTCACAGAGAGGAAATAAAACCTTAAGCAGCTTTTACTGACTAGCCCAGTGTTTTTTTGGGTTTTGGTCACCCCCACCCCAGATGGTAAAGAATCCGCCTGCAATGCAGGAGACCAGAGTTTGGTCCCTGTGTCAGGAAAATCCCCTGGAGAAGGGAATGACTACCCATTCCAGTATTCTTGCCTGGAGAATTCCATGGACAGAGGAGTCTGGCAGGCTACAGTCCATGGGGTTGCAAAGAGCTGGACATGACTGAGCAACTAACACCCCAGACTATTGTGAGAAACCCTGGGTTTGTGTAGCAGCATTATAGATGTCACCTCCAAAGAAAGCAGGCCTCAAAATCCAGTGCTCTCTCTGCAGCCGAAAGTACCTCAGATTCTGTCCTACAGTTTTTTTGGTCCTATGTAGCCTTGTGAAACTTAACTTAAAAAATTAACTGAAAAAGAGATGGGGCAGGGGAAGTCCCTGGTCGGGGACTTCCCTGGTGGTGCAGTGGTTAAGAATCCGCCTCGCAGTGCAGGGGACAGAGGCATGCTCCCTGGTAGGGGAACTAAGATCCCACATGCCTCAACTAGCAAGGCCCATGTGCTCTGTAGCTCACAAACCATAACTAGAGTCCTTGCGCCACGACAAAAGATCCTGTGTGCCACAACTAAGACCTGATGCGGTCAAATAAATGAGTAAATATTTTTTAAAAAGAAAGAGATGGGGCAGATTCTGGTGCTTTAACAAATAAAGACCTGAAAACCTTCGCATTTAATGCCAAAAGCTCGTCTCTTGCACAATTACGTTTACACATTTACACGAAGTACACAACCAGCACAGCTAATTAGTGCTGTTAGCAGTCAGAGTGGCAGCTACCCTTCGGGGGGCTAATGACTAAAAGGGGGCACAAGGAGGGGTTCTGGGGTCCTGGTCATCCCTGTTTCTTTTTTAAAATATAATTTTATTTATGTAGTTATTTTTGGCTGTGCTGGGTCTCAGTTGCTACGGGGGCTTTCTCCAGCTGCAACGAGCAGGGGCTACGCTCTAGTTATGGTGCACAGGCTTCTCACTGTAAGACTTCTCTTATTGCGGAGTACAGGCTCTAGAGCAGGAGAGTTTCAACAGTTGCAGCTCATGGGCTTCAATAGTTGTGATTCCTGGGCTCTAAAGCACAGGCTCAGTAGTTATGGCACAGGCACTTAGGTGCTCCACAGCATGTGGGACTCTTCCAGATCAGGGATTGAACCCGTGTCTCCTGCGTTGACAGGCAGATTCTCTACCACTGAGGCACCAGGGAAGCCCCTTGTCTGTTTCTTGATCTGTGTGTTATTTATGTGCATACACTTTGTGAAAATTTCCATGCAACATGATTCAGTAAGATTTAAAAAAAAACCCAAACTTTAGGCCACACATGACACCTACACAATCAGGATCTTGAGTCACCTGGGCTATGTCAGGGACTGATGGTTTGCAGTCAGCCACAGCTAGGCCTGAAACCCGGCTCTGCCAACCGCCAACTACATTGCCCTGAGCCATGCCTGCCCTCTCCACATCTGGTCACCCTCACTCCACATCTCGTCACCCTCACTCCACAATGCAGGGGGCCCAGGAAACACCAGACACTGGCACATCCAGAGCCAGGCCCTCAGGCCCTCCCCATCTCCCTGGGTCTGGGGACCGGCCTCCCACCTGTGATGAGGACAAGCGCAGAGAGGCAGGCGAAGGCGGGGATGTCGACCACCAAGCTGTGTAGGGAGCGAGAGAAGGCCAGGATGCTGTCGATCCAGTCCCCGAAGCCACGGGCGCACTGCAGGCGGTGCAGCACCAGGCCTGAGCAGAAGATGAGCTTCCCCTCGGCTGGTTTAGACCTGGCAGGTGGGGGAGCAGACAGCCGTCAGGAGGAGGGGCTGGAGGGCAGGGCGCCGGCCGAGGGCTCAACACTCAGTGGGACGCTCACCGGTAGGCCAGACGGAGAATAAAGAGCTCCAGAAAGGCAGACTCCAGCAGCAGGTCCTGGTCTCCAGGAGACAGTTCGGCAAAGCCGGGGATCTTCTCGGCCCACTTGCGGATCACCTCCAGGGAACCCGAGAGCAGGTCGTAGAACTGCTGCACATCCCCAGCATCCTCTTTCCCGAAGTGGGGCAGCGCCAGCTCCTGGAACTGGCAGGTGGTCCAACGGGGTCAGACCCCAGGAAGAGCCCCACACCCAGGCGGCTGTGTGCAGCCATGTCACGCCCCGGGATGCCAGACCCCAAGGGTGAGAACAGAGCCGAGATCCCGCCCACGCTTGCTTGCCAACTTCTCGCCTGTTAACCCAGAGCCGAGGCTGCTGGAAGGAGCACATTTTTTTTTTTCAATTGGCCACTGCCCAGAGGGGTACATTTTTCCATCTGGTCAGCCTAGAGGGGCCAACCCTCTTTTTGATCTGTGGAACTGGGGGCTGGGCGGGTGGCTTTCTCACGTGTAGGAAGTGCCGAATGTGGGTTGGGCAGGGCCTCACCTTGGAGTAGTCCAGTTTAGAAGTGCTGGGCCCCGAGTCCAGGTGCGCCCGGACCAGGGAGGTGAGTAGGTGGGCTGGGGAGGTTTCTGGGGGCTGCTTGGGCTTTGAAGGGAGCCGACCCCGCCGTCCTTTCAGGCTGTCTGTCCGGACAACTGCAGAGAAACGGGCAGGAGTGAGGCAAGGAGAAAGGGGCCCAGGTAAGGGATTCCCAGCCCAAGCTGTGCACCCCAGTGCTAGAAGCACACCCAAGCATGAGGAGCTAGAGCCCCCGAGAACCCAGGGGACCCTGCAGTGACCTCCGCTCCCACAAGGCAGGCAGGTGGACTGGAGGCGGGGGAGGACGTAAGGCCCAGGCATGCCCTCCCCTGCGGCCCACCAGGACAGATGTCCGGGGGTGGGGGGCTCTGTGTGCCCCACCCCGCTCCGGCCCACCTCTGCCCCTCGGGGCCTGTCCCAACCACCCACCTTCCTTCACCATGCCCACGGCCAGGCACTTCTGGAAGCGGCAGAACTGGCAGCGGTTTCGCCGCCTCTTGTCCACAGGGCAGTCCTTGTTAGCCAGGCAGATGTACTTGGCATTTTTCTGCACTGTGCGCTGGGGGGGGGGGGCCAACACGGAACAGGCTGTCAGAGTGTGGGGTGGGGGTGGGGGGGAGCCCAGGGGAGGGGCCTGTTCAGATCCTACTGCCATTGCAGACAAAAGCGCTCTCTGTTCACAACTATTTTTCTAACATTTGGGTGGCAGGGGAGGATAAGATGGATGGGTTGGGGGAGGAAGAAAGTAAGTCTTGGGGACACTGGGGGAGGGTTCGGTCTTACCCTCAGGACACAGGATGAGGGGCGAGGGGCTCCCCAGCAGCCCAGACACTGACACTTCTTAACGTGCCTGTGTCCGCCTGCCCCTTCCCTGAGGCAGACACGAGAGGGCTAAGGAGGGGCTGGGGGTGGGGACGGGCAATGAAGCAGGCACCCAGCGCTGGGACAAACACACAGCCTGTTCCCAAGTCCACCCCCAGCCCTCCAGCACCAAGCCCTCTCCTCAGATCCTTTCATCTCGTGCCAGGAACACGAGTGCCTGGGCACCCCCCTCCTTCCCACCAGGACCTTGAGTAGGGGGAGGCCAGGCAGAGGAAAACCAGAGGCTGGCCGCAGAAACTCCCCCTCCTGGGTAACCCCACAGCCTGCACCCTCTGCCCCACTCTCACCCCCCCCCCCTCCATCTCTCTACCACCCCAGTGTCAGCATGAAGATCCCAGTTCCCTGCTCCAAGGATGGCAGCCCACCGGGCCAAGCCTGCCCTCTTCCTAAAGAGCAGACTTGTTGGAAGGAGAACCCAGTCAAAGCCACCACAAAGCCCACTGGGGTGACAGACCAGCCTGCCCCACTTCTCATAAAAAGCTACACCCAGGGTGGCCCAGTACCTTGAAGAAGCCTTTGCAGCCCTCACAGGTGCGGACACCATAATGCTGGCAGGAAGCATTGTCCCCACACACAGCACATCGGCCCTCGCTTCCACCCGGAGCCCCACTCCTGGCCTTGGCAGAGGTCACGGGCGCGTCGAGCCTCCCCGAGCCATCAAGGTGGGGAGAAGTGGGCACCAGGCCTGGGAACGCTGTTGGCATGGAATAGCTCTCTCCCTCCCCCAGCTGGTGGGCGGCCTGTGAGGGGAACAGCTTCAGGGGGCTTGGGGCCAGGCTGGGACTGGGGCCGGGGGGAGGGCTGAAGGAAAAGAAGGCCGGCGGCTGGGGGGGCCCAGAAGCCTTGGGCAGCTGCTCTGTCCATGCCCGCAGGCCTTCATAAGTCTGACTGGGCGAGAAGGGGCCGAAGGAGCCATCCCAGGGAGAGAGCTGGGGTGGCTGGAAGCTGGGCGTGGATGGTGACGGTGCTGAGCAGGGACTGCCATAGTAGTCAGAGCCGCTGGAGGACAGGGTCTCGTCCAGAGGGCCACTCAGCGTGCCAGGGTAGCAGCCGTACACCTGGAAGTCCTCGAACTTGAAGGAAGCAGAGGCTGGGGAGGTGGCTGACGATGAGGACGTGGAGGACGCCGAGGAGGAGGCCGAGGAGCATGGCTGGGCCGTGCCCGGCAGTTGGTAGAGAAAGGTGTCAAACTCCCCTGTGTAGCCGTCCATGAAGGTGCTGAAGCTGGGCAAGGCGGTAGGGACAGCGGGGGCCGCCTCGGGGCTGGCCAGGTCCATGATGGGCTTGCTGAGCTCGGGGGTCAGGAGGTCGCCGGCCAGGTGGTCACGGGGTCCTGGGCTTGGTGCTGGTGTCCCATACTGGGCTTGGATACAGGGCATCTCTGGAGAGGGAAGAGACCAAAGCGGGGGGGAGGGAGAAGTCAGTAAGAGGCCTGAAGCCTGACCTCTAAGTATAGGACCCTGAGCGGCCAGGTGGCAGGACTCCCAGCCAGACATGGGACATTGAGGCGTTGGGGCCATAGCCCACCACAGTACCCAGGAATCCTGGCACCTGGCCCGTGTACCATCTCAACATCCATGTCACAAAGTCCCTGGGCAAGATCCCAGCAAGAGTGGGCTCAAGTCGGAAGGCCAGCCACACCCCGGGCAGCCTGGGAACCCTAGGGAGGGCATGTAGCCAGCATTTCTCTGCTGGAACAGGGGAAAGCTGTATTCGTCCAGCCCCCTGCCTCTCCCTAACTGGGTAAGGCGCAAGTGGGGGCTGGGAGAAGGGTGGGTGGGAGAGGCAGCCAGGCAAAGCCGGAGCCCAGTCCAGGGAGCAGATACGCCGTTCCTCCAACCTGGCACTTCTGGGAATATTCCCAGGCATGGCTCAGTCTCTGCAAAACCCCCTCCCCTCCTCCCCCCACAGTGCCTGAGATGAAGAACAACATCCTGCAAGTGGAAGAGGAGCTGGGAGTGAAGGCCCAGCTGCCTATGAAAGCAGCCTAAACAGCAATTAGCCTGTCCCTACCCCCATCCCCAACCCCACCCTCACCCTACATACTGAGCAAAGGCTGTAGATCCCACGCGCACCCCAGTCCTGCCATCTGGGGATGGGCACCCACTCTACACTGCCTGGGATGCTCCCAGAAGCAAAGAGGAAAGGGGCCCAACCTCCTTCCCCAGTACCCCAAGGGATCAGGTAACAGGGCTCCAGACCTTCAAAGGCCATATGCTGGAGGGGGCAGTGTGGTGAGGAGAGCAGCCCCTGGACTTGAAGTCCTGAAAGGGAACTTCTCTGCTATCCCTGCAGCATCTCCCCCTATTATTTTAACGAGAGCACTAAAGAGTCCAGCAGACTACCTGAGATGGCTATGTAGGGCAGAGGATAAGCCTGCTGGGGGTGATGGAAGTCTGGGTCCCTCCACTAAAGAGTTCTGTGCCCTGAATAACCCAGGAGCTCAGGCAAAGGGGGCTTACACTCCCTCAAATGCAGAGGAATCTGAAGGAGCAGAGAGAATCATTCAGGGGGACCTTTAAGTTCACAGACAAGTCAAAAGTTAACGTAGAGAGGAGGCTCTCATCCTACCTCCTTGCCCGGGGTCTCCGTGACCCTGGCCTCATCAGTCAGGGAGGGAGGCTGGGGAAAAAAGCAAGCTGAAACAGGGAGTGCCATAATCAAGGGGGACAGCAGGAGGGGGCAAAAGCTGGCATTACCTCCCAGCCAAGAGCCTGGGGAATTCTCCCGTATTAGGCTTTCTCCCGCCTCCTTGGGCCCTGGACAGGGCAGCTCCACCCCTGTCCTGACACTCCCACAACCAACCCAGACAACAGAGCCCCTAGAAACTTTGGCCCCACCAACCAGTGGCGCCCATCCACAGGCATAAAGTACCTGCAAGTGATAAGGCTGGCCCTGTCTGTTTGCGCTATGACAGCCTGGCAGGGAAGGCTTTGGGGTGGAGTAAAAGAGCCAGCAGCTACGCAGGACTGGGCTGGGCATTCCAGACTTATTCAAATCCCGTTTCTCCACTTGGAAGTTCCACATCCGGATCAACCCCCACAAACTACCCCCACTCCTGCCTTCATGCAGGTACTTAATGACACAAGATAGGGACCTCCATCTAGCCTTTGGCAGGGACACAAGGAGAAGGAAGAGGCGGGGTTGAAGGAAGGAGCAAGGAGAATCCGGCTTCAGGCAGGTCTTGGCAACAATGTGGTTTGCACCTGTTGTGCTAAACAAGCCTCAGGCTGCACCCTACCTGTCTGATCCGACAGAGACTGCGGAGGGGGATCCTCTAGGTGGTACCCCACCAGAGACTCCAACATCAGCAACTTCAATCAAGATCCCCAAGGACCAACCTTTCCACCTCTCTCTCTCTATCAAGGATCCCCAAGGACCAAGCTTTCCACCTCTCTCTCTCTCACACACACACACACACACAGATTCAAGCTACATTAAAAAACAATCTTCCCTATGCTTCCAGAGACTGTGCTCTGCCGTAAGCAGCCTCTTTTATTCCAACACACACCAGCACCCCCTCCACAGCTCAGTCACCAATGTTAAGCCATTTGCTTGGACAATCCAGACCTCTCCTAAGATAGTTCAGGCAGAAACTTCCAACTGGGGAACCCTAGAAACTAACCCACAGCATTAAGAATAAGTGTTAAGAAAACAACTAGGGGTATAGGAGTGAGCTGACAAGCTGAGAAGAAGGAGACCCTTTTGGAAATCTAATCCTGGAAGGAGTCGGATCCCAGCAGCCCAAAACTCTGTGCCCCTTTCCCCACAGTGTACTGAGACCCCCATCAGCAACTAAGTCCTGGGTGCCCTGTGCCAACTAAGGGACCCTGGGAGACTGAACTCTAGCCAGCCTCCTACTGAACTCTGAGGCTTCCACCTTGCACAGACCCCCGCCTCCCAAAACACATAGACAGCACCCAGTAGACTCCAGTCCCATCTGGGTCTTCATCCCGTTCCAACCCCTAACCCCCATGCCAGAGTTGCATCCTATACTCGCCCTCCTTCATGCTAACCCCAAAACATTCTTTCGGTCCTCGCAAACACTCATCTCCATGCAACACCCCCCCCTCCTTCCTCCCCGCCACAAAACCAAAACGGAGAGCCCCGCTGAGATGCACGCTTTCCAGGGGGCACCTACCCGGCTGGCTTCTGCTCCCCCTGCCGGGGACCGGCGCCCCAAGTCGCAGCCTGGTCCCGCGTGCGCTCCCGAGGTCTTGCACACTCCCCCCAACTTTCGCAGCCTCCACCACTGGGACTCCCGGCCGCGCCGGACTCTGCTCTTAAGCGCTCCGTGACGCACGGGGAGGGGCGGGGGCGCCACTGACGCACGCGGCCCGGCGAGCTTTGGCCATACAAGGGCGCGGGGGGCGGCGCGGTTCCGGCGGGAGGCGGCCAGGGGGAGGCGCGGGGCCGGGGAGCCCGAGGGGGCGGGGCGAGAGGGGGGGCCTGGAATGTCTGCGCGCGTGACGCACGCGGGGTTCCATTGACGCAGGGAGCGCGGATTGTTTGATCTATAAATAGTCCCCTCGCGCCCGCCGCGCCGGCTAAAAATAGCAGCTCGCGGACTCGCAAGGCTCCGCTGGCCGGCCCCAGGACCCCGGCCCCCCGGGGCAGAAAATAGGCCCGAGGGCCACAGCCCGAGAAGAGGGCGCTCTAGCTCCGAAGCCGCGGGGCTTCCCCGGACGAGGATCTCCTAACCCTCCGGGTGCTCCTGGGAGCCACGACTGCGCCTGGCTCCGCCTCTGCACCTTCCCCAGCCTTCCCTGCTGGCTTGGGGTGCCACTGCCCGGCTGGGCGGCCCGGGCAGGCCTTGGGCTGGGCAACTCAGGGACGCCCCCCGGGGAACCAGCGGGGTCTCGTTCTGAGAGTTTGGCCAGGGACGGCAGACAGCACAGTACCCACCACACAGACACACTCCCTTCTAGGGACGTCAGACACCACAGTACCCCACCACCACACAGACACACACTTACTCCCTACTCCCTCTCCCCAATTTCTTATGCAAAGTATCTTCTAGAGGGCAGGGATTCGCCAGGCCCCAGACAGGCCAAAGCTGTGCTTCACAGCTGAACTAGATTTTTCACCACTATCCTCCCCGGCCCCTGACACGGTGAGAGCACTCTAATTGGGAAATTACCGAATTTCAGAACCGGGTGGAGCCTGAGAAATCTTATCGAATTTGTGCCGACTCTTCCCCATTTTATAAATAAACGGGCTCAGAGGAATAATGACACTTGCTCAAGGTCACAGAGCAAGGTGCTGGCACACGGGTGGAGCCTGACTACATCTCTAGGGGATCCCTTCACCCCCTCCGCTGCCCATGAGCCCTCCCTCCCACCTCACCTCCAGCACCTGCAGACAGGGTGTCTTGTGCACCAGAGCACAGGCCAGGCTGCAGCCACCTGCAGCCTTCCCTAGATGGGGCTGTCACCCCTCACGTCCCTGGGGTGCCCCAAGTCTGGAGAGCCAGCACCTTCGATAAGACAGGAAGGAAAAAAGGCTGATATTTAGGAGAGCCCCTCCCCTCCCCCTGTCCACACGGAGCCTGTGACCAAGGACTCCACTCTCGCTTCCCCCGGTCACCCAACAGCACTTCCCTCTACCCTTGAGGCGCTTCCTGCTCCTCACTTCTTTCTCACCTCCCTCTCAGGTTTCCCACACCCTGCTCTCCAGCCCTCAGTTCTGCCCACTCAAAGGTCCCACCAGCACTTCAAAAACATCACCCATTCTCTACCATCTGCTGTCTCTGCACTCCTTGCCCACCTCCCATCTCTGCTTTTGAAGCCTCACGCTACTTTTCATTTTCTTCTGAAATCATATTTTGGATTTGAATCCAAAATCCAAAATCTTGGATCCTCTATTCCTATTGCAGCCATGGCCCGTGCCTCACTGGCACCTGAAGGCAGCAGAGCATCTGAGCGAAGCCAGTGACTTGCCCTTCTCCCTGCCCACACCCACTAAGAAACCGCCCCTTCACCGTTTGTCTCTTCAAACCCTACAATCCATGACGGATGGAGCAGGCTCCATGTAGTAACATCAGTATCTTTCAGTCAGAACCTAGCATAGCTCCCCCATCGAAGCATACGCTCTCAAAACGGACCAGTCTTTGGAGAGCTCTGGCCTTTGCTAAACTGTCTTCCAAAGACCCTTCAAGGCCACCTTCATGGTGAAGTGTGGGTAGGATGATCTTTAACCAAAGTTTTGTTTTTCTTTGTCTTAGGCTTTTGCATTAAGATGTTACTTGGGAAAAACACAAATTCCACAGTTTAAACCTGCTTTGAAATCACTAATATAATTCATGTCTTCCCATTTTGCAGATTAGGACCCAAGGGCGCCCAGAAGAGCTGCACCTTGCTCAGAGGCACAGGCAAGTCTGGGCTGGTGAAACTAATCCAGTCATGTCACAGGCTGGTTTCCCCACCTAGCCCCCCTCCCCACCCACCCCAGCAGGGCCTTCCTCAGAAAATAAAACAATTCTAGTATGGTAGCAAAAGTTGATTAGACAGGTCAGGGTTCTTCCCTCCAAACCTCACCAGCAAAAACACAAAACAAAAACAGGTGTATTCGCTGCAGCCCTAACGGCTCTTTGAAAGCTGAGTCAGCAGCCTTGAGCCCTAGCACCTCCTATTCACCCCGCCACTTTCCATTTGTAAAAAGCAACACAGACCATCCCTACCCTCCCATGGGAAAGTCCACCCAGGAGCCTCAGGGAACTCAAGTGTGGTAAGGAGCAGTCCAGGTTCCCAGCCTACATCTCCACATCTCAGCATCTAGCCTCCAGAGCTGTGCGGGCAGCCCAGGCCCCACCTGGGCGCGAGATGGCAGGTTTGGAGGCAGTAGTCTTGCTGTCCCGAAGGCAGAGGGTGGGAGAGGCAAGAACAGCTGCCACCTGGCCATGCTTGTGGAGGCGGGGGATGCTGGCGTCTCAGAACACATTACACTCTGAAAATAAGTAAGGAGAAAAGGGCAGAGTCCCTCTGTAGGAACACAGCCAGGAGCCCCTAGCCTAAGACAGAGGGGAGAGGGACTGGGGGACCTTGAGCTTCATCCCTGCCGGCCAGATGGCCTTCAGGGAGGGTGGCCTTGGGCTCTGAATCCAGAGAATCTTAGTAGAACCCAACTAAGGTGAAAAGGCATAACAGATGCAAACTTTGGGAGGCCTGAAGCATAAGCTGGTCCAAGGGCAGATGGAGACTCCAAGGGACCTCACTAAGTCCAGCCCTTAAGATAAGCAAGGTCAGAGTGAACAGCTCATTGTAGGGGAGATAAGGGGTGGAAAGGGACAAGTAATAACCACGGGATGAGAGGTATCCAAAACTTTGAGGTGAGGACCAGAAAGTAAGGCAGGGCCAGGATAACACAGGAAGGGCAGGGAAAGATGTCATGCTGGAGACGAGAGAGAGCTGCCCAAGGGCAGACTCCCACAGCACAGCCCAAGTGCTGTCACCACCACCGGGCTCCCCACTGCCCCAGTACAAAGACCTTGGGCTTAAACCTTCCCACCACCCACTGGGCACATTGTTCCTCTTCCTTCTACTCTAATCCCACCGACCTTCTAAGACTTCAGCTCATCCCCCACTCCTGGACCAGCCTGACTCGTAATAAGTACCTTCTCACCAGAAGATTTGGGGGTGTGAGGAGTAGGGAATACCAATGAAGGGTCAGTGTCCTAAGCCTCGGCTTAGGACACTGCATGGATTCTTCCATTTCACCCTCTCCCTAACCTTCTATGTTTGGAATTACCACCTGCATTTTATAAATAAGGAGATGGTGGCTTAGGGGCCAGGAATCAGAACCCCACCCCTGATCCCTGCTAACTCCCAGCTCTATGCTGGACCCACTGCCCTCAACTCTGAACTCCAGAGCTGTGGCTTCTGACCCTGTGAGACATGAGTCTCATAAGTCTAACCACAGAGCCAGGTACACACACGGCCTGTAAATTGAAAACAGCAATGCCTACAAGGAGATCTCTGTGGGAACTGGAAGCATCCCAGTTCCTCGTCTGAACGATGGTCACCTGGGTGTCTTCACTATGAAAAAGTCATCAAACTGTACACTCTCAAGATTTCACATCTATGGTTTGTATGCTTTTGTGTATGTATGTTATACTCTCAGAAATAAAATGTTTATTTACAAAATGTGCAGTCGTGTCCGACTCTTTGCGACCCCATGGACTATATAGACTGCCAGGCTCCTCTGTCCATAGAATTCTCCAGGCAAGAATACTGGAGTGGGTTGCCATGCCCTCCTCCATGGGATCTTCCCAACCCAGGGATGAAACCCAGGTCTACGTTGCAGACATATTTTTACCGTCTGATCCACCAGGGAAGCCCAAATAATCATGTCTAGATGGGAGAGATACACCAATTCAAATGGATGCAGATGCCGCTGGCATTTACTGAAATCACAGAGAAATGGAGGGTGTTTCTCATGTATTTGTTCTATCAACACAGACTCAGCATAGCTATGGTTAGGAGAGCCTGCAGTATCTAGCACAAGAAAGGTCTCCTCTCTCAGTGTGTTTTCTGAATCGCTCAGCTAGGCCCTGATCCCTGCTCGTCAAATCCTTTGCAGCCCATGGACTTACGTGCTCAGACCATCCCTCCCCGCAACCAATATGTAAACATGAAAGCAAGGCCCTGTCTCCCCTACCTTGGCAGTAGGCATCCTCAAACAGTACGTAGCCCAGGGCAGGCACCAAATGGGCAGCCAGAGTGCACCATCGTCCCCCAGTCAAGACGGTGGGTGAATAGGAGATGGAGGAAGTGGAACTGCACTGCCCCTTTCCCACACTGCACCCCCACACACACACAGTCAGGCTGGCCCCCGCCCCTGCTGAGCAAAGGGCAGGAACTTGTCCTACTTTCACCAAGACCATCCCCACCCATGGGCCTCCACACCCTTCCCGGGGTGGGGGGGGGGGCAGAGGGAGTGAGCTTTGCCTCCTCCCCGCCAAGCTTCCCCTCCTGAGCCCCAGGACCCATCACCAGGCCTGACCCGGCCACTTCCTCTTCCTGCCCCGGCATCAGCATCGAGCAGGGGGATTTGCGCTGTGGGCAGGGAAGTGCTGCCTACTGCCCCAGGGGGCTGCCACAGACGGCTCTGGGAACTGGGGATACGGGGTAAGGCCCAGGCGTGACCATCTTCTGGCCCTGGCCCAGGTCCTGCCATGACCAGGCATGTTGTTCCCTCCGGGAAAACTGGCTCCCAAGGACACACAGGTCAGCCACCGCTCTCCATGTCTCGCCCAGCCCCCATCAGGGCAAAAGATACAGGAACTCTCAGATGCATCTTTGACCAGGAGCCAGCAAGCCTGGTGTGTGACCCGGGCCAGTCCCTTGCCCTCTCCCAGAGCGTTTCCTCATCTGCCCAACGCTGACAACATCACAAATCCCAGTGCTGTGAGAATTCACTGACAGAAGGGGGAGGCTCCACAGTGAAATGGGAGCTCTGTCTGGGGACCTGGGCTCTAGAGCAGAATCCTGTGGCGGGCACAGAAAGGAGACACCAGGGCCATCAGCTCAACTAGGGGGGCCCGCACCCTCCTCCCCCAAGAATCGGAGACAAATAGTACCCCTGCCCCGCCTCTCCCCTCCAGGGCTGAGTGAGAGGAAAAGAGAGTGTGTCCAGAGATGGGGCTCCACCCAGCACCAGGAAAATTCCAGACTGCATGCAGCAAGTGCTCAATTGATACTCTGAAGACAGCTGGTTGATTAAGGAGATCAGACCTCTCTCCACAGAGGTCATTTTCAGTCAAGTAATTTCTCCACCCCCAGCCCCCTCTCAGGCCAGAAGGAATCAACATACAGCATAAAAGAACAAGACCAGCCTTCAGGAAGAACATCCAGACAGAACTGAAAAACACAGACAAGATCACGGAGTTCCTTGGGAAAAGCTGGCCCACGCCTCATTTGCACCCTCCTTAGCTCTCTTTCCATCCCCTCAGGTTGCTCAGATCCTGGCCAGCTCCTCTCTCCCCCACCCTTGGAGGGTCTCCCACCACCTTGCAGAACATCAACAACCCACCAAGTTCTCCTGCCCCTGCCCAAGGTCTCCACCCAGCCTCCTTGGGCAAAATTTCAAATTCCAAAATAAAAACCCTCTGATAACGAGTCCCAGCCGGAAAGACTGATGCATTTTCCTATTGTTAAAGTATTTTTAGTCACAGGCTCTGGATTCGTTTAGAGACTCACGTTCAGAAAGGGAAAATTTTTTTTTTCTTTCGAGAACCAAGGAGGAGAGCACGCAGCCTCCCACGTAAGAAGCCCCACTTGTTCCACACCGGCCCTAGCCCCTGGCCTGGCTCCCAGGGAGTGTGTTTGTGGCAAGCTGCTTGGCGGCCCCTCCAGGCCTCACTTCAGCCCTGCTTCTCAGGCACCCAAGCAGCCGGGAAGCCAGGCTAGGAGGGCAGGGTAAGGGTCGAGGGTTCAGAGACATCAATCTGTGGGTTCAGATCCCAATTCCCAACCAGCGAGGGGGCCAGGGACCTTACCAAGGGGCCTGTCTGACACCCAGCTCTCTCCAACGTCCCTCCCCAGCCTGAGCAGACCAGGGCCTTATCCAGGCTGGGTCAACAGGATAGGAGGATTGAAGAGCCTGTTGCACATCTCTGAGGAACGAGACTTCCACGTCTCCTGGTTCTCAACCACAAAGTGGTCCAAATCCCACCATCCCAGGGCCGTCAAGCTTTCATTCTCATTCCTTGAGAGGACTGACCACCCTGTTTCCCCTCCCTCCCTCCTCTTGAGGCCAAAGAAACCACAGCTCAGACAGTCATGATGAAAAGAGATCCAAATGGCCCAGCCTCAGTGCCTTGGTTTCCCCATTCCTAAGACTCACCAGCTTCCTCCACACGACCTGCTTTGATTCTCAGAGGTCCCGGACCACTGCACCAAGGGAGACTCCCAGGGCTGGTTGGGGCCTCTTCCTGGTGGCCTGGAGGAGCCCTGTGGGAAGAGACGTGACTGCCCAGTCAGCCTGCCCTGCTGGCCGGGCTGTGTGCTAGCTGAGTGGGCTCAGGAGGTGGAGCAGCCTCCACTGCAACATGTCCTTCTCTGTTTATATAGCTGAAACCAGAGCCGGCCTCTGGGGACGGGGGCGCTGCCTCGGAGCCCTCTTGGCTAAGGCCTGACTTTGGCCCGGTTCAGCGAGAGCCCAAAATAGTCAGCTGACGGGAGCCCCGGCATGAGCGTGACCCTGGGCCCGTGCCCGGGCCTGGCAGACAGGTGCCCACGTCACAAGACCAGCAGCTCTAGCGCTCATGGGGCCCCCTTGGCAGCCCCTCAGGGTGCCCCTGGCAGCATATCTGGCATGGGAATTCCACCCAATCACCTCCCTCTTCCAGACAACGGACTGAATGCGAGGAATTCTGCCCACAGGAGCCACTGTGTACCCAGAGGGAAGGCCGGGCGCTCAGAAGGCCGAGTCAGAGCTGAGGGCAGAGGTGGGGGCTGAGCGGAGGGAAAGTCACCCGGCCCGCTGCTGTCATCTTCACTCACGTGCTTCCCGCATCCAGATCTCCAGCTGACCAGGAACACCTGCCTCATCCACTTACAGTAACTCCTCTCCCTGCCCCGGCCCGAGGCTGGTGGCCCAGCGCCTGCTGCCATCAGGCCAGGATCACACCCCGTCCAGCCCCCAGCACAGAAGGCCCTGCTTCCCAGGGCTTTCCCGCCTTCTCTGCAGGCTTGGAGAGCTAGAAACCCTGTCCTCTGCACCCCAACCACCTCTCTGGACTCTCTGGACCCTGAACACCAACGCCACATGAGGCAACAGTGTTTGGGGTTCCGGTGGGGATACCGAGCCAGCTCCCACTTCACCTGAGGGGGTCTCTCAGAGATGGCTGAGGCGGGGCTGCTGCCCAGAGATGGCCCTCAGTTCTGGGGAAGGAAAAAGAGAATCACAGGGTTCCTGTCCAGGGCACCAAGCTGAACTCCAGCTCTCTCGGGTAAAGATGTAATCGGGACTCTGGTACCCCTAGCCTCACCCCATCAACTTCCTGGAACCAGGCCCATGCTGCCCTGGCAGCCGTCACTCCTCACAACCCCATGACACCCAGGCCCAGAGGCCCCCCCCAAGCCTGTACTGCTAAGAAAGTCAGGCTTCCCCCTTCCCCACCCCCACACTACCCCCACTAGCAAAGAAATCAGATCTCCCTGTGCCTAGCAGCGCCTCGCCTACTACCTCTGCAGGGCTTCCCCCTCCATCCCCCAAACCACATCCGCTTCAGGCAGCTCCCACACCCACCTTGGCCCCCCAACCACCTGCTCAGGAGGCCCCAGGGGCATACAAAGGGCAACAGCAGGGCACTTACCCCTCTGGATGGACCGACGGACCTTAAACAACACTCGACCATCCCTAGGGCCTTCGGGGCCTGGCAGAAGGAGCCGACACCAGGGAGGGGCTGGGGCTGGCCTCTGTCCATGGTGGAGGCCTACAGAGGGAGTCGTGTGAGAGAGGAGAAATCAGCCAGCAAGGCCATTCCCTGGAGACAGTACAGCCAGAAACAGACATGGGAACAGAGGCAGGGCCCAGGCCATGATGGTGGACAGGCCAGCTCAAGGTGCCCCCTGAGCTGGGCATCAGAGGTTGGGGGCCCACACCCCAAGCAAACAGCACTTGGGAATGTGGGGTGTGGCCAGGAGTTGCTGAGAGTGTCTGAAGCATCTCCAGGCCCTGGAGACACAGCCCCTGAACCTTAAACCCCACTCTTGGGTGCAGTGGCAGGTGGTACCTCAACCAAGCTCTCAGCTCCTGGATGTACACAAAAGGACAGCTGGAGGTAGAGAAAAGGGAGCCACTGCTAGGACAGAGCAAAACACCCCTCTCTCCTAAATGGGCTCCAACTTGGTCCCCAAAGCCTCAGAGGCCCCCACAAGGCAAGGGCTCCATGCTCCCATCTCTAGGAGGCCCAGCCTTCTCATCTGAGCAATGGGTACTTTCAGGAACTCTTCTATGAGGGGATTCTGGTCACAAAACAGGAAGATCCAGCTTGGGGAAGAGTGGTGAAGAGCACAGATGCTGGATCCCTGTTGCCTGGGTTCAAATCCTTGCTCCATCACGTGTCACTCTGGGCAAGTTACATAACTTCTCTGTTCCTCATCAGTGAAAATGACTATCTGTAATTGACGTCTCTAAAATTAACAACCGTAAGGTTACCAGCAGGTTTAAAGTGAATTTGCATGCAAAGGACTTAGGGCTGGATCCACATAGGTGCCATTGTTATTAGGAGGAACTGAAGGAGGACACATAAAAGCTAACCCCAGACCCTGGTCCCTATTCCAAGCTCCTTCGGTGCACCTGAGCTCTACTTCCAACACCACATGTGTGTGCCATCCCCCCAAACTCTTCAACCTCTCCCCTGATCCTACTGGTGCCAGAGCCTTCAGCCGGGGCAACCCAGACCCCACTTCTCACCTCCCCTTTTCCTCCCCTTACCCAGCCCTCTCTTTTCCTGACTGGGCCTCAAGGTGAGGGCAGGACCAGTCAAGGTGGGATCTTCCCTAGTTATCAGGCTGCCCTTCAGGCCGAGATGAAGTCTAGGAAAAGAGAAGTAGATGCTCCCAGGGTGGGTGATAGAGGGAATGAGGAGGAACTCCAAGAGGGTAGGTGATGGGCCCCTTCACCCTCCTAACTTCTGTCCCAGGGTCCATAGGCTAAGGGGCATTCCTCTGGCCCAAAGTACCCAGACTCTCCTCTTACAGAGCTACCAGCATCTCCAATGACCCTAGGCGTATGATGGGGAACAGGGCATGAAGAAGGGGAAGGCAGTTCAGATCAGTCAGAGGGCTTCCAACCCCAAACACAAGGCAAAGTTTAGTTCAGTTCAGTCGTTCAGTCATGTCCAACTCTTTGCGACCCCATGAACCACAGCACGCCAGGCCTCCCTGTCCATCGCCAACTCCTGGAGTTTACTCAAACTCATGTCCATTGAGTCGGTGATGCCATCCAACCATCACATCCTCTGTCATCCCCTTCTCCTCCTGCCTTCAATCTTGCCCAACATCAGGGTCTTTTCCAATGAGTCAGTTCTTCCCATCAGGTGGCCCAAGTATTGGAGTTTCAGCTTCAACATCAGTCCTTCCAATGAATATTCAGGACTGATTTCCTTTGGGATGGACTGGCTGGAGCTCCTTGCAGTCCAAGGGACTCTCAAGAGTCTTCTCCAACACCACAGTTCAAAAGCATCAATTCTTTGGTGCTCAGCTTTCTTTATAGTCCAACTCTCACATCCACACATGACTACTGGAAAAACTATAGCCTTGACTAGATGGACCTTTGTTGGCAAAGTAATGTCTCTGCTTTTTAATATGCTGTCTAGGTTGGTCATAACTTTTCTTCCAGGATTAACTGTCTTCTAATTTCACGGCTGCAGTCACCATCTGCAGTGATTTTGGACCCCAAAAAATAGTCTGTCACCGTTTCCACTGTTTGCCCATCTATTTGCCATGAAGTGATGGGACCAGATGCCATGATCTTAGTTTTCTGAAAGTTGAGCTTTAAGCCAACTTTTTCACTCTCCACTTTCACTTTCATCAAGAGGCTCTTTAAGTTCTTCTTCGCTTTCTGCCATAAGGGTGGTGTCATCTGCATATCTGAGGTTACTGATATTTCTCCCGGCAATCTTGATTCCAGCTTGTGCTTCATCCAGCCCAGCGTTTCTCATGATGTACTCTGCATATAAGTTAAATAAGCAAGGGGACAATATACAGCCTTGACCTACTCCTTTCCTGATTTGGAACCAGTCTGTTGTTCATGTCCAGTTCTAACTGTTGCTTCCTGACCTGCATACAGATTTCTTAAGACGCAGGTCAGGTGGTCTGATATTCCCATCTCTTTAAGAATTTTCCACAGTTTGCAGTGATCCACACAGTCAAAGGCTTTGGCATAGTCAATAAAGCAGAAATAGATGTTTTTCCGGAACTCTCTCGCTTTTTCGATAATCCAACGGATGTTGGCAATTTGATCTCTGGTTCCTCTGCCTTTTCCAAAACCAGCTTTAACATCTGGAAGTTCACAGTTCACATACTATTGAAGCCTTGCTTGGAGAATTTTGAGCATTACTTTGCTGGAGTGTGAGATGAGTACAACTGTGTGGTAGTTTGAACATTCTTTGGCATTGCCTTTCTTTGGGACTGGAATGAAAACTGACTTTATCCAGTCTTGTGGCCACCTGTGGAGTTTTCCAAATTTGCTGGCATATTGAGTGCAGCACTTTCACAGCATCATCTTTTAGGACTTGAAATAGCTCAACTAGAATTCCATCACCTACATTAGCTTTGTTCATAGTGATGCTTCCTAAGGCCCACCTGACTTCACATTCCAGGATGTCTGGCTCTAGGTGAGTGAGCACACCATCATGATTATCTGGGTTGTGAAGATCTTTTTTGCATAGTTCTTCTGAATATTCTTGCCACTTCTTCTTAATATCTTCTGCTTCTGTTAGGTCCATACCATTTCTGTCCTTTATTGAGCCCGTCTTTGCATGAAATATTCCCTTGGCATCTCTAATTTTCTTGAGATCTCTAGTCTTTCCCATTCTATTGTTTTCCTCTATTTCTCTGTACTGATCACAGAGGAAGGCTTTCTTATCTCTCCTTGCTATTCTTTGGAACAATGCATTCAAATGGACATATCTTTCCTTTTCTCCTTTGCTTTTCGCTTCTCTTCTTTTCACAGCTATTTGTAAGGCCTCCTCAGACAGGCATTTTACCTTTTTGCACTTCTTTTCCTTGGGGATGGTCTTGATTCCTGTCTCCTGTACAATGTCACGAATCTCCATCCATAGTTCATCAGGCACTCTGTCTATCAGATCTAATCCCTTGAGTCTATTTCTCACTTCCACTGTATAATCAATTGTAAGGGCAAAAGAAAAACAGAAAGCAAAAGCAGGCTGCAAACCTGGCCCAGACCACGGCCGACACCTGCCTCCCAGAGTGACACTGTCATCTTCCCATCCCCCAGAAACGGTTTGTGGTCAGGCCCTAGCCCCCAGGCTCCCTTTTCTCCCTTCCAGCCCACAGGTGAGGAGTAAGGGAGGCCAAACACCTTCTATCACAGTCAAGCCCAACCTGAGTGCCCGGGTCTTCCCCACTTGTACCTGAGAACAGGAGCCAGAGTCAGGGATCCAGTTGGTGCCCCGAAGGTGATTCAAAACATCTTAAAGCAGGTATCTGATCCCATCTCTGGTCCCACATCAACAGTCCCTCCACAAGCATTTACTGAGGGCCTACTGTGAACCAGACAGTGAACCATGAACACTGGGAGATCCAAGGAGTAAACCAAGATCTGTAGGCCCCAGGAGATTACAATGGGGGAATGAATCAAGGTCAGTTACAATCAGCACTGCGCAGGGGACAAACGGAGGGCTGAGTGGGCTTAGAGAAGGAGAAAGTGACTCCCTCCCAAGAGAAACGGGACCATCAGCCCAGACTTCAGTCCCCAGCTCCAGCTCCCCCTCCTCCCTGTGCTCCAGCCCCACGGGCTCTCTTTCTCGACTCAGAGCCTCTGCACTGGCTGTTTCCTCTGCCAGGAAAGTCACTGCCTGCTATGTCTGTATGGCCAGTTCCTTCCCATCAATCTGGCTGGTGATCCCATTTCACCTGCACTCCCACCCTGCAACGTTAATCTATTTTTATTATCTCCATAGGACTAATGCCATTCATTTGTTTACACGTGTGTCGCAAAGACTGCAGAGTTCAGTGTCTAAACCTGAGCTCAGCACTAACAGTGCTCAGTAAGTACTGGTGGAATGTGGGAGAGGGGGACTCACACATGCAACAGAACTGGGCTGGGAGGAGGTTTGACACTGCAGTGAAGGAGGTGTCCCTTCTATCTGGGGGCATACCCAAAGTCTGAGGGGTCTTCCTTATGTTGAGTCACAATTGAGTCCAGCCCCCAGCCCTGGATCCCAGTCCTGAATAGCTGTGCCCATCTGATAACTCCTCCTCCCTCCTATGGCATATTTGAGACTTTTCTTATCTAAACTCCTTGCAACAGGATATGAATGACAGACCCTTTGCAGCCCTGGTGGCTTCCTGATAGCATAAACTCTGCATTGGCTAATGTCCCAACCCAGAAGTGGGCATATTACTCTTAACAACAATAACAAGAGCAGCTCATATTTGTTGAACACCAAGAAACTTCCCTGTGGCTCAGACAGTAAAGAATCTGCCTGCAATGCAGGAGACCCCGGTTAATCCCAGGGTCAGGAAGATCCCCTGGAGAAGGGAATGGCAACCCACTCCAGTATTCTTGCCTTTAGAATTCCATGGACAAAGAAGTCTGGTGGACTACAGTCCAGGGGATTGCAAAGAGTCGGAGGCACTGAGGATTAGTTGCTTTCACTTTCACTTTTTTTTGATGTGCTAAACACATCACTAAGCACTTTACACCCATGTACTCTTTTAACCTCACAACACTATGAGGAAGCGATTATTATTATGAACATTTTAACAAGGAGATAACGAAGGCACAGAAATATTAAGCAACCTGCCCAAGGTCACACAGGTAGTTAAGTGGCAAAGCCAGGATTAGAACCTGGGCATCCCCCTTTCCCTCCTTGGACCTGTTTGGTGGGCACAGAGCAGTTTGATAGCCAACACCAGAGAGCAAGTGGGAAGCTCTGGGGCCTGGGTTGCTAGACTGAACTTCTCAGCTAATTTTTTAAACTCCAGCACAGGCCTCAAAATTAACAATCAGTCACATTCATTCTGCTGGGCTTGGCCCATCCTTCCCCCTGTCTGCCATCGCTTGGAATCTTGGCTTTATTGTACTATACACTTGTCATTGTTCCACTCAGCTCTCAGTCAATACAAAGAGTTGGCTGGCTTCCCTTTCAAGTCTTCATCCAAGTCACTTGGAGCAAGACCCTAGCAAGGGTCTAGGACCATGTCTGAAGCCACCACTGAAACCTCCCACCAGGCTCTTATCAACCCCCTACGCCACCAGCACCAGACATAACTGTTGTGAACCCACCTACCTCTTCCTTCCCAGCCTTCCTTTTCCCAGCACACCCCCCAACCCAAATGAATACTCCACTGGAAACCACCATAAATGCCACTTCTGCAGCATTTCTAATCCCAGGTCCGCCCCTGACTCCACGAGACCCTCTGCAGACTCAGTTTCTCTGCTGCGGCCCACGAAGGGGTTGCAGTGGGCAACTCAGGTCCCTCCCGGCTCGGCGTCCTGGCAGCCGAGCTCGCGGACTGAACTCCTGGAACCCGTTCCCCGCAGCCAACGGGTAAATGGAAGGAATTTCTCCGGCCTGGCCACCTCCCGCACCCCTCGCGGGCCAAACCCCACCCTTGGCGGGCTGGTGTGAGAAAGCGCTGGCGCCTCACTTGGGGGCTGACTCGGAGCTAGCTGGTTCCTCCGGGAATCCAGTCCCTGACCCCCATCACCCCCACCACCCTGGTCTCCAAGCGGGACTTGGCGCGGCCCCGGCCCCGCGACGCGCACCCATGCAGACCCATCTCTTCCCGAGCATCTTCCGGGACCCCCGGGACCCCCGTGCCCCCTCCCCGGCCCCCTCACCTGGCCCGGCTCGCCCGGCTGGCCTCTCCGCCCCCGCCTTCCGGGGTCGCGTCCCCACCAGCGGGGAGCGGCTCAGCAGCGCGGGGGCGCCCATGGCCCGGGCGGCAGGGGGTCGCGGGCACGGCGCGCGGGCCCCCACGGTGCCGCCGCCGCCTAGAGCTCCTGCCGCCGCGCCGCCGCGGCCCCGTGCCCCCAGCCCTCGGGCAGCCCCCCGCCCCGCAGTTCCGGCCGCAGCCGCGCCCCCCGCCCCCGCAGCCCGCGGCCGCCCGCGCCGCCGTCCCAGCCCGGGGCGCGCCTCCCCCGGCTGGCGGGCAGGCGGGGACCGTGACGCGCGCCCATTGACGTCTCCGGAATCCCGGCGGCGCGGCCGACGCAGCCTCATCAATGGGGCTAAAAATAGCGGCGCCCGGAATAGCCGCGAGCGCCCCGCCCCGCGGGCCCCCCTCCCCAACCCTCGCTGCACACCCCGTTACATAATCCGCCCGGCTGTGGCCGGGGTGGGGGAGCTGTTTTTCAGGTGAAGCGTCTGTGGCCTTGCTAACACCTTCCGACCGAGGCTGCAAACCTAGAGCTGACTTCTAAGTAAATTTACCTGGGGCTTCCCCGGGGAAGAGGTGGAAAAAATGAGGCCCAGAGAGGCTCGGCAGCGGTCCAAAGTCACACAGCAATTAGACTGCTTCGAGAGGACAGGACCCCGGCCCTCTGAACCCCGGACACCCCCACCAGCCTTGCTTGGCCTACAGGCCACCATAAGGGCAAGGGGCCCGGCCAGCAGGGTGTCCAGCATTCACACAAGAAGCCGTCTTAGAGAAAGAGGACTTGCTGGAAAGGTGAAATTTCTCTTGGAGAGAAGCATTTCCCGAGGCAGCTCCTCCCATACTGCTGTGTGACCTAGGGCAAGTCACTTCACCTCTCAGCCTGTTTCTTTACCTATAAAATGAGGATGATACTATTATCAGCCTTTTCTGGGTGTCAGGAGTCAGGAGGACTGAACAACTGTGGAACTGCCTTGCACACAGCAGGTTCTCATAGTTACTTTCTCCTTGCTTTCTTCTAGGAACCTGACTTTCCCGTTCCACAGAATTGCTTAGTGCAAGAGGTGCTTAGTGTAAGAGATACCTATGCGGAGGCCCCTGCACTGGCCAGGAGGCCCTGAGTGGCCCAGTCTCTTCTGCCCAGTAAGAACCTTCCTGGGGATGAGAGTCTTGGAGGCTTTCTCTTTCCCACGTGACTGGTACACTCTTTGGAAATGGGAGAACTATACTTTTCTTGAGCAAATCAATCCTTGTCTCCCAACAGCAGCCCACTTTGGAGGGGCTGGTTCAGGGAGACAGGCCAAGGCCGATGCGGTGGGGCTGGGGTTATGGTGTCTGCGCCAGTGCTGCTAGGCAGGCCAGGCCCTGGGAGACACTCATCAGACAGAACCAGTCCTGTGCTGTGTGGTCAAAGCCACCAGCCCCTACTCATGTTTGGAGCCACCTTAAATTATCAGCATGCTAGTCAACCCAGCATCCAGGCGGGCCCCACGCAGCAAAGAATCTTTTCTGCATTCAAAACTCTCCAGAAGAGGCCCCACGCGCCCCCCCCCCACCCCAGCCCTCATTCCGGGGCCACATTCCTCTCCCCACCTCCTGCCCACCCTCAGAAATCCTTTCCTGGACCTGTCCTAAACTCCTGTTGCAACTCACAAGTCTCTTTCTCTCCTTTTGAAAATGATCCCAAGAATCTCTGGTTTGTCTCAAAATCACTTTCTCAGAACCTCTATATTTCTTTCCCATATTCAAATATTAGGCCAAGATGGAGATAAAGAAACCAATTCTTCAAAAATGGCAAGGTTGGGGGTGGGGTGGCTATCAGTCTGGTTTTTTCCTTTCCCCTTCCACCCTTCTCTCCTTCCTACCCCAGGAGTTCCTTCCAAATGGGCTTTTTAAAGAAGCCACTACCCCCACCTCCTCTTTTTCTTTTTCCAGAATTCTAACTTTTGAAATACATTTTAAAAATATTTGCCTGTGTAGGAGAAATACATTTATTTGGACAGGAAGAATAAAATTTTTTAAAAGTCTGAGTTACCACTTTTTCCATGAAGAATTCCAGCCCACAGAGGTCTCTCCCTTCTATAAATACTTTAGCACAACTTGGCTTTATTATATACTCTCCTGTTTTATAATGAAATAAAAATATATTAAAATATGTAATGCTAAAACACACACGCCCATGTGGCTTGTGGTGGCTGACTGAGGTGGCCGAAGGAACATAGGTTCGAGAGGCCTGAGACTGACCCTGGTCCCCACTATTACCAACTATGTACCTTCTGGGCAATTACTTACCTTCTCTGGCCTTCAGTTTCTTCACTGGAAACACGAGGATGACAACATACCGATCTCACAGAGTTGTCATGAAGAGTGCATCTTTGATAATACAGGTAGAAGAGTGCAGCAAGAAGTCTGGGACTCAGTAACAAACCTGCCATTTCCACACAAGAGGACTTGGGTTAAGGCAGGGCTGGGGACTTCATCTTCAAGCTGCACATCCAAAGTACTCACCCTGGCTTTGCCCAGATGGTATGTTTATCTGGAGGCTTGAGCTGCAAAGATGAGGATGATGTCACCTCATGATGTCATGACAGATGTCCAGTAAATTTCAATCCTCTTGTCTCCTTGACCCAGTCAGTCAGTGGCCAGGCCAGGGCGACAGCCCCCACCTTCCATCTCCCAGACCAGTGCTCTAATTCGTATGCACCATCTTGGTCCTTTTCTTTGTAACTTAGCTTCTCCTCTTTCTACACAAATTTCAGGAACTACCACAGAGCACAAGCTGCAGACGGGAAAACTGAAGGAGAGAAGGGCGACTCCTTGCCCGGCTCAGGAGATGGGACCAGAGGGGAAAACAGACACCCCATCCAGTGCTGTCCCACATTCTGGGAAATTCCTAAGGGAGAAGGACAAGCTCTTGCCACAGAAAGCTGGGGAAGCAGGACACAAGACACCTCCCTGCAAGAAGAGAACATGGGCACAGCGTGAAGGGACAGACAGGACCAGGTAAGGCAGAGAGAAGGAAGAGCATTCCACAGAGGACAAAGATTGACCTCAGAGTTCACAGGTATGGGGTGGGGATAGGGTCGAGATCCTGGGGGCACAAACCCCCAGGACCAGGAGGATCAGTCAAACCCTTAGTGGTGCTCCCCATATGCCCTTCCATCTCACAGTAGCAGAACCGGGTAACCCAACTCCGCCCAGTCAGGGAGACACCATTCCACCTAACCTCCACCCTGACCCACTGGGGGTGGGGGTAAAAGGATGTCCAGGGGGTGCCCCAGACCATTTGGGCCCTGAAGGGGCTCCCCTGTCCAGGTCCCAGCCCTCAATGAGGAGGGGATTCCCTTCGTGGTTCCCTTCCTCACTCTGAGGATGGAGAAATACCAGGCTGGGGTCCCCCCACCCCTTCCCTAGGTTTAGGAGCAACTAAAGGGCAAAAAATGGGGGCACAAAGACCAGGCCTTTCAGGGGCTGTCCCAGGGATCATGGCTTTCCACGGGTGACCTAGATGGGAGTACATGCTCTGAATGACATAAGAGGAGGAGGGGCCCTGCTGGGTGCTTTTAAAAGTGTCTCCACATTTGCTCTTCCCTAGTTGCCATGGAAGGCCGTCGGGGCCAACAGGAAACAGTGGCGAAAGTCACCAGGCTGGAAGTGACAGAGCTGGAATTAATACCAAGATTTCCCCTAAATCCAAGCCAGGCTCTTTATTAAAAACAAACAGAAATCTTCTGTAACTTATTTTTTAAATTAACAAAATCAAACAAGCTCGCTGCAAACAAATGCAAAACGTTACAGAACTGCGTGATGATTTACGAAGTGAGAGACCGGTAATCTATTCCCAGAGGAGTCGAGTTTGGTAATCTGCTGTCTGCTTCCAGATTTCTCTCCACGTTGCCAGAGATCAGATCTGGCCCAGCAGGCCCTCCCAGAGAGGCCGGGACCCGGAACGCCGGGCCGGGACCGGAACGCCGGGCCGGAAGGAATAGGGCCAGGCCCCGCTGCAGCGCTACGGCCTCGGCAGTGCCCCACGCCGTGTTCCCGGGGGCGGTCGTAAAGCCCCGCGCCAGGCCGGGTTGGGTCGGGTGGGGCCCGGGGAAGCCGCTACGTCACCAAGCGGACCGGAGGGAGTCCGCGCCCAGTCCAGCCAGGATTCCATTACATCACCCGGCGGCACGGACCCGCCGCTGGGTAAACACCGCTGCAAATCATTGGCTACCGTGCCGCCCTTCCAACCAGTAACACGAGGGCATGCAAATCAGCCATTGGGTGTTCGCTGCCTTTGGGTCTGGTGTATGCAAAGAGACTTCTTTGCCTTGATGGCGCGGGGCGGCGGGGGAGGGGTGCCTCCGGGCCGAGAAAAAAGAGTAGCCCCGAAATCCGAAATCCGTAGCGGAGCTGGTTGGGGACTTTCCATCTCAAATATGGTCCGGCCAACCCTGTCGGGACTAGAGGGTAATTAAGGATAAACGCCCATAATTCTTGAGCTATCTTTCCAGTTAGTCCGTGCTTCTTGGAGATCAGTGAACCTAAGAGATGATGCAAACACTAGTTAGGTCAAGCTGGAAAGAGGGAAGGAAGAAATAAATACAGAGATATACAGAAAGCTGAACCGTACTTTGGAGGACATCGGGGATAGTTCTCCCGCTGGGTACACAAAGCGAAGAACAAAACAGACACAGTCCCTGTCTCTGCACCTTCTTACAACCCAGGCTACCATTAAAGCATCTTGCAAATAAGTAATAAGCGCCCTAAAGAGAAAACGAGTTGCAGAATGTCAATGACACATTTAATGAAGAGCTGCAATTTAGAAGTGGGGTGGTGGATAAGGAAAGTGATTTTTCTCCTTCCTCAGGAAGTTAAGTTTTCAGCCGAGGAGTATTTATGAGGTGGAGAGTCAGGGGAAGGGCCAAGTGTTCCAGGGAGAGGAAACAGTAGGTGGCAAAGCTCGGAGGTGGGGAAAAGTGTTGTGGAGGGCCACGTGCCAGACACTGTGCCAACCACTTTCCTTGTTTTGTGTCTTCCTGCCATTCAGCAGCCCTCTTAGGTGGGCACTGTTTAGTATGGAGGGAACTGAGGCTCCAAGAAGCTAAATAACATGCCTAGCAGCACACGGCTGAGAAATCACAGAGCATGGTTTGTATCCAGGCTGGTGCGGCCTAAAGTCTCTGCAGTGAACCGCTGGTTGTGGCCTCCTGGTTTAGAATCTGAAAGTTCAGAGAGGTGAAGTGATTTGCTCTGCACTTCATGGCTGGCAACAGAGCTAGGATCCCCAGAGAGGTCTGCAGATTTTTCACTGTGCTGTGAAGGAAGATGGGGTTCCAGAATGAGAAGTTGGATGGGAGGAAGGGAGGGTAGGGAGAGAAAGGGTCTTCCCTGCCCAGACCTTGGCCTAGAACTTGGGATTTGCTGAAGTGGAAATAGGTAGAAGTTTTAAAGCATCTTCCCCTGCAGGGGAGGGGAACAGGGTCTGCTGCTAGGCAGCAGGCAGCTGCCCTGGAGACAGAGGGGCCTGCCAGAGCAGCCCAGATTAGCTGGATCTTGTGTGCTCTCCGGGTTGCCAAGCAACGATGCTCCTCCAGCTCTCACCAGCTGATTCAGCTCTGGTTACCAGTGACAACTCCCGGGGAGGGCCTGGAGACCCAGGGAGGCCAGCAGGAGAACAGTGGAGGCCAAGCCTTCCCTATACAGGTTTACCTGGCAGTGGGGTAGGTGTCCCTTGACTCTCTGGTGATCTTTGGGCCTGTCTCCCATATTCCTCTGCCATGAGCTCAGAAATCCAGGCACACAGGAGGGGAGCAGAGGTAGAAGCAGTGCCTCGGTACAGCAGGCCCTTCTATAGAGTGCTACCATAGGAGTTTGGGGAGGGGGTCCTGCACCCACGCCTGAGCACCGAGAAGAGCAGCTCTGTGTGTGTGTGTGTGTGTGTGTGTGTGTGTGTGTGTGTGTGTGTGTGTATCTGATCACTGAGCAGGGAATCTGTCATCAAGAAGGTAAAGCAACTCACCAGCCCTCCATTGCTCCTTTGTAAAATTGCCCACCCTTCTTCAGCTGGAGGGTTCTTATCGTCAGAAGGGCTTCTCTGGTGGCTCAGAAGGTAAAGAATCTGCCTGTAATGCAGGAGACCGGGGTTCAATCCCTGTGTTGGGAAGATGCCCTGGAGAAGAGAATGGCTGGCTACCCACTCCAGTATTCTTGCCTGGAGAATTCCATAGAGAGAGGAGCCTGGTGGGCTACAGTTCATGGGGTCGCACTAATGCTTTCACTTTTCACTCTCTGTCAGGGAGTTCTGAGGTCATGGAATAAAGAAGTCCTAATTCCCTAAGAGTGCCCATTCCACTGAAGGATTTGGTGGGGGAGAATAATTAGGCGATTTAACTGTTAGGTAATTTAAAGCATTTTCCTATTTTTAGGGAGAGGATTTTGTTTTTAAAGGAGTAGCTGTCTTAAAGGCACAGAATTGGAATAGCCACACGAATAAGTCTTACCCCATGATCACCCTACCCTGGGAGAACACCCTGGGGGATTTTCAAAATTCTATCCAAGGTGCTCTGGGGAGTAGGAGCGTATGTGCCTTGTCTCTGGAGGGGGCGTGTGACTCTGTCCTTTCTCGCGGGCACCAGAGTGTGTGGACATCTGCTTGGGCCCAGGGGCCATGAGTGTGTTGACAGAGTGAGCTGTGACATAGAGGTGTGGGGATGGGAATGAAGCACAGCCCTGGAATAATGGAGCCTGCAGCCACAGCATCCTCTTTGCCACCTCCAGTTTCTCTGACTCCTTTTGCTCTCCTCTTGGGACCCTGAGCGGAGGACCGAGAGGGGCAGAGATCCCAGCCCTCCTTGGAGTTGGCGACAGAGATCCCCAAACACTTTCTCTGGGCGAGGCTCTGGCCCCCAGCAACCAGGGAGGCCCCAGTGGGCGCGGTGTAGCTGTGAGCTGCCTCAGCCACTCAGGTTTGAGAGTGGGACGATCCCTCAGACACACCATAAATGTCCAGATACTGAGTCACGGAGGACAGACAGGGCCTCCTCTAGGGAGGACTGGGTAACCTGAGCCACCGGCAGTCCCTCGGGTCACTTCAGGAGAGGCCAGCTGATGTTCCTGAAGACCATTCATCATGCCCCCAGCCCAGCCCGGGCCCTGCCATGGCTATTTCCAGCCCCTGGGTACGCAGCAGCTTATGTAACAGGCTGGAAGCAAGGGGCTGGGCCGGGGGCACTTGTGGCAAGGGGTGGGGCCGCTCCCTCCTCCCACAGCCTGGCCAGCCCCTCAGAGCCCCTGTTCCCCATGTGGATGTGTGTGGCGAGGCTCACAGGCCTGGGTGGAATCGCTATGGACAGCCTGATGGTTCCCAGCACATTTCACTTCTTCCCTCCCAACCTGGCCCAGAAAATGACCCAGCCTCCTTCCTCCCATGGACTTGAGGCCACCGAGCAGCCTCTCCTCCAGCTCTCTGCCCTGCACGACCTCTGTTCTCTCACCGACCCTGATGCTCAGAGCAAGAGCCAGGTGTGTCTGCTGCTGGCCCCTCTAACAGAAGTCTGTACCCACCCCTGAAGCCCCTTCCCTGACTCCAGTGGGGACTGGGAAACAGCCCTTGGAGGTTAAGCAAGGTTCAAATACACGTATTCACATCATGACTTTGGGCAGGTTTTGTCAGCTTTCTGAGCCTCAGCTTCCTGTAGGGGCAATGCAACGATCTTATCTCCTTTTCCGTGTGGTTGTGACCATGAGGACTTAAGAACCCATTCTGCCAGGAGGCAGATTATTCAGGTTAGAATCGTACATTGTCTCCGTGACCTTGGGCAGTTTACTTAAGCTCTCCATGCCTGCCTGTCCTCTTGTAGAGTGTGACACGACCCAGCTCCCCGAAGCGTAAGGATCTCAGGAGTTTCTATGCATAAAGCATTTAGTGCCTGGCACGGGGTAGCCCCATCTAAGTGTTGGCTATAATTAGACAATGTTTGGAGATCACTTTCCTCAGCCTTGGCTCCTAATAAGCTCTTGGTGAAAGGTAGTTGTTATTTTTAACTTCTTTCTCCTTCACTATTTTAATCCCCTTCATAAACCCACCTTCACTTAGCCTCGCAAGTGCCCTCTAATCTCTCTTTTGTCGCTAATTTGCTGCCACTACCAATAAAGGCGTGTGTAAATTATATTCCCCTGGTGTTTACATTCACAAAACATTTCACACACATTCCTGTCTGGGCTTCACAGCAAAGCCAGGAGCCAGCCGCCCGACTCCTGTCATTGCCCTCATTTTGCAGAGCTTGGGACAGGGTGTGATCTGTTCCGAAGCCTCAGCTGCTAAGGGGTGTGTCGAGGACAGCGGTCAAGTCAGGGTATTCCGACCTCGGGCACTGGAGCCCGCCGGATGAAGCGGCCAGTGCATGCCAGCTCCCCGCTGCCAGGGTAGATTAGCACAGGGGGCCCTCCTGCTTCCGGTTCCAGCCCGACTGAGCGGCCCACAGAGTGGGAGGAGAGAGACTTTCAAGCTTTATAAATATCTCCATTCCTAGCACTAGCTCCTAGAGACCCAAAATGCTATGTGGTGGTGCCCTCTACTGGACAGAAGTGGCTTCTGCTGGACTGCTGCCTCCGAAGGGAAGGCAAGTGGTAGATTTATTCATATTCGCACAAAAATCTGTCCAGGGCCTACTATGTGGCAGACAGTCTCCTAGGAGTCACAGAGGTGGAGGAAAAGCTCAAAAAGTCCCTACATTCCAAGGAGATACATTGGGTGGGGAGATACAGATAAAAAATATATGCAAACTTACAAGCTTTTACACAGCAGCTGCTGCTGCTGCTAAGTCACTTCAGTCGTGTCTGACTCTGTGTGACGCCATAGATGGCAGCCCACCAGGCTCCCCGTCCCTGGGATTCTCCAGGCAAGAACACTGGAGTGGGTTGCCATTTCCTTCTCCAATGCATGAAAGTGAAAAGTGAAAGTGAAGTCACTCAGAGGAAACCATAAACAAAACAAAAAGACAACCTACAGAATGGGGGGGAATATTTGCAAATGATACAACCAACAAGGGGTTAATTTCCAAAAGTATACAAACATCTCATATAACTCAAGAGCAAAAAAGCAAACAACCCATTTGAAAAATGGGCAGAAGATGTAAACAGACATTTCTCCAAAGAAGACCTACCGAGGGATAACAGACACATGGAAAGATGCTCAACATCACTAATTATTAGAGAAACTCAAATTAAAGCTACAAGGAGGGACCACCTCACACCAGTCAGAATGGCCATCGTGAAGAAGTCTACAAACAGAGAAATTATCCTTCGATTAAAAATAAAAAATTTTTTTCCAAGTCTACAAATAACAAATGCTGGAAAGGCTGTGGAGAGAAGGGAACCTTCCTACACAGTTGGTGGGAATGTAAATTGGTTCAGCCATTATGAAGGGCAGTATGGAGGTTCCTTAAAAAGCTAAGAATAGAGTTTCCATATAATCCAGCACTTCTAGGAATATATCCAGGCAAAAGTATAATTCAAAAAGATACATGAGCTCCTATGTTCATAGCCCAGCACTATTCACAATAGCCAAGATGTGAAAATAGCCTTAATGTCCATCAACAGATGAGTGGATAAAGATGTGATGCATACATAATGGAATACTATTCAGCCGTAAAAATGAAGTATTGCCATTTGCAGCAACATGGATGGACCTAGGAATTATCACACTAAGTGAAGTAAATCAGAAAGAGAAAGACAAATACTACATGAAATCACTTATATGTGGAATCTAAATTATGACACAAGTGAACTTATCTATGAAACAGACTCACAGACACGCAGAACAGACTTACGGTTGCCAGGAAAAGGAGATGGGGAGGGACGGATTGGGAGTTTGAGATTAGCAGATGCTATTACTAAGCCTCTCCTTCCAGATGCTATTATATATAGAATGGATAAACAACAAGGTCCTAGCATATAGCACAGGAAACAATATTCAATATTCTGTGATAAATCATAATGGAAAAGAATATGAAAAATAATGTATATATATGTATAACTGAATTCCTTTCCTGTATAGCAGAAATCAGTTATATATACATTCTTTTTCATGTATGGGCTTCCATACATGGGCTTCCCTGATAGCTCAGTTGGTAAAGAATCTGCCTGCAATGAAGGAAACCCCGGTTTCATTCCTGGGTTGGGAAGATCCCCTGGAGAAGGGAAAGGCTACCCACTCCAATATTCTGGCCTGGAGAATTCCATGGACTCTATAGTCCATGGGGTTCCAAAGAGGCGGACACGACTGAGCGACTTTCACTTTCATTTTCATGGCAAAAATTAACCCAGCACTGAAACTCAACTATACTTGAATAAATTTTTAAAAAATAAATCATGTTCAACTCTTTGTGACCCCCTAGAGAGTAGCCTGCCAGGCTCCTCTGTCCATGGGATTTTTCAGGCAAGAATACTGGAGTGGGTTGCCATGGCTTCCTCCAAGGGATCTTCCCCCACTTCCCTACCCAATGACTGAACCCACATCTCCTGCGTCTCCTGCATTGCAGCCAGATTCTTTACCACTGAGCCACAGGGGAACCCATGTAATGTAATGTAATAAGAAGTGCTATGAAGAAAAATAGAGCAGGTAAGTAGTTAGAGAATGACAGAAGTGGTGATGAAGAAACAGACAGGCTTCTCTGAGGAAGCAACAAGGTAGCAGGAACCCCAGGGAAGTGAGGGGGGAGCCCTTTTCTGGGGAAAAAGCTAAGGAGGCCGAGGATGACTTGGAGGGCACTAGAAGGAGCATTTCTGGGTGGGCTGGAAAAATAATAAGACCCACATGGCCAAGAGCAGTGTTGGGGTTCAGCAAGTTCAGAGATGGAGAGTTCTCCCTTTCTTAGGGTTATGCCACATGTACAAGGGAGACATCAGACCCGTGCTCCAAGAATCAGACGGTTGGAGAAGAGCCCTTCGCAAGACACAGGCAACACAGGAACACCGGCTAACAAGTTCTGAGCTCTCTCTGCCCAGGGCTTTACCGCGAGCCTGTGAAGTGGATATTCCAGACATTATCACCATTTTGCAGAGGAGGAAAATGAGGCTGAGAAAAATAAAGGTTATGTGGTTTGCCTGAGGACGGAAATACAAAGTCTCTTGAGAAAGGACTTGAATCAGGTTTGTCTGACTCCAGAAGCCAGGCTTTTACAATGATTTGTGCACTTGGGGAAAAAAAGATAGGACATAAAACAGCGTGCAGAGTATGGCTACATTTGCATTACATATATTTATCATATATTATATATTTATTATATAAATATATAGTATGCATGCATGCATGTTAAGTCACTTCAGTCGTGTTTGACTCTTTGCGACCCTATGGACTGCAGCCCTCCAGGTGCCTCTGTTCATGGAATTTTCCAGGCAAGAATACTGGAGTGGATTGCCATGACTTGCTCCAGGGAATCTTCCCCACCTAGAGATCCAACCTGCATCTCCTGCGGCTACTGCATTGAAGACGGATTCTCTCCCACTAAGCCACCAGGGAAGCCCAAAATATACAATATATAATAAGTATATTTAATGCAAATGTGACCATATATATATATCATTTTTTCAAAAGACTGAAAAGCAATGCATCAAAATGTGGTGATCCCAAGGGATGAACTAAGCCTCTCCTTGCAGAAGGCGGGAGAGGACGTCCTTAGCTTTAACAACAACCACACCTCATTTTCAGATGCTCTTTCTCAGTTTACAAAGTGTCTTCTTTCACAGTCCCACATTTGGACTTCATGACTGCTATTTCACAGGGAAGGAAGCCAAGTGCCAGGGAGGTCGCGACTCTGCCTCAGACAGAATGTAACACAGCTGGAGCCAGGACCGACATCTGCATAGTCGGAGTCCTGCAAGGGTCAGGTCAAGGAAAGGAGAGAGATGGCAGAGAAGTCAAGGAAGGTCCAAAAACAGGTGGGCCAATGGGCAGTGAAAGGACGCGGCGACGGAGGCGAAGCAATTCCCGGATCTGCCCAGCAGAGGGCGACGCCGCCCCAAACTCCGCAAACCTTCCGGGCCACACCCCCCTCCCGGACAGCCCCTTCCCAGATCCAGGGAGCCGCGAGGTGCGCAAGGGGCGCCTTCCCTCGATTCTAAAGGGTCTGCGGGCCTTGGGGTTGGAGAGGCGGCGGGTGCCAGTGGGGCAAGGAATGAGGGGAGGACACGCAGGAGAGGTTGTCGGGGAGAGGGGGATGGTGTGGGCGTCTGCGATGAGGTCAAGGGTGCTGGGGAGCCACGCGCCGCGGCGGAGCGAGGGTGGCCGTGGGCGGGGGACAGGGTGCCGCGTGTCTGTGGGGCTTCCTGAGGCAGCAAGATTTGCTGCTCCGGGGAGGCGGTTACTCACTCAGGCTTTACCACCTGCTTCCCTCCCAGCTCCCAGCCAAACGCAAGCCAGAATCCCCATCTCCACCCCCACTTCAGCTAATGGCGGCTGCACCCCAAGGCTGGGACCTGCCTCCGCAACTCAGCCCTCAGCCTCTCAGCTTCAGGGTGGAAGTGCCCAGATGACTCCAGTTCGTCACCGAAAGTGGCACTCCAGCCCCCACCCATTGCAACCAAGCCCACAACTTGAAGGTCGGCTTTCGACAGCTCATGGGGCTGCCCCCCAGCACCACCACTGGTCTCACCTCCGGCTGCTGACCCCGAATTCTGGGCTAGACATAAATCCCCACCTCGGTCCCCCACCTCCTGTCCGCTCCCCGCCCCTCTGAGCATCAGCTACACCCAGTCAGCCAGCAGGTCCTGGATACCGGTGTGGTGTCCCTATGCCCCACTCCAGCCAAGGTGGGGACATAGATGTGTCCAATGGGCTCTCCTTGCTCTCCAAGCGCTCCCAGTTTGTGGGGAGCAGCTACCTTACACCCCCAAACTTACACCATGAAGTGGAAGGTGGGAGGCCCAGGACCTCAGCTCCCAGAGGATGACACAGATGTCAGGACCTCAGGGAGGCCTGAGTTCAGTGTTTGGCGTGCCTTGCAGAGAGGGTAAATTGGTTGAAATCAGTGGAGTTGGATGACTTATAGGTTCTGAATTCATTGTTCATTCGTTCAGCCATACCTGCCTCCAGTGTTGTTTGAGTGCGTGCTCGGTACCGGGCCCAGCAAGGGTGTCAGAGAGCTTCAGATGGTTTGTGAGGTTCAAGGAGGGTCCGCTTTGGGAGCATGAAGGCAGGGCTGAGCAGGTGGGCCCTTAAGGTGGGAGCTGCCTTCAGGGCATCTTGACTGAGGAGAGAACCGGACCTCTGCCCCATTGCCTTTGGGGAGCTCTGGGCTGAGAGGTGCAGTGTTCTGAGGTCACCACCAGGGGTCAGGCACACCTGTTCTCCAGCATCTGTCTCATCTATTTTATTCTATGAGGAAACTTCCTGGTCCTTTGTCTTTTCTCTCTCACTTCTCTCGACCCATCACTCCCTCCTTTAGGTCATCCCCTCCAGCCGTCAGTGCAGGACCAGGCAGCCTCCCAGCGTGACAGCCTGACATTTTCCCCGACACTTGAAGAGTCCCGCAGCCTCTCTCACTTCCGCAGCTTCATGAGTGAGTAATGGACTGGTGAGAAGAAAGTGTCTTCTACTGTCTCACCTTTCCCCTCCTGCTCACGTTCAGCTCAAGTTCTCTGGTTTTGTCTCCGGAGAAAACAGGAGTGTTTATGGGTTCCCTCCTTCTGACAGTTTTTCTTATGTCTGTTCACAAAGCTCTTCTCTAAGCCCAAGTTCCTTTTGTGACTCCTAGAACCCAGTTCCTAGAGCCCCTCTGCCCCCCTTAACTCTAGGACAGCACCCAAATCCATGGACCCTTGGTCCTGTGGTCCTGATCTCCTCCTCCCTTTGCTGTCTGGCACATCTCAGCTCCTGCTCTCTCAGATTCCACCTTCCATTTACCCTCCGTGCTCCCACCTTGCTCCCCACAAATGGAGGTTCAGCTCCTCAAAATGGTTCCTTGTCACCTTGACCCCGTCCTCACACTCCTTCCTCCAGAAAACATCCCTCTCCCCAGTCTAGGCTCGAGAGATAGATGGATCTGAGAGAATGCAGGCTCAGGCAAGTACCAGCCGGGCTACCTTATCTTCTCTAATCCTCAGTTTCTTCATCTGGAGAATGGGCTGTCAGATATGCTGTGAGGCCTGAGTAAGGTGACGGATGTGGACATGCTTAGCACAGTGCTGGTTCCTAGGTGATGCTCTGGGAGACAGACTCCTGTCCTTTCCTTCAGGACCGCTGACACCCCCCACTGCCCCCCAGCTCCAGCCTGTTGGCAGGGACTACCCGTGTCTCTCTGCACTGGCTGCTTCTGCTCCCCCTGCCACCCCTGGGCAGAGCTCTGGCCTGGGAAGAGGGGGATGAACCAGAGGACTCCGGGGCACACAGCCCCCATACTGAAGGGATGGGGCAGATGAGGGCTCTGTGAGGACCTCAGATCTGAACTCCGTCTGCAAGGCTGTGTCCTCAGGCTACCATGCAGGAGGCCTGGAGTGGCATCCCCTTTCTTCCTCCTTGGAATTATTAGGGGCCCCTCCTGGCCTGGGGAGGAGGGGCTCCTGCAGAGTCCCCTGAGGCTTTGAGAGGACCAGAAGGGTGGTGGGCGGTGAAGGAGGGGAGGCAGGGCAGGGGGAATACCGACCACACAATATTCCTAGTCCCTTCTCCTTTCCCATCCACCCCCACCCCTCCACCAAACACGATCCCTGGGTTAATTTTTAGCATCGCAGCTCGCACATTAGTCACTCCCCATCACCCACCTACACGGCAGGAGGCTGCTGTGCTGGCGCCGTCATGCCATCAGCTGAGAGGTGGGATCCAGCCCCGCCCCGGGCACCTCCTCAGCCTCCTCAGGGTGCACACGGCCAGCCAGGAGCCCCCTTCGGCCTGGGTGAGGGGGACTGACATCACTGCCAACACTAGCTGCAGGGCGGAGGAGTGGGGAGCAGGCTGGTAGGAGAGGGGCTGGGAGTCTGTTCTGGGAGGAGAAAGTCAGGGAGGCCCTGGCAGCCCCCCAACACCAGGAAGGTGCTAGGCGATGCCCAGGCAGCTGGGCTCCTGGCAGCCTGGGGCTCTGGGAACAAAGGTGTGAGAGGGCCCCTCCCCTAGACCTGAGCCCCTGGGAGTGGCTGTTTGTCATCACAGCAGAGCAGCTGTTCAAACAGGGAGCTTGGGGAAGCTCCATTTTCTTAATCAAATGTCCTCCCTCCCCAGGACCAGGGAGGGCAGGGTGGCCAGGAGCAGGTGCCTCTGGCTGGAGCCAACACCCAGCCCCAAAGGGATTTGGTGAAAGGGGTCCAGAGATGCCAGCTACAGATGGAGCAGGGGAGGGGCCTCCACCCCACCTTCCAGGACTGAGAGGTGCGGAGGTGGTGGTCACCCCTGTGCAGGGTTGGTCCCCAGGGGACATTCTCGTATATTGAGCAGCTGCTGTGTGCCAGGCTGTGTTAGGCCCTGAAGGTACAGTGTAACACAGAGGAGTTTTCCTGCCTTAGAAAGGCAAAAGGCAGATACAATAGATGTCAGTATAATTACCAATTGAGAGTAAATGCTATAAAGAAAAAAAAAATAGAGGTCTCAAGATAAATAATAATGGGGACAGAGAACTACTTTCGATCAGATCAGGGAAATCTCTTTTCCTCAAGGAGGTGATATTTAAGAGATCTGAGGTTGGAGGCATCAATCTTACAAAGACTCTTCCAGGCAGCGGGAACAGTATGGGCAAAGGCCAGAGGCAGGAAGAGCTTGGCATATTTGAGAACAGAATCAGAAAGAGCAGTGTGGCTTAAATATGATAAGTGACATAGAGGGAGAAACAATTTGAGCTTGAAAAGGGTAGGGCCCAGATCCGAGAGAGCCTCGTGCAGGGCATCCCAGTACAGTTGCAGAGGTTGGGCACTGCACAGAGGCTCACAGTTGCCAAACTGTTCAGTCTGTGTGGCTGCCGTCAACCCACAGGAAGGGATGCCTTTTCCTAATTTGTCTTCCCAGAGGGACATGTTATGGAGTTTGGATTTTGGACAACATGATAAAGAGTTTGGATTTTTTTTTTTTTTTTTTTAATTCCAGGGGAAGCCATAATAGGTTTTAAGAAGGGTTGTGACCCTATTTCCTTTTTAGAAAGATCACCCCAACTGCTGTGTAAAAGGATGGTCTGAGGGTGAGACGGGAAGCAGGGAGCCCCTTCAGGAAGCAAGTGCCCCGGTGCAGGAAGGCGAGCATAGGAGGTGGCCTGCCTAGGGGAGGGTGCCACTGAGACCTCTCAAGGGCACCCTTTGTATGATGGCTACTGCCACGGAGGAACGCTACTAGCACAGGAGGCTCGAGTCCTGGGCCCTACTCTGCCACTTACTTGTGACCCCTAGATAGCTCACTTGCCCCGGGTCACCTCAAAGAAGGTGGTGACCACCTTTGCAGACGCTTTGAGCACACACTGTGTTTACTGAGGTTCTACTATGTGCTAGTGTTGAGCATGAAATAAAGCAGTAAGACAGGAGAGGCCCCAGAGTCCTGCTCTCAAGAGTGTTCATCCTGTGGGGAGGGGAGCCAGGCAAAAACCCAAACCCGTTCAAGTCAAGACAGTTTCAGATGGGGATGAGTAATATGATGCAAATAAAACAAGGCTCGGCCATATTTTAGACCAAATGGGAGGGCCCTGGGGAGGCCATGCTGCATACCAAAGGCGCCAACTGTGGACAGAGCAAGTCCACAGAGACACTGAGGGCAGGGCACCTGAAGTGTACCGTGGGCAAGGTGACCGGAGCAGGGAGCGAGAGGGGAGGCAAGAAGATGAGGCAGGCAGGGGTCAGACATGCCTGCGTAGGAATTAGGATCTTATTCTGGGAGTGATGGGACACCTTTGAGGAGTTCTAGAATGAGTGACCAGTGATTTGGCTTGTCACAGGTTGGCTGGATGATGGCTAGGAACTCCTAAGCAGGAGGCCCCAAATTCCTAGGAGAGAGAGCGGCCAAACAGTTGTTTACCCAAGGCTAGGTTTAGAGGAACCTCGACCCCACCTGTTGTGGTATTTGGGGAGGGGGCGGTTCCAGATGCATTAAACAAGAGGCCCAAGTTCCGAAGCAGTGTAGGGCCTCTAGTTCAAGCCCATACATGTAAGTCAGAATCCCCCAGTCTGTTTCCCTGGCTGCAGGCTCCAGGCAAATAAGATGTAAAATATAGTGTGTGTGTGTCTGTGTGTGTGTTGAGGGGCGGAGTGGTGGAGTCAGAGCTTGCCGGAGCCCAATCCTCCCCCTCAGGCAGTCACCACACTGACACAGATGCAAAAAACCGTCCATTTTATACAGTTTGTGGTTCAGAAGCAACAATATGCAAAACGGTGCAACAGTCTGTACTCTGCCCTCACCCCACCCGGATGTGCCCATTCCTATCTCCCAAGGCAGAGGACCCAGGACCCCTGCCCAGGAGGACCCCACTTAGTTACAGGCCCCTAGGGGGGCCAAGCCCTTAAGGGTCAAGGCTGAGAGGGAGGGAGACCAGCACCTTGGGCCCCCTCAGGCGCCCACTGGATAACTGGAACTGTGTCTGTGTGGGGTGGGCAGGGGAACGACCGGGCGGAGGCCATTTATCCGCAAGGCCAAGGGTGGGGAGCAAGTAAAGCTGAGGAGAGGGCTTCGTGGGACAGGGTCCCCCCACCTGGAGGAGTTTTCCTGGACACCCCACAAGGCACTACTGACCCAGATGTAGGACGGCACGTCCCATTTTGGGCCCCAGAACTTCTCCCAACACCGAACTCTCCGGTTCGCCTGTGCCCACCTCCCAGTGTAGTTTGGGGGAGGACGAGTAAAGAGGCCTGGGGCTGGGGTTCACCACCCTGCAGAGACTAGCCAGGACCAGCTGGGGTTGCCAAGGACCCTCTCCCGCTGCTCTGGGCTCTTGGGGTCCCCTTGGCGGCCGAGCGACCGCCCCCGCCCCCTTTTTGCACTGGCTGGAAAGAATAAATAAATAAATACGTTCCCCCGCCCGCCACCGCCCCTACAGCTGGCTCTCCTCCTCCTCCAGGGAGCGATTGAGTCCGGGGATGAACTTGAGCAGCCGCCGGCGGAAGCTGCGGTACTTGGTTTTGCGCAGGCCGGGGCCGCGCAGGGCCTGCTCGCGGGCCTCAGTCCAGAGCGCGGCGCTGCCGCCGCCGCCGCCACCGCCGCCGCCCGCGGGGCCCGCGCACCGCACGCTGGCGCTGCGGCTCAGCATCGCCCGGGTCCCCGGGGCCGGAGCGTCGACCGCGCCCGGTCCCGGCAGGCGCGCGAGGGGCGGTGGCGGCGGCGGCGGCGGGGGCGCAGGCGTCTCAGTGCCCCCGAAGAAGCACGTGTGGTAGACTGCATCGTCCGAGTCGCCCCCGGTCCGCCGCGCTCCCCCGCGGGAGCTTCCCGGGGCGGCCAGCAGAGGCCCAAAGGGCAGCGAGCCCGGGAGCAGGCCCGCGCCGTACAGGCAGGAGCGCACCGACTCCAGCGTGTCATAGATGCTCGGGTCCTTCACCACGAGACCTGGGGGCAGAAGACACGGGGGGCGGGGGGGGGGGGCGTCAGAAGGCACGGATGGGGGGCCTTCGCTCCTTCCTGTTGACCATCAGTGTGGCCCTTGGGCAAGCCAAAACTTTGAACCCTACTTCCCTGGTCTGTAAAACACGAATTATACACTCAGATCCTTATGAGGGTCGCTTATGACACAAGAGTCACGAAAGGGGCCTGAAACACGCTCTTGGAGCCTTGGTGTTCCCATCTGTAAGATGGAGATGGTTCTGTGTAGTAGTTTCCTTCAGGGCACTATTGTGAGAATGAAAATATGTGGACCCCAGCTCAGGGCAGCATTGTACCCAGAGTAGTAGTTCGGCAAACCTTTCTTCACCTGAAGGAGGAAGTAACCCACTAGTTTTGGGGGAAGCAGGTATGGGGGTATAGGTAGGGGCCTAAGTGGCCCTTCACACCACTCATCTACTCACCATGCACCAGCCGCTGCTCCTGCACCATTAGGGACCTGTATTCTCCCCACTTCTCATATAGGGTTTGCTGCAAGAGACACACCCACCTCACTGTCAGGAGTCAGCAAGAACCTAACCAGAGGTGGCTACAGACTGAGGGATCAGGGAGTACACAGAAGAAACCTGAAAGTTAAAAGGAGGTTCAGGCAGATAAACGACCCCCCAAAAAGAGTGGGAGGACTTCTCTGGTGGTTCAGTGATTAAGGCTCTGTGTTCCCAGAGAGGGAACTAAGCCTCCCATGCCATAACTAAAGATCCTGTGTGCCACAATGAATATCCCACATGCCACAACTAAGACCCAGCACAACCAAAAACCAAAAAACCAGCGGGGCCTGCAGGGGCAGGGGTTTTGAAGAGGAGCCTGGCGGCTGGATGGTTTCCAGGCTGCTTTACCTTCAGGTACTGCAGACGAGCCTCCAGTTCCGCCTTCCTGATTGATGTCCCGTACAGAGTTTCCAGTCTGAGAAGACAGGGGAATCAAAGGATGAGTGGGCCCCCAGGGTGGGGAAGAAAGGCTGGGCTCAGGAATTCCCTAGGGACCACAGCACCTGGATGTACCTGAGAACGTTGCCAGACGCCTTAATGATGTCGACAATCTCCCGATGTCGGATGCCTTCTACGTTCAGGCCATTGACGCTGGCGATGGTATCCCCTGCCAGGCAGAGAGGGGATCAGCATTTGCTCCACTGGGCATGCAGAAGAATTCCAGCCCCCTACCTTCACCACAAACCCCAGAGAACTCTCCTGAGCTCCCCACCTCCACTCATGGTTCTGGGGCAATCTTGTCCAGACCTGGCACCCTAGCATAGGGGCCAGGGCCCTCAAACACCCACATCCGCATCTCACTCTTAGGAAGCTCTGTCCCCAAAGGCTGAGCCCTTTCAGCAAGCCTGGGCTTCCCCCAGAGCTGGTTATTTTGGTCCAGCCCACAGGCTGTCACCAGCGAGACCCAGCTGAGACAGGAAGGCAGGAGGGTGAGGAGCACCACGCCGGGAACTAACACTGGCCTCCAAGCTTGAGGCCTTAACCTCTGACACCCTAGGCTGCTGCAGAGCCTCCTGACCTCCAGCAGAGCAGACCACCCTCTCTTAGGACTCACTGCCCAGTTGGAAAAGGAAGTGTGGACCCCTGTGGTGGCTACCATGGGGATGTGAAACTACCTTGCAAAGTTGCAGTATACCACTTAGCTACCAGAGGCTGCTGGTGAATGGGCAACGAGATGAGGACTTCAGGAAGAAAACAGTGATAGGATTGGGTAGGAGGGGTGGGGGTCAGTTCATGCAGTCTCAGGCTGCCCCTTCCTAGGACTTGGGGCTCTAGATTTGACCAGTCCCAAAGGTCTCCTACTGGCAGCACCATGTCCTTGTTAGAGGAAGTATCACGGGTACCCCAGTATGGGCCAGGTTGGGAACAAGATGGACTTGCTCTCTCCCCGACTCCTGCCCATGCTGGGTTGCCAGATCGCCAGGAGGAGCCAGAATAGCCGTGGCAACATCTGCCGTTTACCAGGCAGGCCCTGGCTTTGTGCCCGGGAAAGCCCCTCACCACACTGATGTGAGGACATGTTACTGCCCCCAATGTACAGATGGGAATATTCAAGATCATACAGTAAATGGAAAATTTGCCTTGATCCAACTCATTCTTCTTTCTGGCCTTCTCAAAATAGGAGGAGGAAGGGGAACTGATTGGATTTCTTGCCCCCTCTGCTTGCCCCGTGTCCTGGGCTCAGGCCCCACCTGGTGTGAGCCCCGCCAGCTGGGCAGGACTGGACTCATGAACCCGGCAGACAAAGGTCACCATCTCCACGCGCTGCTCCTCTCGGTGGTGAAGGCCGTAAGTCTGTAACAGGCAAGGGGACCCTCAGCCCAGGGGTGGGGCAGGATCCAGCCGTCCCTCAGACCGGCCTCCCAACCCTTCCCTCCCTCTGCACCCAGCTTCTCCCACCTGGATCTCAAAGCCAAAGGTCTGGTTCTCCTCCTTCTCCAAAGTCAGCACTTTCCTGCAGGAGACACAGGGGCCATCTCATCAAGTCCGTCAGGATTAAAGAGGAGCCTGGTGGGCCCATAATGTGGCCCTCTGCTGATGCCAGAGTCTGCTCTGGAACATCCAGGCAGGGCTCACTGTCTCCAATGACAAGCCACACTCATCCCAGGCTGTCGGGATGGCTTTCCCCTTACTGAAATCAGCTTCATCAAGCCACACAAAATCAATCCCCTCTGGTGGGGGACACACTGCAATGGCCAGCCCCCAGAGCCAGTTGAACTAGCTGAGTTTTTCGGCCACACTCCCAGCTTCCTAGTGAGCCCCAGAATACTACTGACTGACTAGCTGAGGCCCCCAATTCGGTCGGCCCCTAATTCGGCCCCAGACAGCCTGGAGCGCTGTCTGCTCCAGAGCCTTGGGGAGAGGGCTGGCCCCACCCCCAGAGGCCAGTCACGAGGCTCAGCCAGGACCCCAGCGGCTCCTCCCAGCTGTGGTGAGGCCAGCCCACCAGATGTGAGAGCTGGGGGGAGGGGAGCCTCGAGGCCGCCCCTTCCCGCACTGAAGGCCTGCCCACTGGACACAATGGTTTGGAGCAGCTCCAGATCCTCGCCTGCTGGGGGAGCCCAGAGTTTCCTCTGCCCACTCCCACCCCCTTCCTTCCCGCCCCACCAGAAGCCGAGTTGAAGCAGCCTCCAAAGTCCTCTTCAAGTCTCTCGGCCTCAGCAAGGCCCTGGAGACCCAGGCCTCTCGGTGCCCAGCCTGACCCACATACCCCCACAAATGCTGATCAGCAACTCCTACCCCAGCGCGAGCTCCTCCCTGCTTTGAAAGCAGGCCTTTCCCCCTCTGTGTGTATTCGGGCCGGGGTGGGGGTGGGGGGCAGGATGACTGTGTCTATTCCAGCGCTGTCTGCTTTTCTAAAAGGGTTGGCAAAGTTTTTCTGCAAAGGGTCAGACGGTAAATATTTCAGCCTTTCGAGACCTGAATTATTTGACAGCCTCTGTCCTATATTGTTCTTTGTCTTTATTTTTACAACCCTTTAGAAATATCAAAACAACTCTCAGCTCAAGGCCAATCTGGCCAGCAGGCCATAGTCTGCTGATCCATTTTAGAAACCAGGCTCACATCAGGATGGGACACAGGCGCAGTAGGGCTAGTCCTTCTGCCCTCACCTCAGGCCCTTCCTTAGAGGCCACCACCGATGGGACCAGCAGAGCACTGAGGTTTTGGGTGCAGGGCCAGACAGTCGAGCAGCTGGATGCAGCTTGCCATGGTTTGGGCCTTCAGGGTTTGCTGGGCTGGGAAGGCCCAGGGGAGCCCCCCAAACTTCTCCTGCTTCCCCGCTCCCAGATCCAGATTTCTCCAGGGAGGGGTGACTGGCAGGGACTGGGGGTGGTTTAAGGAGCACCTGATGACTCAAAAGTCCCTCCCTCCTTCCTCCGCCACCCCCTTCACACAGCCCACACCCCCACCTGCCCCTCATTCCTGGTGAGGGCACCGTGCTGAAAGGGTGGGAGCGTGACTCCCCCTGGGTGGGCTGCGATGCTGCGTCATGCTGCCCCCTCCCCAGCACCGCATCCTTTGGACCAGGGCAGAGGCGGGGGGAATGGTGACTCACCGCTGCTGCTCAGGGCTCTGGCTGAGGTTCTTCCAGCGGAATCCTGAGCCCTGGGTGGGAAAGAGAGTCAGGAAGAAGCAGGTGAGAGGGAGGTGTCCTGGAGCAGATGCTGAGAGCCCTCCTTTTGGGGGTTCCTCTCCTGGGCTCAAGTCCTAGACCCAGCATCTCACTTCCTGTTGCCTGTCTGTCCTGTTCCAGCTCCATACCTGCTCTGGTGCCGGGGTAATTAACCCTGCAGAGTGCCACCACCAGTATCACTCCACAGCTTTCTCCCTAAGCTTTATCCCCACAGCTGGGACCTTGGGAACACAACAATCTCCTGGGCTCCAGATGCATGAACCTCTAAGTCCTGTCCTGGTTCCTACTCTGGAGGGGTGGGAGTTCTCATGACTCTAGGTAGAATAGCCTCTGCCCCCAGGGTGCATGTCTGCAGGGGCCCGGCACCCTAGACCCCAAACGGTGAAGCAGGGGCTCTTCCTATTCAGATATTATTCAGAGAAGGGCAGGGGCCCCTGGGCTTGCCTATCAAGACATTTCAGAGCCCCAAGGCCAGTCAGATCTCTCCTAATTTCTCAGTCACAAAGAGTGGCTTGCAGGAGCTGGGGTCAGGGGCCCTGGTCTAGAAGGCTGGAATCTCAGCTTGATCATGGAAAGGCGGGGGATAGAGGGGCCAAGCCCCCTCCCTCAAACTATGGAGTCCAGCTGCAGGTGGCCAGCTGTGCCCAGCTCCACCTGGGCCTCTCAGCATTGTGATACATGTTGTTGCTTTCTGGGACAAAACAAAAACTTAGATCTCAGACTTGTTCTAGTCTCACTACACTCAAGGAGAGAGATGGGGAGGTTTTGTTATCATTGTTGTTTGGTTGGTTTCGTTTGGTTTTTGGTGTGAGGGATGACAGAGCTGAGGGAACCCTACCTCTTTTGGGTCCTTGAGAAACTAAAGCAGTGTCTTTCCCTCCCTTAATGACTGATGCTTGGAAGAAGCCCAGTTCCAGACCAGCCCTTGTCCCGTGTGCCGCAAACAACCCAGGAGCTTCCTGGTCAGTGCACTGGTTAACCCTCCCCCCAGGCTACCCCGAGGCCAGGAAGAGAAGTAAGCCCTCCTTCTCTAGAACCTTACAGACGGGCCTCAAGGGTGGGGACAGTTCCCAAACGGGCCAGGGAGGAAGGACTGGGCAGCATAGAGAGACCCCTTTGTCTTTCCACCCGATTTTCATAAAATGCAAATTCTCAACAAGCTGTTCATTGTGTTGGGGGGGGGAGCCAGGGGCCAGAGGAAGAGGAGGGGGGCTGAGCTGGGAAAGGCCACCAGTCCCCTCTCCTTAACCTGAGTCTTGAGTTTTCTTTCTGAGCGCTCGGGTCCCCCTCGGGCGAGAGGAAAAGCCCGGCGGAGGGGGAGACTCCGAGGGCGGGCGCGGCCCGCATCCTTCCTGCCCAGCGGGCGCCCTGCGACCCCTCCCACAGCGTCCGGTCGCGGCTGACGTCCAGGGAGCCGTGGCCTCGCGCCCCGCACCTCAGAGGCAGGGCGAGGCGGCTGAGCCCAGGAATCCGGCGACCCCTCTGAAGGGTGAGCTCTCAGAATCGGCGGCGCCGCAGGCACTTCCTCGGCGAGAGTCCCACCCCGGGCCCGCCGACTCTCAACTTGACTGGACTAGCGGCCGGACCCCAGCTCGAGGCCTCTTGCTCCCACGGGAGAAGCCCGGGAGGGGGGATCCTGGGGACCTCAATACTCCTGGACGCGGGGAGGCGGGGCTGGGGTGGGGTGCCGATGGCCAGTTGGGGCGAGGGGACAGGGACTCGGGGAAGCAGCCGGAAGGAGAGCAGCGAGACCGGGCGGCGTCGGTGGGGAGTGGAGAGCCGCCCAGCTCGCGAGCGGCGTGGAGTCGGGGAGGGGGTAGTTTGCGCCTTCTGAGCAGAGGATCGAGGGGACCCAGCAGGATCTGAACGTGTCCGTGGGGGTCAGAGGGCGGGGGAGGAACTGGGGGACTCGGGGACCCCAGGAGCATGGTGTGGGTGGGGATCGGCAGGCGTCCATGGGGACCGTGGCGGGTAGCTCTGGTCTTGAGAAAGGGACACCACAGGGTACCGGGGGCCGAGGGGGTCCGCGGGAGTTGGGGAGGTACGCACCTTTCGGCGGGGCAGGGTGCCCCCGGACACCGCGAGCGCGCGATACAGCTCGGCGGGGTGGTAGTCCTCCAGTGCGGCGTACAGCTCGTCCCCGGGGGTCCCAGGGCTGGCGGCTGCAGCAGGGGGGCCCGAGGCTGGGGTCGGGGTCGGAGCGGCGGGAGCGGTTTCCGAGTCAGGAGCCCGAGCGGCGGGGTCTCGGGCGGCCGCCGCCTCCTCTTTCTGCTGCAGCTTCCTGAGTCGGCGAAGGGTCATGGCTCCGGCGCCCCTCTCTGGCGGCGCTTCCTCTGCGCGGCGCGGCTGGCGGTGGCTCTAGGATGCCAGCCTGGAGGGTGGTGGGTCGCCTCCCTTTATAGGCTCGGGGAGCGGGGCGGGCTGGTGGGGCGGGCGGGGAGCTGCGGGCAGGGAGCGGCCTCGCCTCCTGCGCGTTTGGCTCCGCCCCTGGGGCGGAGCCCACTGCTCCGGAGCCCCGCCCACAGCTCCTGAGGCTTGCCTAGACCGGGGAAACTCTTGGGGACCTCGAGCGCCCGTAGGGAAAAAAGCTAGCCGCGGAAAGGAGCGGGGAGGGGATGGGGGCGGGCCAGGGCACCCTGGGGCGGAGTATGGGTCTCTGTGATACCTGAGGGAGGGGGAGCCTGTGAAAGGGCTTGTGCACGAGATTTGAAAAGTTAGGGATGGATGTCTTCAGAGATTCGAGGAGTCTGGCGGTGGAGTGACAGTAAGGAGTCTTTAGAAGGAGGTTTGGAGGCCCAGAGTAAGATTTGAGGAGACCCAGGGGGCTGCAGAAGACTTTAGGCTAGGAGAAGGAGGCAGGGGGAGGGGTGAGGTCTCTGGTGGGAGAAAAAAGATGGCCCTGAAGTAGCTGTGTAGAAGCCACTAGGGGGTGAAAGGGTCCAGGGTTTCCTCTTTACATAGCTCCCGAAACAGTTGAAAAGAGCTGCCTCTCCTTCCCAGGTCAAGGGAAAAGGGAAGAGACGGAAACCCAGAAAGTAGTAGACTTAATTCTGGCCCATCAGCCTCACCTCCTGATGTTGGAGATCAGGTAACCTTTCTCCAGCAGACAGATGCTCACTGTAGGGCTGACTCATGGCAGGGCATATGGTGCGCTGAGAGGGTGCTCAGGATTGGGGGTTGGTGCTCAACCATACTCTGACCCTTCTTGGGGACCACCTCCCCCCCACCCTCGGCTGTGTTGTCTGTGGCTGCCAGCCTATGGGAGAGGTGGGAATGACCCAGCCGAAGTCTCTGTCGTCAGTGGTACCTGAATAAGAAGTGAGAGGAGGAAGTGGTAGGTCAGGCCTGGCGTCTGAAGAGTGGCCAGCCACCACAGGGCGTCAGCACCGCAAGCTGAGGGCTCCACATCCCGACGTCTGCCGCTAAACAGAAGCCAGGAATGCACTGTCCTCATCTGTCCCCTCCTCCAGTGTTCCCAAATCTGTGTTATGCTTTATATTAATAGCTGACATTTATGAAGCATTTACCATGTGCTGTGCACACTGTTCTGTGTATTACATCCATGAATGAACTTGTTTGGTCTTCATAACAACCCTATGAAATAGATACCATCATCATCTCTTACGGAGAAGGAAACTGAGGCCCAGAGAGGTCAAGTAACTTGCTCTAGGCCACTCTGTGACAGAGCTGATTCAAACCTGGGCAGCCTGCAGAGCCTGAAATCTACCCACTGTGTGATGCAGTCTTCTGCTGTTCTTCATTCGCCTTAGGTTGAAGCCCTGCTCCAGGCCAGGTCACAGAGGCTCTTGGTCAGTAGGGAGTGATGCACGCACCAGTGCTGTGTTAGATGCATGGTATGTGGAGCACAGAGGGCCTAGTGACCCAGCAACCTGGGAAGGTTAGGAAAGGCTTTCTGTCTCCTGTGTCTCTCTGTCCACGGGTCTGTCTCCATCTTCTTGCTTCCTAGTCTCCTGACTCTGTCTGTCTCCCCCAACCCCAGGCCCCTGGGGCCCCAGCCCCTGTAGGAGGTGTGGGTGGGAGGGGGTGCTTCTCCACCCCGCAGTGATTACACAAGTCCAGATGGCAGGATGCTTGTTGGGTGGGGGGCAGGGGTGGATTGGGGACGGCCAGGAGCCAAGTACCAGCTCCCTTAGAGCCTTCCTCTGCCTCCTCCCACCTTCCCCCTTGGCACCACCAAGTGGCCATCAGCTGAGGGGCCGAGGGGGCGTTGGTGGGGAAACACGGGGCTCTATTGTGAAGCAGTAGCACAGATGGACCCCTGGACCGTCTGCTGCCTGCTCCTGACAGACAGCATCTGTGGTGGGGGTGGGGATGGGGAGGCGAGCGAAGGCAGGAGAGGCAATGGTTTCTATTCTCTTCACTCCTCGCCTATCCCTGAAGGGACTCTCAAAAGGGTGTCTTATGAGTGCTTCTGTACTTCCACCCCACCTATCCCACAGTGGTACCTAAGGGACACCTTCTTGCCTAAAACCTGGGGGAGCAGATGCCATGGGTGTCACAGCATTGGTGTCTGCAAGCCCTGTTGAGACAGTCCTTCTTCAGACTGACGTGGAGACAGAGCCTTTCCGTCAGCATCCAGGCCAGTCTGCCTCTCCGCCTCCAAGCGAGAGAACAGCACCAGAGAAGTGAAACTCAAGTTTCTGCCTCTTGCCAGGCAGGGCACTCTGGAGAACCCCAGAGTAAAGGTGGCCCCAGAAGATGCAATTTCTGTCACATTCCTCACATGATTTCCTCAAATCCTAGTTCAGAGCCGAAAAGGGCCTTGTGGTCCAGAGTGGACACCAGGTGAACCAAGCCCTCATTCAATGGAGGCAGCAAACTGAAGCAGGGAGGGAAAGATGGTGGCAGAACAAGCATTAGAACCCACAAGAGCCCAGTCTCCCTGGCTCTGGAGACTATTTAATTCAGCGGTTGGTAGCTCCCCCTGAGAGCTCAGAGATCCATGCCTGCTTCCTCCTCCCAATATTCCCAGTTCCTCCAGGGAGGCAATGGGGAGCCCAGGATGCCATACGGTGGGGTAGTGGTGCCCTCTGCTGGCCATGAATCTCTTGGAAAATCTTCCAATCAATCTGGGAAGGGCTGTCCGGCAGGCGCTAGAGCCCCACTTTAAGGACCCCCACCCAGAGCTCCTCTTCCACCTGAGAAGTACCGTGTTCAGCTGAGACGCCAAGCTCTGCTTTGGTCACCAAGTTCTGGAGTTTCACACCTGTTAGGAAGCTGTGTTTGTGATCTAAGCCTGGCTGCAGGTGACATTCCTCAGGGAGAGGGCGGACAGCCAGTGGGCTTCCTCTGTGCAGGAAGCTGCACGCGCCAGACAGTACACCGGGCCCGCAAAACTTTGCCTTTTCCAACCCTCCACTTCCTCCTGAGCCTGAGTCTCTAGTGTAGCATCTGCTCCCCTCATCCCATCTTCGGCAGCTCCTTAACGCTGGGGATGGGGGTGGGGGACATGCTACACTCTGCAGCCTCATACTAGGATACCTCCCCACTCCACCCTCCTCCCCAAGGAAGCCTCCTGGTAAAAGCAAAGCCCTGTTGCTCTGGCTCCACAGACATCTGCACTCAATCTGTACCTTATTCCTGAGCAAGTGCCAGGCTTTCAGAAGAATTTCCCAGGCTTTGCATCCTTTCGTTCCAGCTGTCCTGGCTCCTAGCTCTCAGGGTACACAGGGCTTGGTCTGTGGAGGGGGGCACAGACATGGGGGCTTGGCTAATGGACGAGGCCTAGGTGAGATTCCTTCTTTGAGACAAGCCCTTTCCCAGACACCTAACCATCAACAGTCCCTTGAGTCCTGTCCTCACCCACCTGCTCAAGCTCTCGGCTGCCATTAGGAGATCCAGACACTCAGGGCAAGAGCTGCAGAAGCCCAGGCCCCTCTGGTGTCTGAGTCGGTGTCAGAGCTCTCCCATGGTCATTTCATCCCAGGACTGGGGTGTTGCCACTGCTTCTGAGTGGGAGGTGGGAGGGCGAGGGCTTGGAACTCAGCTGGCTGTCTGGGAAGGAATGGGGCTGGGCCCCGGGTGCAGGCCTCTGAGGGAGGCCTGGGCAGCTGGTGGGCAGCTGACTGGGCAGGGAGCGGTTGTTTTCTTTAATGGCTCCTATTTCCCAACTGTTTCCACAGGCTAGTGTCTCTGTGTGGCACTGGGGTCCAGGGAAGCCCAGCAGCAGAGGCAGAGGGTGGGAGTGGGGGGCGTCTGGGAACTGGAGCAAGGCGGACATGGCAGTTTGTTTGTGTTGGATACAGTGGCCTCTCAGTCTGATCCCAGTCAGAGGTCAGGGATTATCTTGCCTCCTTAGGTGGGATGGCAAGATATTAGTATCTCAGGCTTGGACAGGTTAGACTGGCAGAGGGGAGACAGGGTCAGCTCTCTAGTTTTCCTTACAGCATCCACTTAGCACTTTTAGGACAGAGGGCATGTATTATTTTATCCCGCCTCATTTCAGACAGGTACAGAGAGCTAGGAAAGAAAATGACACCTTTCAGGGCCCCGGACTCCCCACATCTCCTCCCTCCTGGCAAACCCACCTGCTCTGGTGGTCCACCCCTGGCTCCTTCTCCCGGGGACAGCACTGTACACGGGGCTAAGATTCTCCTGTAGACTCCGAACTGAAGCTGGCTCCTCCTCACTGTCCACATCTGACCGTGCTCCCAGCCTGAGCGTCCTACCCACTGCCTCTCCCTGTCCTCCAGCGTTTCCTGCTCTACCACTCCGGTAATTGCCTTCTCAAGTCAGCACCGTGTTCTTCCGCAAACACAAGATCACATGACTCTGCTGCTCAGAACCCACCGAGGGCTTGTTCCTACATGCGGAACGACAAAGAGGTGTTCACTTATAGGACAACTCCACATAAACATGCTACTGAGAATTTGGAGACCCTGTCGGGACTCAAGAGGGAAAGTGATGGAGATTAGCAGCCTGAGGTGGCTGTTACAGGGAGGTGGTAGCATTGGTGGCCCTTGGGATGCAGTCCTGACTTCTCAGCAGCTCTAAGAGATTTCCTCTGTGCACCCTGGCTCCCTTGCTCTAGGATATTGAACATTTATGGTTCTTCTTCTTTTTTTTTTAATTAATTACTTTTGGCTGTGCTGGGTCTTCCTTGCTGTGCCTGGGCTTGCTCTATTTGCAGCCGGCCGGGGTTACTCTTCCTTGAGGTGTGTGGGCTTCTCATTGTAGTAGCTTCTCTTGGTGGTTTTGTTGCAGAGCACAGGTGCTAGAGCATGGGTTCAGTAGTTGTGGCACGTAGGCTTAGTTGCCCCATGGCATGTGGAATCTTCTTGGACTAGGGATCAAACCTGTGTCCCCTGGACTGGCAGGTGGACTCTTAACCACTGGACCACCAGGGAGGTCCCACCTTTAGTTCTTGAACGGTGACACTCTTTTTGACCAAATCTCCCGTCCCCAGTCAGTAGGCCAATGCCGAACCCAAAATAGATGAGACATCACCTCTCTTGACCCCATCTTCCTGTGTTCCCAGAGTATTACATGTCTGCCCTTATCATAGCACTTAACTCGCTCCATTGTAATTACCTATTAACTAATCCATTCTATCCGGTCAGGAGCCCCTGGAGGACTGGCTTTCCCTAGGCACCTCACCTGTGCTTCCATGACGCGTTACACATGGCTGTGTAGCAGGACTTGCTAAAACCTGCCCTCCTGTTCTCTGTACAGATTCTCTCCATCTCGAAGGGCAGGGGCCACAGATTGTTCGTCCTTCTGTTCTGCCTACTGCTTTACACACTAAGGTTGTTGAACAAATGCTTCTTACTTAATAATAATGAATTTAGAGCCCAGTCCATCCTGTTGTTCCTTTAACTTTCCTATCCCATTGTCCTCCATCCTTGACCTCCAAGGACCACTCCCAGGTGGATCCAGAGCTATCTGCCATATTCCTTAAATCTGATCCTGTCTGGCCATGGGATGCCCAACTCCTCTTGGGGTGTGGTGCCAGGGGTTTGGTCAAAGACAAGTCTGGATGTTACTGTGAAGTTATGTTTTAGGTGTGATTAACATTTAAATCAACAGACTTGCAATAAAGCAGGTAACCCTCCATAGGGTGGATGGGCTTTACCTAATCAGTTGAAGGGCTTAAAAGATTGCCGTCCCTTGAGGAAGAAGAAATTTTGCCTCCAGACTATCTTCTTTCCTGTTTCTCTAGCCTCTCTCTCTGCTCTGCAGATTTCAGATTTGCCAGCCGCACAGTTGTGTGAATCAATTCTTTTAAATATCTATCCATCCAGGCTATTAGTTTCATTTCTCTGGTGAACCCTAATAAACCATTCCTGTCTTGACCCAAAGCTTTCCCCAGGCCTTCATTACATGTCCCTCACATGTTCCTGGGTGTCTCTTAAACTTTTGCTATTCTACCCCTCATTCTGTTTTGGTTGTATTTAGCAAGATCCAGACTGTAGATCAGAAGACATGGTCTGGTGGGAGGACGGCAGGGACAGAAATTTTAAATGTGGGCAACAAAACCCCCACATTCAAACGAATTCAGGTCTCCTGTGTCATGGGCCTTACAAAGGTGAAATGTTAGTAACCTTCAAGGGCACATGAAGAGGTCCCAGTGTGGTTGCCTTCTGATTTTCAAAATGATGGAAGTTGAACCTGCAGTTCTTAGCCTAGTGGATTTGGGGTCCATAGTTGGCAAGATGACTCACTACTGATTAGCTTTTGAACTGGGATGAGGTCCACTATAACCCACTTCACCTTTCCTTTCGACAAACACAAGAATACCTTGCTACATCTGCTAGGTGCTTGTGCCTTTGCTGTTATTTTGCCCATTAAAGAACTCTGGCCAGGATGCAAGGACAACTTAATTAGTGGCTGATTTGGGTTACTGGGATGTATGCCAGACTTAAAAGCCAACTTCTAGAGGAAAGTTGCTTGATTTTCTCCAGTCCAACAGTCTCAGATGACAGGACAATAGAAAACTCTGGGTAACAAATCAGAATTTTAAAATATTGAGAAGGCTGGAGCTATTGGCAGGTTCTATGGTAAAATTTAATGGGGTAAACACATAACATCCTGTACTTGAGTTCAAAAATACCAATTTCTCACATACAGGATGAAGGAGGGGGGCTGGATTTTACTCAGCCCGCGACATGCGGTGCAGTCCTGGGATGTGACCTGAAGGTGTCAAACAGTCTGGGATTCTCATCCTAGTCTGTCCTAGTCAATGTCCTAGTCAATGTCCGGGTGGACTGCTACGTGCCCTCCGTGGCCCCAGGCTCCAGCCAGGTTCTTGGGAAGCAGCCAGCGTGGGGGAAGGACACGGCGTCATGGAGGCAGGATGTGCCGAGGCTGAGGGGCTGCAGTCTCTGGCCAGACACTGGACCCAAGGTCTTTTCCACCCTTGTGAGCTACGTACGTGGGCAATTTGTCTTCTCTAACCATCAGTTTCCTAATCCACAGAGGATAATAATGGCCATCTCATGTTGTTTTGAGGATGAAAGCAGTTCATGTACGTAAGGCCAATTTTGGCACACTGCCCAGCACACAGTAACTTTTAAGTAAGTATTTGCTAATATTAATGGTAGAAGCTCTAAGCTTTGCAAGATTCATGAAAACATAACAGCTGACTTCAAGTATTTTAAGGGACCTTAAATGGAAGAGTGAATTAGTGCTCTGAACCATCTGTGGAGAGAACTCACAGGGAGGCTGCCCAGTTCTATGCAAAGAAGAGCTGTCCGCTGAGCAGATGGCCAGCAGGTGGGGGCTGTGGTCCTGAGTGTCACGGCATGAGGCTATGGCCACTTGGCGGGGATGCTGTGGGGGAGTCAAGCACGTGATGGGTGGTAGACCTCTGGAGTCCCGTCTAAACTTGAGATCCTATGATTCTAGACTTTGTCTCTTGGGTTCCTCGGCCTAGAGATTTTTAAAGACATTCACAGCCACCCACACACTGAAAATCCCAGAGTAACCACTGTACACTCCCATATCAAAGTCCCCTAACCCATCCCCAAATTCACATTTCTACTCCAAGTCAGGAGTGGGGAAGCGAAAACTGAGGAGGGTCTAGGCTGCTGTGGAGACTAGGTGGCTTGTGACTTACCAGGATCAAGACCCTCTTTTATATAAAGAGAAAACTGCCAAAAGACAAATACAGACAAAGCCCAAGAGAAGGTGTTGAGTTTGTCCTCCATTCCCTCTCCAGGCCAGGCCCTCCCTCTATGAAATGCAGAGAAACAGCCTCAGGAAGACCCTCCCGATGTTCCAATCAGGTTCTCTTCTGACGTGAGCTGCTGTAGCAGATGTTCATGAACATCATGCCCTGGCAAGTGGGAGGGGAAAGATACTACCTGAGAGCATCTGCCCAACTCCCCTGACAAAGGCCGGGCAGCCAGTCGGTCTACAGATGTCAAACAGACAGCACCAGAGAGGCTCTGTGAATAAAACTTTAATAATGTACAGCAGAAATTGGACAGGCTCATTCTTATATTAAAACAAAAGATTTCCTATATTACAACTTATTTACATTTGCATACTGAAGAGGTAAAGTGTCTAAGTGGCTATTTTACAGTCCATTCTAATAAAATGTACAAAAACAAACAGAAGTACCGAGAATGCCGTTCAGGGGCCTTGATGGCGACATTAAGAACGGGCTTGGACTTGGTCTGTGAATCCAAAATCCAGAGGTGCAGGTAGCCCTATGGATCAGGGTTAGCCTCAGGGAGCCAAAACCACAGCTTTAGTTTCTCCCCAACTCTCTAACTCCTAACTCGTGGGTTAAGAGTGGCGGCAGTGGGGCTGGGAGCTTCCCCCCAGAACTGCTGAGTCTTCCCCGGAGGTGGAGGAGTGTGTGGTGAGGACAGCTGGGCCACCTGGGCAGTGGGCTAGTGGCTTAGGAGTCCCTGGGTCGAGGAGTGTCGGCAGATCCCAGAGGCTGGTTGAGGCAGGGAGTGAGGAGTCTGAGTTCCATCAGCTCCCATAACCCGCCAAGCTCTGCCGGAGGGCAGACAAGAAGGGGGAAGCGCGTCAGCAGGGGTAGGGAAAGAAGATCCCCCTAATGACACAATTGGTATTTAAGGGAAATTAATCAGTAGCCAGTAAATTGGCCCAAAGGGTGAGGGGAAGATCTCCTTTAACGCAAGGAAAGAAGCACTACACCGGGAAAATAAATAGGAAGGCCAGGGCACTGGGGAGACGGATGGAAGTGGGGGGAGGGCTCCCCCCTCCTCCACAAGCTTTGGCAGAGAATCGCTGGGCTAGAGGCAGGGATGGGCTGAGGCTGCACACACACTGTGCCTCCCCTGGGGGGCAGGAAGGGGGCTCTGGATGAACGCAGTGATGGGGGGTTTCACTGCCCACCACCGGCCTCTTTGGTGGGGGACAGGGGGGCATCCTCGCCTCCTTAGTGGTCTTGTATAAGAGCAATCGCTCCAGGCTCAAAAGGCTCAGAACCAACTATGAAAACTTCTGGTCTCAAGATAGGCACCCCCTGACTTGAGTCAGTCCCATTGTCAGCGCTCCAAGAGCAGGACCCAAGCCTATCTTTGTTCACAGCTGTATTTCCCAGCACCCAGCATGGTGCCTGACACCCAGCTGGCACTCAGCGAGTGTCCGCTGAGTGAGTGCCTGGAGGAGAAGGTGCAACCTGTGGGTGACGCACAAAAAGCTAAAGCCCCAGTGCAAAACCCACTTTGGGTGGGACTGGGCAGGGAGGTAGGACGCCAGCGAGACCAACCCCCAGGGCAGAGGAACTCTTGCAGCTGAGGTGGGGGGGGAGCAGGCTCAGGTACAAGGACAGATATTTCCAGTGTGATTGAGCTGTGTGCGTCTGATTGAAGCATTTTTTTTGTGTGGTTGTTTTTATAGGGATTTCCTTAAAAACAAATGGATTGAGAGGTAATTATCACATAGAGATGGTTTTCCTTTTATAAAAACTTAACAGTATTTAAAAAAAGTTAAAATCCAGACCCTCCCAATAAAATTAAAAAAAAAAAAAAAAAAAGAAAGAAAAGAAAACCAAACCACTCCAGTTAAGTTATGGCTTCAAAGTTATTATATACCTAAGATATGCTGACCGAACCACCACCCACAACCGTGCTTCTAGACGTCGTTAAATACTACACTCAGGTTAAATAACAGGTTCAGCTCAGGCTGTTCCCTTTAGTAAAGCCCCTGAAGTGGATGCAAGTCTCACATCTTCCCTCCACCATGATCGGATAACCCAGTAAAAGACCCATGCAGATGCCTCCCCCCCCCCCAGCCTCCCTCCCCAGTCCTCATCCCCGCTTCCCTTCCCCGCCCTAAACCCACCACCACCGAAAATACACACTGCTGTCTCCAGAATCTGGGATATGAAAGACAGATGTGACATTCCAGTCTGAGTCTCCCCAGGTCTGGGCTGCAAATTCCTCGGCCCCTCCTTGACGCTGCCGAGGATGATGCCCTTAGGCTGGCTCATTTCCCACGGTGGCCGCTGACCACAACACCCCAGGTTTCCGCCGAGATTCTTGCCCTGCCCATCCCACCCTCCTCCCTCACATTTGGACCCAAAAGCCTCGCCTGCCGCGGACAACTGGGCCAGCTTTGGTTCCACAGTCTGAAGTGGAGAAGGAGGGCCAGGCGACACAGGGGCAGGCGGAATAGCCTGCTGGGGGGTGGGGTACCACTGTGGAGCGGGGGTTCTGGAAGGAGGGGTGGGGAGGGAGACCACCAGGAGGGGCACCAGGGAAACTAGACGCTGCTCACTACTGAACAGAGGCACCAGCACGCAGAGACGGCATGACGACCACAGCCCCGACCTGCACATGCACAAAAAGCTCAAGCAGGTAAGTGCGCACCTACAGACACACACGTATACACACACACGTGTAAGGGCGTGGCACAGACCAGGCACAACAGGGGACGCACCTCGGCACATGCACACACGGCTGGACAGACAGGCACCAGCAGTCCCTCCAGGGGTCCTCGCGGGCGGAGAGGAGCCGGAGACCTGGAGCTGCCAGGAGGGGCCATCCTTCTGGTTCCCGGGGCCGCTCGCTGCACTGGGGTTGGTCCCGGGGTAAAGCCCTCAGTGCTGCTCAGCACCGGGCCACACTCAGCTCCTCCCGGGCCGCGTGTCGCCACACCAGGCTCCTCGCTGGGGGCACCGGGCTCTGTGGGACATCCCACGACAGCCGGTCCGGGTCGCGGCATTGAGTTCTCCATGCCATTCGCTCTCAGAGGCTCCATGCCACTAGGAGGTAAATATCAAAGGTGTCTGTGTCTCAAACCCATCGTGGGAGTGAGCGAGTCTCCCGGGCTCTGTCCCTCTGTGGGCCAAGCTCCTGGCCACAGAGGGCTGGGCAGAAACGAGAGGTAGGCCTCCATCTGATGCTCGACGCGGCCGCTCGGCTGTAGGTCCCGCGGCCTGGCGGCTGTGGGGGGGGCGGCTAGATCTTCACGTCCTCCTGCACACTGAGCTGGGACAGGGTCTTCTTGATGCGCAGCGCGGTCAGGCGGGCTGCGCCGTTGGCGTACCAGCACTCCCGCATCATCTTCCCCATCACCCGCAGCGCCTGCACAGAAAGGGGGTCACTGGAGCCTGCCCCGCTGCTGCCTGCCCGATCCCCCACCTGCCCTCCTTCTGACCCCGGGGAAATGCCCGCGAGCCCACTCCCCCGGAGCTCGCCAGTCCTTAAGGGACAGCCTGTGGAGGGGCCTTCTCCGCAAGCATGGTCCGCCATTCCCCCAAGTCCGGGTGAACTTGAGAGCAAGACCTGCCACAGCCTGTGATCTGAAAACCACTTCTGGAAGGTCCGAGTAGCCACGCTTATGACTGTTTACTGATGGCTTTCTCAAAGCAGCAGGTGAACCAGGCCCAGCAGGGACAACCCCCGCAGGCGCACGCACGCAGCGGTGACCCCACGTTCACCCGCAGAGACACAGAGGAGGAGGAAGGGGAGGAGGCAGCGGTTTGCAGCCAGGGCCTGGATGACACAGGCGGCCACGGCGGACAGGCGCGGGGTGGATCTGGGGGGTCACCGGTGCAGGCTACACAGCTCCCTGACTGCTGCCCCAGGCCAGTGTTCTCGATTCCTTCAGCAGTGGGACCTGTTTTCCCAAGCAGAGTCCCGACCCACGAAGAGCCCTGACTGAAGACGGAGTGTGGGGGGCAGCTAGAGACTGGCTCTCTGCTTCCCTCACCCTCTGAAGTAAACGGGCCCTGCGGTTCCAAGGAATACTGTGGAAAATGCTGCTCTGTCAGGCAAAGAGGAGGCGCCACTGAAATGTGCAGACTCTGTTCCTCAACGCAGAGCTGCCCTCTAGTGGTGACACGCCTTAACGCAGAGCCACCAGTGAAAAGGGGCCCCAGGAGCACCAGCTAAGCAAATCCTGCACCCCCAAAGACTCTAGCACCCCCCAACTCCAGGTTTATTAGGAATCTAGATCATAAATTTGTCCTCGCATCTATTATTTCCACCGAATGTCGTCCCCTTCCCACTGCATCCACCATTAACCCCAAATCCAAACCCTCCGCACCCTCCTCGCGTCTGAGTTTTCAGAAAGCCACCTCCCTCAGACCTATTTTCTCACTGAGTCCACCTCTCACTTGCTGACCCCCTGTGGATGCTGCTTCTGAACTCTCCCATAGAGCTCAGCTCACCCACTATGGCTCCAAAGCCATTTTTCTAGTTGGACAGGTCTAACAGCCCACTCAGACTTTGTTTTGTCTCTGATCTGTGTCTTGGGAGCAAGCCTTTCTTCTTCTAAGTTCCAAAGGGGATCCTACAGTGTCCAAGACAACGACTTAGTATGTAACAGCGTGTAATAGTAACATAATAACTATTATTACACAGGTAGTAGCCCTGGGGTTCCCATTTTTTGGGAAACCCTTCTCTAAGGTAGAGAAATTGGGCAGATAGAAGGGCACAGGAGACGGGCGCTTCCTACCTCATAACTCTGCCACCAGTTGGGGATGTTCGGACGGAGTTTCTGGTCACATACAACCTTCCGCATCTCCTCAATGGAAGGGTCAGAGGGCACTAGGTCATAATATGGCAGCTGATATTCTTCATGGACTCCTAGGAGAAAAGAAAATATCCACCAGAGTTACCAAAAGAAGGAAGGGATTACTCAAAAGCCAGTGAAAATACTCATGTCATGATCAATAAATCCGGCCTGCCACTAAGAGGAACCAGGGCTCCTTGGACAGCCTGGTCAACGTTAGGTATGGGACAAGATATACACGGGATTAGCCAGGAACAAATTTTCCATAACAAAAAGCAAGGAAACTACCAAAGACTATAAGGTTATGTCAAAAAGTACCACCTTGAAAAGCTCCCAACTGGCCAAAGATGAGAATATTTAAGCAATAGTAAGACTTATAACATCAATCGAAACAAATATTTTAGATCATCAGTTCATGATGACACTAAGAAGAAACAAACCAAAACTTCAGTCACCTTTGTAGGATGATGAAGAATAAACTCATTATTTTGAAAAATGGTAAATAAATGGAAAGAATCAAGTGTTTTTCCCACCTTTCCTTTTCAAATTAAACATCTTTGTAACCAAAGAGACCATAAGGGGACGTTTTTCTTTAATTAAAAATCTAGCTAATATGAGAAGTTTGACAGAATTGGAACGCTGGCACTTTTCAACCTCTGATAAATCTGGATTTGGACAATGATCAACGACGGCTGTTATCACAAAAAGAGAGATAACCACCATTATATGTGCCTTTAACAGAAGGATTTTGGGGGGGAAATGATTCTAGTCTTTAGATGTAATTCCCATAGGAAATTCACAGAAACAGTAGAATGTGTAAACTCCATAAAGAAGCAATCAGGAAAATCTACATAGGAAAATCTTACAGGACAAAGGACCTGGATTCTCCAACTTTAAAAACTGCAGAAGAAAAAAAAATGGAGTGGTCAGCTGTACATCATAAGAGACTTAAGAGGTATATCAATCAACTGCAGTGGATGGACATTCACCAAGCTGTTTTTAAAAAAATTAGGAGACAAAGGAGGAAATCTCAACACTAACTAATGTTAACTGATATTAAGAACTACTGGGACTTCCCCTGTGGTCCAGTGGTTAAGAATCTGTCCTCCTGGTAGGGGAACTAAGATCCCAGATGCCTCGAAGTAACTAAGTCCATGAGCCACAATTAGAGAGGCTGAGCCCTGGAAGGAAAGATCCCACAGGACACAACGAGGACTCTGGGTGCTGCAACTAAGACCTGACGCAGCCCAACTAATTAACTAACTGAGAGAGAAATAGCCAGTAAACCCACCAAAGCAGCTAAAAAATTTATAAAAAAGAATTACTGTTGATTTTTACAGTGTGATAACAGTACTATATTTTTGAAGTCTTTTACCTTCTACAGCTAGAAATGGAAATATTTTCCATAATAAAAAGTTATTAGTATTTTAAAAAATCAAATGTAACTTTCTCATGCCTTTTTTCCAGAAAAATTCTACTGTCCTGAGCTGATGGGACAGATTTTTTAAATGGAGTCTGACTTGGTAATTAGCTAAGATGCAGTTAGCTTCAACTCTGGCCTCAGTCCGCCAAGGTCTGAATCCTAGTTTATTAGCAGTGTGACTCTGGACAAATTACCTAACCTGTGACTCATATTCTTCATCTGCAAAATGGTGACAATTAACAGTACCCACTTCATAGGTTTGCAGTAAAGATTAAGTGAGTTTATACATAGCAAGTGGTGAATAAATCTTAGTACAATTATTACACACTTAGCCCCAATTTCTGGATGGTATGGAGAAAGAAAAATTTAACTTGTTCACAGTTTAAAATCCATGTGGCTAGATATATCTTGATCTCTTTTATTTGTATATCATAATCAAAATTTAAGATGTACAATACCTAGATGCCTCCCTATGACTCTGACCTTACCAAACATATCATAGAAGGAAAAAGGCAGCACAACACAGAAATGGGCTCTGCTGGAACACCCACCAGTTCTTTTTTATTAATTTAATTCACTTCCACTGATCTGGACTCTCTTACATCAAAGGTAAATGGCTGAAGGCAGGATTCTAGTGGCGCTTCAACTTGATCACGTGACAGAATACTTGGACGTCACCGTAAAATTCTAACGTACTAAGCTGATGATAAAAAGTGTTTTCTGCCAAATCCGGTACTGCTTTTCACTGGGTTCTGACATGGTTGAGCAGTTGCAAATGCCAAAGATACAAGAAAATATTACAGAAGAAAAAATTCACTGTGAGAAAATTCTATGTGTTAGTAAGCTTTCTACTACGAATTGAGAAATCACCATTATCAATAAAACCCCACGTTCCCCAGGCAGGTGGCTTGAGAGCCAGTGTGTCAGAATACCCTGGCTTCAGTGTGAAGGAGACCCCCTGCATTAGTCCTGTGCTATTCCTGTCCAGGGCTTTCCCAACCTCAACAGACCACTAAAGACAGTGTGTTTAAAAAAAAAAAAAAAGCCAAATGAGCCTCTGGAATGGTCACCACAACATAAAACAAGAGTAAACACACTCTTAGCAACTGCTGCTCCCAGGTCCCCTCCCTCCGCTAGGATGAGAATCCTACGTGTGACGCGTATTGGCATGAGGCATCTGACAAGCTGTGAAAAGAAAGGAGGTTGCAGTCAAAACCCAGGCTCTCAGGTGGCCTGGCACTCTGGACGGGGAGGTAGGAGCAGGGAAGGCAGGAAGAAAGGTACCTCCAGAGTTGCATCTTCGAGCAATCTCCCAGTACACAAGACCGAGGGCATAGATATCAGCACACTTAAAGGAGTCGAAGTGCTTCATGTTGATGGTTTCATCGAGCACTTCAGGGGCCATGTATCTGCAATGGCAAAGGAAATGTGGTCATGCATGGAAAACAATGACTTCTCTCCTGACTCAAAACACTGGTTCAAGGGTCCCCTGAATGTGGGATAGCCATCACCAAAGACTGCCCCTTGGGGAGGAGGAAGTGATGGATTCTTCTTATTGCAAACTCCCATGTTTTGCATTCATTCATTCCTTTTTTTAATTTTCTGCCAAGCCACACGGCATGTGGGATCTTAGTTCCCGGATCAGGGATTAAACCTGTGCCACCTGCAATGAAGGGCAGATTCCTAATCACTGGACCAGTGGGGGAGTTCCTGTCCCTTAGTTCTTTTTCTAAATATTTAGTTACTTATTAGGTTACGCTGGGTCTTGGTTGAGGCACACAGGATCTCTGATCTTTGTTGTGGCATACAAACTCTTAGTTGCAGCATGTGGGATCTAGTTTCCCAACCAGGGATCAAACCTGGGCCCCCTGTACTGGGAACGTGGAGTCTTAACCCCGGGACCACCAGGGAAGTCCTTGTCCCTTATTTCTTACTTTACTTTTCTATGAGACAGGAGGGAGGACCCACAGTCCTGAAGGGGGCCCCTTATTTTCTACCCTGGAATACCTCGGCTCTTGCTAAGTGAAACTGCTCTCCATACCCCAAGCAAAACGTGCTCTGCCTCCTCAGGGGTCCTGCACAGGCCACCCCTCCAGACTGCATTCTCCCTTCCGGCTAGCCAAGCCCGGCGCCTGTTCCCCTTCCAAACCTTGCTCCAAGCTCTCTTTCTCCGCTGCCTCACCTGCCCAATGTATACCTATGGGTATACGGTTCTATGGAGGTATGCTGCTGACACTTGTATCTGCTCCATGCAACCTGTGTGGCTTTCCAGTGTGGGGGCAAGAGTTCAATTCAACCGCCAGCTGTCTGAGACCACACTCCCTCTCCCGTGCACATGGGCCAGGGCACACATGGGCTATTCAGTACCAGTGTTGGGCAAGGGCACAGGCCCTGGGCCTTCCTACCGTTTAGTTCCCACCCTCTGGTTAGGGGCAATGTCAATGGTGTCCGTGACTGCGTCGTGACGGACAGCCAGACCCAGGTCTGCGATGGCGCACATGCCATTTTTCTTCACCAGGATGTTCTTTGACTTTAAGTCTCGATGAGCAATTCCAGGTTTCCCTGGTGGAGGATAAAAACAGGGATCTTCAGAGAAAGACAGCATAAGCGTTTAAAGCACAGTCTCTGCAGCCGGATATGGGGGTTTCAGTTCTGGTTTTGCCCCCCACTAACCCAGGAAATGCAACTTAATCTGTCTATACATCGGTCGTCTCATCCATAAAATGAGAGTAAACACCAGTGTGTGTGTGCGTGCTAAGTTGCTTCAGTCATGTCCAACTCTTTGGGACACTATGGACTGCAGCCCACCAGGCTCCTCTATCCATGGGACGTGCTAGGCAAGCATATTGGAGTGGGTTGCCATGCCCTCCTCCAGGGGATCTTGCCGACCCGGGGATTGAACCCACGTCTCTGATGTCTCCTGCACTGGCAGGAGGTTCTTTACCACTAGCACCACCTGGGAAGCCTAAACACCAGTACTTCACGGGAATGTTGTGAAAGTTAAATATATTAATGTGGGTGATTCAAGCGCTTAGACAGGGCATGCAGATTAGCTAACACTACTTTATGAATGCTATTCCTGCTCACCTTCCCTGAACTCACATACTCCTGTACAGAATAGTCAAGGACTTAAGAAAAAGCTGCTATACTGACTAGGTTCTCAGAACCAAACAGGGGAGGTAAGAACCACTACTTTCTCTGCAGAGTCTAGGGATAGTGTCAAACTCTCACGGCTGGTTTTTGATCACAGACAGAAAGAGCTCCTGCCCAACTGACCAGGCACCAGGAAGCAACGTGCCACCTGCCAAGACCTGGGAGCTCCCAAAAGGCTGATGTCAGTCAACAAGCAGGGACACCCGAGGTAGTGTTCCTCCAGGAGAACCCTCCCAGACAGTAGAGCCCAGTGTCTAACCATCCAGCTGACCCAACGATGAGCGCATGCGCTCACTAAACTGAATCTCGGCACAGTGGTTCAATCCATCTTCTCATTCCCTTCACTTACCTGTGAACTGTGGGCATCTGAGACGATCTCTCAGTTAACACCAGCTCCCCAACCAACAACCACGCCAGGACACGGGGAACAACCAACCAACATTTCCCACAGGAGTCCCTCAGGTAGCTCTGAAGGCAGAGGCACCTCTCGTTCCTGTTCAAGTAAAGCTCAGACCCCTCTCCATTAGCCCAGACCCCCGTCCCTGAGGCCCAGCTCCAGCTTTCTCAGCGCACAGGAGTTCCAGGAGCTCGACGGGGATGGGATGGCTGCTCAGCAGGTCCACTCACCTTGGGTGCCCACGATCTCCATGTGCAGGTGTGCTAGCCCGCTTGCGGCAGACAAGGCCAGCTTGATCATCCCCTCAATGGTCACCGTGTAGCGGTTCAGATAGTCAAACAGGGAGCCGTGCTCATGATAGTCCGACACGAGCCACAACTGTGTCCAGGTGCCGTTATCTGCGGAGAACCACAGGGGAGTTCCAGAAAAGGCACAACTACCAGCAGAAAGGGCAAGGTCGGCGAGGAAGAGTATATGCGCCACGCAAACCCCCCGTGACCCCCGAATTCCTGCTCCTCGCCCCCACACCTCCTGAGGCCCCTCGGTGCCCTTCTCATCTACAGCCGTCCACAGCTTTGGGCTCCAGAAGATAAGAAGAACAGCTTTTCTTAGTTAGACCTGCTCCCTTCTGGCAGGTGGCTGTAGGATTCTGAACCTTGCCTCCCCTATTCCAGATTTGAAATGTGAGGCCTTCAGAAGAAGAGGGAGCATGTGCTTAGGGGAAGTAACAGGAGCATCTGTTTCTTTTGCTTCTGATCCTGACAAGACCCGTTCATCAAAACCATGACTGACTGTGTCCTCCCCATCAAGGAGGAAGGCTTCGTAGGCCCTCCTCTGCGCTCCAAGACCCTTCGAGCACAGCCCAATCCCAGCACCATGCCCATCTGTAGCGCTTCTCTGAAGTCTACTGCTCCTACCAGGCTATGAGCTCTCCAAGAGAGGAGGAAAGAGCTCCTTTGTGCATTACTGTGTTCCGGGCCAAAAATGCTTTTCAATACATGAAGAGCACACTTTCCAAGGATTCCAGAGAGGAATCTTATCATCTGAGCCTCAGAAGAGCAATGGGAGGCAGTGAGCACACACTTTCATCCAAGGGGAGGGGGATGTGCAGTGTACAGGGGGAAGGATGGATGGAGGGAGGGAGGGAGGGAGAGAAAGGAAAACCAAAGCTGGTAATCTAATGAGCTTGTGCTACTGTCAATATGAAGACTGGAAATTGGATTGAGATCTCCCAAATTCCAGGCTGGCCCTAGTTCTAGGGCACTACACTACACATATCACGCTAACAAGACAAGAACTAAAGAGTCTGCTCTTCTCCTCCCCTGGCCCTGATGTGGGTTTCAACAGCCAGATCCTACTCACACGAGCTGCCAGAATCAATACAGGGAGTGGTTCCTGGGAAAGCACCAACCTTCGCTTCTCTGATTACCAGCAAGGGGTCCATCAAACACACCCCTGAGGTCCAGAGGACCCTGCTTATAAGTTTAAAGGGAAGATGTCTTTTTGAGCCTTTAAAATACATGTCCGATTTAAACTAATCATCAAAAGGTAATGCTGTTTAAAAAAGCACCAAGCTTACTGAGAAGGAGCAAGGAATTCTCTCCTCCCTCGCGTGAGAGGTCAAGGCTCTTCAGTCTGGGGGCAGCTGAGGCCCCTACAACCCCCACAGCACTGTGAGAAACAAGCAGCCTGCTGTTGTTTCAGGACAGAAAAACAAACACTTAGCATCTTCTGTAGCCTCTGCCAGCACCAACTTCTAAAATTTCTGGACCACGGAGCGAACTGTGTCCTGACTGCCAGAGACACTCTTCTAAAATGCAAACACCACCACCCACGGTCTTTCTGTCTTAAGTGCGCTGCCTGCCCCGGTGCCAGCTGTCCTCTCTTCCTGGGCACTGTACAGGCAGGAACTGTGCCCTGGTCTTATGTGTGATGACCCCAGGACCAGACAGTAGCCAATGAATATTACTCAATCGACGAATGAAATGTCAATTACTACCCTCTCTCTGAAATAAAATACAATCCTCTCAAAACAGCTCCCCATGACCTGGCCTCTGCCACTTCCCCACCCATGTCTCTGGCTGGAACATTCTGAGTCACCTGCAGCTTCCCAAAGACACTACCCCTCTGCACATGTGTATGGACTTCTCTTTTCATTGGTTTTTCTTTCTGACCAACTCCCTGCCACCTTTGCCTCAATCAATCTCAGGTATGATCTCCGTGACCCTCATCTCACCCCCGTTTTGTGCTCACGGGAACACCTGTTGTTTCATTACTTCCTATAATCAACCATTAGTTTACTTTTCTCTTTTGCTAGTCAGTGAGGCTCTTAAAAATGAGTACATGCCTGGGCACATGAGAAAAACTCAAAAAAACTACAGCAAAACCAGCGGAGGAGGGAGGAGGAACCAAGGAACCTCAGATATAAGTGGATCAAAAGCTGAGCGTGAAGGCCGCGGGGGGGCAGCGGGGGAGGCAGGCTGTGGCTCTGGGGCGCCTGCTCCCCTGCAACAATGCATGTGATGCTACTCTGCCAAGAAGTGCGGGCCCAGGCTTTCCTGGGGCTGTCCTTTCCTTCCAGGTGTTAAAGCTTCCCTTCTTCCTTCCAGTTGTTTTCAAACTAAGTTTACTGAAGCTCCTCTAGGGACTACCCTGGAGGTGGGTTTGGGGGTATCACAGAAGGGCGAGAGAACAGGTAGGATGAGGGCTTATTTATCTGTTTAATAACTGCTTTTTTACTTGCTTAATAACCTGGATTTCAGTACAAGCTTTTCATAGAAGGAAAGTTTGAAAACCACTGCCTTACTCATATTCTCGTTCTATGGGGAGCAACTGTGAAGGCAAAGAGAACCGCGCTGTCTCGTGGCCGTTCAGGCTCCCCAGTCATCCCTCCATCTGAGCCTGTGGGGGGCTCCGGGACACCTTGTCTGTAAGCCCAGCCCTTTACCTTTATTGTCAGCGGCGATGAACCCAAGGATGTTCTCATGGCGAAGCATGACTGTCTGGTAGATCTCTGCTTCCCGGAACCAAGACCGTTCCTCCCGAGAAGAGAATATTTTCACAGCCACATCACCGCCCCGCCAGCGGCCGCGCCACACTTCTCCAAACCGGCCCTTGCCAATAATCTCCTGTAAAACGATGGTCCGGGCCACTGTGCGCTGGACAAAAAGGGGTAACCCTGGGGACCAAAGAAGGGAAAGAAAGCCGACATTGTATACATTTGCTGAACTTTGCAACTCCCGCTCTCACGGCCACACTGGAGAAGCCCTTCCTTCCCACGGTGCCTCCCTGCTAGTGGTCCACAATGCGTATGATTAGCTGTTCCTCATCCACGCAGGTTCTCCTCCCAGCCAGTATGGACGACAGATCTGAATGTAACTGTCTAACCGGATTTACTAACTCTTCAGCCAGCCTCCAGTGGGCCAGGCCACCCACAGCCGCTTTATGTGGAAGAGCAAAGCCGGGGGTTGAGTGAGCGGAGCGCCTCTGGCTGCTCTGCCCAGTGGCCACTAGAGGGCAGTGCTGTGTGGCCCATGAAAGCCAACGCCAGCTCAGGGCACACCAGGTTCCCACCGCTCTCCAAAGGGATCACAGTTCTGCTCACCGAGAGCTCCAGATGCAGCAGGACCGGTGGGGAGGGGAACGACTGCCCAGGCTGGTTCTCAGATTAATTTCACTGTCTTTATAGGACTCATTTATCACCTCATTTGATCCATGCAAGGAGTGCCTCCCTCCCTCTCCAGTCAGCTCCACCATCGTGACTGACTCTTACTCTCCCTCTCCTTGACTGCACAAATCAAAGTGTTATCAACCCCCAAGCTGTTTACTGCCTGTTTACTATGCAAGAGGCACTTGCATAAATGACCTCATTTCCTCACAGCCACCCATAAGGTAGGTATTATTATCATGTCCATTTTACAAATGAGAAAACCAAGCCTCAAAGGGGAAGGTTAAGTTATTCACTGGAATTCATACAAGCTGTAAATGGCAAAGCACGCAAGACTGACTCCGAAGTTTATGCCTATAACTCCCACAGCACAGAGCCGCCAAATGCTTCTCAATTTGGCCCCCTCCTCTCCCGGCCCTCCTGACCTGTTCTGACCTCCTTTGGAAGACGTCCAGCAGTCTCTCTGCCTGCCCTCTGACCTGGCCTGCCCCACACACCCCGCACAGCCAGCCTCGCCCTGCCCTCCCTAACAGGGGGCTGCTAGATGGATGAATTCACCCTCCACACCAGCCAGGATTCCTTCCGCAGGAAAACATGAGCACACGCTTTCTCACACGACAGCCTTCGGTAGCTGCCTCTCCCCTCCCCAGACAAAGCACAGCCCGAGCATTTTCCCACCAGAGCCTGGACAAGCAGGCCTCTGGATCATTCCCTAAACACTCAGTGAATGTTCGTGGCTCTTTGTCCTCTTGCTCAAGGGTTTTCCGGTGGCCTGGAATGTCCCCTGTCCTGTTCCCACTCTCAAAACTTCCCACGCAGGACCCCTTCAGACACGACCTCCTCTGTGAGATCCCTGCCCACAATCTCTTCTATCCAGTCCCGGCTCGGCCTCTTGCTCATCTTGTTTACCCTGTATCACCCACAGGATGCTCAACACACACTTGTTAGTGTGAACTGAAAGTTACACAAGCAGCAAGGACTTATTACTTTAAGGCCACAGGATTAAAACCCCAGCACCTTGGAAGCTTTGCATATTCTGAATTAAGAGTGGACTAAACCAACCAGAGAGAAAAGCAGTTACTTATCATTTCACTCCAGATGATGCAGTAACCACCCTGGACCTGCCCTTGTCTCAGCTAATCCCGATCTTAAAAAAAAAAGATTCCAGAAAACTGAAGCCACCCTCCTCCAGCAGCAAATCAAGTCACAGAGCCAGTCAGTTCTAACCACTGCCCTACCCTCTTTGAGCAAAGAACAAGCCATATATTTTCTCTCTTCCTAAAAATATGCAGCTTTTAAATATATCCATCATCTTGGCACTCTCTACTGCAGAGCTTAATAAAGGCAAAACCACGGAAATTCAGAAGATGTCAGAGCTCAAAGTATTCCTGTGCTCAAGAAGGGATGTCTGGCCATGACTGATGGCATAATTTCCCCTCAGAAGAGTCTGTCATGGGCTGAAAAAACATACACCAACACACATGGAACTCTCATGGACATAAGCCTGTAAGTTTGAGTTAGAATAGCAACAGTGGCCTCTGTATCCACATTTTTCCCCATAGGGACAGAATACCACTGTCACTAAAATAACTATTTATCTTCCTAAAAAGACTGCTTTGTACTCCCAGCCACACTTACTAGCTAGGTCAGCTCTACTCTGAGACCGGAACCACCCAGTGGCCCTTACCCTAAGTTCTAGTCTCAGTTGAGTTCCATCTAAGAAAGGCTCGGTCACCAGGACAGGCAGCTCCGGAAGTGGTGCTGACGCCATGCTGGAAGCCCTGGCTGCTTTTCTTTCAACTGCCACCATAAACCCCTGGGCAACTGATACGAGTCAATGATTTACCCAACTCCAGCTCTCTGGCCTTACTCGGTGTCCTTAAACTCCCCTTGCGGTTGCTCACAGATCAATGATTAGCTGCCACCACCTCGCAGGAACCCGGCACACTCCAGTTTCTCAAAAGGGGCCCTGACACTGAGCACTCCGCTGCTCAGGCGGAACCAGGTGAATTTTAATAGCTGCATGGTTACAAGACTTGAAGAGAGGCAGGGACTCTGGAAGGGAGAGTTCTGCAGCTGATCCTTGGAATTCCAGAGAAGGAGAGATTTTTCTGTGAACCCCATCATCTTATTACGTGTCAAGATTCCCAAAGAAGGAGAATTCTGAAAGCAAATAGCCAGCCTTCTTCCTGAACGTTCCATTGTGTTGGGAGGCAGTGAGGAAGGCTAATGGCTGGCTTGAGGTCTGAAGAGGCGGTACCTGAGCCAGACCCTGACGTGGAGAGGTCATAGACCAGGTCCTGGAGCGTCTTGTCCTTGGAGAGACACATCTCACACGAGGGGTCCTCCATGTCCAGCCTCTGGCGGTTGTGATAGACGCGCTGATGATAGTTAATGACAAGGAAAACAATGATGATGATGAGAAACAGGAGGAACACTGGGCCGGCAATAATGCCCACCAGCTCCACGGGGCCCCACATGGAGGGGTGTTCAGGCTCCTTGAGATGACCTGGGGCAGGTGAGAGAGGAGAGGGAAAGAAGAGAGTGAAAACGTGGGATCGCCAAGGCCTCCCTCTCCCCGGCTCCTCCATCCAGGTGGAAATGCCCCCTTCCTCTCCCCACACTTTGGCTTCATTGGGCTAGTGGATCTGTCTGGACACTCTCACATGCCAGCCTCTCCAGTTACGGCACCTTCTGGAGCGGTCAGAGCCACAACCCACTCAGTCATTTCACAGTACTTCACGGTGTCTTCCCACCCCCATGCCCCAGGCACACACCAGGTTCTGCTCCTCCATTTGTGACGGCCTCTTGAAGCTCAACGCGGTCTCTCTCCGCCTCCTCAGATCTCCCCAGTCACGCCTCTTAAGTGGCGGACCTGTGAAGGCTGGTGTCTACTACTCCCCAGCTTAGCGCGCCATCCTTCCCAGCTCGAGTCCCTCTTCCCATTTTGCCATCACCGTCACACGGCTTATGGGCTGCCTCCTCCGGGATCACCCCAGACCCTCCCACGGGGGTCTCTGTCTGGCTCTCCCACTCCCCACCAGCTGCCGATGGCTCCTCAGCCACGACCCAAAACGCGGCTTTCACCTCTGTGGCGCACTTGACAAGTCTGTCTCCCTTTCCTGGGATCTACAGACCAGAACTGGCAGGAATGCCCTCCCACGTCACCTCAGGGAGCATCCAAAAGGCACCTTCACCTAGCCTCCAACAAAGGGGCAGGGGCAGAGTAGAGAAGGATGAAATGACGGGGTGCCCTACCTCCACGACGCGCCAATAGTCCAACAAGGGTGTCCACTCACCGCTGGGCACCCTCAGGTCGATCTTGTTGCAGAAGTCAGTGTAGCAGCAGTGTGTGTTGCGCAAGTCCTCGGAGCTCAGGCAGTAGAAGGGCTTCCCAGCGGGGACCAGCTCCACTTTGGGGATGCAGGTGCGCACGTGGTGCTCCATCCCGTCCAGGTTGAAAATGGAGACCATGCAGGCCCCATCCGTCTCACACGTGTAGTTGGCTTGGAGGCAGCTGGTGCATGCACACAGCAGAGCTGTCGGGAATTTGGGAGTGGACACTGACGTCAGTGGTGAGGTCTTGGCCTAGGTCCTTCTCTGGAGTTAGAATACAATCCCCTAGCACACTCGCGGTTCCAAAACAAGGTGCTTTTTACAGGGATGGGGCCAGAGATGACTTCTTCAGGGGAAGCCCAACCTTTTCACCTGTCTATTCAGATCACAGACAAGGCTTTCTGCTCCGCGACCCCCCACCTCGGCCCTGAATTTTCCTCTAATTGCTCTAGCTTATGTCTTCAAGAAACAAAGAAACTACCTTTTTAACTCTGCTTTAGACTGTTGTATGTTGTTGTTTAGTAGCTAGGTTGTGTCTGACTCTTTGCGACCCCATGGACTGTAACCTGCCAGACTCCTCTGTCTGGGATTTCCCAGGCAAGAATATTGGAGTGGGTTGCCATTTCCTTCTCCAGGGAATCTTCCCGACCCAGGGACTGAACCCTTGTCTCTTTCTTTGGCAAGTGGATTCTTTACCACGGCACCACCTGGGAGGCGGGGGGCTGCTTTAGACTTAGACTTACTTTAAAAAACTGTCTCGTGGCTCAGAAAAGGGTTTTCCTTTGAATTTAGACCCTAAGGATGAGAGCAAAGCCCGGTCCCCTGGGAGACGAGGGCCCCTCCCCCGCGTGCTCCTTCCCACACCACCACCGCTTCTGAGAGCCATCTTCAACCCCATCTCCTTTCTCTGCACCAGAAACGCCCACCGTTTCCTGAATGCAGTGTGCGTGCTCTCTCACACAGGGTTTTGCTGCAATGGTTTTTTCCTGGCTAATTCTTACAAGTTCTTCAAAATTCACCTTAAACGTCACTTCCTTTGACAAGCTTCCCCTGACTGGTCCAACCACCTCCTCCTCCCTTTTGTTCCCAGCAGGAGCCCCTTTCAAGAGGGGCAAAAGGAACGCCCTCAAAAAAAAAAAAAAAAAAGAACGCCCTCCAAAGAAGGTAATGTTAGTGCCTCCTTCATACAGTCACTGTGAGGATTAAATATGCTAATGCACAGAATGGGTGCATGCTATGTCACTTTAGTCCGTGTCTGACTCTTTGCAACCCTGTGGATTGTAGCCCACCAGTCTCCCCTGTCCATGGGATTTCCCAGGCGAGAATACTGGAGTGGGCTGCTGTGCCCTTCTCCAGATCTTCCCAACCCAGGGACTGAACCCGCGTTTCTTATGTCTCCTGCGCTGGCAAGCAGGTTCTTTACCACTAGTGCCACCTGGGAAGCCAACGTATAGTAAGTACTCAATAAATCTAACACATTCTGAAAGGGCCTTGGATAGCATCACTTAAAAAGTACTATCTATCTATCTATCTATCTATCTATACACACACACACACACACATATATATTTTCCCCCCCAAATAGATAGTATATGCAATCATCTCTGGGACTAACGAGTTTGGCTGGGTGTGTATTATCCCTAAGTGTGCACTGTTGACAGGAAATTACTGTAAATGAATTTGGTGCCTCTGAAAGTCAGTTCAGCAGCCCTGGAATCTGAAATCCTTTATTTATCCATCTAACAGGAATAGCACAGACAGCAGCAGTTGGTTCTCCCCAGCACTGTCTCCCAGGAGCCTAACCCAGCCCTGACCTCTGGGGATGGGCAGGAGAACGGCTCGACCCACCAGGGTACCGAGGCTGGGGCTCAAGGTGCTGAACGCAGCACTCACCCATCAGCGATGCAAGTGGCAGGGGGACCCAAGTCCCCAGCTGGACACTAAGCGCATACTATCTGGATACCAAGAGGGAACATATTCAAACTATGGCCCCTGGAGAAGAGACATTTATGACCAGTCCCGTGAAAAACTATCCTGTTGTAACTCACCCCTTTCGGCTGTAAACAGTCTATCTTTGTCTCTTCCTCTAAAACACTGAAAGGCATCTCCTGGCCTTTCAAATCCAAAGACAGATTAGAAATATCTCTGGGTCCAACCCCCTAGTCCTGCAGGCTTTCTGTAAACGACAGGATCCTTGCCATTCCCACCAAGGAGACAAAGGATAGTGAGCATGGACAGGTCCTCGGACAGTGAGGATCTTCACCGCATGGCCTGTGGGGTTTTTTTTTCCTACAGCGTTTGATCAGAGCCCTTTCTTCTGGGAGAAATTCCAAGACACGTAGCTCCCTGCTGAAGGGCTTAGGGAGTGTTGTATTTTAAAGGCAGGAAGTTTAAAGCAGGTACCCTTTAGACTAGAATCCCAAACACAAAAGGAATTTTAGAAGTAAATTCCTTCTAAATGTCATTCTTCTTGCTGACTGAAATTTACTTCTGCAACTCTCAGAACACTCAGCCCAAACCCCTTTGACTCACGCTGGAGTCCTGCCTACTCATCAGTGAGTGCGAACGCCCATTCCTCTCTCTGTCAATGGGGACATTCAGGCACAAAAGGGGTCCCCGTGGCATGCACACCTCTCAACACACGCGCCCCGACGGCCGGCTGGGGATGAGCACAGCCTCGGGGCTATTTTCGGAAGCCAGAAGGGAAAGCGAACGACTCCCAGAGGGCTATTCTGAGCACAGTGGGACACGCGGGCCAGACCCGCGGCCGCCTTTGGAAAAGCAGCTCACTTCGGAGTCCGTCAATTAGCAGCCGGGGAAGCAGAGCCCCTGCTCCCAGACATGCACTCCCCTCTCCCTGGTTCACGGCCTCTTTCACAGTGATTCATTCTGGAGAACGAGCACACCCACACGTGGCTCATTATTTTTGGGAAGTACTTAAACAATCTTGGTGTAAGACAGGAAAGAACAAAAGTGGTGAAATCTATGCTAGACAGGACGAAGAACGGAACTGGGAGCGGGGCCATGCGGCTTTGTGATAAGAGATTGGGCAAGTCCCTGACTCTATCTGGGCCTTGGCAGCCCAGCCAGAAAATACCATTTATGTGACAGAGACGGTTTGAAGATCAGCCCACATCTGCTGAGTGCTGCTGGTCCTCTGAGAAGGCTGCCTACATCTGTGCACAGCTCTACTTTATACCAAGGGAGTGAGAAGTCTGAAAAGGGTATTTCTGAGATAGCCATCACCACTGCCCACGTCCCGGCGAGGTTTCTGTTACTCTCTCTAGAGCCACAGCAGGGGGCATGGCAGCAGCAGGTCACACAGACCCAGGGCTCAAACACCAGCTCTATCCGTCACATGACCTTGAACGAGTCAGAAACCTTCCTGCACCCCAGCTGCCTAATCTGAAAAGTGGGGCTGTTAATTACCTCACAGGACTATGTAAGAATTACATGAAATAGATTTACGAGCCGACTCAGTGGAAAAGATCCTGAGGCTGGGAAAGATTGAGGACAGGAGGAGAAGGGGGTGACAGAGGATGAGATGGCTGCATCCAACCACTGGTGATGGTTGCATCACCAACTCAATGGACACGAGTTTGAGCAAACTCTGGGAGATGGTGAAGGACAGGGATGCTGCAGTTCACGGGGGTTGCCAAGAGTAGGACACAGCAACTGAACAACAATGAGACTTAAAAAGTGCGAAGCAAATAGATATTCAATAAATTTTAATCACTCCCTTTAGTGTAAGACTCAAGTAAACACATTCACGTACAATGTGTCTCTCTAACCACTAATTAGGAAGTGCCAGGTTACAGCAAGACCACAGCAAGGAACTGCTGTTTGAGTCTCAGCTCTGCCAGTAACTAGTTGCGTGGTTTTGGGCAACTTGTTTAACCTTCCTGAACATCATTTTCCTCATCATTAACCAGAAAGAAGGGGCTGAACCAAATGAGCTCCAAAATCCTCCAGCTGAAATCTGAATCTAGTTTGTCTTTAAAGTCACATTGCTTGGATCACTGATTCAACACTGGGAAGTTCTGCTTTAATTCCGTACACCTTTTTCTGAACTTTAAAGAAAGACTAGTCTTAATCATTTTTTAAAAATATTTTTTTATTTAGTTGCCCCGTGGCATGTGCAATCTTAGTTCCCCAACCAGGGATCGAACACACATCCCCTGTATTGCAAGGCAGACTCTTAACCACTGGACCATCAGTGAAGACCCAAGACAGACTGGTCTCTAAATTGTCTTCTGTTAATATTCATTTTTCATTGAAATGAAGTGATCCTAAAAGTACAAAAACATCTGAATTATGGGATTCTCTGGCAATCCAGTGGCTAGGACTCTGCACTTCACTGCCATGGGCCCAGGTTCAATCCCTGGTCAGGGAACTAAGCTCCAGCAAGCCACACGGCATGGCCAAAAAAAAAAAAAATCTGAATTTACTAAAACTTTTCTAGTACACTAAATCACAAACTTAGCTTTTGATTTCTTTGAAAGACTAAATCTGGACTACTGATAACAGCCGTTTATAATCTGTTTCATAGTGACGCATCACGTGAAATCAGCCTACACACAGGTACATAAACAATACATACCTAACACTCTCCGTGTTCCTGACCGAAGAGTTAGAAATAACACAATTAGGAAAGCCAGTCACAGATGAGTCACAAAAGCAGGTTAAAAGTGGTCAGAGTGAAATTCTCACTAGTATAGCATTTTGATATGAACAAGCTAGTCAAACCTGAACTAAAGACATTATGGCAGGATTTGAACGTGTTTTCACAGTATGATGAGAAGGTGGTCTGTGGTAGAATATCAAAGCAAATTTAATTTGTGAGAGAGGCTATGTTTGGAGGAAGGCTGACAAGTCCCGACTTGGGCAGACTCTGTCTTGCTGCATGTTATGGAGCTGCTCTGAGCAAAGACAACCCCCAGGCCCCTCTCTCCTGCCCATGGCATACTCTGGAGGACACTCAGTCAAGGCTGTTGTCCCAACTAGAAATTCCCAAGAACCAAGTGGCTAAACTCACTGCCCTTCAGCCCGCATCACTAGTGGACAGGGTGTGGGAAGGGCAAAGTGGAGGCACCAACCTCGGAAGGTAAGAGGCAGCCGCAGAACACCCACATTTGTCCTGGTACATGAAGGTTCACGATGTTTTAAAGCTACAGTATCTATGATTTTTGGCTTATATGTGTGTGTGTGTGTGTATACACACATACACACATACTCCTTGGGGATGGTAAGTTTCATCAGTTTAGGGTGGAACATTGTCCTGTTTAGGGATACTAAACCTGCCTCTTCCAAACTTCACTGGGCAACCTTCTAGTTCCACAAGAGTTAAGATTTGGCACCCAAATCAGCCTGTGCCCACCCCCCCCTTACTCTTCATGACTTTCAGTTCAGTTGCTCAGTCATGTCCGACTCTTTGCAACCCCATGAACTGCAGCACACCAGGCCTCCCTGTCCATCACCAACTCTCAGAGATCACCCAAACCCATGTCCATCGAGTCGGTGATGCCATCCAACCATCTCATCCTCTGTCGTCCCCTTCTCCTCCTGCCCTCAATCTTTCCCAGCATCAGGGTCTTTTCCAATGAGTCAGCTCTTCGCATCAGGTGGCCAAAGTACTGGAGTTTCAGCTTCAACATCTGTCCTTCCAATGAACACCCAAGACTCATCTTCTTTAGGATGGACTGGTTGGATCTCCTTGCAATCCAAGAGACTCTCAAGAGTCTTCTCCAACACCACAGTTCAAAAGCATCAATTCTTCGGCGCTCAGCTTTCTTTATAGTCCAACTCTCACATCCATATGGAAAAACCATAGCCTTGACTAGATGGACCTTTGTTGGCAAAGTAATGTCTCTGCTTTTTAATATGCTGTCTAGGTTGGTCATAACTTTCCTTCCAAGGAATGAGCGTCTTTTAATTTCATGGCTGCAATCACCATCTGCAGTGATTTTCAAGCCCAGAAAAATAAAGTCAGCCACTGTTTCCACTTCTTATGCTTATTCTTATGCTTATTCACGACTTTACAACTTGATCATAGCTGCCTCTGAGCACTCCTCTTTCCAGATGACAGCATCCATCACACAGCTCAAACTGATGAGAACAGCCTATTACAACCTGTGATCATTTTAAGTATTCTTCCTTGGACCATATCTAAACTCCCTACAGCTTTCTTGGGATAGAACAAAGACCACAATTCTACACAACTTTGTGACCCTGAAAAGCCAAGATGATCTTGGGAAAGGGAAAAGAAAGAGAACAAAGTTGGAGGACTCACACTTTCTGATTCAAACTTATTACAAAGCTACAGCTATCAAAACAGTATGAAACTGGCCTAGGTACAGACTATAAATCAATGAAACAGAATTGAGAGTCCAGAAACAGTTCTATATACCATCAACTGATTTTCTACAACAGTGTCTAAAACATTTTGGGGGTGGGAAGACTAGTCTTCAACAAGCAGAAATCCACATGCAAAAGAATGAAGTCAGACCCTTCACACCACACACCAAGATTAATTAATGTAAGTTATTACATAATGCAAGTAATGTAATTAATTCAATGTAAGTCAAAGACCAAAATATAAGAGCTAAAGTTTATATTCTACAATTTTTTTAATGAAAATAGGGGTAAATCTTCATGACCTTGGATTTGGCAATGGGCTCCTAGATATGACATCTAAAACACAAGCAACAAAAGAAAAATAGATGAACTGGCCTTCACCAAATTAAAAAAAAAAACTTTTCTATCTCAAAGGACAATAACAAGGCAGTGTGAAGAAAACCAACAGAATGAGAGAAAATATTCAAAAATCATGCATCTAATAATGGTCTTGCATCCAGAATGTGTAAAGAACTCACTCTTAAAACTCGATGACAAAAAATAATTTTAAAATAAGCAAATGATTTGAACAGACATTTCTCCAAAGAAGGTATACAAACGACCAAAAAGTACATGAAAAATGGTCAACATCATATCAAATGCAAATGAATTTCAAATTCAAATGTAAACCAAAACCACATATAATCAAATGTGGTGTTTTAGTGATGTTTTGATAATGTACAGTTTTTTGGTGAATTTATATTTCTTTCTATATTTTAGGACCAATATAATTTTTATTTTTTTAATATAATTTTTAATAAGGTAAAAAAAGAGGGGAAAAAAACTAGAGACAAAACTTCTGTTTTTGCCATGTGATGTCCCAAGAGTGCATCTGTAGAAAAGTGCTTGTCAGCTAAATAAAAATCACATTTGATAGAAAAACAAAACAAACAGAAACCAAACCACAATGAGATACCACTTTACACCCACTAGGAAGGCCATAAGAAAATGCTGGTGCAGATTCAGAGGAAACTGGAACTCTACACACTGACAGTAGGATCACAAACCGGTACAGCTATTATATAGAAAACAGCTCGAAGGTTCCTCAGTAAGTTAAACATTGATTTACCATATAACCCAGCAATTCCACTCCTAGTGCAATATATCCAAAAGATTGAAAGCAAGTGTTTAAACAAAAACTTGTACACCAACGTTCCTAATAGCACTATTCACAACCATCAAAAGGTGGAAACCCAAACGTCCACTGAACAAAGAGTGGATAAACAAAATGCGGCACACTCATCAGATGGAGTATTAGTCAGCTATAAAAAGGAATAAACTACTGATATTTACTACAGTGTGGATGAACTCTGAAAACATTATGTTAATTGAAAGAAGCCACGTATTATGAGTCCATTTATATTAAACATCCAGAAAGCATATTAGTGATTATTAGGGGCTGCATAGGGGAGAAGATGGGGAATGTTGGCTTTAGGGATTACTAGGTTGGTTTCCTTCAGGGGTAAAGAAAAAGTTCCGGAACTAGAGGTGATGGTTTGCCTAACATCATGAAGGTACTCTACTGAATTTTACACTTTAAAATGCTTAAAAATTGTTATATGTGTTTCACCACAATTTAAAAAATACCATAAATCTCTAAAAAGCAGTATATATAATATAATCTCAACTACAGAACAAAACCAACAGAAACCCAACACATGCACACCCCCCAAAATGAAGGTACAATGTTGTTCTGTGCCGTTCCCAAGTCCCTGGCTCTCATAGGTCCCAGGAACCCGTGAACTCCTAGAGGAGGGAACCAGAGTCCTTCTTGCCTTCATTTTCTCACTGGTATCCTGCACAGTGCCCACACACTGCACTGTGCTTAATAAATCTCATTCAGCAGCTCTCAGCCCAGCAATCTGAGAGGGCAGGGGGCTCTGCCAGAGAGGACATGCTTTTATCTGTTTTATATGCGTTTCCACATTTTCATTTTTTAAAGGTTTTTACTGCTTTAAGAAGACAGAAAGAAAAAAAGAAAAAGTTGTTTAGTCACTATTGATCGAGACAACTGTCAAAATGTTTATGAAAATGTTGAATTGGGCTTAAAAATGGAGGTGTCTGGTACTACACTATCACAAAATAAAGGTAATGTCTGTTTTTCCAGAACCAACAACAGTACCAGGCAGAAAAGTCCTGCTGCAGAGAAATAAAGTAATCAGGTGCTATTGGTAACAAAGATTCGAGCTGCATTTTCAGTTTTCACAATCATCAAAATTAGACTGTAAAAACACACTAAAATAAAACAAAAACTCTCAAGTACCAAAGAGCCATAATAAAGTCCAATTTTACATGTGTAGCTGGCGGTACCCAAAAAGTGTACTGGTAAAAAGCACTTCTAGCTGACTTAATAAAGGAAGCTATTTGTATGAGAGAAAAAAAAAAAAAAAAGCACAGATTTAACAATAAGACATTTGATAAGCTTGGTATTTAATTTCAATCTGGGAAAAGGTCTCAGAGTGGGGTTTGCATAAGAGAAAGGTGTTTGAAAAGCCAGCTCCACACTATATCTATTCTACAAACTGCCTTTCTGACATTCTACTTGGAGACAAACCCAACCCCAGAGAGCTGTTTAAACAAGTTCACCCTTAAGCCTCAGGTCTAGAGAATGAAAGCTTTGTTCTCACTCAAAAGAGACGTTTGATGTTTATGCTAAGGAGACCTGTCATTGCGACTTAATTTATGGCTGGCTGTAAATGCCTGAACATCCAGCAAGGGCCCACCTGCTGCCCAGGGGAATGTCAAGGTAAAGCTGGAAGGAGTGGTGTCACTACGACAGAGCATGCCCTGTGTTCCTGGGACCTAAGCGTACAAACTCAGGCGTCACAGTCAGACTGTCTGCTCGTCACTTGGTATTTCTCCTTTACCCACAAGTTTATATTGACATGTACAACCTTCTGCTTTCTTTCTTTGTTGTACTTAAACAGACACGCTCCTGGCTCATTAGAGCAGGGGAGAGCATTTATCAGTGGTGTTTTGTATTTGCTTCCTGACCTACTTACTACACTATGATGTGTGGAGAGGTGACAGTGTACATCACAGTTTTGAGAAGAGGGATAGGAATGGTTGTTTCAGACAACTAGGACAATGAAGGAGAAAAAATACCAGCAAGGATCGAGAATAAAACTAACGAGGTTGAGGACTTCCCTGGTGGTCAAGATGCCATGCTTCCAGTGCCCCTACTGCAGGGGGCACGGGTTTCATCCCTGGTCAGGGAACTAAAATCCCATGTGCTGTGCGTGGCACAGCTGAAAAAAAAAAACCCCAAGCCCCCCAAAACAACTAATGAGGTTGAGATCAAGTTTATTTCAAATAAAATGGGCAGGTAGTAGAATCAACAGAGATGAAAGAGGTGGGGTACAGATTATGACGTTCCCAGTAACGCACAAATGTCTGTGGCATTTTCGAGTGACCAGGATGAAAACTGTATATACAGGAGATAATGAAATTACAGCAGGACAGAACTGGAATTATTTATCTAGGATTTTGCTGAGAGGATGGAAAAGAAATGAATGAATTCAATTAAATTATTAAGTACCCAAAATACACAAAGCTCTGTGATAGAACAAAGACACATAAAGAAAATATAAGGCAGTTCCTAGGATCAACTTTCAGGGCGTAGAGGGTGGGAGAGTGGGAGCAGCAGAAAACTTTAAGCCAGTGTGAACCTCTATGTTGCTGACATGGACCAACAAGAAAAGCAGAGAGGAAAGGAGTTACTGGCTGGGGGACAGTAGGAAGACAAAGCAGGTCCCACACTTGGAGGATGTTGGATTTGGCTGAGAAGGCCAAGACCAAGAAAAGCACAAGGCTTGTGAGGTCCAAAGAAAATGGACAACAGGACAACAATGCCAGGGTTCTAGCCAGAGATAAGGGCAATAAGCCAGACCAGACCAGACTGCATGGATCGTGATGGCCGGCAAAGGGGTCTGCAGTCCATCCTGGAGGCTACATAAAAGTGACAGAGGAGGTGCACTTTCCAGAGTTGAATCCAATCGTAGGATGGGAAGGCAGGGACTGGCTGGAAGGCTACTTTAACAGTGACCACAGCACATAGCAGAGCACAGGATTTTGAGCATGTGCTGTAGAGTCAGACTTTAGGCCCACTGCTTAACCTCTATGCCCCAGTTTTCTAACCTGTAAAATGGGGATGAGAGTGGCTCACAGAATGGCCGTACAGAGTAAGGAATGCAGCCCAAACGCCCAGTGTAACACTTGAGTAGATGGTACACGTTCAGGAAATCAGATGGTTGTATTATTGCCGTCATCCTAGTGAATGAGAAGGGGCTGCGCTCTGTGTGGCTTTATGGTTGTTCTAACACGCAGAAGTCAATCTGTGCACAAACTTCCTAATAGCAAGGACAGATTCTTTCCTCAGTATCCCCCCCAACACTGAGCTTGAGGAGTGCTCCCTAACAACTAGGGAGATGTTAGGAAAGAACACTGATTGAATTTATCTACTGCAAGTGTAGAAAGTAATGTACAAATGTACACCAAGACAATACATCACGATCTGGGGCCAGGGGTGCTCAACACAAAGAATACTTTTTATAAAAATAAAAACCCCTCAAGTCACAGATTCCTCAACACATCAAAATCATTTAAAGCATCCACAATCTTCTCTCTCCTCCAAACCTCACAATGTCTAGGAAAAGGTAACGGGCAGCAGCTGAAAGTCACATGTGGTCTCAGGACTTCTTTTCACATGTAAGTCCATCCATGAGATGGCAGGGTGACCCAGTCTCAAGGAGCCTCAAGCCTATCTTGGGGAATACGCTTATGCCTCAGTCCTGTTTTCCTTCTCCTCATATAACCATCTGACTCACCCCACATGCATTTTTAAAAACAATACCTATTTACTATTTCAGTTTCTGTAGGTCAGAAGTCCAGGCATAGCATGACTGATATTGGCTGGGGCTTTCTCATTTAGGGCTGGGACCTCTTTCAATTTCACTCATTGCTGGCAAACTTCAATGCCCTGTGGATGAAGGACTATGGCCCCCCACTGCCCTACTCACTGATGGCCAGGGACCACTCAACTCCTAAAGTAGGCCTGCAGTTCCTGGTCACGCGGCTCCCACGGGCAGTTCACACTAGAATGTTTACTTTCTCCCAAGCCAGCTGGGGCAGCACTGCCTTCCTCTTCTGCAATCAGCTGAGAAAATGCTCTGCTTTCAAAGGGCCAGCTTGATTAGGTCAGGTCCACCATGACAGCGTGCCCATCTGAAGGTCAACTGATTTAAACCCTTCACAATACAGTTGACCCTGGAACAACTCAGGGGTTAGGGGCACTGACCGCTACAGAGTCAAACACCCATGGATAACTTAACAATCACCCCAGTAGATCTGCAGTTCCGCATCTGTGAATTCTGCCAACCTCGTACTGCATACTACTGCACTCTGGTATTTACTGAAAAAAAAACAAAACAAAACACCCATGTATAAGTGGACCCATGCAGCTCAAACTGCGTTGCTCAAGGGTCAAGTGTACCACCTTCGTTCATGTCTGAGTAACTGAGAACAGGTGTGTGCACACCTCAGGCTGGAAATCACGGGGAGAAGGGAGCAGCGGGAAGGACTGTGGTAGACATAATCACCTTGTACCTTATCATCTATTTCACCTGCCAGAAGGTGAGCTTCATGAAGGTAAGCATTTCGTCTCCTTTTGTTTACTGGTGTATCTCTGCACCTACAACAGTGCCTGGTATATGGTAGGTGCTCAGTAAGCCTGTGTTATAGGAACCTTTAGATCACCACAGCAGTTCTCAATATATGTACATATATACCTGTTTATTCACAGGCTAGAAACGGGACTTAACACTGTATACATTACACTGGTACAGTGAAACCATTTAGGAGTCCTGGGAATTCCATATGATATGATTTTCTCTTTGCCACAATCATTGCACTGCTTGAACAAAATACAGTCAATTCTCATTATTCATGGACTCGTATTTGTGAATCTGCCTACTTACTAAAATTTATCTGTAACCCCAAAATCAATAATCTCAGTGCTTTCACGGTCACTCACAGGCAAGTGCAGAGAGGTGACAAATTTGAGTCACCCAGCACACACGTTCCCACGGAGGTTGAATAAGAACGCTCTGGCTTGCTTCAGCTTTCACACTGTTAATATGTGTTCCTCTCATGGTATGTTCAGTGCCGGGCTTTCTATCTTTTTGTGGCTTATGCTGGTGATTTCACTTTAAAATGGCCCCAAGAGTAGTGCGGAAACGCTGTCTAGTGTCCCCAAGTTCAAGAAGACAGTGACATGCCTTAGAGAGAAAATACATATGCTGAACAAGCTTCATTCAGGCAGGCATTATAGTGCTGCTGGCCCTGAGCTCAACTTTAATGAATCAACAACATGTATTAAATAACTTGTCTCTAAACAAAAACACAAATAACGTAAGGTTATGTACTGATCAGCTGATGAAAGCACTGCAAGCAGCAGGAGCAGCGGTCCAGTATTTGCTAATCCAGTGTTCAACTGGGCTTCAAATAACAGTTGCCGAAAATAAGGCCACCTGACTGTGTTAGCCCCATTTTACAGATGAAACAATGAGGTGGACGGGGCTGTGACGTGGCAGCCCCCAGCGCACTCTAGCACACCATCCTGTTTTATTTCCTTCACAGCACTCATGACTGATAACTGTGTTTACTCATTTATTTTCAGTCTGAGCCTCTGCGATCATAAATTCCATGAGGAGTTAGGGATTTTTGTCCCTCTGGTTCCCTGTTGCCTCCTCGTGCCAAGAAGCATTCCAGGCACACACCCAACCAAGTGAATAAAGAAACCTCCTATATGCAATTGTGTAAATATTAGGGTGATTGATACTTTAAAGGGAAAGGCAGTTACTTTCATTATGTTAAATTCAAAATATTTAGCAAGACAAATGAGGCTTCAGACTAAATGGAGAGAGGAAAAAAACCAAAAAGAACACCATAGCTGCCTAAGGTGGCACCGTGTGGGATGCCCTGCAAGCAGGTAAGACTGCCAGGGAGGCTGGAGGACCAAAACGACAGAGGAAGAAGAAAGCTACACTACGAATGGTATTTACCTGCGACGGAGAAGCTGGAGGGCAGAGAACAGGCGAGACCAGAGATGCTGCCTCCAGGCCCAGCTGCAGGTTGAACCATGTATGAACCGTGTACGAGGGAGAGAAGCTGAGGAGAGCAAAACCCGAGAGGCGGGACATGGGACTCAACCCGGCCATGAGGCCCCCTGCAGAGTGACAGCCTGCAGGGGACTGCCGGCTCCGATCCTTTCAAAGGTCTGGGCACTCCCAGGCCAGGTGGAACTGATGGGCTCCAGAGGCCCTCAGCACTTCCAGCATCGGAGGGGGCTGATGAGCAAGAGGACTCCAGGATTTTCTTCTCATGAACACAGAGAGGAAAATGAGGTAAGACCCTCTTACATCAACTCCTGCTGTAACAGACAAATAGCACAAGGGCTCGAGACAAAGAGGCGGGATTCCAGAATTAATGTTCACCGCGCCTCTGAGCAAAGATTGAACCGTAAACAATAAGCATTTCAAAATTAAAACAAAAGAGCCACTTCAGGATTCTAATTTAACCTTCAAAAATAAAGAAGATCTCAAGCACTGCAGACTGAGAATTCCATTCCACCTCAACACCCTGTGCTCCTGAGTTATTATGAGGCTGAGGCTGCAACGCAATTCAACTCCGGTTCCAAAATGCAACAAGCAGCTTCAACAGGCCATGCTGGAAGAAGCAGCACGCCCCATCGTCTCCTTGTCTCCTGATTCATATTTTGGTAGCAAGGTTACAATTAGCTCACCGGTGGCGAATAAACCTATTTATAACACAGCAGTCCACCTGAAAGACACAATCATCTAAAAAGGTTTTTAGAGGAAAACGAAGTGCAGCTTCTTCTTTTACTGACTGCAGATTCCCAAGGTCCTTGCGGATGAAGTCCTCAGTCTAACCTTCCTGTGTTCACAGGCACCATTCCGGCCACCTCTCTGCCTCCATGTTCTTATGTAACATTTACATAGTGCCATAAACATACCCAGAGTTGCGTAAGAATGAAAACGTTGCCAAACCAATAAAGCCTAAAGCAGGTCACTCCCTCCAGACTGTCTTTGATTAGCACAGGTATGCTGCCAGGTCTAGGATGTGAGGGCTTGTCAAGAGACAGAAATTAACTTGAGGAAATCTGAAAGGGGTCCACAAAAATGCAACAGAGAACAAATTAACCACAGTGTGACATGTGTTGCTTCTCTCAATCCCAGGAGTTACTCTCTGCCCCATAAGATAAAAAGTAACCCAACATTGCATGTTCACTGAAGTCAGAAACTGTGTCTAAAAATACCACCCAGCCAACTGGCTGTCAGTAAGTCAGTCTCACAAATGTCCCAATAAGAAAGACACAGACCAGTTCTTTACTTCAAGGAGGCAAAACTGAGGCAGCCACAGAAAGGTGAAGTGCCTGACTCAAGGACAACCTGTCAGGGAGCAAAGTTCTGGGGCTGGAGAGCAGCCTCCTCCCCCGACCTGGCTCTAACCTTTAACCAGAGTAGCCATTTTATTGTGTTAATCACATCTGTTCCAGGAGCTCTTAACAAAACTAATCAGAGATTCTCTTTTTCTCTACCAGAGTTCACTTCTGCTGTATTTCAAATTCATGTCCACTCAACAAAAGTATAAGACTTGGCCTGAGATTAAATTTTTGGTTTAATCACAGAAATTCAAAATATTCCCATCAGAACCTCAAATGTCTCCCTTGTAGCTTTTGTCTTAAGAAAATCAATGTCATGTTCTCCTGCTACTAATTCAGCTTTACATTTTTAAATACTAAAGTGAAAATGCCAAAGGTAGGCCTTAGAATTTGGTCCACCTATTAAATGGATGCAGTTTATAGCTCTGTACCACTGGCCTTTTACTAAGTCGCTACTAGTTCACTATTTAACACAGACACCTATCCCTTGCTGTCCTCACATCCTGTCTTCACAGGCATCAGGGCTGCCTGGCTGGCCCTGCTGCTCCTCCCGGCCCACCTAGGGGAACACAACAGAGGAAGTGTGGGGAGGACAGCAATCAACTTCTTGTTATCTCACAGCCTCTATATTCCCAGAACTGATGCTTCACTCTAAGCCTTTTGCAACAGTGGTCTCTGTAGCATGCACTATTGGCAACGAGATGTGTCCCGGAAAAAACTGTAGTGTCTGGCCAAGTTTGAAGGCCTTCGAGAATGTTTGCTGGATACACAACCTAATTTCCAATTAACCAAAAAAAGAAACCAACTCCCTACTATGCCCACCCATCCTCACCCCAACAAACATCCATTTCGGGAAGGTTACAAAAAATGAACCTGCCCCGTTCAGAACCAGTTGGATCATCAATTAAACATTCTTAACTAGGCTCATGACAACAAGAAATACCCCATCAGACACTACACCAAACCAACAGGGAAATGGCTGTTAAGAACCTCAGATATATTAGCAACAGGATAAAAATTCCTAAGGAAGGAATTTACAGATTTATTCATACACATGTAAAATAACAAACCTGACGGCTGAATCTCCTTATTTACTACCCAACTAGAGAAATAACATCATGATACACACTCCAAAAACATGGCCCAAAAATAAGGCCCAGCGTACATTATTCATGAAAACCATTAACTTACCACGAATGTCAGGCTGTTCACATACCTTCACCACATCTATCTGACCCCACAGCGCGTTACCTCTGCCACAGAGCAGCGAGATCCAGGAACACACATGACAGCCTTAGCAGAAGCATTAACCAGTGAACAAAGACCCCACCACACAGGCTGCACCACTGGAAACAAACATCAAGGCTGGAGGGAATGAACTTGTTTGTGAGACACCAAAATGGGATCAAGTCTTTGGCTGATCGTCTCATTTCTGAAAGAAGCCTGAACCCACCTGAGAACCATTATGTTTTTGGTGGAGAGAAGAGAGCCAAGGAACACACACTTGATCCCCCACTGCTAGAAGGTTAGGGGCTGCTGAGAAGTCAGAGCAGCAGGCTTTGTACATCGGGAGCAAACCCAGTCCTGACTGTCTCTCCTGGATCCAACTGTGGGTCAATAATCACTCCAATATAAAGGCCAAATATAACCTTCATCTGCTACCCTAATGCCAGCACAGGGTTGAGATGACTCCCTTAAATATTTTAGGGTTTCATCTGCTTTCCTCAAGCCCGTATAGCCTCACAAACGAGACACCCAACTGAGTGTCCCACAGAAAGGTACCACTTCGACAGTGAGAAGGATGGGGGTGCTACCAGGGTGCAGAAGGCTGTGGGAGTTGGAAGGTGAGGGGTGTGCAAGGGTAGGGGAGGAGGTAGGGGGAAGGGCTGGGAAGAGCGCTGGTGTGGGAAGGTAAATAAATCCTGACCAAGGGCCAGGACCTGGTCTGGTGGTGGGGTCCTAATCTTGGGGGTGGGGGGCAGGTTCGACGATGTCACCTGAAAGGCATCCACAGTGACCAACTGAATGGACCCCCTGAGGTGGGGTGGGAGTGGCAAGGGAGAAAGCAAATACACCTAGATGCAGATTAACCGTTCTGGAACGAGGTTTCCTAGGGTTAGAGAGATTCTAAAGCCAAGCTCCAGATAGGGGCCTGTACGTCCCATTTCCTCCACCGAGCTTCCCCGGGGCATGTGGACTGGAGGTGGGGGGTTGGCCCCACTGAACTCAAGGGACTGCCCGAGGGGGAAATGTGACTCGCTTTCCCAGAACGACAGGGAGGAAGGAGAGGGAGGGGAAGAAGCACCCCAACTGCAGGAGGGAGCTGACGGAAAGGCTGAAGACCCCCTTCCCCTTTTATCTATGGTGCGCAAGGGCTCTCAACGTCAGGATACCTCGGAGAGGCAAAGACCCTATCGCCGAAGCCCCATAATCTTGGCGGGAGAAAAGGCGCGCCCCCCACCCCCCACGCTGGAGCATCTGGACGGAGGGAATGAAGACCCCCGCCCCTGGACATGCTGAGCGGCAGAAACGTGGATCTCCAAATCTCGGGGAAGGAAGCCTGCACTCCCTTCTATGGAACATAGGGGTGCTGGGAGCGCGACCCTCGAGAGCTCCCCGAATCCAGTCCCTCCTGGGAAAGGGCTCGGGTCCCCAGGGGCCCGGCGTGAGCTCGGTCCCGGCCGGGCGGCCGCGCCTCGGGGATCGGGGGAAGCCGACCCGGGTGGGGGGTCACCGCGACTCCCCCGCGCCCCCCGCCCGGCCATATTGTGCGCGTGGGGAGGGGGCGCGCTGTAGCCAGGAGCCGCGGCGCGAGGCCTCGCCCTCGCCCGGCCCGCTCCATCCCGGCCCCCGCCCCCGCCCCGGGACTCACCCTGGATCCCCCGGGGCCCGGACCCGCCGCTGCCGGCAAGCAGGAGGACAACAAGGGGGAAGAAGGAGGAGGCTCCGGCCGACTCCGCCATAGTAACCGCCGCCGCCGCCGCCGCCGCAGCCCAGCAGCGCCCAGCGCGCGCGCGCGCGCCCCCGGCGCCTCCCCTCCTCCCGCGGCCCGGCTCCCGCCTCCCTCTCCTCCACCCGGCGCCGGCACGTGCGCTCCCGGCGGAGCCGGCGCCGCGGCCGCCGCGCGCGCCCCCGAAGGGCGGGGCCGGGTGCGCGCGGGCGCCCGCCTTAAAGGGGAGTGTCCCCGTTAAAGGGGTGGGAGGGGTTCGCGCCTCGGCCAACCTCACCCGTGGGTGCCAAGCGCGGCGCAGAGGCCGAGCCCCACACGCGGCCTCCGCCCAGTTCTGCACCCCCCGCAGCGCGGCGTGATCTTATCAGCACCGGCCCCCACCCCTCGCATGGAACGTTCTACGAGTCCCGTGCGCTTGTTCCCTTTTCCTTCGTGCCTACTGCTTAGCCTCAAGCGCCCATCACGTCCCACTGGGATTGTCGCAACCATCTCCTAATTAGTCTCCCAGCCCCAGTCGCCCCCTGCGATGCGCAGGACGCACAGCCACCTGTGTGATCGAATCATGGGATGCCCCTTCTTAGAATGTACAGGGCTTTTTCATGACAGTACTCAGTGTTGGTGAGGGTGCTTCGTGAAGCACTAGCATGCTGTTGGTAGGTAGAAACCTTTTGGTAAACAATTTGGCATTATATATCAAATGTCTTAAAATGTTCATACCCCAGTCTCCTATCTTCAAGCAATAATAGAGATGAGGATAGGTATTTGTGAGAAATGTTAACTATTGCATGTTTATCACTGTAAAAGCTGGAAACAAATACTCAGTATAGAAAACAAATAAATTATGCCCCATCTATACGATGAAACATTATTTACTAATTAAAAATTATGTTTGTAAAAATAATGACATGAGGTATTCATGAGATAATGCTAAATGAGAAAGCAAAATACAAAACTACTTACAGTATCGTTCTGATTTTGTTGATACTATATAACTGCAAGGAAAAAAGACTGATAGGAACTTAGTCAATATTATCTGTAGTTATCACTGGAATAATTTTTTTTTTTACTTTAAACATTTCAGTATTTTCTAAATATTTTGCAGATAAGCTACTGTTACTTTCAAATTTAGGGGAAAATGCTTATAAACAGTAAACTGAATCGCTCATATCTTTTTGAAAATATTCACTTTTCTTATCTTGAAAAAGAGCTTGAAATCATGACAAGGACAGGGTTTTGGACCCAGAGTTCTGGATCTGAATTCTCGTTTTCTTACTAACTTGCATGAAAACTTGGGCAGACTTTTTAACCCCCATAAGCAGAGTCTCATCAAATGAGATTTAGAGGTGGAGAGGATGACCAAAGGTGGGAGTGGGAAGGTGGAGCTTCTCAGATGGAATCCTCACCTTCAAAGCTGTTACCAACCTGAAGAATGCCCCTCCTAATGTAAAGAAAAAACTGGACTGCAGATATCCCAGACACCACTCACACACAAACACACATATGCAAAGTTTTATAGAGGCACTGTCTACACATTGGTCAGTAACTGAATGATCAAACACCTTATTTTTATAGTGCTCTGCCTCTATGTAGTCTCATAAGTGTTCATCCCCCAAAATGGGCATCCCCTCCCCTCTATTTTATCTAACTGATCTCCCAAACTCTGTTCCACCCGCCCTTTAGGATTCCCAGCTGTGGTGGGCACAGTGTAAGATTGCGTGCTCACGTGCTCATCACCCAGTCATGTGGGACTCTTTGCAACCCTATGGACTGCAGTCCACCAGGCTCCTCTGTTCATGGAATTTTCCAGGCAAGAATATTGGAGAAGGTTTCCATTTCCTCCTGCAGAGGATCTTCCCAATCCAGGAATCGTACCTGCATCTCCTGCATTGGCAGGTGGATTCTTTACCGCTGCGCTACCTGGGAAGCCCTACAGTGTAAGGTTAGTTTCTAGGACTGTCTCAGAGTATTATACCATGAACTGAGTGGCTTAAAGAACAGAAATTTATTCTCTCAGTACTGGAAGCTAGAAGTCTGAAACCAAGGTGTCAGAACCCTATCCTCTCTCTGAAGGCTCTAGAGAAAAGTCCTTTCTTGTCTCTGGTTTCTGGAAGTTCCCTGAATTCTTAGTGTTCCCTGGATTGGGGAAGCATAGCTTCAATCTCTGCTTCCATCTTCACATGGCTGTCTTCCCTTTGGGTCTGCATCTGTGTCCAAATTTCTCTCTTTTAAAGATACCAGTTAATCTAGTATGAGTTCAGATCATTGTAACTTGATTACATCTGCATAAGTTCCTATTTTCAAATAAGATCACATTCACAGGTTCTGAATAGACATGAAAAATGGGGACACACTACACCACAGGACATTCACCAACCCTTGTGGTTGGGAAGGAAAAGCTGACCCCCTCAGGAGCACATCACCAGGCCAAGGGGGGAGGAACTGTCCTCCCCTATACCTTGCTAAGTGCTATATTGTGGCTGCAAGACCAGGAGTCCCAGAGGGGACCTGTGGTTGCTTTACCCCTGGTTTACAAGGATGGTCCATAGCTGAAGGCACATCCCAGGGAATCATAAGACTGGGTCCACAGACCGAATGCCAGCTCACTTGAGAGCATTTAACTTGGGCAAGATATTTTACCTTCCTAAACCTTGATTCCCTCATCTGTAAAACGGAGCTGATATTAGTTCTGCCTCATAGAGATATTGTGAGGATGGATGAAGATACCGTCTGTAAGCACTTGGCATAGTCTCTGACACATAGGAAGTGATATAAAAAGAACAGCTATTGTAATGATGGTGAATTGACCTTGACTATAATCCTGTGAAGTGGTTGAGGCATGCCAGGGTGTGTGCAATTTACCAATGAAGCAACTGAGACCAAGGGAGGGTAAGCCACTTGCCTGAGCTCACATCTAATTAAGTGCTGAACTCTAGCTTACTGATCCTGTGCCTCTTCAACATCACAGCATCTCGTGCTTTTTCCAGGGACTAGTCTTCAAGAGCCAGCTGATGGTGAGAAATTAGACCTGATGGGGATGGGGAGCAGTGAGTTATATTCTTCACACCCTATTCCTGAGAGTTTGCAGCATCTCCTCAAGTCAAAACTTTACCGGAAGATGCACATACCTTCCCTTTTACATCCCAAACTGTATAGAGACAGACCGCCAACTCTCCCCGTGCTCCCTCCCACAGCTTGGCTCTGCTCCCATTCCTGAAGGTCTCAGCAAAGTGTCCATTTCTGTAAGCCTCCTGAATCCTAGGACTGGACCCACATCACATTCTATGAACTACTCATCTGCCTTGCTCTGTCGCTTGGTCATGGAATTCCCCAGAGCTCCCAGGATTTACTTCTCTAGGAAAAAGTCTTACTCCCCAGGCTCTACTGATTAGACCACCCAGTGTCACGGCTGCTGACTTGGTCATGACACACCAAGGCACTCCACCTCCTAGGGGATTCAGCACAGTTTGCCTTGGTGAGCAGCAGGGTCATTCATTCCAAGAAGGCAATAGCTCATCTTCAACCATTCTGCAAGTGCGTATTGAGCACCTATGGTATATATGGCCTAACTTATGGAAAAGTCATAGTCCTTGTCCTCGTGGAATTTGCAGTCTAATAAAGATGAGCATGAGGAAAAGGCCACAACATGTTGTATGTGCTGTACCACACACACGTGAAGGTTCAGCAGGGGCACTCCAGAGGGCTTGAATGATGCAGCTCTGCAGGGTTAAGGAGATGGGAAAGATCACAAAGAGACCACGCTCCAGTTGACTCCTGAAAGATCTAAGGGTGTTCCTTGGATAGTCAGGCCTATGTGGGGCAGAGGGAGGCAGAAATTATCCCTGGCAGAGGAAGCAATATGAGTAAGACACCGAGGTGAAATTGCTCGATGTTTAGGCATGACAGCACACCAGAGGGTGCAGGGTGAAGGGGGGCTGGTGGTGGAGCTGAAAGGTAATGTGGGAGAGAGAGACAGATGTGGAAATCCACTTGGAAGTGTCCCTTTCTCTGGTACTCCTGGAAGGATTCTAAGCAAGGAGTGGGGGTAAATTGATCATATGTGTGTTATAGGAAGACCACTTTGTTGAAGTAAATGAACTTAAACTTTGTGCAGATGGTTGGAGGAAGGCAAGACTGGTGGTAAGGAAACCAAAGAGGCAGCAATTCCAATAGCTCAGACAGAAAGACCAGGAGGACCTGACCCTAGGCAGCGGCAATGGAGATGGGGAAAAAATAAATTCAAGACATTTTAAAGAGGTAGAAGCTACAAGATTGGTTGGATGTGAGAAGTGGGGAAGAAATGGAGATGCCCATCATGTTTCCACCATAATCTGACTTGGGTGACTGGTTACGTGGTGACTTCATTCAGCAGATTAGCAAGAGCAAGCTTGGAAGAAAGATAATGAGTTCATCATTGGACACACTGAGTTTGTTCTCTGTTTATTTATTTGGCTGCGTCAGGTCTTGGTTCGGGTCTTAATTGCAGCACTCGTGATCTTTTGTAGCAGCGCATGGACTCTCTAGCTATGGTTTGCAGGCTTAGTTGCTCCAAGGCATGTGGGATCTTACTTCCCTGACCAGGAATCGAGCCAGTGTTCCTTACATTGCAAGGTGGATTCTTAACCCACTGGATCACTAGGGAAGCCCCTGGACATAGTGAGTTTGAAGGGCCTCCTGTAGGTAGGAGCAATGGCGATATGGATTAGAAATCAGCAGCATATCATAGTTGTTCAAACAGCTCAGGGGTGTGCAATAATTCTGAAAGTACAGCAACACAGACAGGAAAGAGGAGACCAAAAAGTAACAGTCAGAGAAATGGGAAAAGATGTGGGGAAAAAAGCAGGATCATGGAAACCAAGGCAGGAGAGGGTTTCAAGAGATCAGTAGTTTCTGGTGTTGAGAAGGAATCAAGTAACATGAGGACCAGAGAATGTCTAGGATTTGATAACTTGAAGTCCTGCTGTGCCGTTTACTTAAACAGGTTCAGTGGAAGGTGGAGTGGAGGCCTAACTTCAGGAGGCTACAGGTGACTGGGAAGGGAAAGCTTAGAAAGACTGAGTGTCATCTGTTTTTTTAAAAGAACTTGGCAGTTATGGGAGAAAGAGATTTGGATTTCCTTCAGAATGATAGACCAGGTTCCCTAAGCAAAACTTCTACTAAAGAAACAACTCAAAATGCTCAGTAAACGAGCAAGAAAGTGAAAAATAAAGTGGAACACTAAGGAACAAAGTGAGGAAAGCAGAGAACCAAAGCTGGCTTTCACCTTGAGAGCATTTGTGTACTAGGTGAATTTGAATTTTGGTGTTCTGAAGGTGAGCAGGATTCAGGAGACAGAAAACAAAGCCCAGGCCTACCCAAGGTGGAAGAGTCTAACAAATCACCCTCTGCTTAAATCTGAGACTCACAGGGATAGTAGAACACTTGGTCAAGGAATAAGCTAGATATTATTCACTCCTCTAGAAGGCTGCCAGGAAAATTGCCTGACTTGAACCTTGGCTCTGAAGGAGAGAAGGGGGAAATTTTTCCTGAGAATTCAGAACCACAGGTTGGCCTGTATGATTTAATTTCATTCCAAATTAACCCTACCTGGGTGGTCTAAAAAACTATATACTATTTAGATTCCAGTGGGGCTGGGCTGGTAGGACCCCTTGGTAGTACCCGGAAGAAAAAAGAGCAAATAATCTCTAGAGGAATCCATATTTAACTCAGGTTACAAGGAATTCTCACAGACAAAATTCCAAGAAATATAATCTATGTAATGAAAGTGAAAGTGAAGTCTCTCAGTCGTGTTCAACTCTTTGCAACCCCGTGGACTGTAGCCCACCAGGCTTCTCCGTCCATGGGATTCTCCAGGCAAGAATACCGGAGTGGGTTGCCAGTTCCTTCTCCAGGGGATCTTCCCGACCCAGGGATAGAACTCAGGTCTCCCTCACTGCAGGCAGATGCTTTAACCTCTGAGCCACCAGGGGACATCTATATAGTAAAAAATCCAAAAATAACTAAATAGGGTCGAGGGAAAAATAACAACCTAAAATTATGTACTCACGCATAGAAAATATCTTCCAAAAATGAGGGTTAAATCTTAAAAATGTATGAGTTATACATGAATTCATGCCTACTTTGTTAATTGTCAGATATTCACTAATAGAAAAGAAACAGCCTATATAACTTCCAGGTTAAGAGAAGGGAAAAAACAGAATAAAAAAGTATAAGCAATCCAAGAGGAGACAAGAAGGAGGGGGGGAAGGTTAGTATTAAGGTGGGATAAATAGAAAACACAAAATAAGATGGTAAAAGTAAATTCAAATACATCTGTGATTATAATAAATATGAATGGGCTAAATAATCCAAACTAAAAATACAGATTTCTGGACTAGAGAAGAGAAAGAGAGAAAAAGGAATTTCCAGAGGATATACGAGGTCAAGGAGTGTTTGCTATGCGTTTTGTTGCTTTAAGAAGGGAGAGATTGCAACTTAGAGTACAATAAAGGAGCCAAGAAGAGTTCAAAGATATAGGAAGAAGAAAAAGTAATGTAGCTGGAAGTTGGAGGAAGGGAGTGAAACAAAGTTTACAGGCGTGAGAAGGTCGCCTAGATGTCCTCAGTCAATGTGATCAGGAGGCAGGACAGCATACGATGGAGGACAGCTTGAAAAGAGTAGTGAGAATTTGCAAAATCCACTTCGGGGCATAGGATGGTGTCCAGACACATAAGACAGCAGAAGATAATTGCCAGAGGAGCAGTGGGGCCCAGCAAGTGTTGCCAAACATTATACTGAGACCATAACGAGCCTCTGTGATGCTACAGTTTCCTCTAGAAATGCTCAGCATCCCAGGATGAAAGCCAAAGTGGGGATGTTGGGAGGCTGAAGGGGTGGAGGAAGCGATACAGGGTCTAGTGGGAGAATGGGTTGGTCAGGGAGTTCAGGAAAGCAGAGGAAGGGCAGCTAAGGCGATGGAAGGAACTTGATGTGATGTGGCTGACATCTGAGGATGAGAGGCCGGCTAGAGGCACTGCTAACTAGAGGCCTGAGGATTCTGAAAGCCCCAATCAGCGTTTAGGATCTGATAGAGCCGGTGGCTGCAGTCTGTGCTCAGGGGCCCCCATGGGATGGTGCTGAACTCTGCTGTTCTTGAAGAAAACCCTCCCAGGATTTCCCCCCTCACTTTCTGCTCCAGAGGCATTGCATGATTGTAGATTACTATAAGCCTCACACTGACCTCGTTCCACCCCAGTGCCTCCTGGGTAAACAGGCCCAGTGCCCTCGGCCGTGATGATTCATACTTCAGTTCTATCGGGCATGCCCAGTGGGCAAGCAGGATGGCTCTCCCGGTCGTTCTTATTTTATGTGGACCTCTGAGCTTTTGTCTATCTGTGCCCCCTTCTTCTCCATGCCCCGATTAAGGCCCATGCAGAGCTTCATATCACACACTCTGCTATTGCTGTCGCCTCCCCGCCTCCTGATCACCCCTCCTGCAGTCCCCAGGCATCCCGTGCAAGCCCGTGTTCCCTCTCACTTTGTCATCTGCCTTACCGAGAACACACAGGCTCCCTATTGCCCACAACACCAAGACAAAACCATGGCATGCTAAATCTGGAGGGGATTTTTAGAAATTATTTAGTCTGACCCCATTGTTGTACAGATGGAAAAACTGAGGTCCATTTATCTCAATGACTTGTCCAGGACAAAACCAGAACTGGCAGTCAAGACCTCTACATGCCAAGCACTTAATATTCATCCAGACTTACTTCCCCTACACAGAAAAAGAGTGTACGGAGACTGACCATGTACTCTCCTAGACCTCTTTGTGGATTATTTATCTTCACAAACTCAGTGGACATTACTGTTCACCCTATTGCAGAGATGGGGAACTGAGGTACAGAAAGATCAGATCATTCGCCCAAGATCACCCAGTTCTGACAGCTCCCCTCTCATCCTGGCTCCCGCCCCTCCTCAATCCCTCCCCCTCTTACACTTATACACTTATACACTTATACACTTATACACTTATACACTTTCAAGCACACCTGCCAAGTCCTAACTCATTGTCCTCCCGCTGCTTACACAGCCCCTGCTCTCTTTTTCTCCATCTGGATCACAAGGGTGTATCACTCTCACCTGCCTACACCCCCTTCTCCTAGATGAGTACACCGTCTACTCTCTGGCCACAGATGATGGCATCAGTGTTAGACATCTGAACCAAGAGAAAGTGGTAAATAGACTGGCTGAGCTATTTAGTTTTTCTTTCCTGAGCATTTGAACCAAGGAGGCATAGAAACTGAGTTACTTGGATGGTGGCAGAAGCTACCAAGTAGTATCTGGAAGCCATGGGGTATTAGGATGTACTGGGAGAAGAGAGTGGAGTGGAGCCGAGGCAGGGAGGAGGAAAGGGTGGTCACCAAGTTGCACTCGTGTGCACACATCCTCTAGCCACAGCCACTCTTAACAGTCAAGTTGTCCTCCACACTTATTCAGTCCTGATCCCATGAGATCTGACCGTATTTCCCATTCAGTTTCTCTGAGATTCCCACGTAACTTTCCAGGAAATCCTCTTTTCTCACCTCCACTGGTTTGAGTGTGTTGGTTCTCTTAGCCTAGGAGCCCTGGCTAAAACACCATCTCAAGGAATTCTATCCATCCTTCAGACCGAGCTCAAAGCCCTGCTCTTCCAGGAAGTCTTTCCCCTTCCTGGGTGTGTTGTCCCTGCTTCCCCAGGCAGATCATAAGCCCCACCTCTTCCACTGCCCTCCCCATGTTCAGAATGTACTAACTTTGGTGTCCCCAGTTCTGATTTTGCCATATGAAGCTGGATTATCTTTATCCCTATCCTTTTATATTCTGGCATATCCATGGACCCAGCCATCATTTATTCATCCTGGAACATGTTTTGAATGTCTTGGTGCCAGGCACCAGGCTAGACTTTGGGAATGGTTCAGATGCAGTTCTTAGTTCTTTGCCCAACCGGAGTTCACAGGCCAGGAGGGAAGTCCATGTTCTCCTTGCCAAACTAGTCATACCAACACCGCCTCCGGTTTCACGATTCCAGACACACACACACACACACACACACACACACGCACGCACGCACACACTCCCCAAACAAGACTATGAGTGCTGTCAGGTTGTCACACACTAACCCAGACGTGGGCTCTGTCTTGTCTTCTCCTCCTGGTTCATCCATCCCCTTCCTCAGGCCAAGTGCCCACCCTTCCGGGGCCTGAGCTCACACTTGCCATGCTCTCTGCTCAGGAAGATGCCCTGGAGTTCCCGCTCCTCTCTCCCCCTTTTTGTGATCACTCTATGGTACGGGAATTGACACTATAGTCTGAGTGTGTGTGTGCCTTCCTGCTATTTTAAGACCCCAGCACTTTTCAAAAACCTGGTGGAGATTATAGCCAAAGCTAGAGGCGGGGGAGGGGAGGATAAGCAACCTGAGCCCCAGGCGGCTGGGTGTCTGTGAGCCTGGTTAGCCTGGAGCCAGCTGCAGAGGCTCCACTGTGGACGGCTGGCTGCCTGGCCCGATCCGGCCCAGCCTGACCCGTCCTCTACCTTCTGTTTGTCACATCGAGTCCTCATCCATCCCCAGGAGTTGCTTTGGAGTTTGCACACCAGGCAGCATGTAAAATTGTTTGTGCTTCTGGAAACACACTCACACACACAAACACAGAGGCACGCACGCGCAGAGAAGCCTTGAAATTCTTCTTGGAACAGTTCCAGGGATTTATTTATGAAATTCCCAGGGGGTGGGAGAGACAGAAGTCTGGACTTTGCAGGCTGAGTGCTGTGCCTGTCATCTCATCAACATAACCAGCGGCTCTGGTGTGCCCTTACTAAGTGCCCACTGCGAGCCTGGGCCAGGCTGGGCGGGGGCGGGGAGCATGCACAGGTGCCCTGTTCTCAAGGCAGCAGGGATGCCCTGCCCACCGTTCCCCCAAGAGGGAAAAACAAGCATGACATTGACATATTTTGGCCGCGGTCCCTGCCTCTGCTCTCTCTTCCACCACCCCCCCGTTCCCCACTTTCTGGCTCTCTCCCTGAGCCGGCAGCCTCTCTCCCCCTTGCCCACTCCTGGGCTGCCCTGTGGTCGGACATCTGAGTCCTCTGAAGACAGGCTTCGTGGCTGGTTTCTCCGCAGGTGAGAAGCTGGGAGCTGCCTGTCGAGTGTTTCCATCCCCACATCCTTCTTCTCTGATCCCTGGCAGTTTGGCAGGGAACAGTAACAGAGTCTAGGCACAGGCATGGCAGGGTCTGCCAGCTGCTGGAGAAAGCTGGGGTGTCCAGGCCTCCTAGGATGGCTTCCAAGTTGTTCCCGCTGGACATGCCTTGGGAGTTTCAGAGAGAAACTGGATGGAGGCAGATGGTCAGGCTGATAGAGGTGGGGAGAGAGCCTTAATTCTGCTTCTAGTAGAAAAGACTGCAGAAGCTTCCTGCTCCAGACAGGCTTCAGTAGGTCTTCTAGCCCCAGTCAAACCTTCTGATGACTGAAGCCCCAATCGGTGTTATAACTGCAACCTCATGAAAAACTCTGGGCCAGAACCACCAGTAAGCCACTCCCAAATTCTAGAGCCACAGACATTATATGAGATAATAAGTGTTTATTACTGTTGAAAGCTGCTATAGTGTGGGATAATTTGTTGCACAGCAATTGACAATATATGACTTACAAGTTTGCATGATATATACCCCTCCTTTGAGCCTAGACCCCATCTCCTACAACTCTTTCCCTTATTCATTCAACGCCAGCCACAATTTACCTAGTTGGCTTTACCGAGTGATCTCTAAAATCACTTATAAGCCTGAGGGTTTAGAATACAGATCATAGAGAATAAACTAAGAAACGAAATCATCTATGTTTAAGAAATAGACTCACAGACAAAGAAAACAAACTTATGGTATAGTTTGTTTGTATAGTATATATAAAAACACTGTATAGTGCAGGGAACTATATTTAATATCCTATAATAACTTTTAATGGAAAAGAACCTGAAAAGGAAAATGTATAATTGAATCACTTTGCCATATACCTGAAACATAGATCAATGATACTTCAATTGAAAAAGTTTTTTTTAATAATAAAAAGAGATAGGTTTGAAGTCTCTGCCCCTTATCTAGCCCACCACCTGAGAGGAACTTGACAGAATGTGAGGCTCTGTTGCCACCCACCCTTGACTCTGTAGAGGTGGGAACAGGTGGGTCTAAAAGTGTCTTTAGTTTTCGGTGCAAACTCTGCCTTTGGGGGGAAAGTTATAGGATTAATATCCATGCAATGACTGATCTAATGCAAATGTTATGGTTTTACTTCAAGACCTTAAAGGTAATCTCCCAGGTAAAACTATGGATGGTCTGACAGAGATAAAACAGAAGGACAGACAGAAGGCCACCACACTTACTGTGGGGTGTTGCAGGACTTTTAAAAATCAAAGACCACTACCCAGAAAATAATTAAATCAGGGGAGAAGTAATTAAGTAATTAAGTAAAAAAGGGACACTGGAAGAACAACAGGAATGATATCCTTTAGGGATAACAGAACCTCCCTTTCTTTAAAGAGCCCAGGCTCCGAGCTCTGAAGTTTAGGCTCCCCATTCTCTTTAGGAGAAAAAATCCCCAAAAGTCCCAGCAGCCTCACAGACTTCCGGAAGTTCCTCCCTCCGTTGGGAAGCCCCAGCCTGGTTATGCAGCATGAGCTGGGGTGGAGAGACGTGCCTTCCAGCAGCCTCTCCCAGCTGAGGCAAGCAGGTGTGGGCAGGCTCACTCCTGGGAAGACTGTTGTGAGTGGGCGGGCCCATTCCTGGCTGGGAGGAAGGCAGCGTCATCAGCCTGCCAGGGCCTGTGTGCCTGTGTGTATATGTGTGTATGCATGTGTGTGTGTGTGTGTGTGTTGACACAGTGCTTAAGGCACAGAAACACACCCCCAACACATGCCAACCATACACACCCCTAAAGCTATAGTAAGCAACTATAACCTGTCTCTCCAGGCTTATGGACAAATAGACCCAGGTGAAAATGTGAAGGTCCAGATTGATTTCCTTAGGCGTGAAAAGGGCCATGGGCTCTGGGTTCAGACAGATCTGAGTTCAAATCCCAGCTCTGCTACATACTAGATGTGTGATTTGGGGCCCATCATTTAACTTCTCTGACCTTTGGGTTCCTCATCTGTATTATGGGAATAATGAGTTTTATCTTAAAAAATTTGGTGAGGATAGAATGAAGCTATCCTTTATCACTTGCCAAAGGCTGAAGACAGGAGAGTTATGACTTCCAAGAGGTCTTTGATGCAGACACTGAAGTCAGACTGCCAGTTTTTAAACCTCACCATGCTAGTCTCTTAAAAGATGCTTGCTCCTTGGAAGAAATGCTATGACAAACCTAGACAGCATATTAAAAAGCAGATAATTTACTTTGCCAACAAAGGTCTGTCTGGTCAAAGCTACAGTCTTTCCAGTAGTCATGTACGGATTTGAGAGTTGGACCACAAAGAAGGCTGAGCACCGAAGAATTGATGCTTTTGAACTGTGGTGTTGGAGAAGACTCTTGAGAGCCCCTTGGACTGCAAGGAGATCAAACCAGTCAATCCTAAAGGAAATTAACCCTGAATATTCATTGGAAGGACTGATGCTAAAGCTGAAACTCCAATACTTTGGCCACCTGATGCGAAGAACCAACTTCGCAACTTGATTAGAAAAGACCCTGATACTGGGAAAGATTGAGGGCAGGAGGAAAAGGGGACAATAAAGGATGAGATGGTTGGATAGCATCACCAACTCAGTGGACATGAATTTGAGCAAGCTCTGGGAGATAATGAAGGGCAGGAAGCCTGGCGTGCTGCAGTTCATGGGGTCGCAGAGAGTCAGACACGACTGAGCAACTGGTCTCCTCTCCTGTAAAACAGATAAAAGAATGGCCCTACCCCGCAGGTTTGTCCTGAGGATCAGACAAGTCAATACATACACAGCAGCACATTTAATGGTGTCTGGCCACGGGAAGTACTCCAAACATGTCAGATGTTGCTCCATAGATTGCCTAGCACTGAGCCTGTGCTCACACCTCTGTGGTCTTTATCTCAGGACCTGGCCTCACCACAGAGCCCCTGTCCCAGCTTGCCTTGCCTGTGGTTTCTGATCAGTTTTTCTTACAGTAAAATCTGGTTTTTCCTCAAACTGGTCCTTCCCAGGCGTGCCGTTGTCATGGGAACCTACAGGGGCCGCCTGGGTTTGGGGGAGGAAAGGGTTGTGGATGAAACCCAAAGAATCCCACCGCTGCTGTTGCAGCCACTACAGCAGTAGGCTGGCCACCATTCTAGCCCCCCAAAATAGATCCTGACCATGCCAGAGGGCAGGGTTTATAGGGGCTTACTCCCGCCCCGACTTGCCACAGGTCACATGGGTGAAATCCCATGATTCAACATGCTCCACCATCACATCTCCATCTAATTGTCAGGAGTGGATTCTGATACTAAACACAAGTGTTTCTTTCTGAAGCTGAACCAATGCATAGCTTAGAGTAGGGATTTATCATTGATATATTACTACTCCACCTTCAAGACAAATTACAGGACTCCAGAGTAGGTATAATTAACCCTACTTTACAGATGGGATAACTGGTGAGTCCTCAGAACACCTAAGTCATTTGCCTGAATCATTTAGCCAATAAAAATTTGGAACTCGCATGTGGAACCCAAGTCTTTTGAGCTTTGCCACTGCCCAGAAGTGACTGAGACTGGAGGGGAGTTTGTCCCAGAGAGAGCAGGGGAGGAGGGAGGGGGACCAAAAGCTGGCCCCACAACCCAGTGCTTGCCACCTGACTCTTCTCTGGAGGTGATTCAGAGAGGACAAAAACCCTCTCTCCTGTCCCACTAAAATTCCACTCAACAATTAAGGCAGCCTTTTTTTTTTTGAGTCCTAAGAATTTCTATATTTGAACCTCATAATTTCACTCCTGGGAATTATCCCAAGCACATCCATATACTTCTTGACCCTAAAATTCCATTTGTAGGAATTCATCCTAAAGAAATATTGTATTCAGATACCTGCATAATTATTTGAAAAATCAGGAATGTCATCACAACTTCAGCTGAAATAGTAAAATATTGGTAACAAATGAAAGCTATGACAAATCTAGATAGCTCATTAATACGCATCACTTTGCCAGCAAAGGGCCCTATAGTCAAAGCTATGGTTTTTCCAGTAGTCATGTGCAGATGTTAGAGTTAGGCCATAAAGAAGGCTGAGCGCTGAAAAATTGATGCTTTCAAATCGTAGTGCTGGAGAAGACTCTTGAGAGTCCCTTGGACTGCAAGAAGATCCAACCAGTCAATCCTAAAGGAAATCAACCCGAATTTTCATTGGAAGGACTGTTTTTGAAGCTAAAGCTCCGATACTTTGACCACCTGATGTGAAGAGCGACTCATTGAAAAAGACCCTGAGGCTGGGAAAGACTGAGGGCAAAAGGAGAAGATGGGAGTGGAAGATGAGATAGTTAGACAGCATCGCCTACTCAATGAACATGAATTTTAGCAAACTTCAGGAGATAGTGGAGGACAAAGGAGCCTGGTTGTGCTACAATCTATGAGGTCGCAAAGAGCTGGGCATGACTTAGTGACTGAACAGCAGCAATAAATGTTCAAAAAGAGAATTGTTCGTGTTAGATACATCTATATAAAGGATTGCAGAAAATTTAAAGATGTTTATGATCTACAGTTAAAATGGGGAAAAGGTTATAAAATATGCAGTATAGTATAATCTAATACTTACTTTTTAATTATTATAAAGATCTGGAAGGATATTTAGCAAAATGTTTACAAGAGTTATCTCTGGGTGGTTAAAATACAAATATTTTCCTCTTGACTATTTTATCAACATGTTCAAAGATGACTATATATTACTTTTATAACTAAAACAATCATTTTCTAACTTTAAATGGAATAAAACCTATAAAAATATCAAATCACTATGTTGTACACCTGAAATTAGTATAACATGGTAAATCAATTATGCTTCAACTAAAAAAACAATGTAAGCTGAAGTAGTATTTCCACAAAGATACATATTGCAGCATGATTTACAACAGAAAAAAACAGGAAATATATATATTTTTGAAATGTCTTAATAATTACATTATTTTGGAATGGCTTAATAAATTACTTAAGACCACCACTGTTCTTATAGAAATAAATTACTTAATAAAGTAGCATTTCCACAAAGATACATATTGCAGCATGATTTACGACAGAAAAAAACAGAAAATATATATATTTTTGGAATGTCTTAATAAATAAATATGTATATTTTTGGAATGTTATTAAACATTATGCAATTATTAAAATGATTATGAATTCTATATAGAAATATTTAAATGTTTATGATAAAAGTAAAAAATACTGGCCACAAAATAGAATATGCCCCATGGTTATAATCATTTAAAGTATGTATGCAAATATTTGCTTCAGTTTGATAGGATGAGATAAGGTGTAGTTTTTTTCCTTTTTTTCAGAATTACAAAAATATGATACTTTGCCTTTTCAATTAAAAAGAAAATACCCATGGGATGATACAGTGCTAAGCACTAGGCCCTATTTCTGAGACTGTTTTAGAGAAATGGGTGCAGAGAGTTCTGACATCCCTTCCTCAGTCATTTATCCTTTGAATGTAAAAATAATATTATCACCATTATTTCTTAATTACCTACCATATGTGTACATACCTCATTTCTAACTTTCACAATAACTCTGTAAGATAGATAGATTACTTCGGATTTCATTGATTCTAAATAGTAGAAATTCAGTCTAGCTATTTAAGAAAAAATAATTTTTTTTTCCTTTAGTTTCTCCCAAACTCAGTGCAGTTGGACTCAAGCTGTGCCTGGAAGCAGGAGTCAAATGGACAAGACTCTCCGTTTCCACCCTCTTCCCCTCCCGCTTTTGCTTCATCTGTGCCTGTGCTTCCACCTTCGCTGATGTAGACCAGCGTTCTTTGCATCCCATCCACAAGGAACATATGACTTCAGGAGAAGTCATCAGGTCTATATTCTCAGGGAAGATTCTGGTATGACGCTCTATGGGTCCCAACTCCTCATTCAGGAGGTAGGGACTGATGATCCAGATTGGGTCAGGTGTCAACCTGTGGTCCAAATATCTGTGGGGAGGGGATTTGGTCATGTTGTACAAACAGGGCTGCCGGGGACCACCACTGTTCTTACAGAAATAGGGAAGAAAGGGTGGTAGTACCTGAAAAAGTGGGTGAAAGTGGAGAGGTGGGGTGAGCCAGGTAGTTGAAAAGAAAAATCTATATATGCTAGGTATCCTTCTTCTTTATACAGATGAGGCCACATAGGCTCAGAGAGGTTAGTCGACAGGCTCAAGGTCATACATAAAGCTTGAAAACAACAGAGCTGGAATTTGAAACCCAGGTCTGCCTCTCTCTGAAGTCCACTTCATCACACCACCATACCCATTTACTGACAAATGCAAGGAGTCAGGCCAAGAGTGTCTTAGACAGAGGGGAGAGCATGTGCAAAGGCCCACAGGCAAAGGGAACTATGGGTCTAAGGAGTAGAAGTCCAGTATTACTGGAACTTCTATTACTGGAACGTGAAGTTGGAGGGAAGCTGTGGAAAGAGACATGGCCAGAATTGTGTGCTGGGTCAGATCGAGCAATAGGGGCCTTAGACTTTAATAGGGCCTTAGGCTCCTTTAATAAGGAGCTTAGACTTTAACCTGAGGGCAGCGACATTCAGCAGAGACCATTATGGAGTGTCCATCTGTATTTTAGAGTAAGTTCTCCAGTTTCAGTGTGAAGTATGAGCTGGAGGGGCTAGATGGATGCAGGAGAGCAGGCGGATGTCCCACTAAACTGGGGACAGAAAGAGGTGGATGGAGTTGGTAAGATAATTGGGAGGTAGGATGGACAAGAATTTGTGTTTCATTGATGGGCAGGGTGACAGGGAGATGGTGGTGGTCCTGGGAGAAGGTGGTCATGAGTGAATCTCCTGTGTTTGCTTGGATTGTAATACCATTCTCTGAACATCAGGGGCAGAGCAGGTTTGGGGTGACAAATAAGGAGTTATGTTTTGAACATGATAATTTGAGATGTCTGGGAGACATCCAAGGAGCTGTTCGGAAACAGCTGGATCTTAAGGTCTAGAGTCCAGGGTGGAGGTGGGGGCTGGAGACACAGATTTGAAAGTCATCATTGGAGAGCCTTAGAGGTGTCATGAGCTCACACAGGGGCATGTGTTCACGAAGAAGAGGATCTCAGACAGAATGCCGGGAACACCAGCATTTCCAAGAGAGGTAAAGAGACATCTTCAAAGACATCTGAAAAGGAGCCCCCAGAGAAGCTGGAGAGAGACCGGCAACTTGCGGCAGGAAAAGCCGAGGCGGGAGCAGTCAGCGGTCAAATGTTGCCAAGAGGTCGAGTTAAAAAAGGAAAGACTGATAAGGGTGCACTGGATTTTGCAACAAGGAGGCCAGTGGTGACCTCCAGGAGCTGTTTCCATGACGGAGCCAAAAGGTGGTGGGCTGAGGAGTGAGTGGGAGCTGTGGAAGCAGAGACTTCACCAACAAATGTGACTGTGAAGGGAAGGGAGAGACATTGGGGTGGTTGGAAGGGAGGTGGGGGTGAGAGTATTTTGTTTGCAGCAACTTCACACCCCAGTGGGAAGGACTCCATAGAGAAGGGCAAGTCAAGGATTCATTTTGAAAAGTAAGAGTGAGGACCTGAGAGGGGACCTAAGGAGGGAGAGATTTGGATGCAACAAGTTTATGGGTTTGGCGTCTGCAGTCGAGAGCATCCTGGCACTTCCATTTTCTATGAAGGAAAAGACAAAATCGATGAAGATCTGAGAGTTGCAACCCTCTCATTTACACAACTGTGATAAATCCATTTTTGTGTTTTTACCTCAATACCATAAAATCAAATTCTCACATTCAAAAAAAAATCAAATTTTCACTGAAATGGGAGGAAAGTGCAAATCCAGTAGAATTGTGGAAAGGCCAGTTTGAATGAGCGAATATTGGCTTAAAAGAAAAAAAAGAATTTTATTCATTTCAGGTACATACAGTAACACAAAATATTACCTAGTAGTTGGGAAAGAATCATTTGCAATTAGCATAGAAATTGTTTGGAATGTAAATTAGTTTTTCTGAAGTACTTGACTGTGCTTAAAAACAGTACTTTAGTATTTTAAGAATTCCCCTTGTGGGGTGAAACCACTTTATATCTATTTTAAAACCTTGTTAAGTCTGCTTAAATGTAGTTAACTTTTTTTTTTTCTGGAAAAGATACCAGCTACATCAGAAAACAGTTTCTGGCAAAGGTAAGATTGTGCAACGGTCCACCACAGAGCACTTTCCAAAGGCCATTTCCACCAGAGAGCAGATCTGATTGCCTGAGATTGTTACTAAGGGAACGGTGGGCGTGAATATAAATTTCATTTCACAAAAGACCTAACCAAAGTATTGATCCAAAAGGAGCAGCCAGTAAGTACAGGATGAAGAATCTTTTTCTCATTGAAATAAATACACATAAATATCCATACACATGTACCTATATATGTATATGGCTTATACACGTATACACATATATCTGCAATCACATTTCAAATCTCCCTGGAAATCTCTCCTCTTTAGCTGCTTCCCACATGAGGAGGCTGGGGAGATTTGAGAGCAGCCAGGGCCTGGGGAGAGGGACTGCCTTTGATCTTAGTTCTCTGAGTAGGGATGGATCCCATGCCCCCTGCAGTGGAAGCAAGGAGTCCTAACCACTGGACCACCAGGGAAGTCTCAGCAAGAGGTATTGACCCCAAGCTAGCCTGGAGCTCTGCAGAACCAAAGCCATGAACACTACTGGTGAGGGCAGAGCACTCTCAATGGTTTTATTATTAATTATCCAACAACAGTTCTGGCCAGGCCCCTTTTCCAACATGATCGAGATTCCTCAGAGTATTTCCATTTCAAGATGAGGAAACCTAGTATTATGTGCTGTTGCATGCCCAAGTCACGAACTCCGGAACTGCTGAGTCAAGACTCAGACTCTGTGGTTTTGTCTTCTCCCCCAGTATGTGTGAGCTTCAGGTTAATCACACGGTAGCTTGTTATTATCACTGACCTGTGCAAGGCAGCAAGTCATCTCTCAGACTGTATCTTCCACCTTTTTCCAATCCCCTTTTCAATCTCCGTCCACCTTGCTCCCTCTCCGCACGAGCATTCTAGTGAGTTTGTGTCCTTAAGTACATGCATATCCTTGTTAAGAACGCAGTACTGTTCTGAATATGTATGAATTCTATTATTATTGTGTGTGCGTTAAGAACACTTGACATAAGCTCTTCCCTCTTAGTGCATTTTTAAGATTACAATACTGTATTGTTAACTAGAGGCTCTCTGCTGTACAGTAGATCTCTAGGTCTTGTTCTTCTTGCATAAATGAAACGTTGTACCCGTCCAACGACTGCCACCCCATTTCTACCTCAGCCCAGCGCTGGGTGCCACCATTCTACATGCCTATTTTGTTTTCATTTTGCTGCGCTGGGTCTTAGTTGCAGCATGTGGGATCTTTAGTTGTGGCATGTGGGATCTAGTTCCCTCACCAGGAATTGAACCTGGGCCCCCTGCATAGAGAGCAGGGAGTCTTAGCTACTGGGCCCCCAGGGAAGTCCTGAGTCTAACTAGTTTAGGGTCCTCATATAAGTGGTGTCCTATAGTATTCGTCCTTCTGTGTCTGGCTTATTTCACTTAGCATGCCGTCCTCTGTGTTCATCGACATTGTTGCACATGGCAGGATTTCCTTCTTTTTAAATATTAATATTAAAATGAATTAATGGCTGGATAATATTCCCTTGTATGTATATACTACATTTTCTTTGTCCATTTATCTGTCAACGGACATTTAGTTTGCTTCATGCCTTGGCTATTGTGAGTAATGCGGCAATGAACACGGAAGTGCAGAGGACTCTTCGGAATTCTGATTTCAATTCCTTTGGATATATACCTAGAAGTGAGACTGCGGGATCATAGGATAGTTCTATTATGCATTCTGACTTTATATAAAAGGCACTGTGATCTAGCCCCCATTCTCTTCTGCCAATCAATTCTATATTTTAAAGATCTATCCTTATTGCTGTATGTATATCTGGTTCCATCTGATGAATGACATAATACTCTGAACTATTTGATCCCTGCATTGGGAAGATCCCCTGGAGGAGAGCATGACAACCCACTCCAGTATTCTTGCCTGGAGAATCCCATGGACAGAGGAGCCTGGCGGGCTACAGTCTATAGGGTCACACAGAGTTGGACACGACTGAATCGACTTAGCACGCACACATTCAGCCACAACATTTTACTTCTCTGTTCCTCCAGCAATGGACACCGAGGTTGGCTCCACCTCCCCGATACCACAAGCACCATGGTGTTAAACATCCTTGTGCGTGTCCCCTGTGGGCTTGTATGAGAATTTCTCTGAGATATGGACCCAAAGATGGCATCACGAGATCAAATCACATGGGCACAGCCACTTTCACTAAGCAATGCTAAAAAGGCTACACCGGTTTAGACTTCTACAAGAAGTAAATAAGAATTCTTATTTCCCCCATCTCCTTGCTAATACTTGACATTACTCACTTTTCTAATTTTGCCATTTTGGTAGATATTAGTTTTATGTCATTTGAATATGCATTTCTCTGACCACTAGTGAGTTTTAGCATTTTTTTTTTTAATTTGGGTTTCCTTTTCTGTGAATAAACTCTTCATGTATTTTGCCCATTTTTTTAAATTGACTTTTGTTGATTTGCAGGAGTTTCTCATATACTGCAGATATCATTCTCATATCTTATAGAGTTTTTCAGGGATTGTAAATATCTCTTTTGGTCTGCCATTTATTTACTGGTTTTATTAATTCATTGATGTTAAATTTATGGTGTATCTCTGAAAATGTACTGATGTCATCATATCCGTATAGTTCTTCATTTTGTAGTTTGTCTTTTAAGAGTCTTGTTTAAATCTTTCCCCATACCTGGGTCACAAGGATGTCCTCTTACATTTTCTTTTATTAGCCTCACGGTTTTGCCTTTCACATTTTGGCCCTTAATCCATTTGGAGTCCATCTTTGTCTTCATTAATATTTCAACAGTTTTATTGAGATATAACTCATATACCATACAATTTACCCATTTAAAGTAGCTTTTAGTATATTCACAGAATTGTGTAACAGTTATCATAATTAATTTAGAACATTTTCATCACTGCCCCTGGAAAAAAAAACCCACTATACCCTTTGGTTATCATCTTCACCAAATTTTGATGACATCTTTATCACATATCAGTTCTCCAGTGTACATGGGTCTTTTCTGAGCCCTTAATTGTGTTCCACTTGTCAATTTGTCTGTGTGTCCATTGTCTGGTACTATACTATTTCCATTACTATGGCTTGTCGTGTTTTATTAACTGCTACAGCAAGTCTCCACTCTTCACACTATTTTAAAACTGTCTTGGCCAAATTCATATATCGTTTGACCTAGGCATTTCACTTTTTAGAATTTATCCTATGGGTATGTTTGAAAGAAGCAAAATGATACACATACAAGTTTAGTCATTGCAGCTTTGCTTGCTATGGCCCTAAACTGGAAACAACCAAAACTTCCAATATGGGGGACTGGTTTAATTACGGTACATTCAAACAGCAGAATACCATGCTTTTCAAAAAGAAGAGGATGAAGGAGAAGAGGAAAAAGAAGGAAAAGAAGGAGAAAAATGAAGAAAGAATCTTAAAGCTCTCTGCTGGATGTGGAAAGATCTCCAAGGCATATTATTAAGTGAAAAAAACAAGGCGTTGCATAGTGTATGTAATGTTACGTTTGTATAAAGATAGGAAGGGACAAGGATCCATATTCAAATTCACTTAAATCCATATAAAGAAACTTTGGAGAGACAGAAGCATAAGAAACTAAAACTAGTCATTTCTTTGGGGTTCAAGGAACTTGGGCAGATGGGCAACAAGGATGAGAGGGAGACATTTCATTGTCTGCCTTTTGACACTTTTGTTTCCTAATAAAGTGAATATATAACCTATGAAAAAAATAACCTAAAATAAGGGAATACTGACTTAGCTCTTCATGAGTTTATATTTTTCCATATAAAATTTAGAATACATTTATTGAATTACTAAAAAAAATTTCCAACTAGAATCTGGACTTGGATAAAACCCTTGGCACCACACTGCTCCTCCCCTCACGGGTCAGAATTACACTGACAGCTTTGAGGGCCTGAAGCCAAGAGAAAGCCCTGGTCGGGTGTAACCAGGACTGGAAACAATTCCGAATTCAGGTGAAAGACCCCAAGTTGTAGATGGCTGCTGGTTTTCTTTTAAATACTGGCCATTTAGAGCCATATATTTCACTCCTTTACTTTGGCCTAACTGTTGTATCAAGAAATGATCTCTCTGGGGGAAAAGGAAGAAGTATGGAATACAAATCTTTAAAACAACTGAACTGAACAGAGAAATGAATGCTGTTCAAGGACGCTGAGAAAACCCTCATGTTGAAAATCAGATCTGTATTGTGAGCGATGCTTAGAAATCCATGAGTTGAAGCATAGTATTATGCCTATCATCCTTGTAGTTCCCTCAGTGAGATAGGTTGAGAAAAGCTCTTCATTCATGGTATAGATTCATGAAGAAGCTAAATAGCATTAACCCTTTACGTTGACAACTGTGAATTTAAATCTGTGAATCCTAGGTGACAACCACACATACCAACATGATTTATTAGTATTATATCCAAAATAAAATAAAATAAAACACCCTTGTCCATGATCCATGACTACTTGCATTAGTGAGGACAAAGCCTCATCAACCACCTGGTGGCTGGTCATCTTAACTGCAGGCTGAGTGCTTGAGAAAAGGGTCTTTGTTGAGCTGAGTTTACAAATCCAAACCCAGGAAGGGCAGTCGGACCCACTTTGCAAACTTGTTTGTTTTCTTTTTCTAAACATCAGTCCAGCTTCTTGTCCCGAAGGATCATAGATTCCAAATTAGTAGAGTCAAAATTAATGAGATTTTCCAGTAATGAGCCCGAGACTAAAATGATGGAAAATCCACTAATTATAGACCATGCAGCCACCTAAGCACGACTTGGATCCAGGCCTCTGGGGGGAGGAGGAGAAGGGAAGAGTGAAGGTCGTAGATGCAACCTGTGCCTGACACTCCTTCCTTCCTGCTGCCACTGCCCTTTTCCCTGGACTTGGGGGCCTTGCAGCACCCAGAGCTTCCTGCCTCTGAGCTCCTACCGGCTACCCCCAATCCACTCCCCCAGGTCAAACGAGGCCCTGCTTCTAAGGGCTCTGTAAGGCTAAATTCCTGGAAACTGCAATTCAGGGCCCATAGTGGAGGTGGGGGGCCTGTTTTCGCCTCAGTTCTGGGAAGCAGTGGGGGAGGAGTGCTGGAAGAAGGAGGAAGGGTAGAAAAGGCAGACAAAAATGCCCATTATACCCAAGCCCTGTCAATTTCCTTTTTTCATCTCTTTATCAGTGTTTGTTGACTGAGCTTCTTATCAACAGGAAACGCCTGCCTAAGGGGACAAGGCAGGTCCAGAGGGACTGGGCGCCAGGGGCCGGGAACTCTGGGTGGTATGGTGCTGCTGTCCAGCCTGACTGAGCGACCTCATGACTCCCGGGACCCAGCATGTCTCCCAGGCTTCTTGCCTTGGCATCTGGTGAATCCTTAGGTGTCCACAGTAAGACAGTACAGCAGACAGGCCCTGATCATAGCCTAGGTGGGGCTTCAGCCCTAGCCCTCTGTGACATGAGAATTGCCCTTGCACTTAAAACCCATCAACCCCCCTCTTTCCTAGCTGAGAGGCCAAAGGACCTGCCAAGGTCAATAAACGTCTTAGTAAGTCACCCCAACTGGCCCTTCTGTTTGCCTTGCGCCCTCAGAAAATGGTGACTGTTCTGGGCATCTAGGCCCGGGACAATTAGGTGCCTGGCACAATTAGGTGCTTCCTTCTGGAGGAAGGGGACTCTTCTAGCACTGAGTCACCTCCTACTATGTGCCAGGTGTTTTGTAAACACTGATCATCAGACTAGCTTACTGGTCTCCCAGATGGGGTTCCCAGGAGAGGGACAGAATGAGGGTCAGATTTCACAGGAGGCTAAGATCAAATCTTACTGCTGAAAATAAATGCCCAAGAGGGATAGCTGGGCCAAGCCAAGCTTTATGGTGGCTGAGAGGAACAGGTTTATCTAGATGTCTTCCTTTAAACTGGCAGAAGACTAAATCGAGGGTATGGGAACTGGCTGTTCTGGTAGAAGAGGCGGGAGCAGTTTGTGCAGAACAGACCATGAGCCAGCCACCTTGCTTCCCGTTCCTTGCCTCTGTCTATCAGTTGCCCTTGAACAGCTCCACACTGCTTTGGGTGGTGGCGGTAACAAAAGAAATGCCAGTGTGCCTTTTGCCCTGCCCCCGTGTCTCCCCGGACAACCCCACTCTGCCCCCCCCCACCCTGCCACTGGCTCCTGCAGTTGGGGATCTAGGTCAGTAAGAGTGGGTGGGTGAGAAAGAACAGGGAAGAGACTCATCCAGACGTGACACCCCGCAGGGCAGCAGTGACAACACTTTAACCTGAAAGCTGCCTGAAAATAGACTGTGTGTCTATGACATTATGCAAATTGTATGCAAAGTCAAGAAGCCCTCTGTCTCTATTTCTAGCAAACTGAATGTGGTCCTGGTGGAAGCAGCTTGTTCCAAGAGTCGCCCACCCACAGTGACGACTGCACAGTCAGCATCCGTCCCCACTCTGGACGTGCACCCCTCCACACCACCCCCAGGGCTGAATAGACAGGGAGATTTGCTACCTCTTGGTCTGTTAATCTTGATGTGAGTGAAGCTCTGGAGGAAGAAGAGCCACCCTCTGTGAGGGCAGAGGCAGGCAGGACTGAGGGAGAATGGTGACTTCGAGAGTAGGGAGAACTGGGTACCACAAGGGCTTGGCAAAGGAAGTTGTGGTCATCAAAGCACATGCTCCAGGAAACAAGATTCACTCTCATTTGGGCATGTTATAGACACCCATCACCCCTGAGGGAGCATCCTTACCACTTAGATGATCCCCTCCCTCTTTGTATAGGTAAGGAAATTAGAGCCTGGGGTCCCCCCAGGAAAGCAGGACAAAACTGAGAAAAAGTTGATGGATTTTCTTCTTTCAAAGGCAGGCAGATTCCCTGAGGCTCCACATGGAGGCAGGGGCTTGGATGCCATGACCTTCTAACCCTGGAGGGCAATGGGCCAGTTCTTCTTTCCAAGATCGCAGCCTGTCTTGTGATTTCTTTTCCGCAATGTACTCACTGCATTTCTGCCCATAGTCAACGATATGTGGACATCACGGTGGGATGTAAGGATCAGGGTCTGGCAGGGACAGGAGGGGAAAAGAACACTCTCATTTTCTCATTTTCCCAAAGCTGGTTTAAAAGGTCCTCTGGGAAAGAGGGCACTGTCCGTTGTGGGGGTCCATGGACAAAGGTTTCTGCAGTCAGTAGCAGGCTCCAGGCATGAGCCACCTTGCGGGCTGCTAGGAGGAGGGGAGGTCCTCCGTGGTAAAAGGGAGGTCATCCTTTGGTAAGGGTACCCCAGTTCTGTGATTCCCTAAGGGAGCCTCTGCTGCAAAGGCACAGATTTCCTAGGCTGGGCAGTCAAATGGAAGGGTCATCTCTTGCCTTCTTTCAGTACCTGCCTCCCCTATGGCATGGCCCCGCCGCCAATTTCAGGGGGGAGGAGGGGGAGAGGTGCTTTCTCAGGCCTCCCTGGACGCCAAGGTGGGTTCAGAGGATGGCGGTCACTTTCCCATCCTGGGGATAAGGATTGACTCCTGGCAAGGGAGGGGTGGGCATTTAAAGAGGGAATTGAGAACAGCGAATTCAGGCGGGCGTGTCCAAGCTGCCTCTGAGTGAGGACGCAGCTCTTTTCTAGATGTGGTTTTCGGGGGACCGTCCCTACAGAACAGAAGCATGGGTAACCGCACGCACACAGCTGCTTGGGCGCGGCGTAAGAAGATCCGAGGCAGGGAATAGGCTCGCGGCCCCACGCGCGGGGCGGGGCGGGAGGCGGCTGCTGGGTCGCCCTTTCGCCAGCAGAGGGCGTGCGGAGGCGCCGCTAGAGGGCCGCTCCCAGCCGGCGGTGGGAGCTGAGATTTGGGCGGCAGCTCCGGGTCCAAGCAGGCCCCTCCACCAACTGTGACTTTTCTCTGCAGAGCAGAGCCCAGGCAGGATACTCTGGGACCATCTCCTTCCGCACCCCCTGTTGTTCCCTCGGCGAACCAGAGGGAACCAGAGGCACCAACCTGGGAAGACTTAGCCAGAGCTCCGGACTCAACCAAGCTTTATTGAGGACCTACTATGTGCTAAACGGCTTCCCTGATAGTTCAGTTGGTAAAGAATCTGCCTGCAATGCCGGAGACCCCCGTTCGATTCCTGGGTCGGGAAGATCTGCTGGAGAAGAGAATGGCTACCCACTCCAATATTCTTGGGCTTCAGCTAGTAAAGAATCCGCCTGCAATGCGGGAGACCTGGTTCGATCCCTAGGTTGGGAAGATCTCCTGGAGAAGGGAACGGCTACCCACTCCAGTATTCTGGCCTGGAGAATTCCATGGACTGCAGAGTCCATAGCGTCGCAAACAGTAGGACATGACTGAGCGACTTTCACTCACTCATGTGCTAAGCAGGAGTTAAGTGCTCCCACAAACAGTACCTCCAGGCTAAGAGACTGTAATATTGGGCCTGGAACATCATCCTGAACTCAGCAGCATTATGCAGACTTCTCTCACCAATGTCTCCTACTCTGGCCATAGCTGTTCTCCCAACTCTGGCCCCTTCTCTCAACCCTCCCCCATCACTTGGCCTCCTGCCTCAGACTTTCTCTTCTTAGGGATTTTCCAGCCTTTGGGGGAGCTGCTGAGTTTAGTCTCTGGCTTGGAGCCTAAGGAGACTTTTTACCCCCCAAAATCCAGTAGAGATAAAATCCTTCAGGGGGATTCCTGGTCTAGGTGGATTCCAGTGACCCAGAAGACATGACTCTGCCAGGAAGCAAAGTGCCCTGCGATGTTGTGGGAACCTGGCAGGTTCATGCAGCTTTCTGTTTCACCCAGTTTCACTTCCTGCTTCTCCTCTGGGCCTTGCACAATGCTGGGAGGCAGCCTGGGAAAGTGCTGCTCTGATGGTGGAAGGAACACTCGAGAAGCTGACCAGGGAGGTTGTGCTGGGGCATTTCCAGCAGGAGGGGAGGAGGCTGTTTCCTTCACCTCTTGTGGAGAACTGAGGGTCCTTCTCCATGCCATCCCAGGGCCAAGGGATGTGAGACCAGGTCTTCCCAAGTTTGGGGCTGTCATGTCCCTAATCTGAGCCCTGTGCCTCACCCCACAACCCTCAGGCCCTACCTCCAACCCAACTGCCCTCTAGCCCATCCACCCACTGAGGGCTCGGGTAACCTCCTCAGCACATGGACATACACCCTGGAACACCAAAAATTTGATATTTCCAAATGCTGAACTTTCCGTGTGTTTCTCTACAGGCATCAGGTTCTTCCTAGACACATACACTCTGGGGTCTGGCCAAATGTGTGGGACTAGGAAGGCCACACAGGGGCCCATGGGGGAAGAATCTGGGTGCTGGAGGCTTGTTGGCTGGAGCCAGATTTCTTCTGAGCCTTGGATGCCCTGCAGGAAGCTTCCTCAGACCCTCTCAGCCCTGGGGAGAGAAGGTGAAGCCACAGAGCAGGTGAGTGGCTGATTTGCCTGCCAGACGACCCAGGGTTGTCTGAGCCCGAGGATGGCCAGAGGCATGGGTTAAGACAGGAACTGGAGCTTGTAGAATTAGACTAGGAAACATTTCAGATACTCTTAGCCTCAGATAAAGTTATTTTCAAATTTCCAACTTGAGGCAAATTGCCAGGAGCTGGGGCAGAAGGAGTACAAGGCACTGATGAACAGAGTTCTGACACAGGCTGAAATTTCAAAGACCTTTAGAGCTGAAAAACCTTCAAAGGACATCAGGAGGACACCTTTCGATATGGAGATGAAGAAACAAAGGTCTCGGGGGACAGGGAAGGCCTCCTTTTTGTCACAGAGAGCAAGCACCTGGACCAGACTCTGGGTCTCCTGACTCCCAGATGGGCCTTTCCCCGGCCACGCTTGGCCCCAACATCCTCTTGTTTATTCTGGAAGTCCTGGGCCTTGCCCATCTGACCTGCCACTTCTCCACTGGCCACACCCACAGCAAGACTCCTTGGGTTTCATGTCACAATAAGTCAGTTAGGAAGGGGTGGGAGAGGGGCCGAGGATCAGGCTCCACCTCTGCGGGGCCAGGGGGGCGGAGGGGGGGGGGCGGTTCGTGTCTAGGAGACAGGGGCCCAAGGTGGCCTGGAGCTGAAATACAAACCCACAGAGAAAAGCTGATGGGCCCTGGGTGTCTGGAGCTTGGGCCAGAGGCTGAAGCCTGGCAGGGCAGAGTGTCTGCTGAAGGCTGGACAGGGCTCTGTGCCATCCTGGAAGCTCCAGTGGGGCAGTGGGGTTGACAGAGGGCAGGGGGTAAAGTGCAGGTCCAGGCTCTGGGCCCAGGACGGTTCCCTGGCTTGACCGCTGTGGCTCTGGGATCTCTTGCATCCTGTCCTGATGCATAGGGGTGGTATAGGGGGTGCGTCCAGGGCATGGGGGGTAGGGAGGGAGCCAGGCGTCAGAGAGCCTGCTGCCTGGAGCAGGCCAGACAGTGGGGGGATCGGGTTTCAGCCCAGCTGTATTTTTGGCTGGATGGGCTGGGGGCCGAGTCGGACAGGCACAGCTGCCCATAGAGGGGTACCCCCCTCCCCGGCGCACACACTCAGAGAACGGCTCCCCAGGCAGGCTGCCATCCACCAACAACCCCACAGACACTGCAGGCAGAGGGGAGTCAGGCTTCAGCCCCATGGCTAGGGAATAACTTTGGGCTTCTGGAGACCATTGCTGAGTTTCTGTAGTGTCTTCTTGATCCGCAGCGCAGTGAGGCGGGCAGAGGGGTTGGGGTACCAGCACTCCCGCATCATCTGAGCCAGGCCTGAGAGGACCTGGGGGGAGGGGGAGTGAAGGAGAGGAGAGGAAGCAGAGACATGGGTCAGGGACCGTGGAAAGGAAGAGGCAAGGAGGATGCCCAAGCGGACAGAAAAGTTGAGACGAGGGAAATGAAAGTGCCGAAAAGGAGAGGAGAGACAGCAGTGGTGAAAGGGAGACAGCGGGAACAGGGCAAGGATGAGAAGAGAAAGACAAAAATGGAAGAGGAAGGGAGTGGAGTGAGAAGGGGATGGGGAAAGGTAGGCAGGATGGAAAGAGAGATTAACTCAGGACTTCACGGACACCCTCTGGTGAGTACCCCCACCCTCACTCCATCAAGACCCAAGAAAGGGGAGACCTGCAGGCCTTGGGGCTCTCACATCCCCCTCTGAGAGCAGACCCCACTGCAGAAGGCAGTGGCTCCCAGTACCTCCACCAACCCTGGCCTGGTCCAGTGGACACTGGGAGATTGGGTGGTGGGTGCTGCCCTCAAAATGCATGTGTCCAGGAAGCTCAGTGGTCGCAGAGTGAGCCAGCCTCACCTCTGCCTTGGAACTCAAGCCAGTTCCTGGGAGGGAGTGTATGTGTGTGTGCATAGGAGTGGCTTTTTGTGGCTCTGTAATGTTGTACAGAAATGTACATGAGTCTGTGTATATACACATGTATACACATGTCAGTGTTCAGTCATTCATTCCATAAACATTGGCTGAGTACCTAGTGTGTGCCAGGCACTGTGACAGGGAACAAGGAGAAAAGCGCCAAGAGAGAGACAAAAGGCCTTTTTCTCTGTCTTCATGGGGCCAACAGTCTGGTATATATGTGCATGTGTGTGTACCTGTGAGTGTGTGCATGTGCGTGTCCCTGTGAGTATGTACATGTGTGTATGTTTGTACAGAAGTGTGTATATGCCTATATTTGCCTATATATACGTATGTGTGCATTCTATATAAAGTATGTGGAGTGCTTTGAGAAAAAAGAACAACAACAGTAACTTCACAGCAAAAAACAGCAGAGAACCTCTGTCTTTGCAGGCAAGGTGAAACGTTCTAAAAAAATCCCAGAATAATCAGAGGGTCTCTGGAGGTCCAACAGGCAGGAATGTGAGAGGGAGTACCCAGAGAGGTCCCCTGGGATCAGTCCCCTAGCGCCTACCCAGGAGAAGCAGAGGCCAGACACGAGTTCCTCAGCCCAGAAACCCCAATGCTGAGCCACCACCCCACACCATCCCAGCACCCCCAGGGGCCTCACCGGGTCTGCAGCCAGCCGGTTGGGGATGGTGGGGGTCTGCTGGTCAACACACACCACCTTCTTCATGTCCTCAAAGCTGGGGTCATTGGGCACCACATCATAGAAGGGTGGCCTGTAGTCCTCCACAATGCCTAGGGATGAAGGACAATGGGACAGTCACTTGGGACCACAAGCAGGTCCCATACCACCCAGAAGTGAGCCTTGCCCACACTCAGTCCCAGGGTCCAGGAAACCAGTTGCCTGCCCATGCTACCTCTGAAAGGGACACCATAATATAATAAATATATTTATAAACAACAATTACTGCCATTTATCTTACATTTACCATATATGCCAGGCATTGTGCTATAAACACTTTATATGCATTATCCTGTTAGTCTTCACAGCAACCTGACCACCCATTTTACAGATGAAGAAAGTGATGCTCGGAGAAGTTGAACCCAAGGTTACACAGCTTGTAATGGCAGAGTCAAGACTTAAACACATTGCATTCTTAGGACAGATCTTGTTCCAGTCTTTCCACAGCTGCCTCTCACCCAGGGTCTGGGTACCGCTTCCAGGCCCCAACTATCAGAGATGCCCCAAAATATCTAATGTTTATCAAGCGATTACTATGTGGCAGGCACTGTCCTAACTGCATGGCATTAGATCCTCACAAAACAACCCTATCAGATGAGGAAGATTATTAGCTCCACTTTATAAGCAATGAAGGGGATCCCAAGTCACGCTAGTGGTAAACAACACATCTGCCAATGCAGGAGACATAAGAGACTCAGGTTCAATCCCTGGGTCAGGACAATCTCCTGGAGAAGGGCATGACAACCCGCTCCAGGATTCTTGCCTGGAGAATCCCATGGACAGAGGAGCCTGGCAGGCCACAGTCCATGGACTCCCAGAGTCGGACAGGACTGAAGCAACTTAGCATGCGCGCGTGCACACACACACACACACAATGAAATTCAGGCCAGAGAGGTTAAGAAGCTTGTCTAAAATCACACAGATAGTAAGTGACAAAGCTAGGAGTTAAGCCCAGTAAGTCTTACCAAAGCCCATGCTCTTGACCTCCAAGCTACACTTGAGGGAGGCAGACTGCTAGGTGAGGATGTAGAATGAGGAAAAGGGGAAGAAAATACATCTTCTAAGGGAAGATCTACCCAGGTCCAGATCACATTCACCCACTCTCAGGGGTGGCACAGGCCTCTGCTGACCCCCTCAGCCAGCAGCACCCCCTCCCCTCATCATCCCAAGTGTGCCATCCTGAGCAGGATCCTTCTGAAGATGACGCTGGTGGAGCGGCAGTCACTGGGGCAGAAGAGGCCAGACCCCAGAAAAGCACCTTAGGCCCCACCCTGCTTCCAGCCCGAGGCTGGGGGCTGCAGCCACACAGAACAGCCGCAGCCTCGGGAGAGCCCGAGCCAGCTGTGCTCCCCGTGGCGCGCGTCCAGGCCGGGCCCTGTGCTGCTTGAGCCCTAATCAGTGCTGCGCAGAGGCCTGAGCGTGTCTAATGGGCCTTTAATCAGCGCCGGGGCTGACACCAGATTACAGTGTTTATAATGCGCCGCGAATCTGTGCGGAGCTGACAGAGCTTCCCTCCTCCCCAGGAGTCTGCAATCAGCCTCCTCTTCAGCCCAGGCTGGTCCAGCCTTCCTTTCCTGCCTGTGGCTGGGTCCAAGGGGGTCTCGGTTCCTTCCAGATGCCCCCTTTACCAGCCCCAGCCTCTGGAGTTTATGTCTGAAGCTGAGCCCAGCAAGAGGGTGGTCCCCAACCTGTCAAGACTCCTGGCAGCCCCTCTCCGTGGATAGCCTCCACAAAGACTGACCAGCCTCCCAACCTGGTCCAGACCACCACCCAGCACCCATCCACCCCAGGACTGGGAGGGCACCAGCCACAGGGCAGGCCTTCTATATGAAGAATGAGGTCCCTGTGCCTGCGCCCCTCCAAATTTCAGTTCTCTGTAGCACCCATGGTAATAATGAGGCAGTAGGGACTTCCTTGGTGGTCCAATGGTTAAGACTCCACTCCCAATGCAGGGGGCACTGGTTTGATCTCTGGTCAGGGAACTAAGATACTGCATGCCGCACAGTGCAGCCAAAAAAAAAAATAATAATAATTATAATAGTAAGGCATCAATAAGCAGGCAGCACAGGCACTATTACATCCCGCATTTCTGTGGAAACAAGGACCAAAGAGGGGGAAGTAGCACAGTAATAAACAGCACTGGTCCTGAGAGTCAAATTGCCTGGTTTCAGACCCCAGTGCTGCCTCTAGCCAGTTGTAATTCTGTGCCTCAGTCCCCTCATCTGTAAAATGGGGGTGCTGCTGTGTCAACTATTTGTCATTACAACAATCGCCACCAATATTTACTGAACTCCACAACAGTTCCAGATACTGCCCTGATTACCTTATTTGGATTATCTCAACAACTGGAAATTATTTTTCTTCTCATTTCACAAATGAGGAAACTGAGGCACAGAAAAGTAAAGTACCTTGCACACAGCAAAAATCAGGAACTGAACTTGGTCTGATTTCCCACCCATGCTCGTAATCACTAAGCATACCGCCTCCCTGCCAACACAGGACAACTCAGTAAGATAATACATGTAAACAGCATGGCATCTGGCACATCCTGAAACTCAATAAATGTTAGCTGCTATTAATATTTCTGCTATTATCAATTACCCAAGATTTCACAACCAGAATCAGACCCAGATGAACCTTAAAAGGTCACTCAGCTGAACCAGCTGGTAGGTGACAGTAAAGGGAATTTGGAAGGTCTGACCACAAGCCCCTCAGGCCATGGGCACCAGCTGGTGACAGGAAGCCCAGTCTCCCACCTGTCAGCCTGGGAATCCACCTGCCCTGTTCCCCTCCCCCACCCCATGCAGGGGGTGCCGGAGGCTCACCATTGACAATGGTCCGGCGGGTGATCTCCCACAGCACCAGGCCAAAGGCCCAGATGTCCGTCCACTTGTAGGATTCGAAGCAGTCGGTTCGGATCTGCTCTTCCAGCACCTCGGGGGCCATGTACCGTTTGGTGCCCACTCGCGGGTTGTTGCCAATGTCCAGGTAATCGCTACCCTGGGAGTGCATCACAGCCAGGCCTGTGGGTAACCAGGCCTGTCACTCCTGCTGCTCACCCAAGCCCACAGACAGGGTGGCCCTGGGGAGGCTGGAATCCCAGCGTGAGGTGAGAGGGCGAGAGACGGCAGGACACAGAGGGGCCGGCAACTGGAGACCCGCCCTGAGGTGGGCTGGGAGACAGCAGCCACAGGAGTAACTGTCCCTGTCCTACTTGGCTTGTGTGGCACTCTCTAGGTGTGGGAATCCAGTGAGATGTGCGTAGGCAAGGCGGGCATATATTTCAGAACTGAACCCCAATGCGTGGTGACAGGGAGCGATGTGGTCAGCAAAGCCAGGATGGGAATCCAGGTTGCTGGCTCCCTGCCCCTTTCTCCCCACACCTGGAGCCTGGCTGAAGTGGTGGAAGGAGTCTGGGCTTGAAAATAGCATTAAGGCCCCTGGTTGGGTGTGGGGCTCTTGTGCAGGTAAGACGAGAACACACACACACACACGTATGTAAGTTTTAAAGTGCCAGTGTACACACACGCACACAGGTGAGATGAGAACATACACACATCTATAAGTTTTAAAGCGCCAGTGTGTATATACACACCCACACCCCCCCCCCCCATAAGTTTTAACGCGCCAATCAGGCCATTGAAGCCAGGCATCCAAACATCCAAACAGGCGAAGACAGAACCGTGTAGAGAGGGAGGGCGCACGGACTCCACCCTCCGGCCAAGGGCCCGCCCCTCCACACTCACCCAGGTCGGCGATGCAGCACTGCAGGTTGCTCTTGACCAGCACGTTGCGGCTCTTGAGGTCGCGGTGGGCGATGGCCGGTTTGCCCTGCGTGCCGAAGATCTCCACGTGCAGGTGCGCCAGGCCACAGGCCGCGGACACGGCTAGCTTCAGGGCCAGCTGAGGCTCCAGGGTCTGCCTCTGCAGAAAGTCGTAGAGCGAGCCGTGCTCGTGGTAGTGCGTGATGAGCCACAGCTGCGTGCTGGAGTTGCGGGAAGTCATGTCCGAGGCAATGAAGCCTGTGGGCGAAGGATCAGGGGGCTCACCGCGGGGCTAGGGATGAAGGAGGCTGGACCGGTCAGGGTCGGGGCTGGGGAGACAGGGTGGACGAGGTCAGGACAAAGCTGGGAATGGGGTGGAGGCTGGTCTGGCTTAGGGCAGAGAGGAAGCTGGAGTCAGAAGCTGGGGCCGAGGGCCGCTGGGAGTCCTTCAAGGTTAGGTCAGTGTCCAGAGGCCGGGTGGTGGGGCAGGGTGATGAGAACGCGGGGTCTGGCCCAGCGCTCCCCGCCCCATCCCCGCTTGCCTAGGATGTTGTCGTGTCTGAGCAGCACTGTGTTGTAGATCTCGGTCTCCCGGAACCAGGACTGTTCATCTCTGGAGGAGAAGATCTTGACGGCTACGCTCTCACCATGCCACAGGCCCCGCCACACCTCGCCATAGCGGCCCTTTCCTGATCCAGCAACCAGAGAGGGGGGAGGGGGTCACATACAGACACACAGAGTCCTGGGCACAGTCACCCTCAGAAGAGGCCCCCCTCTCATTGCTGCCCTGGCTCCGACTGCAGAACCTCTGAAGCTTCTGTTTAACTGAATTCAGACCACACGCCTCTGGCAGGCCACCTCCGTTTGCCTCTTGTTCCACCCCAGCGCCTGGCCAAGGATCAGGCACTGCCCCATCTCCACCCCCCTCCCTGGCTGGCAGAATTCCTGTTCTGACCCAGGCCTGGCCCCACCTGTGACTCCCTCACCCCTCCAAGCCCACTGGGAGCCCTTGGTCCCCACCCCCTGAGCTCACCCACTGCTCACCCACACACTCCACCAGGGCGACCTGTCGAGCCACTGTCCTCTGCACCAGGAACGGGAGCCCTGAGCCGCTGCCCGTGGTACAGTCACTGTCCAGGAGGTCCTGGGAGTACCGAGAGGCCACTGGGGGGCGGCCCCCACCCACCAAACCCATCTCTCCCTCCTCAACCTGGGCCCCACTGCCTCATCTCGCCGCACTTCCCACTCAAAACCCCTCCCGACCAGTGCCCAACCAAATCTGAGTGCCTGCCATGTGCCTTGCTCAGCTACCTGCCACTCTGTGCCCCCTCTGACTCTGTGGCTCCTGTCTACCCCCCACCAACCACCCTGTGTCCCAGGTTCCCCCAGGCCCATACCCCCAACATGCTGTCCCCCTGCTCAGATGGCTTCAGGATGAGGCTGGACTCGCCCAGCTCACTGTTCAGGCCCCGCTGCTTCTCCTTCCTCTGCCAGACATGCCACAGGCCCGGGGCACCCAGGGCCACGAGCACCAGCAAGGCCAGCACGGGGCCCAGGATCAGAGGCAGCTGGCTGTCTCCTTGCGGCTGCTCCGGAGGAGTCTGGGTGGCTGGTGGAAGAGGGATACTGAGGCCCAGCTTCCACCAGGCTGGATGCCCCCCACCTTGCCGCTCTGCCAGTCAGACCCCAGGGCCCTGCCTCCCCCCACCCTCCAGGCCAGAGCATGAGAGGCAAGCAGGGCAGGGAGGGCAGAGTCGGAGAAGCCGGAGAGGGGTTTCCGGGGCAGCCAGACGTACCCTCTAGCACCAGGGACACGTTGTGGTTGCATAGGGTGCTGTAGCAGCAGTAGTGGTTGACGAACTCCGTGGGGCGCGCCCTACAGACCTCTGGGTGCATGCTCCCGCAGCCCCGGTGCTCCCGGAGCTGTCCGTCCTCCCACACCAGCACGACTGTGCACCAGGACCCCTGGCAGGTAGGCCCCCTGCAGTGTGGGTTCTCACACGTGCAGGTCACCAGCGGGCCCCGAGAGGGCTTCAAGGGGTCACCTGAGGGACACACTGGAAGCTCAGCCACTCTGGGCCCAGATCTCCAGGAGGAGCCTAACCCCTAAGTCTGCCCAACTGCCCCCTCCCTTCTGAGCTCTCAAACCAGCCCTTAAGGGTCCCAGTCCTTTAGTTCCATCCTCAGCCTTCCCCCTCCAGTGATTCATCCCCTCTAGGGGCAGCTGCCACCATGAGAACCAGGCTTCTCTCCCTTCCCTGATCCTTGGATCTCCCCTCCCAGTTCCAGGCACAGCAGGCCCCCAGCCCCAGTGCTGAGAGCTCTCCCAGGGCCCCCCCTGCCAACAGCCCCACTGTCTGAATCCCCATACACATGTTCCCACCCTGGAGTCTGAAAGAGCTCCAGCCTGTTGGTTTGGATCAAGAGGCCAGCACAGGAGGGTTGGGGTAGTTGAGAGCTCAGTCTCGCTGAGCCCTGTCTCCCCAGTCCCCCTCTTCCCAGCTCCTCAGACTCAGCCCAACAAGACCTGAGCCCAGACAGCCCTTTCTTTATTCCCTCAGGCCCCTGTTCCCTACCTGCTTCCCCAGTACTCACCCTGGGTCAGGCTCAAGACCATCAGTAGCATCAGAAGCCTTCTCCTGGGAAGGTTCAAGGTCATGATCCCTGGAGAGGAGAAGGGGTGCAATAACATCTTTGAAATGTGATTCCCCTCTGTGTTTTCAGCCACTGACTGTGGGTCCCTCCCACCCAGAGGAAATTGCTGGGAGGTTTTTTTTTTTTTTTTTGTGGGGGGGCAGGCAGGGAGGCCTCCTCCCTGCGTCTGGCTTTGGGGCGGGGCCTGCAGGGGAAGTCCTGGTTCACTTCCCCATGGAAACCATCCTGTTAGGGGTAAAGGGTGGGGAACCATGCTTAAGTGACCGAGAGCTCGGGGGGACTCCCAGCTGTCCTGCCGCTGAGTGCAGACCGGAGGGCGCAGAGGGCATGGGGCTGGTGTGGAAGGAGCATCTCTTTAGCAGTCCCCCACCCCTGTCTGTCCCCTGTCCCTTGCCCACCCCTTCCCAGCCTCCACCCCTGCCCACCCCTTTCCCAGTGCCCCCCCCCCCGCTTAGGCCTGGCTGCCTCAAACATAAACAGGCTCCTGTCTTCACTTCCTGCCATTCAGGGTCCCGCCAAGCTGGGAACAGGAATCAAGATTGTTTAGATTGGGGTCTGGATAGAACAGGCAGGAGTCACGCACAGCAGGAGCTCAGGCCATGGTCTCAGGGCAGGCTGGAGTCGCTACAGGGTCTGCAGGAGCCACTTGGGGCTGGGACACCCCCGTGACAGAACCCTCGTACACCCTGTGAATCGCAGAGCCCAGTTCCTTATTTCAGAGAAGATGGGGATCAAGGCTCAGCCAGGAGAGGAGGCTTGTCCACGGTCAAATGGGGTTCAGTGGCAGTGCTAGGAGTACAACCCAGGTGTCCAGACTCCTAGTCCAGTGGGGCTTCTACTCCACATCCCAGTCTGGGGTGACAACCCATGTCTGAGCCTGCGGGGCTGTATCAGCCATATCAAGCCTGGACAGTGCCAGGCCACACTGTCTCTAAGGAACCTCCCTGCACCCTCATCAGACTATAAGATGTCCTCTCTGAGCCACTCCCCCCCTTCTCTCTGTCCTTGAGGTCCTGGGAAAGAGTGGGGGTAGGGCCAGTGATGTGGAAGGGAAGTGAAACATACTTAGACACTGAATGTTTGACCTTCTGTGGTTGGTTAAGATTGAACTTTTCCAAAAGTTTGGTGGGGATTGTTAGGGGAGTAATTCTGGTCTATGACAGTCCCATCTCAAGTCCCAGACCAGCTAGTGCTTCAAAAGTGACCCCCATCTTCATCTCTCAAAGGCTTAGAATGAAAAGATTAGGGCTGAGGCTGCAGCAAGAAGGACTGAGGTCAGACAGCAAGAAGAACTTTCTGAATGGTGGAGAGTAGCAGGTGTGTGCTTGGGGACAGAATGCCCAGGTAGGGGCAACAGACATGAGGGAAGAGAACTGTCTTCTGGTGTAACATGGTAAGGCTGGGGGGCTGGGCATAGGGCCATATAGGCTGCAGAAGGCCCCTAGTCTAAGAATGATGCCAAATGAAGATCCATGATGCTGAGGCTCTGAGGGCAGGATGACAGGGGGGAGTGGGGGGTGCTTCATGGGCCTCGCTGGCTGGTGGCAGCTCTGGTCTTCCTGCCTGGGCTTCCTCTGCCCCAGAGGCCCAGGGCTGGGGGAGGAAATGGAGCCCTGGTCTGCTGCAGCTGTGTCCCCAGCCTCTGCCTGACCTCCTGTCTCATGCCCCTCCCGCAATACAGGGGGGACTCTGGCAAGCACTCTGCAGTGGGACTGGTGGCCGGAGAAGGAACCCCAGATGAGCTGGCTTTTCCCACTGGGGTAAGGGAGGGAATCCATCCTTGTCAGTCTTTGCTCAGAAAGCAGCTAAAGGAGAGGGGATGAAGCAAGAAGGAAAAAGTGGGTAACAATAAGGATGATAGCTGGCATCCTTCTAGAATCCTCTCCCCATGCTTTCCCTTCTCTGTGCTCCAGTGCACCCTCTCACTACACTATTAAGCAGCAGAATCATCTCAAGTGCTTCATTAGAAATGCACTCTTTGGTCTCACTCCTGCTCCAGATTCTGGTTCAGTCCATTGAGACCAGTAAGAAACATGCATTTTTTAAAATTCCCCCAGGGAATTCGGATCAGTTTTTGTGGGTACCACACTTTGAGAACTGAGTCCTATACAACTCCACGATAGAGTGGAGTACAGAGGGCAGGGATTCTGATTCCCATTCCGGGAACCCCCCTGCCCCGCGCCACTTCTAGTGGAGAAGGGACAGACAAGGCTAAACACTGGAGCCAAGGACTTGGAGATGTTGCAGAGAGAGGGTGGGGTATGGGCTTTGTTCAGGCCATCTCCAGCCTCTGGGGCCCAAGAACAGTGCAGGGAGGGCTTGGCAGCATTTGCAGAATCTGCCTCTGGTCTAAAACTGGGAATGCAGTGACGGAAAGCTGTGACTGTCCAATTTTTTACTAGGCTCAGAGTAAGTTTCAGTACAGGAGGGTGCTGAGTCCAGATCAGTCCCAACTCAGAGCTGACCTGGCATAATGCGCCCTGACACCTGACTCCAGCACAACTAGACTCATGGGGACTGGTGGACTCCTTTCCCACCTAACAAAACTTCTTGAATGATCTGCTGACAGAAGCATCAGAGTTTTTAGCCAGAAATCACAAATGCTAAACTAATTTCAAACATTAACTTAACCACTGTGAAATTCTTAGTAATGAGTTAGCCTTCTCTGAGTACTACTTATGTGCTAAGTACTGAACTTTGATGGATGATCTCATTTAATCCTCACGACAATCTAATAGGGAAACGGAAGCTGGGGGATGTTAGGTTTCTTGCCCAGAATCACCATGTGCGTCTTGATTGACTTAAATTGCTGGTAATACATCCTCACTTGGTCATTTAATTTCTGCAGTTGTTTGGTGTTAGATAGGTCCCTCAAAGGAAGAAAAAGAGCAAGCGGGGGTTGCATTAACAGACTGCAACTGTCATCGCCTGGTATCCAATATGCGTTTGTCTAGAAATCATCTATGTGCTATAACCTTAGTCTTAGGTAGGGAGAACCAGAGTAAGGGTGTGCTCAGAAAGTGGAGGTCAGTTTCCTTCTCCCCAGCACACCTGAGGGATTGATTTAATGAGCTCCCATGAGCAGCAGTTTCTCAGCACTGCAGTACTGTCCTGGGGCTGCAAGTGCCTTGCTCTGTACATCAACCGGTCTTACCCACACAGCAGAGGACCAGACTGAACTGCTCCTGCTGGGTGGCCCCTTAGCATCACAAAGCACTTTCCTCTGCATCACTTCATTAACCCTTCACAGTACTGGACTGGGATGTAGCATCAAGTAGGGAGTTTAGGATCTCAGACGGAATGCAAAGGCAGCACAGTGTAGCACAGGGGTTAGGTTGTCATCTCTGGATCATATAGACTCAGGTTCAAATCCTGCTTCTACCATCTAGGGCTATGAGAGTTAGGACAAGTTACTTAAACTTTCTGAAGCTTAAGATCCCCTATGAAAAATGAGAATAATAACAGTGCTCATTTCAAGACTTTCTAGGTGGTCCAGCGGTTAAGAATCTGCCTTGCGAGTGTGCAAAGCTGCTTAAGAAGCCTTCAGTCAACTTAGAAACCCAGCCCTGTGAATGCCAGTTGGCTGGCTGAGGTCAGAATCTGCCCGACTCCATGCCCTGCTGCCCCTCTCAGTGGTTCCTTTAAAGGGCGTCACAGAACCCTGCTCCTAGGGGTGAGGCTGCCGTGTGGAGGAGCTGAGGGGGTCTGGAGGGGATGAAATGAACAAGGGAAGGCCTGAGGAGGTGCTGCTGCTCCTTTTGCCAGGGGCTGTTTTCAAAGCAAAGGATGATTCCGTTAAAATGCATACTCAAAGCAGTACAGAAGACACAGGTTCTAAATGGCTCCTTCTGATCTCAAATCAGTACATTTATTTCAAGTCTTTATCTTTTCTTCCTCTAATATGGATTTTAGAGAGTTTTGCTTTTTGACTCCAAAGAGTCAGGGTCATGGGGCCTTTGTTCAGGTTCCCAGTGGTTGAGGAATATGTTCTTTGACTACATTTACATGGCTCAATAAATGACCCAAAGAAGAATGAGAGGGTAGTTTCACTGTGCTAATAAAACAGCAGCTCTAAAAAAAAAAAAAAAAGAATCTGCCTTGCAATGGAGGGGACACAGATTCAATCCCTGGTCCGGGAACTAAGATCCCACATGCCTCTGAACAACTAAGTCCACTCACCACAACTACTGAGCCCATGGGCTCTGGAGCCCACCACAACAAGTTCACGTGCCTCAACGAAAAGATCCCATGTGCCACAATTAAGACCCAACATAGGCAAATAAATAATAAAAAAATTTATAATAGTGCTCATTTCATAGGTATAAGTGTACTAAGTGGTATACCGTAAGCACTTAACAAAAGTTACTAAAAACCCAACCATCCATGGAGCTTTGGACAAATGACTCACATCTGAATCTCTTTCCTCTTCTGTAGGATGGACACAATAACACCTCTTGTCCTAGGTTGCGGCCAGGATTACTTGACAAAAATGTATTATACGTAAGTGTCCACATAGTAAGTACTCAATAAATAGAGGCTGTTTTTAACCACCTGATAGGATGAAAGGACAGGTACCAGGTCGAATAAACAGTCAGGGATCAGGGATGTCAGACAGACCCTGACTTAGCCAGAAGCTGCCCATATAGAGAGGGTGAGAGCTATTGTCCACTATCCCTCTGTCCTTAGAAAAGAAAAGAGAGGGTGGGTGACCAGTTCAGAGATACTCATAACAGCACTGGCCTCCCGGGCAGACTGAAAATCTGGGGTCCCATTCTGGAGGAAGAGTGCGATCCACTTTGACCTGGATCCTGAAAGAAGTCCATGGCATGGGGTCTCTGTGACCATACAGGGCTGGAGGTGAGGTTTGGAGGAAGGGGCCAGAGTGTCAGATTCCTGTAGCAAGACCTGCAAGGGCTGCTCTGGGAAAGACGGGTTTCAAGGAGAGGCTCAACAGCACTGGAAGTGGACACCCACCCCCAGGTCAAGCCAGGAGCCTGGAAGGACATGTGACCCCCTTCTCCATAAGTGAAGCAGGGTGGGTATCCTTCTGCCCATTTTATGGATGAGGATGGGAAAACAGCGAAGCTAAGTGGCCCCAGGAACAAAGTTTTCTGAATCCCAGTTCAGGTTCGATCCAACCCGCTGCAGTCTTAGGTGGGGTGATAGGCAGATGTTCGTGGAGGGCGAGGGGCAGCTTGCCCTACGAGGAGCTGGGACTGATCCTACGGCCACCTCTCTGAGGGTCTCTCTGGGATCTGCCGTGGGAAAGGGCCCATTGGGGTGGGGGTCAGCTGCCCCCCTCAGCGGACTTCGACTCACCTCTGGGCCTGCCTTGCGGTCGGCGGGGCGCGGACGTGCAGCGGGCGGCCTCCTCCCCTCACCGGCGGCGGCCGCGGTCACACGACGGGCTCTGGACAGCCGGCCGGGGTCCGGGGTCCGGGCGCGGCCCCAGACGGGGCTGGGGCCGGGGAGGGGCTCGCTCGGCGCGGCTGACGCAGCGGCCTCCGGGGACTGGGAAAGGGGCCGGAGCAAAAATGTTTCTTATTCCAGCGTCTTCCTGCCTGGCCCGGCTCCACCACTCCCTCCTAATAAACCGTTTCCTATTGCCCAGCTAGCCGACGGCCGCCCGCTCGCCCCTAGCCAGGGCTCAGGGCCGACCCTCCCTTGCGCGCGGCAGCAGACACCTAGGGCGGCCTCCCCCTCGGCTGCCCCTGCCCCGGGATCAAGGCCGCGCCCCCGCCTCCAGCCTCCCACATCCGCCTCCCCGAAGGGGCGGGCCTTGGTCTTGGGCTGCGGGGGGTCTCGTGGGGTCCAGGCCCAGAGCCATCGGGGCCACAGCCAGGATGCGAGGCACCCTCCGTGGACCGGCCGGGGGAGGGGTGGAGGTGGAGGCGCCCCTCCCGCCCGAAGCCGCTGAGGGATGCCGGGGAACCCCTGACAAGAAGCAGGCACCAAGGGAAGGACATGCGGGGAGGGCAGATGGAGAGAAGTTACCTGTCTTCCCACCCACAACTCCGGATCCTCTGCCTGCCTACGAGGCTCAGCAGCAAGGGCAGACTTTGGGGCTAGCAGCCTGAAATATTTTGGCTCCGCCCTCTGCCCCCCTCCCTCCGAGATTCCCTACATCGTCCAGATCCTTCAGCCTCCTCCCGGGGGCCCCATTCACCCCCTCTTGTTCCCTCCCCTCTTCCGCAGCCTCTATCTGCGCAGCACTCAGCGCAGGGCCAACAGGCCCAGAAGCGGCAGCTGTGGGTCAGTGGTGACAGGTCTGAGTCAGTGCAGCTCAGTGACAGGGACGCCTCTTCCCACCATGGGCGGCCAGAATGGAGTGAGAGGCCTTGGACTGCCCCCTTCGAGGCTGGCCCTTCACCCCACCAAATGGACCTCTAGGTGTGGGGAGCCCCAACTCCCTGGGGATATTGCTGGGACAAGGTGGAAAAGATGTGTTGGGGAGGGGAGTAGAATGGCTTCTCCCAGAGAAGCAAACCGGTCCTCCTGATGGCCTTCCCAGGGATCAGAGCAGTGACACTGTTGTCTTGCTTTGCTCCAACCACTGTGAGCACCTTGAAGGCAGCACTCCACTTCATCCCTCTGCTGTGCTTAGTCGCTCAGTCATGTCTGATTCTTTGCCACCCGCTAGACTGCAGCCCACCAGCCTCCTCTGTCCATGGGGATTCTCCAGGCAAGAATAATGGAGTGGGCTGCCATGCCCTCCTCCAGGGAATCTTCCCAACCCAGGGATCGAACCCAGGTCTCTAGCATCGCAGGCAGATTTTTTAGTGTCTGAGCTACCAGGGAAGCCCACTTTATCCCTAGCCTCTAGATTATCCACAAAGACTCTGAAGTCTGAATCCGGACTAGTTGTGTAACCCTAGACAAGTGACACCCCTCCTAATTCTAACCCTCAGTCTCCCATCTGCTAAATGGGCATAATAAACAGTTCTGGTGCTTATCTTGGCTCATAGCAAAGACACTAGCTGACAGACTGACACAGGCTGCCTAAGCCCTCCATCCGAGAGTATAATTAAATTAATGAATGAAAAGGCTGGGGAGAAGATGGCCTCAGAGCTAGGTGGAAAGACATGGGTGTTAGAGGCAGAACAGACTTCTAAGGTGTCTTGCTCTACTATGGGGATTCTGTAAGATGAGCCAGGACATCTCCTCCACTCACCCCCTGCACACACACACCCTTTGACAGGAATAGAGGCTGGGGGAGACAATGACTAAAGGCTCAGACAGGCATCAATTGTTGACTGACCTCACTTCCGCTGAAACCCTCCCCAGCCCCCACCCACAGTAGCTTCACAACTTGCGAGCATTGTGAATTCCAGAACCAAGGCACACCCAAACTTCAGTGTCAGGGCAGAACTGTGTCCTGCAGCCAATAGGAAGTACTATGGGATTACAGTATCTGCTCTTTCAGATTATAGTAGCTGCTTCGGCACTCTATTAGCTAGGGAACTGGGAGTGTGGCTGGTGTCCATCCTTCATACCCACGCTCACCCATGCCTTGCTATGGCTTCTGATAAACCCTTCTCAATCCCAGCCTAGTGATGTCTGTCCTGGGAGATGGAAGTGGGGGCTAGCCCAAAGGAAGCATTCAGTCTGAAACACACACTGAGAGCAGAAATATGGAGATGAACAAGAACTCAGTGCCGCTGGGGAGAGTCGGGGGATGGGGCACTTTATCTAGGAAGAGCTCATGAAACAGATAAAAGGAGAGTAGGGTTTGGAGGAGGAAGTGAGGGCCTGATGGGGCAGGGGGGTGGGGGGGATGGCTGTTCCTCAGTGCTGGAGTCTCCCCACCTCTCCAGAGCATGGAGCCTCTGGACTTTGTGCTCTTTGGGGCTTCTTGGGGACTCTGTGCTTCCCCTCCCTGGGGAAGACATCAGAGGAGGGATGCAGAGTTGGAAAAAGCGCTGGAGACTCAACCCAATGAGGAAAGGGAAAAGGAATTACAGACTGTGTCCAAGTCTACGAGAATTAATTACTCAAAAGGACCAGCTGTTCCTTATATTCAGTGAGGACAGAACAAAAGGAAACAGGCCCGGAGGGCTAAGACTTATATTTAGACACTTAGAAGGATTTCCCAGCAGTGTGTAAAGCTGAGGCCCGGAGATCCTGGGAAGGGTAGGTGGGGGTGACCTCTCAAGGAGATTCTCACCTATGGAAGGCAGGAGATGTGGGCCTGGCATGAAGGCAGGGGATTGAACAACCTGACCTTGCAGGATCAGCTGAGTACTGAGTTCAAGCATTGCTTCTGACACTAGGGCAGGGTCGACTTTGTGGGTATCTAACCTGTGCAGACACACAGCGCCCTACACTGGGTTTAATGCTCTGCTATTGCCATCTTGGAATTCTTACTCATGTTTGAACAGAAAGCCTAGCATTTTGTACTGGGCCCTACAAATTATGTAGCCGGTTCTGCACCAGGATGAGTAGGAAAGAAAAGCCAGGCGTAGGAGGTAGGGGTGAGTGGGTGGGGGGTTAGCAGAAGGGTAAGGTGGGTTTGGTTTCATTTTAATTGTAGAGTGGGAAATTAAAGTTAGACAACCTAAGGATTTTTCAAATGTAAGAGACATGGAAACATTCGAACAGGGTACCAGAGAAGGAAGAACTGTGGGTCTCTTCACAGAAGTGGGGTGGATTCCTGTGAATTCCATTTATCCATCTACTCAGCACATAGGAGAGAGTCTCAGCTCTGTGGGCTTCAGGGAGAGGACGTCCCCTCTCTGGGTCTCCTCCACTGAGGGCAGAGGCACCATGGAGTCCTGGCAAGAGCGGTAACCCTGGCGACGTGGGACCAGTGCCAGCCTGACCTAGACTGGATACCCCCAAAGGCTCTTCCCAGCTGTGTGCTGTTTTCTTTGACTCTAAGATTCAGAAAACCACCAGCTCCCAAGCTCTGACACCACAGCTCAGGTGAAAAGGCAGTTTGGCCAGTGCTAACTTTGATGAGGGTGGGGCGGCCAGAGCTCTGCCCGGCACCTCAGGAAGAGGCTGGCAGACAGGGACCACAATTTGAATCACTGAGTCACCTTCCTCTTCCTCTCCAGCTCCTCCAGGATGTCCCCAGGATGGCTTTGTCCACTCTTTGCCCACCCAGAGTCGGAGCCCCAAAGATGACTCATCTCAGGAGAGAACCTCTTAAGAAACGAGAGCACATCAGGGCAGGAGTTTGCGACAAGATGGTGCCCGCACGATGCCAGGGGGACCTGGGTTCTGTTGAGAGGCTGCACCCGCACCATCTCTTGGCAGTCCAGCCACCTGTGGATTGCCCCTTCCCATGAGCCTCCTTGAGGATGACTCTCCTCCACCCAACTGCCCGTGCTGGAGGACAGCATCCAGCCTCAGAGTTGGAGGCCCTGTGTGTGAGCCTCAAATTCCATATCTGTATGAAAGGGATGCAAACTCTGTCTCCACCACATTCTCCAAATAAAAGCAAAAGACCCAGGACTTCCCTGGTGGTCTAGTGGCTAAAACTCCATTCTCCCAATGAAAGGGGCCTAGGTTCACTCCTCGGTCAGGGAACTAGATCCCACGTGGTGCAACTAAGATCCAGTGCAGGCAAATTAATTAATTTTTTTTTAAAAAAAGGCCTGTGAAGCTTCCTTTTCCAGATGTAAAACCCTCACAGACACCTGGTTTTGAGAGAGGGAGGCTGAGCTGTGGGGCAAGATAAACAGCATGAACCAAGAGTCAGGAGGGCAGAGGCTTGGCTGTGTGGCAGGGAGGTGAACTTTCTTACCTGTTCAAATACCAGGGCTAAATGTTGCCTCTTCTATGAATAGCACTCTGAGGGGTTGTTGTATAGATGAGTGCAGAGCCACTGCACAGGACTTTGAGGGATGAGGCAGCCATTCTGAAAATAACTCAGGAAATCCCAAATAAGCACCAAGTAAATATGTTTTTTTTTATTTTTTAATTCTGCAGAAGAGTTTACCGTGAGAAGCGACTCTCATCCCCAGACCCTCCTGCTGGGGCCAACCCCTTCCCAAAACTATTTATTTCTCTGACATTTACTTTGATCACTCTAAATAATATGCTTACACTGGTATCTCTAGATTTTTTTTTCAAGTTCATTGAGGTATAACTGACAAATACAATAGTAAGATATTTAAAGTATAAACACTGTAAATCAACTATACTTCAATGTTTTAGAAGACGCAAGATTTTTTAAAAAGATATTTAAAGTGTACATCATGATGATTTGATATGCATATTCATTGTGAAAGGATTCTTCCTATCTACTTAATCAACACATCCATCACTTCACCTATTTATCCTTTATTTTTTTTTTGGTGAGAAGTTTTTTGGGTAAGTAAAATTTAAGTTATATTCTCTCAGCTAATTTCAATTATCCAGCAGAGTGTTATGAGCTACAGTTGTCACTGAGTGAAGGGCTCCTGTGCCCACTGTGCAGAAAACCCCACTCTGACAGCAGGAGTTTGCAGCAAAGTAAGGAATTATCGCAGGACACCAAGCAAGGGACTGGGAGCCAAGCCTCCCATCCACTCCCACGTGGTCTTTGAGGCAGGGGTTTTTTAAGGGGAAGATCAAAGAGGCTGGGATTAATCATCATCTTGTGACAGTTCTGTGAACATTTCTTAATGGTAGTTTCGAGAATCAGGATATCTCTGGTTTATGATTCTCTGGCCAGGTGCTTCATGGCTTTGGGGTCTGTTAGTTATTCTTGCCCTCGACAAACAACCTGAGTTTGTACATTAATGGTGATATTTATATGAGCAGTTTTAGTCATGAACGATGTTATCAGCAACAGCAATTTTAGTCATCTGACTCTGGTTGATTGGTGTTCAGTTAGCACAGGATTGAGGTCAGAGGGAACAAGAAAGGGAGCAGGTTTTGGATAAAGAGATTGATCATAAACTTGGTAAGGAAACTGTTTTAGAGGGCCTCGGTGTCACAGTTGCCATGTTATACATTAGATCCTCAGACCTTATTCACCTTAGAGCTGAAAGTATGTATCCTTTACCAACCTCTCTCCATTTCTCCACCCCTCTGCCTCTGGCAAGCACTTTTCCACTCTCAGTTTTTATGAATTTGACTTGCTTTTAGATTCCACATGTAAGGGATCCCATGTACCCATGTAGTATTTGTCTCTCTGCTATCTCTAGATTTTAAAGCTTCAGAATTAGGTCACTTAGGTTCTCTTCCTTCTAATTATTGATCGTATGTTATTCTTTTTATAAATTTAATAATATACGTTTGTGCTTAGTCACTCAGTCGTGTCCGACTCTTTGAGACCCCATGGACTGCAGCTCACCAGGCTCCTCTGTCCGTGGAGATTCTCCAGGCAAGACTACTGAGAGGTTGCCATGCCCTCCTCCAGGGATCGAACCTAAGTCTCCCACATTAGAGGTGGATTTTTTACCATCTGAGCCACAGGGAAGCCCAATACACCTTTAGTTCCTGTTCTATTTATATCACACAGTGTCCCTTGACTCTTCAATACGTCAGGAGAGTGGAGCTGCAATAAAAGCTCCACAATAAAAGAAGATGTGGGGACTTCTGTGGTGGTCCAGTGGTTAAGACTCCGTGCTTCCAACGCAGGGGACGCGGGATCGATCCCTAGTCGGTGATCTCACGTGCTGCATGGCATGGCAAAGAAAAAAAAGGGAAGATGGGTTCACTGATCTTGGTTTGAGAGGATGTTCCATTGAAACTCAGGACGTGAAGATGCCCTGCAGGTCTGGTTGAGCGTTTGTTTGCCACAGGAGTTGCCAGGGTGTCGAGGCTTTTGCCCACTCTAAACAGAAGCAGGGCCTGAGTTTGCTGGAGTGAGGGTGGGCAGAGTTGCCCAGCAAGGGGAAAATGGGCCTGCCAGGCTCTTGAGTGGTACTAAGGGGATCCTTGCTGCTGGAAGAGAGAGTCTGAGCAGCTAAAGGAACCATTCCCAATGGGGAGGACTTGGTATTTGTATAAGGAGGGAGGTCTCTAGGAGAAAGGGGGTCCTCCTTGTATAAGGAGGCTGGGAGAGAGATTGTTTGCAAGAGACGCCGAGTGGCTGGGTGAGGCCAGAGGCCAGCGGGATTTCCTTCAGCTCCCGCCACTCGGGTGGGTGGGACCGGATTGTTGGAGCAGGACACAGGAATCTGCCTTTGTTTCCAGCTGGAGGGGAAATGCCACAAATCCTGCCCCTTTCCTACCCCTTCCAGCATCTGTGCCCAGACGCTGCCCTTCCCAGCGCCAGGGGGCCTGGCACTGAGGGTTCCCAGCGACCTCTTGTCTCCAAGACTCCCTCATCTGCAGGCTCTGCCCCTTGCTCCCCAGGGCAGATCCCAGATGCAGGATGAAGGGGCGGTGGGGTAGCTAAGACTGGTGTGGAGGAAATAACCATAGAGCTGGATTTAGGCTTCAGCTGCCCATCTCTCTCCTTTCCCTGAGAGGACCACAGATTTCACAGTTGAGGAAGGTCTGTGGGGAGGACTCAAGGGTCAGGCTTGGACCTCCCTCAGCCCCCCAACTCTCGCTCCCCATGGTTAGACAGACTCTGCAGCCTCCACCACAGTCACACAGGCCATGTGTGAAGCCAGGTGGCTGGGGGACCACAAAGTGTTGGGGAGCAGTGGGGATCAGAAGGGGAGGGGTGGGCCAGGAACCACAGGGAGTGGGGGGACCCTGCCTTTATTTTTGCCTCTGTCAGTGAGCAGATGTGTTTGTGCAGCTGTGTGATGGGGTATTTATGTGTGCTCGTGTGGGTGGCTTCTGTGTGTGTGACTAGGAGTTTGTAGACCAATGGGCCTGTGTGTATTTCTGTGCCTGTGCCCCCACAGGCCCCCGTGGGCCCTGGCTGACTGTGTGTCCGCATGTGACATTGCATGTCTGACTACAAGTGATGCAGAGTCTATCCAACCCCACTCCTTACACGCAAGTATTCCCTTCAGGTGTGGTATCTTCCTTAAACACGGGAAGCCATGGGCCCTCTGAGGCAGAGAGAGGCATGACTGGCTGGTGACTGTGGGGTGGATGATACAGAGAAGATGTTTTCAACCATCTGGAAAATAGGACAGCTGGAGAGGAGGGAATCCTGTCCAGGTGCCCCAGGTGGGGAAAAGCGGAACAGAAATCAATGAGCCCCAACTTGTCGTTCTGTCCTCCCCCCACAATATATGCACTCCCTTGCCTTCTCTTGACCTAACAGGAGTCTCCTAGGCCATGTCCTGGAGTAACCAGGAACACTGCCACTCCTGGAAGCAGCTCCTGAAAAAAAGAGGGAGGTGATAACGGCCCCTCTGAGCATCCCAGAGAAGGGTCAGATACAATTTAGCAACGGAACAAGCATCCCAGACCTTAGTGGAACCTGAACTTGGTTCTTTTCTATACACATTCATTGAGCCTGTATGGGTCAGGCACAGAACCAGGGGTGAGGAAGACAGACATGGTTTCTGCCTTCGCAGGAGGGGAGGGTTTCCCAGGAGTCCCCACAGCCTGGCTGACATCCCAGTGAGTACAGTCAACCTGCAATCCTCTCTGGAGGAGCCCGTCTGCCAGGCTGGCAGGCCATGCCCGCTGCGGTGTTGGGAATGGGCTTAGGCTGCAGAGCTGTGTGTGGGAGAGCAGGTCTGAGAAGGTCATCTGCGAGAAGTGTGTGTTCTCATTCAGGGGCCACCAGAATGGTATCCAAGACTTGCAGGGGAGGCCATGGAATTCCAAAGACACATCCACTGGCCTCCTCCACGGAACTGCCCCCTCGGCCATTTCCTTACCCATTGCCGCCCAGCGCAGTAACAAAAGCTTCTGTTTACCAGGTGCTGACTGTGAGCCAGGCCATGCTCTATGCCTGGCGTGCCTCCCACTGTTTAGGCGGCACAGCAACCCTGGGAAGTAGTGATTGGATATTATCCCATTGGATGTTACAAAGGAGGAGACCGAGGCTGGAGAGGAGCTGGTCACAGAGATAAGAGGCCGGGTCAGGAGTCAAACCCAGGTCTGCGGGTCGCAGCAGGGCGGCTCTGATGTGGCCTGTGTTCTTTACCGCCAGGGGCCTTGTCCTGGGCTCCTTGGCCTCTGCTGATGGGGACTCAGTTGGGAAGCATCAGGAGCCGGGCTAGAGTGTGGAGAAGCTGGGATGCTAGTGGAGGGGTTAACTCAGGGCGGCACAGGTAGAGTGGCCCTAGGCTTCTTTCCTCACTGGTGACCTGAAGGGCTGTCAGGAACTGCTAGAGGATTAGAGAGAAATGGCTTGACCTGGGACTCTGGCTGCCCTGGAGATGGCCAGGGATGGAGAGGTGGGTATTCTCCAAGGTGGAAAGGCTCCCTCTGCTGGAAAATGTTGTATGACCTGTGGCCCAGGTGTGACTGCCTGCCCATGGAACCTCCCAGCCCAGATCTACCCCAGGCCAGCCAGTTGGGAGGGAGAGCCACAGCGGGTAGTTCTCTGGCCCTGAGGATGCCATGGTCACCCCTGCACACTCGTAAAACTCAAGCCGGTTAGAAGTGGGAAGGAGTCTCAGAGGGCCGGGGAGCCTGGGCTGTGAGTGGCGCAGTGGAAGGGACGTGGGATCCAGAGCCCACAGACTTGAACTCCAAGAACCACTTAGCCAGCTGGTGACCTTGGGCAAGTAGCTTAACTGTCACATTGCCTCAATTTTGTCAACTGTAAAAGAAGAAGGTTGCAAGAATTAGGCCAGGCACAGGCTTTCCAGGTCTCACTAGTGGTAAAGAACCTGCCAATGCAGGTGCCATAAGAGACTCCTGGGTGAGGAAGATCCCCTGGAAGAGAAAATTTTGCAACTCACTCCACTGTTCTTGCCTTGAGAATCCCATGGACAGAAGAGCCTGGTGGGCTACAGTTCATGGGGTTGCAAAGAATCAAACACGACTAAAGCAACTTAGTGCATGGTACAGACAGCTGCATTTATTCATCTAATTCTCACAACAGCCCTACATGCTAATGTTACCTCCACTTTACATACGAGAGTCTTGAGGCTTAGAAAGTTCCTATAACCCACCAGAGCCCAAAGGCGAGCTAGGCTGAAGCATGTAATCCCCATGCTGCTCCAAGCCTGTCATGTGATTCCTTTCCTGGCTGCAATGCCCAGTGCCAGGGCTGGCTTCTTGGGCTTTGATTTCAGCAGTGGTTGAGGAGGAAAGAACTCTAGCTCCATTCTGGAGGTTTGGAAGCAACTCAATCAAACTCAGTTCTCCAAGGCCCTCCCATAGCACTTCAGCTCTTGTCAGCACTTTACAGTATACAGATCCTCTTTACCTTTATTAGCTAACAAATCTTTCTAATAATCCTGTTAACAGATAAGAAAAAGAGAGGTAAGAGAAACTTAAGTGTCTTATTCAGGATCACACAGGTTGGGAATGGCAAAGTCAGCCTTGAACCCACTCTGGTTCACCACCGTTTCTAGGAGAAATCACACACTATCTCACCCTAATAGCTGCTGTCACCTCAGCATTTGTGTGTGTTTTCCTCTGTTCAAAGAACAGATCTGTTTTATTTTAAATTGAGGTAAACACATGTACACCCATGGCTGATTCATGTCAATGTATGGCAAAAACCACTATAATATTGTAATCAGCCTCCAATTAAAATAAATTTTTAAAAAATTGAGGTATAATTAACAATATTATATAAATTTCAGTTGTATAATATAGTAATTTACAATTTTAAAGGTTATATTCCATTTATAGTTATTATAAAGTATTGGCTATATTCCCTGTGCTATACAGTATTTCCTTGTAGTTTTATTTTATACAGGGTAGTTTGTACCTCTTAATTGCCTAACCTTATCTTTCCCCTCCCACTTCTCTCTTTCCTTGGGTTACCACTAGTTTATCCTCTGTGAGTCTATTTCGTATTTGTTATGCTCACTGATTTGCTTTATTTTTTTTATTTTTCACACAGCATTTGTCTTTCTCTGACTTATTTCACTCAGAATAATACCTTCCAAGTCCATTCATGTTGTTGCAAATGGCAAAATTTTATTCTTTTTTTACAGTGGTGTTCCATTGTGTGTGTATGTATATATACACAACATATCTTTATTCATTCATCTTTTGATGGACACAGGAACAGATTTATTTTTAAGTCTTTCAAAATTTGGTAATACATGACTAAAAAGTCAAAACATTTTGTGCAGAAGAATTCCAAATAATTTATGTAGATATTCCACCCCCAAGACAATGGAGTATCATTCCCCACTCCTTAAGTGTGGGCTTCAGATAATGACAGTACAATATAGAAAAGCGGGGCAGAGTAACAGTACAGTGGAGAAACCTGAAACAAACACCACCTCAGCCAGGTGATCAAGTCGTGTTTATAATAAGATATGTATCCTGGACGTAATGTAAAGCTGCTAAGTCACTTCAGTCGTGTCCGACTCTGTGCGACCCCATAGACGGCAGCCCACCAGCTCCCCCGTCCCTGGGATTCTCCAGGCAAGAACAGTGGAGTGGGTTGCCATTTCCTTCTCCAATATATGAAAGGGAAAAGTGAAAGTGAAGTCGCTCAGTCGTGTCCGACTCTTCACGACCCCATGGACTGCAGCCCACCATGCTCCTCCGTCCATGGGATTCTCCAGGCAAGAGTTACTGGAGTGGGGTGCCATTGCCTTAACCTCTGTGGTCTTCTTCCCCAAAACCCACAACCCGGTCTATTCAGAAAAACATCAGACAAATCCCAGTTAAGGGACCACCTACAAAATACTGACCAAGCATCCTCAAGACTGTCAAGGTTATCGGAAACAAGGAAAATCTGAGAAACTCAAGTCAAGAGGAATCTTTGGAATTGTGATGGCTAAAGGGAAGGAATCCTAAACAGACAAAGGATGTTAGGAAAAAACTAAGGAAACCTGAATTAAGAATGGATGTATTAATATTCACCCATTAATTACCAAATATACTATACTTGTATCAATAAAAGAAGACAGTGGGTGTGAGGTATATGGAAACTTTCTGCACAATCTTCACAATTTTTCTGTAAATCTAAAACTGCTAGAAAAAAAAATAACTTTACTTTTTAAAGAAGCTTGAAGTTTCAAATAAAAAAAACTCTGTGAAAAGTCTCCCTTCTACCCTTGATCATCTGCTCAGGTTTCTTCCCCTCCAAACCACCATGCCTCTTTCCAGGAGGGTTCCAGTGAGGCAGCATGGTTTGGTGTTAAGAGTCTGGCCCCCACAACTGGAATAACTGGCCCTCAGTCTTGATCTCTGTTGGTTTCTAGCTGTGTGACACTGGCAGTTCCTTACCCTGTTCTTGCCTTGTGCCCTCAAAGCTAAAATCCTCATAAAATTATTGGGAGTGTTAAATGTATTAATGTATATAGTAAGCGTCTTATAAGTGTTTGCTTTTATTATTGCATATAAGTAAGCAAATATATTTATGCAACAAATATGTTAATAGAAAACATCCAAAACTTGCAAATAAGGCACATCAAAAAAAATCTGTCCTTTCAGAGTTATTTTAGATCATTGGCTAATAACCCCACCTATGGGTCAGCCAGGGGAAGTAACTGCTACATGATTTGCTATTGACTGATTAGTGTGTAGACTCTATAAAGAGGTTAACCTGTAGAAGATTGATGAATAGCAAATTTTTTTGCAGGTAGGAAAAAAAAAGTTATGGTTTTATTGCCAAGTAGGAATTAATTTCTTTCTATCTAATTTTGCAGTCTTATTCAAGCATTCTTTTTCCCCCTGAATGTCAATAATAATTTTTCATTTCTTCCTTTTTTCTAAGTTTATTTTTTAAAATATTATTTGTTTGGCTGTCCCAGCACATGGAATCTTGTTCCCTGACCAGGGATCAAACCTGGGCCTCTAACATTGGGAATGCAGACTCTTAACCACTGGACCACAAGCGAAGTCCTCACTTCTTCCTTTGATCCATCCTGCTGGTTTACTCATTAAATAGTTAAATAAATCTTGGTTCTCACTATGTATCTGTATTAGTCAAGTTTACCTTGGTGCAAATTTTGCTTTGACAAATAGTATCAGGCCATATACACTGTCCTACCCTTTGGTTTTTTTTCACTTAATAGATCTTGAAGGTAGTTTCACACCAGAATATAAAGAGCTTCCTTACTCTTGTTTTGCCACTGTATAGAATACATCATATGGTTATGCAGTATTTATACTCAGAATCAATTTAGCCAGCCCCCTTTGATGAACACTTAGGTCGTTTCCACTCTTTTATTGTTGCAAACAATGCTGTATGAATAACCCTGTACACAGCCTGAGGGCAGAGCCACTTAGAAGCTGGGGGAAGGCTGAAGGGCCTCTAGAGGGCAAAGGAGCCTAAGGGAGGGCCCTGGTGACCTGCTCCCAGCCCTGCCTAGCCGGTCTTCCCCTGGCTCTGTGCCAATCCGGCCTCCTCCTGTCTCCTCCTCTCCATCCTGAGCTCCTGGTATCTCCAGACAGGAAGGGACAGCCTTCGGTTCTCTGAAGCCCTGGGCTCTGGCTTCCACTGAAAGCCAGCTGAGGGTGCCTTGGACAGGAGGATCTTGGGGGCTCGGGGCCTGGGGCTGGTACTATCCCTGGGCTGGAGCCACTGGGGGCACATGCTCAGCACACCCTGAGGGCTCTGGTAGGGGGTGAAGACCCGGGGGCCGGGGACTTCCTGAGGGGGCTGGGGGGCTGGGGGCGGGGGCGGGGCAGTGCCCAGCAGCTCGGGTACAGACTTCCTTCGGGTTCCCAGTGCGGGGGGGTGGTCAGGACACAGGGTGTGACAGGCGGTGGTGAGGAAAGGACTGGCCAGGCTGGTGGTGATGGTCACAAGGTGGTCCAGGACACCCCCTTCCTGAGGAGACTGTGCAAAGGGGAGGGTCAAGGTGGCCTGCAGTCGCTCTAGGAGAGACGGGGAGGCCTGAGCCTGGGCCACGAGCCCGGGCAAGGCTGGCCACTCAGGCTGATAATGCCGGCTGAGCTGCTCCACTTGGGGCCGCCGCAGCAGCTGCCGGATCCTCTGCACTGTGTCGAAGCTGTCTGTCAGAAACGCCCACTCCAGGGCGGTCTTGCCCCGGACGGGATCCACGGCTGTCAGGTCAGCACCTGGGGAGTGGGGGCACAGGGGTGTCATGGGGTGGGACAGGGAACTTCTGACTTGCAGAAGGACAGATTCTTTAGCAATAGGACTGAGTGTCTCATCCTGTTGCAGCTGGAAGCTGAGGATCCTCAGTGGCTACAGCCCAGGGTCAGTACCAGCCCCAGATTCAACTTCTGGTTTAGGACTGATGAAGAAATTGGAGTCCAGCGAGGGGAAAAGACTTCAGAGAGACCTTCGCGGGGGGGGGGGGGGTCTCCAAATCTGGCGTAGAACAGAGACCCCCTGAGCTCAGGCACTCACCAGAGGGATGGTGTGCAGGTTGCCCAGGATGGGTTGGGGGTCCCTGGAGCAGGTGAGGGGATCCTGCTGGCTCCCACACCTGGTTCCGCCCTTCATCACCACACCCCCCTAATCCTGGGAAGCAGGGAGAGGCTGTCACTTTGAAACAAAGGAGGGGGTGCAGACCTTCCTCTCTTCTGACTCCAAACCCAGTCTGATGCAATGGGGAAGGGAAAAGCTGAAAGCTGGGGGTCCCCAGAGTGAACAACAGAGGGGAGACCCACCTCATGGAGTAATGAGGGTCTGAGACTCCACAGACAATGTGGACTTCACCCCAGAACAACTCTACCTACATCTCAACCGTCCATCACTGTATTCCTGGAACCCTGGCTCCTCAGAGTTGGAAATCAGCCCAGAGAAGGCCATCACTCTTGTTACCCTCTGGGTATGCTCAGAGAAGGAAGCCGTTTGCCCTCAATCACCCAGTTGGTAGCACAGCCGGGATGAGAACTCAAGAATCTGGTTCCAGACTCCAGCTTTTTTTGGTGTTAGGCTATCCAGCTGGTCCAGTTGTCCTCCCAACCTTTCTTTTCCCGGACCATCATTCACAGTGTAAACAGAGCCCTCAATAGCTGGACCCTTTATCAGAAGCCCCAGCACACTCCCCCCGACTCCAGGAGGTCAGCCTGGATTGATCTTCCTTCTCCATCTCTCTCCTCATTGCAACTATGATAGCAGGCAGTGCTGGTGGGGAGGGATGGGGGAGGGACTCCAGGCCACAGATCCTGGTCCAGGCCCCATGCACCTGCCATGAGGAGGGCAGCGACACATTCTGAGCGATCCCGCATGGCGGCCTTCATCAGCGCGGTCAGTCCCCGCTGGTCCCGGCGCTCCAGGTCAAGGCCTGCATAGTAGTTGATCAGGTGACTCACCAGAGACACGTGGCCTACAAGGCACCAAGGGCAGAGCTTAGCTACTCAAGAAAGGGATGATAAAGCCCCAAACCCACCTTCCATCCAACAAGGCAGTGTCTGGGGTGGGAGAACGTCATTGCAGACAGTGTGGGGCTATGGTCGGGTCTGGAGCGGGACTACTGATTAAGGATGGGGTTAGCAGCCTCTCACCTGCTTGGGCAGCCAGCATGAGGGCTGTGTCCCCTTCTTTGTCCTGCTGGTTCACATCCAGGAAAGGACAGCGGCTGAGCAGGGCCACCACACTTTGGAAACCATGGTAGCAGGCGACCATGAGGCCTGTCTGGAGGAGGGGCAGCTCAGCCTCTGTGGTTTCCTCCAGGAGCTCCATGGGGGCCCTGGGTCCTCTAAACCCACAACCGTCTCAGAGATGTCCCAGGCCCTGGGAAGACCCACTCTTACCCACTCCCTCCTGAGGACCCAGGAGATGGGTGCTGACCCTGAAGCTCACAGTGCCCTCGCTGCCCTGCAAAGCCCCCCGGGGTGGCTCACCCTCCCGTTGCCGTCCACCTGGGTGGCTTCCTCTGGGGAGACCCCATCTTCCAGCATGGCTTGCAGCTGGGCAGGGTCATTGCGGACACAGGCCCAGTACAGGGCCCCCAGTGTGCAGCTTGGGGTAGAGGCCTCACTGTCCGGGCAGGACAGGGCCTCAGACGCATCCAGCCCTCCCTTCTGCCAGGTCGGCTCCTGGTCTTCCATCTTGCAGCCAAGAAGGCGAATGGCTCCTTCTCACGCGGTTGACATCTATAACACAGGATGAGGGGAACAGTGTTCTCCCTGGACCCCGGGAGGGATCCCAGCAGTTGTGACTGCCCAACTGGCCCTGGGGAGAGCTTTTTCTTGCTGGAGTCTCCCGTCCCATCTACCTTGGAGAGAGGACAAACCCCTGGCAGAGAGTTGCAAGAGTCTTAAGAGGACAGGAGTCCTTCACTATTAAGCGAGGATCCCAGTGAGATTCAAGGAAAGGAGCGGTCTTCTCTTTCCCATGGGACCTTACCTGGGGTTCGCAGGGTCCCTAGCAGGCAGTCACTGCTGGGGCCCAGCCTGGAGCCCAAAGCATTCCCCAGACTCCTGGGAGCACACTCACCGTGTCTCTGGCGTGTGTCGAGGTGGACTATCCGCCCCAGGAAGCAACGCTGGTAACAGATGGCTCGCCTTAACGGAAAAAGCTGCCTCAAACACCTCGGAGCTGAGCTGGATCAAGCCGGGTTAGTTGGGGGGAGGCGGTGCGGGGGGTGGGGGCGGGCGGGCAAGGCGGGGCGGCGCTCTCCTCTCCAAGATGACAGAGACCCGCCCCAAAAGCCAGCCCGGGGTGGGCGGGGCCCAGTCAGGGCAGCTCCGCCCCCGCGGAGGCGGTTCTGAGAGTAAGCACCCCATCTCAGCCGACGCACTCACCTTGCGCCTTCAGGGGAGACTGGCTGTATCAGAAACCGATCCTTCGATGGTGGAAGGGCTACGATGTCCCCAGACGCAGTCTCAAAAGCTGAAGTCCCTTCTTCCTTGGTGGAGCGGGGTCTTGGTGATGGGGCGGTGGTGGAAGAGGGTGCTATTGATGACATCTCACTAAACAGGGGCTGGAGAGGAGATGGGGGTTCCAGGGGTCACCTGGATCTATTTTTTGAGGTTCTGGAGAAATTAAAGTATAAAGAATTGCTTAATTAAGGGCACAAAATTATGATATAGAAGGTTTACGGGATTAATTTGTTGTGGTAAATTAAATATGAAATATTTAAATTGTGTTGATATCTAAATGAATTCATTTGATTATGTAAGTTGTTTACTTATAATTATTTATTAAATTAATAATGAAGTATGGTTAAACCATTCTTTAAGTTAAATTACTAATAAATATCAAGTTTAATGAATTGTTTTTGGGCCTCAGGTGTAGAAAATGGAGCAAGTCATATTCCTCTGCTAATATCAGTCCAATTATAAGACTGTATAAGATCTCTCTCTTGTTTTACTTTACTTTATTTGGCTTATCTCTTTCTTCCGTGATCCCCGGAGCACATTCTCCTTTCCTTTACCAATTGACACAAATATCCTTGAAGATGTACATTTCATTGAGAAAGGTAGTGTTGATTTGTGTATGTTTTAACTAACACCTTGCTTCCCTTGTGGCTCAGCTGGTAGAGAATCTGCCTGCAATGCAGGAGACCTGGGTTCGATCCCTGGGTTGGGAAGATCCCTTGGAGAAGGGAAAGGCTACCCACTCCAATATTCTGGCCTGGAAAATTCCATGGATGGTATAGTCCATGGGGTCGCAAAGAGTTGGACACCACTGAGCGACTTTCACTTTCACTTTAACTAACACCTTAGATTGTGCTAAGCTCATTGTGTTTGTTCTCTTCACTCAGCGCTATGTTTTCAGGTTCTGTCCTTGTTGCATTCCTTGCAGTGTATTTGTCAGGAGTGCCTTTGGTTGTAAGTAATCAAAAACTGACCTCAGCGGTGTGGTGGCTGCCACAGACTGACTGTTCAACATCCATCCCAAACTACAGATGCTGGAAAGCTAAAATGACACCTCCCAGATTCTTGTGAGCTAGGAATCTATGATTTATGTTCTGCTTTTGTGTGAGACATAAATTTGGAATACAGCTAAGTAGCATGGGACATCCGTTTTGCTGTCACAGATCATGATAGATGCAGGGGGATTCTGGTGAGTAGCTTCCTGATTCATCGGCTTCCTGTAGTAATGACTGTTGTTTTCCCCATCAAAAGCAGAGGTCATGTGCCTCTCAAAGCTGGGAGTTGTTCCTGGACCTAGAGCCTGCTTCTCCATTTAAACTAGCCAGGTTTATTTCTATTGTCTGTAATTGAACAGACACTCTGACTCATGTGGCTTAAACAAATAGAGATTTATTCTTCATACAAGATAAAAAGTTCAGGGATAAGAAGCTGTTGGTGTTGATTTAGTAACTTAAGATTTCAAGGTCTTCTCTAGGAGTCTCTTGATTTTCCCTCATGGTCACAAGATGGCTACTATACCTCTAGCCATCACAGCAAAATGTGGTGAATGTACACTATGGATTTTGTGCAGCATTTGGAAGAAATCTACTAGATTATTTGTTAGACATCACTGGTTAGATAATGCAGTCCCTATCCATAACTCCCCATTCTCTTTAGTCACCTTTTAGTTAGGTAAGGCAAAGTAACACAATTTTGGCCAATGAAATGCAAGCAGCACTCTGATGGGTGAGGCTCATGGAAAAATCTTGTTCTCTTGATAAAATATGTGCAGTGTACCTTTTAACCTTTCTTTCTTCCCTCTTATTCCTGCTGCATAGAATTCTATAGAGTGCATCCATTACATTTTACTTATCTACTCTTCCAGCGTTGGATACGTATGTTGCCTCCAACTTCATGCCACTGCAAATAATGCTGCAGTGAGCATCCTTGTACATCTCTAGCTGTAGACCTGAAAAAGAGCTTCTCTGAGACTGCTAGGTCATAGGACATACACACGCTTATTGACCAGGTCCTATCAGACTGCTCCCTATTTTGCAGTGTACCCACCAACAGTGCATTGAAGTATCCCAAATCCTTACCAACCCTTGTACTTATTTGGCCTTCTAATTTAAATTTATTTATTTATTTGCCTGTGTCAGGTCTTAGTTGTGGCACACGAGATCTTTAGTTGCGACATGCAAACTCTTAGTTGCCACATGTTCCCCACCCAAGGATCAGACCCAGGCCCCTTTCATTGGGAGCACAGAGTCTTAGCCGTTGAACCACCAGGGAAGTCCCCTTAGACTTCTAATTTTTGTCAATCTGATAGTACAGAACTATAAAAGGATATGGCTATTTTACATTGGATTTTTCTGATTATCAACAAGTTGAGCATCTCTCTACATACCTGATAGTCATTCTTGTTTCCCCTCCTGGGAATCACCTATTGATAGTGTTGGTCCAGTGTTCTATTGGATTTTCCTGTGTTTTTCTTATTGGATTTTCAAGAATTCGTTTTAATATTCTAGATAATAAACCCATTGTTAGACGGGTTTTGGGTGTGGCTACTGTAGGCTCAGAGGTTAAAGCGTCTGCCTCCAATGCAGGAAACCCGGGTTCGATCCCTGGGTCGGGAAGATCCCCTGGAGAAGGAAATGGCAACCCACTCCAGTATTCTTGCCTGGAGAATCCCATGGACGGAGGAGCTTGGTAGGCTACAGTTCATGGGGTCGCAAAGAGTCGGACACAACTGAGCGACTTCACTTCACTTCACTTCACTGTATATAAAGCTTTCTGTTAGCTTTATCTGTTGTGAACTTTATTGATAGAAATCCTAAATTTTGATGTGGTTAAATTCATAAAAATATCTCCTTATACTTGGTGCTTTTGAGTCTTGCTTGAGAAGAATTTCCCATTCCAAGATCACAAGGATCTTCATTTCTCTTATTAATCTTGCAGTTTTTTTAGTATTTAGTCTTTAATCCATCTGGAATTTACTTTTATATATGGTATGAGGAAGACTCTGTTATGAACAGAATTGGGTCCCCCTAAAATTCATATGTTGAAGCCGTGACCCCTTACTGTGACTATATTTGGAGATAGGGACATAATGGAGGTAATTAAGATTAAATGAGGTCATAGGGTAAGGCCCCATTCCAATAGGGGTCTACTGTCCTTTTACTTTTTTAATTAAAAAAAATTTTTGGCTGCGCTGGGTCTTCGTTGTGGTGCGCGGGGCTTCTCTAGTTACGGCGCTGTGGCCCTCTCCTGTTGCACCACAGGGGTTTCTCATTGCAGTGCTCAGGCTTAGTTGCCCTGTGGCATATGTGCAATCTTAGTTCCCCAACCAAGGATCAAATCCAGGTCCCCTGCACTGGAAGGCGGGTTCTCGGCCACTGGACCACCAGGGAAGCCCTGGGACTGCTATCCTTTTAAAAAAAGGAAGAAAAAAAGAAAAGGAAAAAAGGAAGAGACATCAGAGCATGGTGCCTCTTTCTTTTTCTCCCTGCCATGCCAGCCCCTGTGTAAGGACAGTGGAAAGGCCACGAGAAGGTACAGTGAGAAGACAGCCATCTACCAGCTAAGGAGAGACCTCTTACAGGAACCCAGCCCTGCTCACATGTTGGTCTTGGACTTCCAGCCTCCAGAACTGTGAGGAAATTCATTTCTATGGTTTAAGCCTCCTATTCTGTGGTCCTTTGTCATGACAGCTCAAACAGACTAATACAAAATCCAGCCTTTTCTCCAACTAGTGAATAACCCCATCTATTAAGCAATTCTCTTTCCCCTGTAGCATCATCTTTACCATCTATAAACTTCGAGTTCTCTTTAATGTTTCATATCGTGTTTAAGTTCTCTTTTATCATTTTATTAGAGCCTTTCTCTGCTGATGCAACACTGATTTTACTACATCGGTTTTGCAGTGTGTTTGACTACCTAACAGGGTGAGTGCTCCATCTTTTAAAAATTTCTTTTTCAAAATTGATTTTTATCTTTTCACATAAAATTACAAATCAGTTTGCTGGATTCTTTAGAAAAGAATTTGCCAGCATTCTGATAGAAATTGCATTGAATTTATAGATTAATTTGAAGACAGTGGGCTGCTGCACAACATTAAATTTTCTCCTCCACAGAACATGGTATATTCATTCATTTTCCAGGTTTCCCTTTATGTCCTTCAATAGTGTTAACTTTTTTTCTTCTCCAGCACAGTCTTATACATTCACTGTTAGGTGGGTTCCTAGATTCTTTCTAGTTTTTCTTGCTATCATAATTAAAGTCTCATGTTTTTGTTTTCCTTATTGTTGATGTAGATGCAACTTTTTCTTAGCCCTCATGTATGCTGAATCAGATTAAGCACAATCCCCAGTTAATGACGTATTCTCCTTATTGATGCCTATATAGTCTGCTTTTATTTTGTTTATTACTTAGTTAATTATTTTTAATAAGGCAATAAGCACCCAGAATAACATCTCCAAGCAAAAGATAGAACTTGACATCACACTACATGATTTCCTCAATTACCCTCTGCCTCTCCCCACTCAAGGTGGCTATAATCCTGAATTTCATATCCATTATTTTGTTGCTTTCCTTGATATATTGTTTCATTGCATCTTTAGATATTCCTTCAAAGTATATACATTATGTATATTACACATTATAATTCTAGTATTTTAGTTTACACAATGTAAATGCTGTGGTAGTCATTTGCTGTCTGCTTTTATCATTGAATAACATTTGCTAAGACTCACTCATGCTGTTGTGTGGTGCTATAGTCCCTTCATCTTGGTTGCTATGTAATACTCTACTGTCTGAATATACCACAGCTATGCTACTGCCTTATCGATGGATATTTGGGGTGTTTCCAAGTTTCTGCTACTATAAATTGTGCTTGAGTTTGCCTAACTCAACAACCGTCCTCAGACTAATGTACATTCCTTGCTCTGTTTCCCTGAGTTTCTACCTTCCCTTAGATTTTAACCTAATAAATTCTTGCTCTCTGGCCAATTCTTCTGGCTTTTAAATAATTTGCACTTGCATTTTAACTAGCATTTTTACTGTTTTACTCAGAAAGATTAGCCCTGAGTCCAGCCAGTCATATTATTGGAAATAGGATTTCCTCTAATCCTAATTAAAAAATCAGTCTAATAGGAAAATGGGCAAAAGACATGGTTATTAATTCATAGAAGAAATACAAAAGGCCAAAATAAATATATGAAAAGATGCTTCACTTCACAAGTAAGCAGGAAAAGGCAAATTAAAACAATAATGAAATATTACTTTGGACCATCATTTCAGCAAAAATTAAACATTAATAATATTAAATGCTTACACTGTTGGAAGAATGTAAATTAGCAGAGTATTTTTGGAAAGTATTTTGACAGTGTCTATCAAAATAACAAATGTACATACACATTAACCCAGCACTTTGGGAAAAGTGCCTTCCCAAAACAGCACTTGCATATGTGAACAAAGATATACAGCATATACTTTGCAGCATTATTTGTATTGAAAATGTTAGTCATTCAGTCATGTCCAACTCTTTATGACCCCATGAACTGAAGGAAGCCTGCCAGGTTCCTCTGTCCATGGGGTTTCCTAGGAAAGAAAATTGGAGTGGGTAGCCATTCCCTTTTCCAGGTCTTCCTGATCCAGGGATTGAACCAGGTCTCTTGCATTGCAGGCAGATTATTCATATTAATTTAAAAAAATTTAGAAACAACTTTTAAATGTTCATCAGTAGAAGGAGGGCTTGAAAAAATATGAACTTGCAAATTTTGCCTTCATTAAAAAATAATAGGATACATCCATATGGACTGCTCTGAAAATATCTCTTAGATGTGTTAATTAAGAAGAAAAACCCAAGGTAATATATATGTGGTATGTGTGTGCAAGCACATGCACAGTTGACTGCTTACATGTATGTAAAGGCCTGAAACAGTAGTTCTCAACATTGGCTGCACAGTGTAATTACTTGGGGAGTTTTAAAAATAGTGATACCTGGAACCACCCCAGAGATTCTGAGGTAATTGGTCTGGGGCACAACTTGGGCAATGGGATTTAAAAAATCTCCCCATGTGATCCTAGTGTGCAGCCAAAGTTGAGAGCTACTGTAAAGAATGAAGCTCATTAAAATGTTGGCAGTAAGGAACATCCTTGGTGGTCCAGTCGTTAAGACCCCGCACTTCCAATGCAGGGAGGGTGGGCTTGATCCCTGGTCAGGGAACATGCCACACAATCAAAAAAAAAAAATGTTGGCAGTGTTGGCAGTAATTAACTTAAGGAGGGGGATAGGAATGAATTGAAAGGGGACCTTCATATTTTGGTTTTTAATGTTTGAATCTTCCACCAGGATAATTATTTCTTGATAACAAAACAGGGAAAGAAAAGAAGCAGAAATATTTCCTCCTCTTCTTCCCCAACCTTTCCTGTGCAGAGTTCATCATTCCTCGGTGCTCTGTTCTTCATTCACTCATGCATTCATTCATTCCATAACTATTCCTTGAACCCTGCTTTGTGTCAAGCACACATTTTGGCTCTGGTGCTTTTCACACTAGTTATCACACTAGTTATCATTAATTTTGTACTTGGCTGTTTCCCGCACCTGGGTTCCCTCTGTCTCCTGCATGTGGCACAGTGTCTACCACTCAGAAAATTCACAATTTCCTGAGTCTCTCCTTTGGTCTGAACCCCTCAGGAGTGACTGTAGACGGCTAGGAGCCTTTAACCTGTTCTGAGAGTCCCATAGCTAAAACATCTAGCTAGGTGAAAGGGGCTTTCACATTTTGCTTTTCGAATTCTCTTCCTTCCTAGAGAAAGTCTAACCAGTCCAGTACACACCACCCCCAACCCTTTCAAGGGTCCTGTTTCTGCAAGGCCACTCTCAGCCAGCAGGTGGCAGCCCTGTGCAGGAATTGGGCGAGCGCACCCCCGCACCCGGCCCAAAAGAATGGAGGCTATAGCAGAGGGTTCTGGGGTCAGGCGCACGGGCAGGCCTTGGCAAGACAGGTGCACAGGCGGAGAGGCCTGGGGTTCCATTTTTGGCACAAAGGACAAGAGAATTATTTTTGTAGATCAACATGAACCAACTGGTCTGGGTACGCAGGTTTGTGAGGTTTCTTTCACCTTCTATCTGCAGCAGTGCCCCGTTTGGAGGTGTCCTCTGCAGTCTTTGTCCTCAGGAGGACTCTCTGTCTCTCTCCAACCCCTGCTCAGCATCCCAGCCTGGGTCTTGACGCTTCCTGCCTGTATATGTCTTTGCTGATAGAGATGATTGTGGCAGTGGGAGAATGGAGGTTGCTGGTTAATGTATAAAATAAGTAACATCCTGGGTAATACAGGGACCTTCTATCAGGTACATTTCCTTCTGGAGTCTTCATGTGGCAGACTTAAGGATTAACAGTGAAGGAACTGTGCCGGTTATCCTGCTATTATCTCTGAGCTGCTGAGTCTGACAAGAGTTCGCCAGAATGCTCCTTTCTTGCCACTCCAGTTTCTCTTCAGCCTGGCTCTCTTCACTGCCTTCTGTCTGTCTGTCTTTCTGTCTAGCTTCCCTTTTTATCCATCCTTTTGATCCTTCTCATCTTATTGTCTGAATCCTTCTTTTTATCCTTCTAACTCTCTCTCTTAAGTCCTGATAATATACATTGTTTAGAACACAAGCTTGATTCTCTCTCTATCTCACTCTCTGACTGTCATGCCATATCTCCAGCCATCTAATCCTCTGGGCTGGGGTTTTCAGGAGTCTTGACTTGTGGAATTCAATCAGAAAAAAAAAAACAACAAAAAACGGGGGAGGTTTAAGGAGAGAGCAGTCGCAAATTTGCAGAGAAAGAGCTCAGCAAACTCAGGTCCAGTCTGGCACACAGATCAGTCACCTGTTGGGAGTCAAATGTCTTGTCAGCTCCTCCTCTTCCTTTTTTCCAGAATCTTTCTCCAGCATGAGCCCCCCTACTCCCACCCTACATGCCTAGTGGCAGGTACAGCTAGGGCCAGAGGTCAGTAGGGAAATGGGCCAACCCTGCTTAAGGACTAGACATGGAATGGGACTCAGCAGGCTGGGGCGGAGAATGGAGGAGGTGGCCTCTGACCCCAGCTCTGGCCCCTTCTGGGGGTCCTGTGTGACCTGCCATAGGTCATGGCCCCTCCTCCCCAACCACAATCTACATCACAAAACCCACAGCTCATAACTCACTGCCAACCAGGGAAGTCTGGGATTGATTTAGGGCCCCCTCTGATCAGTTTACCCTGACTAGACTGTGGTCCTTGGTGTGGGGGTGGGGATGAGGGTCATGGGTGAAGTTCAGGCAGGGGTATCCTGGCCCAGAACTACATCATACCTGGTGCACTCTTAGTGGATTTGTGGGAGGAGGGATCCAGGCACAGCAATTCAAGTTTCTCACCCACCAGCCCATCCTCGCTGGCTCAGCCCAGGGCCATACTGAGGGAGCAGCATCCATGGCCTGTTAGGTTTGCAGGGTCGGCATCCTCAGGGTTCAGGTCCCTGGCATCTTACAAAGCAAAGAGAGCATCCTTACCCACCAAGGGAGTAGTCAGGTGAGTCCTAAATAAGCCCCTCCACCCGTCACCACAAACCTCATGTATACTGCTGGGCTCAGGGTGAATCTTCCCAGTCTAGGGTTCCATAGTCCACCATCAATTACATGTATGTTTCTCCTGGTGCATTTCATGTTGTTAGTTTCTATCCATCCACCATACATTTCTGGAGATAATCACTAAAGAATCTCCTTCACTTGGAATGCTGCCAATTTTTTTGACCATCATCCACAGTAAATATGGGCTTCCCTGGTGACTCAGATGGTAAAAAATCTGCCTGCCAATGCAGGAGACCTGGGTCAGGAAGATGACCTGGGTCGGGAAGATCTCCTGGAGAAGGATATGGCAACCGACTCCAGTATTCTTGCTTGGAGAATCCCATGGACAAGAAGAGCTTGTCAGGCTTCAGTCTATGGGGTCACCAAGAGACATGACTGAAATACATCTACCTCTGGCCCTAGGACACATGAATATGCATACACCTAAGAGGAAAGTGTGGGACTTCCCTGGCGGTCCGGTGGTTAGGTCCAGGCGGCTGCCAAAGCAAGGGACACGAGTTCAGTCCCTGGTCTGGAAAGATCCCCCATGCTGCAGAGCAACTGAGTCTGTGAGCCACAGCTCCTGAAGTGTGTGTGCTCAAGAGCCCATGCTGCAATGACTGAAGCCCATGCACCTAGAGCCCATGTTCCATGACAAGAGAAACCACCTAAATGAGAAGCCTGTTCACTGCGACGGAGAGGAGCCCCCCACCCTCTGAAAACTAAAGGAAGCCTGTGCGCAGCAATGATGACCCAGAGCACCCATCAATACATAAACAATTAAATAAATAAAAGCAAAGTGTAATGAAACCGTGTGCTGCACTATGATCTTTTCTACTCCATTTTATTTTTTTGTAAGAAACATTTTAAAAAATACTTTTATGAACAACTAAGGGGCTGACAGTTTGTAAGTAACTTCTTAAAGTTTTTACACCTTCACAAACTGTAACACCCATTTTACAAACGGGAAAATCCGAATCCTCTTCATAAAAGCCGGTGAGAAGGTCAGGCAGGGTTCTCTCACTGACCCATTTTATAGATGAGGAAACAGAGACTCCGAGAGGTGAATGGACCTGCTTGAGATCACCCAGCTGGTGAGTGACAGAGATGGGCTTCCAAGACAGGTTTTCCCAGGGCAGGGTGGGTTTGTGGTCCCCCACACACTGTGGCGTCCCTCCTCAACCCTCCCCGTTGATATCTTTGTCTCTTTCCAGTTTGAAGGCCATCCCTTCCAAGGGGAAGATGGAGGGACAGAATAGCTGAGTGATTCTGTTTTCCATGTCATCTGTTAACCCTGCACCATCTGCCAATGCTACTGTCAGCTCTGACCCTCTCTCTCTGAGTGGCTGGAGTGGGGGAGGAGGCATTTTCCTGGGGTCTGAACTCAGAATACCCACAGAAAACTCATTTTTCTGCTCAGAACCAGCAGCAGTGGCCTAGAATTACAGGGCGTGTCAGGGAGTGGAGCGAGAGGAGAGAAAGGATTTTCTGACATCAGAGGGGTACAACAATAGCAGTCCCCTGCCCCCTGCTCTCAGGGGTTTGTCTTCACGCCCCTCACACCTTCACCTTGGTGAGGCTCTAGACCTATGGGGAGGGTGAGTTGACCACAGCCACCAGAGCCCTGCCAGACGCTCTGGGGGCGAAGGCAAAGTAAGTCCATCTTACAAGGAGCTGAGGCAGATTTATGGGGCCTCGGGTGTGGCCGGCTGTTACTCAGCCTCTGACTTTTTAATTCCCCAGCCTCCTCACCCACCCCGCCTCCTCCCCAAGAAGGCCTTTGTGCAGGACAATGAGGAATCTATAAATTCCGGGGGACAGGGACGTGGGGGAGGGGTGCACCGGTCGCTTCGGCTCCGCGTAGACAGCAAAGGGGGGGCCTTCACGGACCTGCTGCAGCTCAACTGTTCCACACAACCCCAGAGAGAAAGGTGGGGCCAAGCCTTACCACTGCCTTTGACAGGCAACAAGCTGAGTCTCCCAGGCGGAGGGTGTCTCTAGTCCCTGCTTCGTTCACTCTGTCTTTGGGTTTGGGTGTCAATACATCACTGTATTTATTTATTCTCCCTCTCTTCCTCATCCCCTAGTCATTCCCTCACCCGGGCGTTATTCACTCAACAAACACTCACTGAGTCGTAAGTGTCCAGGCCAAGGATGGGGGACACCACAGGCAGACCCTGGCCGGCCCTGGAGGAGCACACAGCAGGGAGCTGTGGCTCAGAGGGGCCAAAGTGTAGCTCTAACCTTAGTTTTTCAGGCTAGCAAGCTTCACCCTCCTCTCTTTCCTCAGCAGGTCCTCTGCAGGTGATGTACTGCCACTGGCATTTTTTTGTTGTTTTATAGAAGCAGAGTTGATTTACAATGTTGTGTTAGTTTTAGGTATACAGCAAAGCAATTCAGTTATACATGTATCTTTATTTTTTTCAGATTCTTTTCCCTTATAGGTTAGAGCATTTTTAATGTAATCCTGCCAAGGGCTCTGGGAGTTAGGGATTATGTACGTGTCCCCGGACACTTTGCTAATATGCCCCTGAGAAGGTAAGTGGTTGCCCCCTGGCAGGGGACAGCACACCAGGACCCAGGCCCTTACCTCCGCATCACAGCTGCACCTCTGGGTGCTGTAGGGACCCAGAGCAAGGGCATGGGCTGTGGCCTAAAAGTCCTCTTCTACTCACTTGCCCAAACTAGCCCTGGGCACCATGGTGACCCTCCCTCAGTTTTCTGTTCTGTTCCACCTTCACACAGTAGTTACTAAATGCCCCAGGCTCAACCATGTATTTACTCATCTCACCCATCCATTGTATGATAATACATTAATGAATCCAATGCTTATGATGCATGTGTATGTTTGTTGAACAATCACACATCCTGTGTGTCCTGTTGTGTGTCTACTTGTAAACTGGGGATATTTGTATGTACTTCGTCATAGAAATTAATCAAGCCGTGTGAAGCACTTAATGCCTGGCACATAGTAAGTGTTCAGTAAATGTGGTTGCTAAGATTTCTCTTACTGGAAACCACAGGCTGGCCCACATGAATGAGGCATTTGGGTGAACACAGGGATTTGCAGCAGGTCCCTCTCAAAGAGAAACCCCTGAGAGGTGAGCAGATGGCCCAGAGTCCCCTTCATTTCCCAGGGACTCCTGCATTCCTGAAATGAATGGAGATGCTGAGCACTTTCTAGGTTTGTGCTGGGTGTCAGGCTAGCAGACAACAAGCAACATGCCCAAATTTATGGAGCTGGGCTTCTAATAGATGAAACAGACCACAAACCAAGTGAATGAAGACAGTTACAGAAAGTGGTAAGTCCTGTGGAAGATACAGACAAGGTCAAGTGACACAGTACATCAGCAGATGGCTCGTGGGGCTGCTTCAGTATTGAGGTCAGGGCTGATGGGGAAGTGACATCCCTGTGAAGAACCTGGGCAGAGCATTCCCGGCAAAGGTATCCTCATGGTCAAGGCCAGAGATGGGGAAAAGCTTGTCAAGTTCAAGGAGCAGAAAGGCAGCCAGTGGGAGGAGAGCCCGGGCAGAACAGGGAATGATGGAGGAGAGGTTGGCACAGGCAGGGGCCAGGGTGAGAAGCTGGGGCTCTCTTCCAAGGGAAGCCATGGAGGTTGTTTAGCAGGAGTGACACGCTCTGATTTGTTATCTGATTTGTATTTTTAATGGGCCCCTGGCAGCTGGGTGAGCTGACTGTTGAGGAGCCAAGAGAGCAGGCAGGAGCTTCTGTAGTTGTGCAAGGAAGTAGGAGTAATAGGGGCTTGCACCCTGGAGAGAGTGGCAAGCAGGGGCTGATCCAAGATACATCTTGGAGACAATTCCCTGTTGGTCTAGTGGTTAGGGCTCCGTGCTCTCACTGCCAATGGCCTGGTTCAATTCCTGCTTAGAGAACTAAAATCCCACAAACCCAGCAGTGTGGCAAGATACCATCTTGGAGGCAGAAAAAATTTTGCTAGTGGACTGGACAAGCGAAGGACGGGAGAGAAATTCGGGGAGGAGACCAAGAGTTAGAGAAGCCCGGTTTGCAAAGCTGTCTGGGCCCTGGATTTGAGAGCCCTTCTGCTCTCTCTGGCTCTGCCCCACGTAGGTCATTTGCTCTCCTTCACACAGTCGTCTGCCCTAAAGCAGGGGCAGTCCAGGCTCGCTCCATCCCTCGGTGAGAAAAGGTGCCCCATGCCTTCCTCCACAGTCAACACCTGCCAAGGTGAAGCTTGGATTTCAGACCATTCACTCCCGGCCATTGTTTAGACCACAACCCGCACAAGCGCACAGCTCCCCTCTCCCCAAGCTGGACCACTGGCCCAGCCTGAAACATCCTCGGATCTCAGACCTACAAGCGACCGGCTTGTAAGGACACCGGTCTGAGACGACTCAGGGCAGGAGCGGGAAGGGAGGGCTTGGCCTTTCCTAAGGGAATCTCCCGGCCCCGCTCCCGGGGGAAGGAAGTCCCCTCCTGGACCTGCGCCCCCGACCCCTCTCCCCGCCGCGGAGGCCGCTGCCCCTCCCGCCCGCGAAAGCTCGAGAAGCCGCTCTTCCGGCCTCGGGCTACGGGCGGGGGAGGGTCCGAGCGGTAATTGCTGCCATCTGCTCCCTCCTCCCCTCCCCTGACCCCAAGCCTGGGGGAGGGGCTGGGACGTGCCAAACACCCCCCTCTTAGGCGCACCCCGGCAGGCGGGAGTTCAGGGGTGACCCGCGGACGCGCCTTCGGGCGAATGCAGGGGGGCCACGAGAGCGCCCCCACCCTCCTCTCTGGCAGCGGACGAGGGGTGCCCTGCTGGAATCACCCAGAAGCCCAGAGTTCAGGTTCTGCTCCTCTGGGATAGGGATTTGGGAAGCATCCGGGGAGCGGTCCTACCTCAACTCACTCTCGCAGGCTCTGGTCCGTGGTTGAGGCTTGTTTTGGGATGCTGACGCGTCCATCTCCTCAACTGCAGGGCTGTGACTGGTGTTGGGGGGAGGGGCGGGTGTGGAACTCTAGGCTGGGTCTGGAAGCAAGGCGTCTGGCGACCGAACTTGGCTCTCAGACGCCTCCCTCCGGCTGGGCTGAAATTCTCAAAGGGTTGCTTCTCAAGGATGGCTCATCCTGGATAGGTTCCTCCTCTGTGAAATGGGGATACCCCAGTATCTACTTCTTGGGTGATTCCACCCAGGGCCACTTGCTAGACCAGGAGCATCAGGCCTGCCCCTGGGCATGGGGAGGGCCTGGGCGGGGCAGTGATGACAGGGGTTGACTGAGCCCTGTGGAGGTAGGGGCTCTCCTGGGGAAGAGGGAGGGTGGGCTAGGGACTGGAGGCCAGGGAACAGATTATGGGAGCAGCCTTGCTGATTTCACACCCATCTCCTGAGGTCTCTGCAACCTCAGGTAGTTTGGATTTTGTTCACTTGACCTCTATCCCTGTACTGATGACAGTTCTGAGCACTGGGGATGCTCACAGGGCAGAGTACCCCCATGCCCTGGCACAGGGAGCCACTGCCCAGATGCTTACACATCTTCACACCCACCCTCAGGGTCTAAACAACCACACAGGTGCAGAAGCACAGGTACTGGTCCTGAGTGAGATTTGTTCAGTCAATAAGTCATGTCTGATGCTTTGAGACCCCATGGACTGCAACACACCAGGTTTCCCTGTCCTTCATTATCTCCTGGAGTTTGCTCAAACTCATGTCTATTGAGTCAGTGATGCCATCCAGCCATCTCACCCTCTGTCGTCCCCTTCGCCTCCTGCCTTCAGTCTTTCCCAGCATTAGGGCCTTTTCAAATGAGTCAATTCTTCACATCAGGTGGCCAAAGTATTGGAGTTTCAGCTTCAGCATCAGTCCTTCCAATGAATATTCAGGGTTGATTTCCTTTAGGATTGACTGGGTTGACTTCCTTGCTGTCCAAGGTACTGTCAAGAGTCTTCTCCACTACCACGGTTCAAAGCATCAGTTCTTCAGCGCTCAGCCTTCTTTATAGTCCAACTCGCACATCCGTACATGACTACTGGAAAAACCATAGCTTTGACTAGACGGACCTTTGTTGGTAAAGTAATGTCTCTGCTTTTTAATATGCTAAGTTTGTCATGGCTTTTCTTCTAAGGAGCAAAAGTCTTTTAATTTCATGGCTGCGGTCACCGTCCACAGTGATTTTGGAGCCCAAGAAAAAAATCTGTCACTGTTTCCATTTTTCCTCATCTATTTGCCCTAAAGTGACGAGACCAGATGACATGATCTTAGTTTTAAGCCAGCTTTTTCACTCTCCTCTTTTGCCCTCATCAAGAAACTCTTTAGTCCCTCTTCATTTTCTACCATTAGAGTGGTGTTATCTGCATATCTGAGGTTGTTGATATTTCTCCCAGCAATCTTGATTCCAGTTTGTGATTCAGCCTGGCATTTCACATGATGTACTCTGCATAGAAGTTAAATAAGCAGGGTGACAATATACAGCCTTGACATACTCCTTTCCCAATTTTGAACCAGTATGTTGGTCCATGTCCAGTTCTAACTGTTGCTTCTTGACCTGCATATAGGTTTCTCAGGAGGCAGGTAGGTGGTCTGGTATTTCCATCTCTTTAAGAATTTTCCACAGTTTATTGTAATCCACACAGTCAAAGGCTTTCATGTAGTCAATGAAGCAGAGGTAGATGTTTTTCTGGCATTCTCTTGCGTTTTCTATGGACCCAACGGATGTTGGCAATTTGATCTCTGGTTCTTCTGCCTTCTCAACCCAGCTTGTCCATCTGGAAGTTCTCAGTTCATATACTGTTGAAGCCTAGCTTGAAGGATTTTGAGCATTACCTAGCTAGTATGTGAAATGAGCACAAAGGTAGGGTAGTTTAAACATTCTTTGGCATGGCCTTTCTTTGGGATTGGAATGAAAACTGACTGTTTCCAGTCCTGTGGCCCTTGGTGAGTTTTCCAAATTTGCTGATGTATTGAATGGAGCACTTTCACAGCATCATCTTTTAGGATTTGAAATAGCTCAGTCGGAATTCCATCCCTTCCATTAGCTTTGTTCGTAGTAAGGCCCACTTGACTTGGCACTCCACGATGTCTGGGTCTAGGTGACAACACCATGGTGGTTAACCGGGTCATTAAGACATTTTTTGTGTAGTTCTTCTGTGTATTCTTGCCACCTCTTCTTAATCTTTTCTGCTTCTGTTAGGTCCTTGCCGTTTCTGTCCTTTATGAGCCCATCTTTGCATGAAATGTTCCCTTTGCGTCTTTAATTTTCTTGACGAGAGCTCTAGTCATTCCCATTCTATTGTTTTCCTCTATTTCTTTGCTATTTGCTATTTGTTCTTTGTTCACTTAGGAAGGCTTTCTTATCTCTCTTTGCTATTCTCTGGAACTCTGCATTCAGTTGGGTATATCTTTCCATTTCCCCTTTGCCTTTCGCTTCTCTTCTTCTCTCAACTATTTGTAAGACCTCCTCAGACAACCATTTTGCCTTCTTGCATTTCTTTTTCTTTGGGATGGTTTTGGTGAGATCAGGCTCCTAGGTACTCCAAGCCCAAACCCAGCTCCTCTTGTCAAGATCCCCAGGTGACACAGGTATCCTTCCCGCTGAAAACCCAGGACCTCACTGTTGAGTCCTATCCTTGTACCAAGGCCACAGACACGGAGCCCAGAACCAAGGTCACCTCTGGAATTGACTGAGCCCTTTTGTAACCAATACCAAAAGCCCCCAACCCTCACCAACAAGATTCCTGACCCCATATTAGACAAAAACGGCCACCTTGGTATTCACCCTATAGCACCCTTGCAGCAGGAATCTTTTTGTCTTTAGGCTGAACAAATTGGCTACTAACTCATGGAGAGTGTTGCCTCTCCCTTGAGCTGGCTCACTGTTCTAGTAGTGTCTAGTCGGCTGTCTCTGTTCTGTCGGGAGATCAGCCTGCCATGCTCGCCATGCCCACATCATCTCTGCTCTTGGTTCTTAATAAACTCACTCCTTTCTGAAAGGCTCTGTGTTTGGAAATTGTTTTTCATCCCGTGCTCAGACTGCCATGACACACAAATTCAGCACAGAATCCCTGCCACCTCCCCTCCTACAACCTTGCCATGTCCAACAAACTTGTGTTTGCCACCAAGGCCAGCTCTACAGGGGTGGAGTTGCAACTTCCCCCCCCGCAGCCATCTCTACCTCTGGCCTGATGGCCTGATTCCTCAACAGAGGTGAGTCCTGGGGATGCCCAGCAGGCCTGCTCCTGGCCCTCAAGAGGCTCTCACCGCAGAGTGGGGATGCAATGTGAGATGTTCCAGAATCCTCAGGAGTATTAGACAACCTGACGGTCCTGCCTGCTAGAGGCGTCAAGAGGATGACTTCTGGGTTGGGGCTGGAAGGAAAAATAAAACTTCATGGGGAAGGAAGAACAGCATGTGCTAAGACTTGGGAGTGTGGAGGTAGTGATGTGTCTGGAGCAGGAGTGTTGGAGGGGAGGAACCGACTGGGATAAGGAGCAGAGAGGTGTGTGAAAGGAGGGCTGAAGAGGCATATATACCTTAGACTTGGGTTTGTTGTAGCAAATTGACATGTCAGCACAGGAAAGGACAGACAAGAACCTAAGAGGCTAGAAGAAGTGAAACTGACACAAAGTAAGATTAAAAGGTGGGCTTGCTGGTGGCTCCTATGGTAAAGAATCTGCCTGCAATGCAGAAGACCTGGGTTTGATCCCTGGGTCAGCAAGATCCTCTGGAGAAGGGAATGTCTACCAACTCCAGTATTCTTGCCCAAAGAATTCCATGGACAGCGGAGCCTGGAGGGCTACAGTCCATGGGGTCACAAAGAGTCAGACAGGACGGAGTGACTAACACTTGCACTTTTTTTCAAGATTAAAAGGTGTGTACTAGCCCAGTGATTAAAAAGACCATTCATTCATCTGAGCCTCAGACCTAGATGACAATAGGGACGAGTGGGGCCGTGGCTCTCAGGTGAGCCCCAGGGATCCCTTCCGAAGGCCGCAGTTGCTGCTCACCTCTGGCCAGTTGTTGCCATGCCAGCTTCTGAGCTGTGTTGTCAGCTATTTTCAAGAAAAATTAGAAACGTAGGGTTTTACGGGTTGCTTCCTGGTTTTTAATTGTTGATAACTCTCTTTTAAAACTTTAAAATGGTGTGTGTGTCTAAAACACATGTAGCACAGATATACCTGAGGATGCAAACAGTGACAGCTATGGAGATGCTGGAAAGTTGTTGGAGGTTTTATAAAAGGGAAATGATCTTTATAACAGGCCTGAGTTTTAGGCCCACTTAGGGGCATTATGGAGGAAAGTCCTGGCCAGTGGGGGCAGTTGCAAGTGTTAGAACCAGAAGAGCTGAGGCCTGAACACAAGCAGCTGACCTGGAAAGGAGGGAAGGCGCTGGGCACAGCATATGGGTCTTCAGGAATTAGCCTCCCCTTTAAGACATTGCAAAAATATCATATAGTGGGTGGGGAGGCCTCTCTGGAGTGGGATGCCCCAGAAAAGCCCCAAGGTTGCACTTTGGTAGGCAGGCAGGCCACTTGGAAGAACTGGGTAAGACATTCCAAACAGCCCCATGAGGGAGGGGCTGTGTTGGGGGAGGGGCTCAGGAATCTGCCTGGCCTTCAGGAAGACCCCAGCCAGTCCTAATGGGAACCACACGTGGGGTGAGCTGAAATCCTGGATTGCCTGTGACGTCTGGCTTTGGAATCGGACACTTGGCTCAGGTCACTCCTGACCTGCTCAAGTCTGAGGCCTCCCTGGCTCCCTTCCTAATCGCTGCCAGACACATTCTGCCCTGCACCCAGCTCTGGGGCCTGCCTGGGTCCTGGAGAGGAGGTGCTTCCCAGTACCGCCCCCCTCCCCAATTTCCTGCCGGGAGAGAACCTAAGCTCTGGAGAAGTATGGATTCTCAGATCAGAATCCTAGGTTTCCTGCTGGGCCAAGGGTTGATGCTCTCAGAATATCAGAATCAGAAGTCCTTTCCATTGTCCCCCAGAACAATGTGTCCTGAACTTCACGTCCCTCCTGGAGCCCTGAGCTGCTGCTGGCCTTGTAGAAACTGGTGCCCTGGCCTTCATCCCGCCCCTGTAGCATCTCTGGGGCTCTCTGTGGCTCCCACAGGGATAATTTCCTGCAGGACCTCAGACACTCGGGGCAGGGAGCAGTCCAAAGGGCTGGGCAAGAGCCTTGTGAGCAGGTGGTTTGCTCCTGAGGATTCCCTGTAAAAACAGGTTAGGGGAACAGGTGTCTTCTAGCATAATTCCTTGTGCTCTCCCTTCCCCCTAACTCAAACACCTCCTGGTCCAGGGATGGAGCTGTGTCACAAGATGTCTAACACAGCAGGTGTAGGAAAACTCCTAGTCCTTATTCCAGTGGGCCACTCCAGCCTTTTGCCATGGATGTCATCATACCTGCTAAACCCTCTTCATAACCCTCTACCAATGGTGTGTATGTATGTGGGGGTGGGGGTGAGGGGTTCACTTCCTGCTCAACGCAGGACCCTCTCAGTGGTCCCCTACAGGCCCAGCCCCCTTCCTCCTGGGTATCCTCCTTGAGAAGTTCCAGGCAGCCTGCTCAGCATCAGGCCAGGGGCCCAGGAGCTTGGACAGGCTGCATTCCTGGGGGAAGGGGAGAGAGCAGGACTGCACAGAACGCCCTCCTCCCTTCCAACACAGACCCCAGGCTGCCCAGCCTGGAGCTCTCTTCTCCAGCCTGCTGAAGATGGCCAGAACAGCGCCAGCAAAGCTCCTGGCAAAGGCAGCAATGCCAGGAACCTAGGAGCTTCTCCTGGGCTCTGCTGAGGAGGAAGCCATCTGTACTTGGAGCTATTCCACCCCTGAGGAAACCTAAGGTTTTCCAGCATTGATAATGACCCACAGTGGGCCCTGGGTAAGAGGCCCATGGGGTGAGACGGAGGGAATGCAGGGCGGAGGGACAGGGCAACTCCTTGGCATAACTTAGCACCACACTCCTGCAAGGCAGCTCCATCTCCAGGGCGCGAGAACTTAGGGACTTGCAGGGAGAAATCAGGCCCAGCAGAATGGTAATCAGACAGCTGTTGGAGGAGAAGATAAAGAGTACCGGGGGGAGGAACAAGGAACCTCCTCCGGAACTGTAGGTTCGGGTAGTCCCTCCAACCCAATCCACCCCCATCCCCCATCCAGGTTTCGGGAAGCTCTCCCAATGAATATTTAATAGCTCAGCGCTGGGCCTGATTGAATTTTAATGCTGGCGACCCGAGAGCTCCAGCCGAGTTCAGGCAATTAGTCAGGAGCCATTAACTGCTGACGGAGCTGATTTATGGGCGGGACTGGTGGTGGGTGGTGGGGGAGCCCAAGCTGGGAGGAGGCCCTGGTTTGGGCGGACAAAATCTCTGGGGTCAGCCAATCCCTACGGCTGTTTTGGCTTGGTTTGCATCTCATTTGCATAGCACGGCGAGCAGGCAAACCTGGGTGGTGAGGAAACCCAAGGATAGGGGCATCTGTCTGAGAGCTGGACCCAGGCTTGGCCCTCTTCCTGAGGCCTCACTGGCATTTATGTCAAGGAAAACCACTCTGTGTTTTGCATGTGGAATTTCATTATTCAAAGGACCTCTCCGCCCCCACGCCCATATCTTGGTAAGGCCCAGTTCTGGGGAAAAATTCCAAAGGAGGAGCAGAGGGGTAGAGAGCAGGGCTGACCTGGGCACTCTGGGCAAAGCTGAGGGGCCTGGGGACCTAACAAGAGACTCTAGGTTAAAACAGACAGGAGTCCTAACTGTGACTCTATGTGTTCCATGGCTCTCCCACCTCCTTGCGCGACCATCCCTGCCGGTTCCGGGTACCCCCTTTGCTTCTCAGAAGGAGGTTCTGCACTGATGCGGATGAGAGTTGTGGGTTTTCATAGGACTCAATTATGCCTCCGAGGCCTGGGAATGAATTCAAGGGGCTCTTGGAGGAGATGACCCTCCTCCCCTCGCTACCCCTCATCCCCCTGACCTGTGTGAATGAGCTGGGACTCAGCCTGGAGTGCTCTATTGAACTATGCCCGACCCCTTAAATCGCAGGTCAAGGATTTAGCTGGCCTGTCGGCTGCCACTCTGGCAGGTGGCCTCCTCCTCACCAGCCCCCACCCCTGTCTGAGCCTTCAACCACTGAGGATGTGGTGGAGAGCGGAATCCTTCTCCTGGGGTCCAGGCCTTATTTGAGCTGGAGTGATCTTTACTGAGGGAGGGGCAATGGAAGGGAATGGAAAGAGCTCTGGGCTGAGAAGTCAGTCCCTACAGGGAGGCTGGTAGAGAGGTTGGCAGGGGGTGGGGGGGTGGTCATTAGTCAGGGATGGCTTCCTGGAAGAGGGAGGGCAGAGTAGTGTGCCTGGAAGGAAGGGAGGGACGGGTCAAAGAAAAAGAAAAGGAGAGGAAATCTACTGCAGGGGAACACCCTGTTGGAATCAGGAGAAGGTGAAATGTAAGCTCAAAACTGTCCATCCCCCTTAGCAGTAGCTCAGTATGAGCCTGCCTGCCTAGGCAGGTGAGGCAGAGTGTGAAGAGAAAATGAAAATTCCTATCACTACTGTGTGCCAGGCACTATGCTGAGCACTTTAAATATATTGTTTCATCTAATTTTTATAGCATTCTCAGTAGGAGGGTGAAAAAACTGGCTTGAAACTCAACCTTGAAAAAAAAAAACTAAGATTATGGCATCCAATCCCATCACTTTAGGGCAAATAGAAGGGGAAAAAGTGGAAGCAGTGACAGATTTTATTTTCTTGGGCTCCAAAATCTCTGTGGACAACCATGAAATTAAAAGACACTCCTTGGAAGGAAAGCTATGACAAACCTAGATAGCGTGTTTAAAAGTAGACATCACGTTGCTGACAAAGGTCTGTCTATTCAAAGCTATGGTTTTTCCAGGAGTTGTGTGCAGATATGAGTTGGACCATAAAGAAGGCTGAGTGCTGAAGAACTGATGCTTTCCAATTGTGGTGCTGCAGAAGACTCTTCAGAGTCCCTTGGACTGCAAGATCAAACCAGTCAGTCCTAAAGGAAATCAACCCTGAATATTCATTGGAAGGATTCATGCTGAAGCTGAAGTTCCAATACTTTGACCACCTGATGCGAAGAGCCAACTCATTGGAAAAGACCCTGGGAAAGATTGAAGGCGGGAGGCAAAGGGGGTGGCAGAGAATGAGATGGTTAGGTAGTGTCACCGACTCAATGGACATGAATTTGAGCAAACTCCAGGAGATAGTGGAGGACAGAGGAGCCTGTCTCACTGAAGTTATTGGTGTCCCAAAGAGTCAGACACGACTTAACGACTGAACAACAAGATTTCTTAGGACTCTCAATTTACAGATGAGGACTCTGAAGCTCCAAGAGAAGGAATAACTTGCCCATGATCACATAGCTACTTGTTGGCAGAGTCTTTGCTCTTGTCTACTACTCCATCCTGCTCAAAGGCATCTCAAATTCAACTTATAACTCTTTTTTATACTTTTCAAATCTACTTTTTATCCCATTTTTTTTGGCTGTGCTGCACAGGATCCTAGTTCCCTGACAATGGATAGAACATGGGCCCCCTGCAGTGGAAGCACAGACTCTTAACCATTGGGTTGCCAGGGCAGTCCCCTCCTATGTTTCTTAACTTCCCTCTACCAGCTTCCCTCTAACTAGTGATAAAAATACTGCAGGTAAAGATAAAGATACTGCAGGTAATCTTTGCCAAAATCCTGAGAAACAATCCCCGTCTACACTGTCACCCAAGCCTGAGTCCTTGGTGTCATCAATGATTTACAATTCTGGGAACTACTTCCTAAAGATTTCTGAATTCTGTTCCCACCTCTTCCCCTTGGTTCAGGCCCAGGTAATTCTCAGGCCAGGTGAGGTAAGACAGGAGCCCTTATGGAGCCCTTACTATGTGCCAGGCCCTGTGCTAAGAGCATCCCGGCATTTTCTCTTAATTGATCCTCACCAGAAGTCTGAGAGTGGGTCCTTTGATTGCTAGGTCAGCATGTTACAAACGAGGTGAAGAAAGTCAGGAAATGGTCCGAAGAAACCCCCAGTTGTATTGGGCTCACTATGATGTTGGGGTGGGGAGGAGACCCCACCAGATGACACAGAGCTCCAAAATCTCTTGCCCTTTTCTGCTGTTCATAGAAGTTCACAGTTTCCTAGACTGGCTCTGTGTCCTGACCTCAGGGTGCTTCTCCCCGCTTTGACAGAGGAATTGGGCTTCAAGTGACAGAAGACCCAACTTAAACATGCCCTAACCACTAGGATGTTTGTTTATTTTTTTGCAAAGCAAGAGTTACTATATGGGACTGTTGGCTAATTCAGTGACACAGCAATGTTCCTTCCTTCTTTTTTCATTCTTTACTTCTTGTATTAACTTTACTGAAATTACATGCAGTAGAATGCACATTTTAAAAATACAGTTTGATGAGTTTTGACAAATATATACCTGGCAACCACCATTCCAGTCAAGATATAGAATACTGACATCATGCCAGAAAGTTCTCTTGTGTCCACATGTAGTCCCTTCCTCCCTTATCCTCATAGGTAACCCTTGATCTGATTTCTACCTCCATAGATCAGTCTTATATGTTCTAGACCTTCCTATGAATGGAATCATATTATATATACTCTTTTGTGTCTGACCCTTTTGCTTCAGACAGTGCTTTTGAGACTCATCCATTTAGTTGTATGTATCACTAGTTCACTTTTATTGCTGAGTAGGATTCCATTCTCTGAATACTCTACTGTATTGCATTCTTTTTTCTCTGCCATTTTTAACATGTTGGTTTACATCCTTGTACCCTAACTTTTCTTAAAATCACAAGATGGCTCTGCAATACTAGATACCACATACAGACAACAATATTCAGAGTACAAGAAAAGCTGTTTCTCCTTTGGCTTCTGAGAAGTCTTCCAGAATTCTCCCAAAGAACATCCCACCATGCATTATAGGTCAGAATCATGTAAGTCATATTACATGTCCATTCTTTTTAAAAATTAATTGTGCTTGCTTCGGCAGCACATATACTAAAAATTGGAACGATACAGAGAAGATTAGCATGGCCCCTGCGCAAGGATGACACGCAAATTCGTGAAGCGTTCCATATTTTTGGGATGGGGAATACGTGTAACTCTATGGCTGATTCATATCAATGTATGACAAAACCCACTGAAATGCTGTGAAGTAATTAGCCTCCAACTAATAAAAAATAAATAAATAAATAAATAAAATAAAAATTAATTAATTTGTTTGGCTGCCTCGGGTCTTAGTTGCAGCACATGGGATCTTTCATTGTGGTGCCAGGGTAACTTAGTTGCCCCAGGGAATGTGGGATCTAGTTCCTCAACCAACGATTGAACCCATGTCCCCTGCATTGGAAGGTGGATTCCTTTTTTATTTTATTTTATTTATTTTTTTATTTTGGCTGTGCTGGGTCTTTGATGCTGCATGGGCTTTTCTCTAGTTGTGGTGAGTGGGGGCTACTCTCTAGTTGCAGTGCTTGGGCTTCTAACTGCTGTAGCTTCTCTTGTTATGGAGTACAGGTTCTAGGCACACAGGTTCGTAGTTGTGGTACACAGGCTTAGTTGCTCTCTGGCATGTGGGATCTTCCTGGACCTGGGATCGAACCTGTGTCTCCTGCATTGGCAGGCAGATTCTTACCACTGAGCCAGCAGGGCAGCCCAGAAGGTGGATTCTTAACCATCAAATCACCAGGGAGTTCCTTACATGTCCGTTCTTAAACCAAACACTGGCCAAGAATAGAATTCCCAAAGGTGTCTCAGACTAATCCAGACTCACCCCTGGGGCTGGGGAGGGGCTTGGCCTCCCCTAAAGAACCTGGTGGCCCGGTCCCTGAAAAAAAAACCAAGGCTCTGTTAGCAAGAAATGGGGGGCAATGATTGTTGGTCAATAATCAATAGTCTCTGCTTTGTCTGATTCTTCAATGTTAACAATTCAGGTTTTATTCAGGGATCCACCTCTCAAGAAATGTAACCCATTTCCAACAAAGGAATAAACCCTGATGGAGTAAATCCTGATATGTCTATGTCAGTCCTAGTAATCCTGCCCACCCCCCGCCCCAACCCAACCAGAGATTGGTTTAAGGATGAGAACTGTGGAAGACACTGATTGTAGCCACCTAACATCCATTCTTCTTCTTCCTTAATAATAAAGAGCTGCATTTTATTTAGGGTGACACAGTGCTCTGCTGAAAAAATGTTTTTAGTTTTTCTTGTAGCTACATATGGCCATGTGACCAAGTTCTGACCAATACAATATAAATAGAAATGCTGGTGGAACATCTGAGAAGGTTGCTTACAAGAGCTGATTCTGCTGAGGAACAACCTCTGGCCCTTCATTTTTGCTACTTTTGGTCTACAACATGGATCCAACATGGTCTACAACATGGAACTCCAGCAGCTATTTTGGAACATGAAGTGAATTTGAGAATGAAATCATGAGAGATATATTGGGCCTCCAGTGACACTGAAACTATAGAGCCGGCACACCAGCACTGTCTATTTTCAGACTTCTTTTATTTATTTATTTTAGGTAAGAAGTAGATTTATTCAGATTCAGATTCAGAGGAAGTACACTCACAGACAGAGCATGGGCCATTGTAGAGGGCGAGTGTGGCCAGACTTCTTTTATATGAGGAAGAATAAACTTCAATATTGTTTGAATCACTCTGAATTTTGTCAACATCTACAACTGATGAACACAGGCAATAATGATTTCTGGTCAAAGAGACAAGAGGGAAAATCTTCTGGATGTCTCTGGGAGAAGTTTCTTTGTTCTCTAAAGGAGGCACCTGAGAGGAATAGTTGGGCCCATGAGGGATGATTAGAACTACATTCAGGCATTTTGTGACTTGAGGGGAACCATCTAGGGACACAACAGAGATGGTGAGGGTGTTGGATATGAAGATGGAAGGAACCTGGGTCCCTGAAGAAGGTGCTGAGTCTCTGAATTAATCAACTCTGGAGTTACCGTTTCTCATTCTTATGTAAAATATTGTATTTGATCAATTCAGAAATGCACATTTGGTCACATTGTAACATTTCTGAAATCAGTATACATCCTACTACCAGCAGTGCCTTAACCTACTGTCAGCCAGACAGCAGTTGTGCTTTACACAACACATGTGTTGTACATGTGTTGTACATGTTGTACATGTGTCCTTGCTGCACATGTACACATTCTGGTGACTTTCCTGGTGTCGTGATTGGACAATTGCAACCCAATGATGTTTCAGTCCATAAACCATATAAGGACTCTCTGGGTTCTGACTGATATCTAGAAATTTTTATCAAATATCTGTCCAGATCATCTGCCAGCAAGCATCAAGACTTCCAGAATGAATATTGGTGGCTTAAAAGAAAGCCTCAAGGTTAACAGCGGATGTGGTAGACAACCTGCAAAACCATCCCCAGTGGTCATCGCCTCCGACTAGTCACACCCTTGTGTAGCCCCTTCCCACAACGTTCTGGTTTGGTCTTTGTGACCGGTTAGCATAGGACAGAAATCGTGACACTATGTCACTTTCAGTATTAGGATGTAAAAAGGCTGTGGCTTCTGTCTTGAATGACTGACTGAGCGGAAAGTAGATTCTGCTACCCACAGCTTGAGGGCTAGCTCATAAGAGACACCAAGGCACCAAAATGTGTACATGTGCTATCTGGCTGACAGTAGGTTAAGGCACTGCTGACAGTAGGATGTATACTGATTTCAGAAATGTTACAATGTGACCAAATGTGTATTTCTGAATTGATCAAATACAATATTTTACATAAGAATGAGAAACAGTAACTCCAGAGTTGATTAACTCAGAAACATCCAGCTAAACCACTCCCAGATTCCTGACCAATAAAAATGATAACATAATAAATGTTTGTCTCTTTTAACTGCTGAGATTTGGGGTAATTTTTTTTTTTTTTTTTACAGAGCAACGAACAATTAATTCAGTGGAGCAGTCTTTTAAGAAATATTGTCTCACCAGTCCTTAAATCTACCCTGATGAGGAGTCCATGTGGAAAAACACTGGCAGCTCAGAGTTGAAAAGTGATTCCAAGAATAAGACTCTGGATGTAATAAACTGAAAGAAATTCATAAGTAATTTATTTCACCCATGTTTTCCTTGTTCAATAGGTGCAAAAGTAATTTATGTTTAAAAGTAGGGATTTCCCTGGTGGTCCAGTGGTTAAGAATGTGCCTTCCAATGTAGGGGATGCAGGTTTGATCCTTGGTCAGGGAACTAAGATCCTGCACGTCACGGGGCAAGCCCGAGCATCACATCTAGAGAAATCCCATACACAGCAGCAAACAAAAAAAAGTCAAAAGAAAAAAAAAAAAGTGTATTTCCATGTAAGTTCAAAAGGACATTTTAAAGAAATGTAAAATAAAAATTCTAAGTGATAAGAAACCATTGTGTGTGAATATGTGTGTTAGTTGCTCAGTCATGTCCGACTCTTTGCGACTCCATGGACTATAGCTGGACTATAGCTCACCAGGCTCCTCTGTCCATCCATGGAATTCTCTAGGCAAGAATACTGAAGTGGGTAGCCATTCCCCTCCTCAGGAGATCTTCCTGTCTTAGGGGTTGAACCTGGGTCTCCCGCATTACCGGCAGATTCTTTACCAGCTAAGCTACTAGGGAGCAACCTGGGAAGCCCTAAGAAATCATTATGTCAGTTTAATTGGCAGTGCTTTTTCTTTCTAATGGTACATAAGGTAACACTGCTTCTTAATATCAGTGGCATCTAAATTGGATGAAATATGATCATGTGTTTTGCTTACTATACAAGCCATTGTGAGGCCAGTTTTCTGGTACTTGCAGTTGAGGGTTCAAACTCAGCTGTATAGGAGAGGGTTGAGGAGGAAGTGAATGAGGAGAAGGAGAGAACAGTGTGTGAGGGAGACTAGGAGGAGGTTGGGCAGGGGTCTGTGGTCAACAGCTCAAAAGTATTTACGGGAAACCCGTGTTGCTCACTGTTTCAAGTGCATTAGTCCTAAGCCTCCAGTGCGGTATTAAGGTCCTAGCGATTGCTGGCTGCGTTGGAAATACTTGCATTTCCCAAACAAAAGTAAAGACATGTGACCTGACACAGGAATTTTCCTCTATTTAAAATTTTTTAACCCACCCGTACCCCCCTCCCCCACCCAACGCCATGCTTTTAGTTTTATAGCTTTAGGGCTCATACAAGGGCAAGTGGAAACATGCTAGACAGAGGCTTCCCTGGGACATAGGTTGCCCCTCATCTCCCAGAGCAGCGGCCAGTTGTTGGGAAAATGTCCAGAGGCCAGAATCTCAACTAGGCAAGAGAGAAGACTGAGGCTAGGGATCCAGATAGCTTTAGAGTTAGGTGTGAATCGCGATTCCTACATTCTTGACGACTCAATCGTTTGTTTCACGAACATCTCATCCTTCCTTGGGAAAGCCGCATGAGGCCTGGGCATCTATCATCAACCCACTTTACAGATTGGCAAGCTGAGGGGAGAGTGTTAAATTTACAGGGTGAAGGACAAACCAAGATTTGAATTCAGGCAGTCTGGCCCCAGAGCCTGCGCCAGTCTCAGTCACTGCCTTAGGGCACTTTAGATCTGCGGGAAATTTAGCAATCGCAGATCCAAAGCCCTGATTTTACAGTTGAGGAAGCAGCGGTTTCACAGAGGGTGCAAGCCTTGCCCAAGATCCACACTGAAGCGTGGCTGGGCGGGACCCGGGCTGGGGTACTCTGGATTAGAGCTGGTAAAAGAAGGGGGCGGAGGAGGGGGCTGTAGGCACCCGGAAGCACTGCCCCTCCCCACCTCGCCCCCAGTGCAAAGCGCCCCATCTTTCCATTTTGGGAACGGGTTTTACTTGGTGGGAGCGGGGGTGGGGGTGGCCTCCGAAAGCCACCCGGCCTCCTTCATTCTCGGGATTCCCTGAGGGAGCCATTGTCCGGGAGGAATGTTCGGCCGGCAGCCCCGAGGGGGGCGGGGCCTCTCTGCGTGCCGCAGACAAGCCTGCTTTGTGCTCTCACTCAGGGCCCCTCCTGGCCTTCCCAGTATTTTTCAGGGCTTCCAGGCCGGGTCGCTAAAGGAGGAAGCTATTGGAAAATGCCTGGGCCTTGGGAGAGGCACTGGGCCCTGAAACGCGTCTGGGAGGGCTGCCTGGAGGAGATGTGAGGGCATCACCCAGAGACCTGGGGTAGTGGCTCCTCAAAGCCAAAAATTTACATTCCCAGCATCTTATTACTAGAATTTGATCCTAATCTGACACATGCACAAAGGTGGGTGTTACAAGTCAGTTCATCACGCTTTTATTTTTAGGGGGGGAAAAATTGACAACAAAGGATATTATTAAATTAATTCTTGCATGTCCAGATGATGGAATATTAAACTGTCATTAAAATTATGTGATATAAACAACAAGGATTAATCATATAGCACAGGGAACTATATTCAATATCTTGTAATAAACTATAATGGAAAAGAATCAGAAACAAGAATACAGATATATACATATATATGTACTACAGAATCACTTTGTTGTACACCTGAAACTACCACAATATTGTAAATCAACCATACTTCAATAAAAAAAATTATGTGTTATAAATATATGTACAGACAGGAAAAGATACTCAAAATACTGGTTTATTGAGAAAGCAGATTATAAAATAGTGTGGCAATCTCTATATATATATACATATCTAGAAAAACAAGCTGTCTTATTCCAAAATCTTACTAGTGGTTTTCTCTGAGTGGTAGGATTAAGAATGTTTGATTTTGAAAACAAATTTTTGTTTTGTGCTTGTCTGTATTTTCTAATTCTAAAAGATACTGTAAAAAGATGTTTTGTGTAACTATTGTGTGTGTGTGTGTGTGAGAGAGAGATAACTGCCTGCTGCTTAGGCTGGGTGCCCCCCACAGGAGAAGTTTCTCCAGTTCTCAACAGTAGGCAAGGACAGCTGTTCAAGCATCAGAAAAAATGAACAGTGAGCATCAGACAGGCAATGTGTCTGAGCCCAGTAATAACAGCAACAACTTAGCACTTCACACAGTGCTTCCACACACACGATCTTATTTGAATGCTACCACAACCCTCTCAGAACACATCATTCACCTTTTACAGGTGAGGAGCCAGGCTCCAGCAGCTAAGAACTCCTCCTTTGCCCCTGGCAGCAACAGGCAAGTAGGGGAGCTAGGATTGAATCCAGGGTCTCAGATCTCTAGTCACCACATCCCACCGCCTCCCCACACATGTCCACTTCAGCATCTGCATTTGTTCCTCCACCTGTCTCTCTCCTCCTCTGACTGTGAGTTTCTCTGGTGCACTTAAGAGTGTTATTCAAGTCTCTGTTCCCAGGACTTAATACATGGTGGGCATCAGTACATGCTATTGAATAAACAAATGAATGAACAAACAAACATTCAAACCTGGAGCCCTGGTGAAGCAAGTCTTAATAGTTTCCAAACCAGTTCTTTGTAGCCTGTGTCTCTTTATACTTGCTGTTCTGTATTTATTTCCTTTTTGGTCTTTAATACTTGCAAAGCCGTTTGGAAAATGGCTGACAGGGAATGTGTGGGAACAGCTCTTCGTCTGGATCTGAACCAAAGCTTTAAAAAGGCTCCCATTACCCACTACACAACAGTAACTGGAGGCAGCCACCCTAGAGGCCAAGGGCACAGAGGAGAAGCCCTAGGTGAGCTCTCCTCCCTGCCTGGGGGGAGGGTTTCTGTCCAAGACCAGTGCTTGGAAAGGATGGGGCTCCTCACTTTGAGTACAGACCCTTCCAGACCCCAGACCCAGAGTGGTGGACGTTCCTTCGTTGGAGAGAGGGCTGTGGTTATAAAGCCTGGGCCAATCAGGGAAGGCATCCTGGAGGGGAGACCTGGGAGGCTGGTTTAGGATGGGGAGAGGCCAGGGCAGAGGGGAGAAAAGCAGGGAACATGCCTGAGCAGTTGGGCGCTGGATGATTTAAGTACAACCAGATGTGCTGGGAATCTCCTGTCAGGCCCAGCCCCAGTGAAGGCAGCGTGGGGGTGGGGGAGATCTCTGAGCCACTTGGATTTCCAGTTCCCCATTCTGCCCTGGATCTGTAAGCTTTAAGGAAGGGAGAAGCCAGTGGAGTTCCAGAGGAGCTGGCATGTGAGAGAGTGAGCCAGGCAGGCTTGGGTGGAGTCTTTTGCCTTTGGCTAGGGTATAGGAAGGGAAGGGTTCTTCCAGGAAGCAAGATATTTATTGGGCTCAATCCCTGGAACCTAGAAAAAAGGATTAGCAGAGCCCTGGGGTAGGAGTTACCAGCTTTGCTGGGAGTAGGGGATAGCTAGGGAAATTTACAGAAGAGGATGTGTCTAAGTTGGGGTTCTGCAGGATGAACAGGAGTTGCCCAAGCAGACTAGGGGAAATGGTACTCCAGGGAGGAGGGCTCTGTGGTTTTAAAATGGTGTGGGTGCTTAGCGAGAGGTTCTGTGGGGGTATGTCACAGGGGTACGTTGTGGGATGACAGTTCAGTTTGGGGCGCTGGCCCAAAAGCCAGGATGGGGGTGGGATGGGTACGCTACGGCTCACAGACCAAATTGGCAGAGCCAGAGGCAGTATGGGGATTTTGGAAATGGGTCCCAGGGTCCCCAAGTGTTGGGCCTCTGGAGGAAAGGAGGGGACTGATAGCCAGCCCCAGCTCCTCCCCCAAGTCTTAAGTGGTCTGGCACAGAACTGTGTCTGCCCAGAGGAAGGGGTGCTTTTTCTTATTCTCATGGAAGCTCTTAAGAGCCCTTGGCTAGCTGTGAAGTGGGGATTGGACCCAGACACAGACTGTAGCTCACTAGGAAGGCAAAGTTGGTATAAGCACATGAAGAGTAAGTGAGGGCATGAGCAGGGTTGGGGAGGCACTGCGAACTGGGCCTTGAAGTCCAAATAGCCAGAAAGAGAAGGGCTAAGGCTCCACTTGTAGGGGAGTAGCCTGAGCCCAGGGTGAGTGGGGGGTGTGGTAGCCAGTGGGTGTGATATGCTCTGGGCACACACCCTAGTCCCCCAGCCTGGACACATTTCCTTCCTTTCTTGCTTCTTAATGACTCCTGAGTGGCCGATCCAGAGGACTACAAAGAGAGGTCTCTCCGCCCTGCCCTTTCCTCTTCCTCTCTTCCATTTCTTTCTCCCTTCCTCCCCCTACCCCCATCCTTCCCCAGGCCCTTTTCTTTCCTTCCTCTTCACCCCACCTGCTCCTCCCTCCCTCTCTGGCTTCTGCATCTTCCCTTTCTTCTTTCTCCCTTCAAAACCCTTCATGCTGATTCTCCCTGGACCAGCAGGGGTTGTTTTCTTGATGTTTTCAGAAAGGCCTTGCTGCAAGTCTCTGGGCCAGGAAGATCACACAAACACACCTCTGCACACATACCCATGTCCCACACCCACACGCACACGTGCACAGGCGCTCGGCAGCACACCCAAGCATAGTATCTGCCTCCTCCTTGGATGTCACATGAGCAAAAGGGCTGGGAAAGAACGGAGGGCTCTCTGCAGAGGCCAAGCAGAACATTACCGTCAACACTACCACTATCATTATCCAATCCATCGCCAGGCACTTGACCTACCCTGGGATGATCACAAGACCAGCCAGAACTCTGTCCTCAGCAGGGGGCTCTTAGGGCACAGATCCCTCAACTGGGGACAGTCAGGAGTCCTCAGAGAACAGACCCTCCCCCAAGGCCCCGCCCAGGAGGGCAGACATGATGATGAAGGGCCATTTGCCAGGATTGAGTATTTGTCAGCCCAGGAGGCTGGATGATGTATTAACAGGACTTTAATGAGCTTGGGGAGGAGGAGCCACACTTCACTGCCTGAGCCTGGTGGGCAGAGGAGTGACCAGACCAACCTCACCCCCATCTACTAACGTAAGTCAACCTATGCCTGTTTGCCCATCAGAAACAATTCAGTGCCTCCAAGTTGCAGCCCTTTCCCTTGTGAAGTCAGGTAAACGCCTCTCGGTGTGCTATCTTACCGGGAAGGCCTTCCTGCGGTCTAACCTCATCTTTCATACCAGCTCTGGAGGAATGGGGGAGGGGTGTGTGTGGAGGAGAACCCCCTCCCTGCTCCAGGGGAGCACCTTATCAACTTGTTCCTCCACCCTCACTCCTGTCATCCACCCCACCCTGGAGCCTGGAGGAGCACGGCCTCCACTGACACCTAGCCACACTGCCCTAGCAGTGCCAGGCTTGGCCTCTAGGCACCAGTGCTGCTGGCTGGGGTCACTCAGCTCATGTGGATATTCCCCTTATTCCTGCCCCTGACCCCTGGGGACCCTGACAGATAGGGTGGAAGGAGTACAGTCGATTCTAGATCCAACTTTGCTGTGTGACCCCAAATGCGTCTCTTCTCTCTGGTCCTCAGGTACCTCATTAGTAAAGAAATTCTCAACAAATTCCTTCTCCCTCTGCTGTCTCGGGATTGTCCCTTCAACTTGGGGTTCAGTTTTCCTACAGCAGCTATAGCTCCGTTTCGTCTGCCTTTCTGATTTTGAAGCCAGAGGTTTCAAATGCCCCACCATTCTGACCCTGTGCCAAGGTGTGGTCCTAGGGATGTAGAATAGAGAGGAAGAGTGAGTTCTGGGGTCAGAGAAGATCCTGACTTTGGTGAATTCCAGAAACTGCCTGGGTTCTAGTCTTGCTTCCTTCTGTGGATTGGGAAAAATATAGGAGCCTCCTGGATTCCCTTAAGGGTACTCTGGGAGATCAAAACCCAGAGCTACCAGAGGAGGCTGGTGAGACCCCAGAGACCCACCACTAGCAGAAGGGAAGGGGAGAGTTTAGAATTTTACAAAACACTGAGGACAGAACACTGCTGGGCAGCTGGAGTGAGAGCACAAGGGTAACCTTGTCCAGCCAGTGCTCAGAGAGGTTGAGCAGCGCCGGAAAGAAACAAAAAAACATCTCAGAAGACGCGACCAGCAAGCTCTGCCCTTGCGTGGGAGCACAGGCGATCTTGGGACCCGTGGTGCTCAGCATCTCCTAAGGAGGAAATGTATCTGGAATTTCCAACCTAAGCTCGGATCTCTCTCCTACAACCTCCTGGGGCAAAGTGGGTTCTGCGGGCTGCTCGCTCTGCTGGTTTCCTTTCCTGTCTGGATCGCTGGCTGCTGAAGCCTTGTGTCACTGTGTCTGACAGAATTCTACCCTCGGAGGTGCTGCCCCGGGAGAAGGATGTACCTTTGGGACGCTAGGGTGTTCCCGGCACAGAGTGGACGCTTGCAATGTGTTGAATGAATGCACTCATCAGTGAACGCCTTTGGACAACTCTAAGCAGATCACATGTGCGGGATTCATCCTGCTTGGCTCAGTGTGGCTGCCGTCTTCTTGGGGAAAGCCCTCCAGTGAAGCCTGCAGTTTAGACATCACATCACACCCTCCATTGCCCACCTCCTGGGCTCTCGGTCTTCCCCCCGAACCCACCCCACTTGGAGTCCGCGAAGAGCAGTGGACTTGAGCTGCGTGTATCCCATCTGTGCATCCGGGCTGGCAAAGCCAACAGTTCACCTGCGGCAGGTGGGAGGGTGGGAATGAAAGAGTGAGTCCACCAGGCTTTGGCCGAGAGGCCGAGGCAGTCCAGGGAGTGGGGGTCGAAGGCAGCTAGCGGACGGGGCGGGCCGGGCCTGCTGTTTTCCCCTTTGCCCTTCGACCCAGGAAGCCGCTCACACCCGGCGGACACGCTCGGCCGCCCTACTGCTCAGTCCCGGCCTCCCGCTTCGGGGACCGCTCCCCACCCGGCCCGGCCTCCACCCCCACCCCAACTTCCCGCTCCAGCGGCCCAGGAGAGGCGGGGGCGGGCCTGAGAGTGGCGCAAGGACACTCCACACCAAGGGTCATTTGCGCTTTTTTCCCCTCGGTGGCTAATTTATTTTAGAGCTAGGGAGGAGAGGGGCGGGGCCAGGCCGGGCTGGTGGAGGGGAGGGGCCCGGCGAGCCTAGGGGAGATGGGGGCGGGGCGGGGGCGAGGAGGGGAGGGCGGGGAAGCGGCCGGGGGTGGGGAGGACCGGGGAAGGGGCGGGAGCTGGGGGAAGGGAGGGGCACTCGGGGAGGGGAGGAGCGGGGAAAGGGGAGGGGAGCAAAGGCCTGCGAGGGAGGGCGCTGGGGGCGGGCGAGGGGAGGCGGGGGTGGGGGTGGGGGTCCTGCCTGCGGGGGGAGCCGGGGCGGCCCCTTGTCCGGCCACCCCCACTGCCCAGTCCTGCTCCCGCCCGCGGCGGCCGCAGCAGCCGCAGCAGTAGCGGCTCCAGGATGGTGAGCGCCGCTGCCCCCCAGCCCCGGCCTGTCGCCCCCGGCCCGCGCCCCGGCCTCGGGGCCGGACGCCCCCTCAGGCCGCGCACACTCACCTAGGACCCGGCCGGGATGCCGAGGTACGAGGCCGCGGGCCCGGCGGGGGCAGGCACGGGAGCGCGCGGGCGGGCCGAGGTCAGGGGGTGGTGACCGTTCGGTCGGGGTGTCCGGAGCTTTGTCCGCGGGCGCGGGGCAGTGCGAGGGCCGGAGAGGGCGGGGGCTGCGGGTCGCGGGGTTCAACGAGGAGGGGGTCGAAGGGCAAGGCCAGCGAGAGACCCGGGCGGGTTCGTGGGAGCTGAGGGTCACTTCCCGGGGGGAGGGGGCGGGCAGGGAAGGGGCTCTCCTCTCCGCCGCCGACGGGCACCCTCTTCGCCGCCCCCTTTGGTGCGGAGGCTGCAGCAGTAGCGAGCGGCAGGCTCTGGGGGGAGCCTGCGGGATTGGGGGGTGGGGACCCAGAATTTGCGGGTTCGGGTCCCAGAAGGATCCAGTGTCCAGAGCCCGAGGGCCGGCCCGAGGCCCCTCCCACTCCGTCAGGTCTTTGTCCAGCGGCCCCTGTGTGTGAGGGAGGGGGGTGGGGACTGGGTTCCAGGCCCGGAGATTCCCCAGCATCGTGACGGGGCAGTGACAGGAGACTGAGGCCACTTGGGGCCCTGCGTCTCTCACGCCCACCCCCTGCCTTTCTTTTCTTCTGGTCCGGGAGAGCATAGCCCCCATCTCCGAGTCAGGGTGTTGCGGGAAGCCGCACTTACCTTTACCCCTGAGCTACAGGCTGCTAGGGAGAACCTCTAAGCTCCCGGCTCTCTCTCTAGAGCCCTTTAAACTTCCCCACTCCGAGAGCCCTCTCTTGGTCTACACAGAGATTCCCTTGCTAAGGACCCCGCTCTGTAGAGGGTCCTCCGTTAGGGTTGGGCACACAGTAGGTGCGCAGGAAATGTAGGCCTCCTCCTTGGGCCCCTCCAGTCCCGGTGGCCTCTTGGGCGGAGGAGGCCTGGGAAGGGGTCTGCGCGGGGGCGAGGGTAAGCGGCCTGGAGCCTGCGCCCAGCGGCAGCCAGGAGCCCGGAGCGGAGGGGTGGGTGGGCTGTTAAAGGGACGGTCACTAAATCAGGATTAGGCCGTGGGGCTGTCAGGCTGCCAGGCCCTGTCTCCATGGATACCTAATTTGGAGGAGAATAGAGGACGGAAGAATGTTTGCGTTGTCGTCCGCCAGGGCTGCAGAGGCTAAGCGGACTCCAGCCCTCGGCCAGGCAGCAAGGAATGGGGACCCGGTTCGAACCCCACTCTGGGCTGCGGCGGGGCGGGAGAACTTTTCGGTCTGGGGGCCCAGAGCCTTCCCTGAGGAGTTGCTGGAGTGGGCCAGGTGGTGCGGTGGTCCAAAGAACTCTGACCGTGCACAGGGAGCCCAGACCCTCCCCGAGTCCAACCTGAACCCCGGTGCATCCTCCTGGGAACGGCCGGGCTGGGGTTCCTCAGAGCCCCCCTCCCGGAGCTCCTAGCCGGGAGCAAACGCCGCCCTCCGCTGCTCCGTAGGCGGGGAGGACGGACGCTGGGCGGCTGGAGGTTGAGCGCGGCGGGACCTAGGCGCGCGCGGGTACCCGGCGGCCGCCAGAGCCGCGGGGCAGGGGGCGGGGCGGACTTCCTGGGGTGGGCGAGAAAGGGGCGGGGCTTGCCTGCCGGCCTCGCTCCGCCGGGTGACAGGCCTCGTAAATCCCCTTCTCCCATTTTTAACGCCATTTCATTTATTTCCACTTGATTCCTTGGGAGTCCGCAGCAACCACCGCTGTAAGGAGCGACCCTTGTGCCCTCCCTGTAATGTCTTCTTGAGGAAAGTCCTCTTGGGCCAAAGGGAATTAGCTCTGTGGGGACAGTGGAGTGGCTCCTGGGAGAGGCCCAGTGACCTCCACTTTTCAGGGGGACCCCCCCCCCATCTCAGGGGAAGAGGAGGGCTGAGAGACACATGGATGAGTTTGGTCTCCGAGGGCCTGCGGGGTTTTCTGGCCATGGTGTAAGGGTGGGCTGGGCTGAGGATGGGTGAGTGGACAAGTCCAGTGCTCCGCCTGGAACGGGGCAGGAGAGGGACCCGACCCTAGTGTAGTGTTCTCAGAGCCTTGCTCTCGGTCATCCATGGCCGCAGCTTTTTATGGAGCAAGAATCCCCTCCCCTCCCCTGCCTGGGCTGCCGCTTTATTGCAGAGACCTCAGACTCTCTCCACGCAATTTCACGCCTCTCTGCCTTTGCTCTTGCTGTTCCCTCAGCCAAATGCCTTCCCATTGTCCCTGTCTCTCCACAGCCTCCTCATTCTTCAAGGCCCGACTCGGATGCCACACTTCCCCCATGTAGCCTCCCCCAGAGCCCCCAGCTCCAGTCACTCACTCCTCCCTGCATGTTCTCCTAGCCCTGCACCTGTGCCTCCCGTCAGCCTCGGAGGCTGTGTTGGCACTAGGCTTTGCCTCACGGAGGCCAAGGATGTGGCGTATACTTCCTGGCGCCCCATCCCCACTGGGCTTGGCACTTTGTAGGTGCTCCATAAATATTTGTTGGTTGAATAAAAGGGTTTTTGTAAGGGCAGCCTGCAAACCATGGCTTTCCAGGCAAATAGCTCTGTGCTGCTGGGTGGGTGGAGGTCCCTGGGTGGGTCTCTTCCTCCTCCTCCTGGCCAACCCTCCCCCACCCCCAAGTCCAGGAGGACTTTGCCCCTTCCTTTCCCCACAGACCAGCATTCTTTCTCTGCCATTATCATCCTGTTAAACAGAGAGGCCAGTCAGGATCCATATGGATCACATTAACAATTGCTTATTATCTGGGCCAGGACTGCCCCCACTCTCCACCCCCAGCTCCTACTGCTGCAGTTGCTGGACCCTTAGGAACCCAGCTTCCCCCTCCCCCACCATTGGTCAGCCAGGGATTGCAGGGGACAGGCTGATCTCCCTTACCCTCCCTGTGTCTTCTATTTAATTTGCTTCTTCTTGACTTGGCTGGCTCCTCTACCTGATTTAATGAAAACTAGTTTCCCCATGGGAGCATGGCTCAGTGAAGTTACAGGGTTGCTGAGGAGAGGGGTGGACCTGAGTTCAGATACACCTGTGGTCCAAAACACTGAGAGCTTCTGCCTTCCAGTGAACGGAGGCTGTGGGCTGCGGTAGGCCCCAAAGGACTGACTGTGGGGTATACTGGTATATTTTGCCATCTCAGCCCTGAGCTGGCCCTGCTCCCTTTTGGGAGCTGGCAGGCTAGCAAGGAAGATGAAGACAGGAGAGACCCTGCGCAACTGTGTGGGTCCCCACCTTGTGTTTCAGTCGAAGAATCAAGAAATTCAAGAGTGGCTGCTGAGTTAGCTTTGAAGGATGAGGAGTGGAGTTTCTGTTTAAATGCATATAGCCCAAGATGGAATGGAAGGGATCTTCAAGATTACCAGGCTCCACCCCAACCAGGCCTGGGTTCATAACTTTTTTTGATTTACAGACCCCCTCAGAAGGACCAACAAAAGCCATCCCCAGAAAAATCCACTTTTATCAGCTGACACCAGACTTTGCATTCTGCTTTAAAGGGCTCTTGGACCCCCTGAACCCCACGGGGTCTGTGCATCAAGAACCCCTTGCCCTAGTCCAGACCCCCCTGAAGGGCTGAGAGCAGAGTGAGGCCTAGAGCCCAGTATTCTTGCCCTTCACTCTGTGCTTTCTCCATGGCCTGAGGACAGGATGAGCCAAGAGACCAGGGGTATGGGATAGAACTGCTGGGCCCAACTTTGAGTGGGAAAGGTTCACCCTGCCTGGGTCAGGCTATGGGCCAGTCATCTCATCTCTGAGTGTGTCACCTGGAGTGAGGAGATCCAGGGGTTAATTTGTTTCAGGACCCACTCATGCCAAGGATGAGTGACAAGAGAGTCCAGCTCTTCTTTGAGCATTCTCTTAAGTGTCTTGATGAATCATAGCTAACACATAGAACTTATGTGTATATCTTATTCGATATCTCATCAATGAATTACAACTAATTATGGCACTCTCCTTGTAAGCATTTTTGTGACAGTTAAATGAGGCAGGAGCCACAAGCCCTGAGCTCCAGTCTTGAAGGACTATGGGCCTGTGAGGGTCTGGTTAGAAATGCAGTGGACAGCGCTCAGGGCTATACAGACCTTTCTTGATTTATGATAGGGTTATGTCCTGATAAATGCATCATAAGTTGAAAATATTTATAGGTCAAAAACACATTTAATACACCTAACCTACTGAACAGGCTTCCCTGGTAGCTCAGATGGTAAAGAATCCACCTACAACGTGGGAGACCTGGATTCGATCCCTGGGTTTGGAAGATCCCTTGGAGGAGGGCATGACAACCCTCCTTGCCTGGAGAATCCCATGGATAGAGGAGCCTGGTGGGCTACAGTCCATGATGTTGTGAAGAGTTGGACATGACTGAGTGACAGCACAGCACAGCACAACCTACTGAACATCATAGCTTAGCCTGGCCGACCTTACAGGTGATCAGGAATACTTACGTTAGCCTAAAGTTGGGCAAAATCATCTAACACAAAACCTACTTTATAATAGTGTTCAGTATCTCATGTTAGTTATTGCAGACTGTACTGAAAGCGAAAAACAGAATGGCTTAATGGGTGCAAAATAGTTGTGAGTGTATCACTTGTTTACCCTTGTGATGGCATGACTGACTGGGAGCTGCACCTCATTGCCACTGTCTGGCATCACAGGAGAGGATCCTACTGTGTATCACTAGTCTGGGAAAATATCAACATCCACAATTCAAAGTGTGGTTTCTACTGGGTGAATAGCACAGCATTGTAAAGTCAAAAAGTTTTAAGTCAAACTATCATGGGTTGGGACTGTCTTTGATTACTACTGATGTTGACATTTTCCTGCTTGAGCCAGTCAAGGAGAAGGGACTGCAGTGGAGCCACCTAGGTGCCTTGCTCTCTTTTCCTTTGTACTGAGAAGGCATGGACAGTCAGCCTTTGCAGTTCACCTTGGGGACTAGTGGTGAGGTGGACAGTTCTCAGTGAATGGGAGCATTAGTCAGTGGCTTCAATCCAGCCTCCATAGGCCCCATCCTCAATTTATGATGATCATTCTTGCCTCCCACCCAAGGGGCCAACCCCTGGGTTGCAGTGATCCTGCCAGTCATGTCCGACTCTTTGCAACCCCATGTACTACAGTATGCCAGGCTTCCCTGTGTATCACCAGCTCCCAGAGCTTGCTCAAACTCACGTCCATCGAGTCAGTGATGCCATCCACTATCTCATCCTCTGTTGTCTCCTTCTCCTCCTGCCTTCAGTCTTTCCCAGCATCAGGGTCTTTCCCAATGAGTCAGTTCTTTAGGTGGCCAAAGTATTGGAGTTTCAGCTTCAGTATCAGTCCTTCCAATGAATATTCAGGACTGATTTCCCTTAGGATTGACTGGTTTGATCTCCTTGCTGTCCAAGGGACTCTCAAGAGTCTTCTCCAACACCACCATTCAAAAGCATTAATTCTACGGTGCTCAGCCTTCTTTATGGCCCAACTCTCACATCCATACGTGACTATTGGCAAAACTATAGCTTTGACTAGACCCTGCCACTAGACAGGTCTAATTGCATGGAGAAGTCACATACTCTGTGTCTCAACATCTTCATCTGCAGAAGGGGGATAAGAACACTGGCGAGTGAGCTTGTAGGTAATAGAGGCCTTGGTTTCACATAATGTGCTCTTTGTCTCTGAAGTACATGCCTACCTCTGGTGACCTTTTCAGTGACTCAGAACCCATGCAGGGAACCTCCTCCCAGCACAGGAGGAAGGAGAAAAAGAGGACATGTATGTGAAAGTTCTGGCCCAGGGCAGGGCTTGCCCTGGCCATCTTTGAAGTTCTCTCCAAAGCCGAGTTCAGGCAGTAGGGGGCTCAGGAGTGGGTGAGAGGAGAAGCAACTTGGCTACTACCTCTGGAGTCCCTCCAGCTCCCCTCACTGTCTGGAAGACCCAGGCCACCTGACCCCAGCCCGGTGCTGGGATTAGTCAATCGGGGATGGAGGGGAAGACGTGACAAAGAGACTACATTTTACTCTAACAAACCAGTGTCGAACACCTGCTGGGTCCTGGCACTGTGCCAGGTCCTGGGTGTATCTCAGCCAGGCTCCCAAGGGTGCCCAGCCACGGCCAGGATTCCTGGGCCCCTGAGACTCCACACACACTCGCCGTGCACCTGAGTGGAGCTATCATGCCTTGAATCTCCCGGAGCCACCCTCCGCTTCCTGTGCGGCCTGGGAGGAGCAGAGCACATCTGCAGGCAGCCCTGGCCCTGTTCGCTTTGCTGCAGGCCCCTGCGTGAAGCCCAGCCACACTCCCCATACACTCTGCAGGGCCCTGAGCCAGGCCTGAATACTTTATCCGAGTAGCCATTCATCCAAGGCTTCCCTGGTGGCTCAGACAGTAAAGAATCTGCCTGCAACGCGGGAGACTCATGTTCGATCCCTGGATCAGGAAGATCCCCTGGAGAAGGGAATGTTAACCCACTCCAGTATTCTTGCCTGGAGAATTCCATGGACAGAGGAGCCTGGTGGGCTACGGTCGGTCCATGGGGTTGCAAAGAGTTGGACACGACTGAGTGACTGTCACTCACTCAGTCTTTCATCCAGTGAGCGTTATTTCTAACGTGGTCCCACTTTCAAGGAGATTATAAGACAGTCAGGGACCAGTGGGCAGGCCAAAGGACAGGCTGAGCTTTGAGAGCCACACTCCTGGTTTTCCCTGCATAGAAGGGAGCCACTGAGGGTGGTTGAGCTGGGAGTGGTGGACGGGCCTCAGGATGGGCTGAGGGGAGACTTGTGCAAGAGACTGGTTCCTTCACAGCAGGGCCTTGCATCATTGGCAGACTCCCCAAGAGACTTCTTTTCCCCAAGGGGGCCTTTCATAGGTGACAGAGGTGCTAATTTAGTGGGAATTAAGAAACTGGGAAAGTCCACCTGCTGCTGACTGGCCTACTGGGCCCTTGGATGCTTGAGAGTCTGGGGTGTTATCTTCTTCTTTCAAGCCAGCAGCGGAAAGAAACTAGTGAGATTTGGGTTATACTGAAAAATGACACCTCCCCACCTCATCATGTTCTTCCACACCTACCCGGTCTGCCTGAAGGTTTCTGTCAGGGCAGAGGGGCTCCAGGGAACTCTGGCCATCAGGGGGTATCACTGCTCCCAGCCATCTCCTCAGAGAGACAGTAGCCACTGGTGGCCAGTGACACTCATCCCTTTATGAAGAGGCTCCTTTTCCAAGTAGACTTTGTCCTGTGTGGGATGGCCATTCTCCTATCTTTGTCTTCCACACTGTAGCCCTCTTCAGGCCAGAGTCTCGGGGCCTCAACCCCTTGTTGGGAGAGTGGAAACTGTCTCATAGGGGTAGGGTGGCCAAGAGTTCAGTTTCTGGACTTGCTGGGTTTGTAGTGTCTATTAGACATGTAAGTGGGAATGACCCAGAAAAACTGCAAAGGAGCCCATCAACCTGCCTGGAAGTGCCCCTCCCAATAGACAATTTCTCATGTTGAATGCCTCTACTGATGGGGAGCTCATCACTTTTAGAGAACCCACATGTTATCAGACAGCTAACATTAAGCCCCAAATCTTTCATGGCAAATTCAACTTATTTGAGGATGGTGGGAAGGGGGACAGGTGGGGAGGGGCTGCACAGAGCTGCCACCCAGAGATGGCTCAGGTATTCAGAAATATTTGATCCCCAGAAGTCTCTCCCTCCGAGTAAATACTCCCCATTCCCTAGTCATGGTCTGCTGCAGCTCGCTGCCTCTCTGATCCCTCTCCTTAGGGCTGTGACTATAACCAGGGTCTGGGGTCTCAGACCTGCAAGGACTTACTTGGTGCCAAAGTAAAGTATGGACAAGTTAACTGTGCCTCAGTTTCCTCCTCTGGGAGTTGTTGTGAGGATTACACCAGCTCCTGTGCTTCCAGCAGTGCTCGGCTCTTGTGTTGGGATCTCAAACTGGCACAGACAGGAGTTGCCGTGGCTGTCTGGTCTTTGCCTAGCACCGTCCCCCCACCCCAGCTCCTCTTTCTCTCTCTGTTCCTGTGGCCCTGCAGGTGTGGGGGCCACCCCCTTGAGGACAGCCCTGCCCACTCACACCCAGGTAGACCGGCCAGGCTGCATAGCTGGAGTTACTCAGCTTGGCTCCCCCAGGGCTGGGAAGGGAAAAGAAGCAGGCAGAGGCAGCCACTGGGGAATCCAGGGTGGGCTGCCTGGGCCTGCCCCCTTACCACTGCTGGCCAGGCCGGTGGGGGCATCTGCTCTCACCGACCCCTATGCAGGGGTGGGGAGGCTATATATGGGGCTCCGGAAGGTGGGGTCACCCAGACTTTAAAGCTTAAGCTTTTTGGAGATCACGTGCCACCCAAACTGACTCAAGCCAACTTTGGATCCTAAACCAGGCTGTGGGGAGGAGGTGGGGTTTGAGAGGGGGGCCTTTGTCTGTTTGGCTAAGACCCGTGGTCCACGATCCCTGAGAAGTTCAGGAATGGAGCTGTATTCCAATGTTATTAGTTCCCTTTGTAGCTCCATGTTTTTAAAAGTTCTACCCCCTACAGCTTTATTAAGGTGTAATTGACAAAGTAGTCCTGTGTATCATTTTTTACAAATTGAAGTGTAATCGACATAGATCACTGTGTTAGTTTCAGGTATACGCATAATGATTTGATGTTTGTGTATATGAAGAGATGGTCACCACAATACGTCTAGCTAACATCTGTCACCATATGTAGTTACACCTTTTTTTCTCTTGTGTATTTTTATCTTATGTATTGACAAGTAATTTTGAGAATAGGCCATGGGTTTACTAGGCTGCACAAGGGGCCTATGACTGAAAACTGGTCAAGAGGCCTGCCTGTAGACAGGAAAAGTATGGCTCAGGATGAAGTTGGGTCTGGCACGGAGGGCTCTCAAGAGGGACCTTAAGGGGCATGTGGCTTATCTAGGCAATTTCCAAGTAGCACAAAGGACAGAAGAGACAGCAGGGTCTTGGGGCTCCCCTCTTTATTGGCAGAGGAGGAGTAGGTGAGAGGTGCCCCAGGATGCAGGGCAGCAGGGCCAGGGGTGAGGCTAGGACATCCAGGGAAGCTCTGGTCTGGGACTCAGGCCCCCCGCCCCCACAGTCATACCCAAGAGTGGAGAGCCAAGGGGCCTCACACAGCAGGGCAGAGCCCCCCTTCTCAGGAGGCCCAGCTGGGAGGCTGCAGTTCTCTCCAGGGGGTCCCTTGTTCCACTGGGTCCTTTTGGTGTCAGAGATCCTCCCCCATCCCTGGCCCTCTTCCAGGTAGTCCTGAAAGTACCACTCTTCTTCCATTGCCTTCATACTGGCCTGGGGGCATGCTGGGATATGCTGGGTCCTCTGTTTCACAGTGGAGGAAACAGAGAGGTTTAGACACCTACCCCACATCTCTGAGGCTGACCCACTCCCCGAATCATCTGAGCCCCGAAGGAGGTGGGACTGTGACCTACAGATGGACCCCTGGGCTCAGAGACCCACCCCCCTAGTCTCAGGTCAGTCCAGATACCTGAATAACTCAAGTCACTCATGAGACCAGGCTGCATTTGAGGGTCCCTGGAAGCAGCCAGTGAAGGTGAGAAAAGGAGAAAGAAGGGAAGGAGTGTGTTCTGCTGTCCAGTGGGCTTGCACCATAATCCCCTCCTAGCAGTCTGTTGGGGGTACTCAATGACGTCATGAAGATCAAGACCCCGGCCCAGGATGCAATGACCTCTGGAAGATAATAGCCTGACCCTCCAGCCCTGGAAAACACAGACATAGAGTGGGCCCTCCTTCCCTTTCTGTCCTGCCCCAGGGCCCAGGAGTTGAAGTCCACCCTAACCTGCTCCAGAGCAGCTCAAGTAGTGAGAAGGGCATGTGGTGGGGTGGACTGTGCTGTCCTTAAAGCAGTTATCAGCCCCAAAGATTCGCTTTTTTTGGCCTCCATGAAAACTCTATTTGCTCAATACGGTGCCTCACACAGACCTGGGAAGAAGCCCATCGGCTTTGCTGACCTTCACTGAGGGGCAAGCAACTGATACCCTGGAACCTCCCAGAGCTGTAGGTGGTTTAAAAGAGGATGCCTATGAATCAGAACGATTTTCTGTTGCTGAAGTTTCAGGCAGCCTAAGTAAAGCAAACCAAACTGAGGCAGGCAGAGACAAACTGGGTTTTCTTTAGAGGAAGGGGCAAGGGTGATAACTGGGCCAGTTCTCCCTACCTGGTGTCTCCAGGAAGATGAATTGGGGACAGGAAACCAGTATCCCCTGCCCCGTGTTTCTGGATATCTCCCAGCCCGGGGAAGGGGTGAGATTATGTGGCTGGAAGGAAAGGTCTCTGAGCATCTCCCAGCAGCTCCAGCCGTCAGGAAGGTAAGAGAAAACATGATGGAGGCGCTGTCGGAAAGAAAGGGCTGGGTAGCAGAGCAGAGCTGGAAAAGTGATTAGTAGCTCTGTGATGAGGCTGAAATCAGCCCCAGCGGCCCCGGGGTAGCTCAGGAGAGAAAAAGAGCTGTCATTCATGGAAGGCAGACCTGAGAAGCTCCCCCAAAGGCAGCCAGAACCCAGGGGGTACAGGGTGGTCCCCAAGCCCTGGGGACAGATGCCCTTCATGGAGCTGGGAGTAGGACTGAGTCTGCTACTCAGATAAAGCACTGGCTGCCCGTGTCCCTGGTCCTGCACCCCAGGACCTTCTGCAGGAGTGAGGCAAGCCCGGGAGCCATGCCCAACCTTCTAGGGGAGTAGATGGGCTGTTTGATCAGTGAGTGTGTAAATTGGGATTTTATGGATCGCTTATTCACTGCTGGAGCTGGGGCCCCCAAATTCCTCTGTGCCCCAGAATGCTTAATTTAGTCCTGAGCTTTCCCCTGGGAGAGGACGGAGGACAGCTCCCCACAGGCCCCCTCCCCTCCTGCTGTGTCTCCTCCCAAGGCCCCAGGCTTTGTCATTGCAGGTTGAGCGGTTCAAATGTGCTAATACACTCCCTGGGGGTCACTGGACAGTGGGACTTACCCTTCAGTGCTGTGATTGGCCAGAGAGACCATGGGAGGGAGGTTCATGGCAGCAGCTGGGAGTGTGTGTGTGTGTGTGTGTGTGTGCATGCACTCACACATGCTTGCTGTGCGCCTGTTTGAGGGGAGGGGTTTGGGGGGTGTCCGTCCTGCTCAGACCACTGGGCAGAGACAAAGGATCTTCATCTAACCTGCAACGAGGATTAAGTCCAGAACAAGCCACATGCCTACCTGGTCAAGCTGGTTAGGGAGCCCACCTGTCTGTCTGCATCCTCTTATTACATCTTGACGTGGTGGGACTTACTCAGTGTACACTGAATGGATGGATGGATGAGTGACCACAAGATGGACTGCATTTTTAACTGGGGTTGTGTGTGCTCGAATGATTCAGCATCTACAGATTCCTAAATCTGCCCCTAGGATTCCTAAGTATCTCCCCTTCCTCTCACTGCTGACACAAGGCCGGACCTGAAGGACTGACCAGGCCTCGGGGGACACAGCTGTGACCCCCAGACTCTGTTGCCACTGGAGAGTGCTTTTGCCGTGGTCAGCTTTTCCCCTGCCGGCCCCCATCTGTCCATGGCATTTGTGATGAGGATGAGGATGGTAGGGGAGGGGGGACCGGTGTCGAGCAGTTGATGGGGGAGGGAAGGAGGCACAGCCCGAAGGGCTGGATGACAAACTGCCCTGTCCTACTGTCCTCTCCTCCTCTCCAGCCTGCCCCTCCTCTCCTGATGGCAGGCGGGACAGGCTAAGCTGGCGGGAAATGCTTGGTCTAGTTAGTTTTCTGCCCTTCCTCCCTGGCTCCTGGGGAAGCTGGAGTCCTGAGCAACAGAATCCCAAGTCCTAGGGATGTCTTACCTGGAGACCCTAAGAAATGAGAGTTCAAGAGAAGCCGGCGGAGGCTCCAGCTATAGCGTGAAGCACCCCAGCTGCAGAACCGATCCTGGCTGAGATGAAAGCAGTGCTGTCCTGAGGAACTTTCTGCAGTGGTGGGGACGTTCGTGGGTACCACCACTCCATGTGACTAGTGAGTGCTTAGGGTGTGGTGAGTGCTATTGAACCGAATTCTTAATTGAATTTCACTTCAATAATATATTTTTATTTTTAAATAATAGTCATAATAAATTATTTCATTTAGAATAATTGATACATTTTAATGAATTTACATTTAAATAGTTCCCCACAGCTAACGGCTGTGATGCACAGGATTAGAGGCTGTGTTCAGAGATGGAAGCCAGGCTCTTGCGTGCAGAGCCCTTCCTGCCTGTGTGGACCTTAGGCGGGGTTCTTCCCAGGGTGCAGTGCCCTCTCCCCAGTCTGTCAGAGCACCCCAGCCCCAGGGTGGATCATCTGCTCCTGTGGGTAGCTGAGTGGCCCTTAGGAGGTCCTGGCCAATGAGAGGGCCCAATACCCAGGGACAGACCCACAGCCCAGAATGGGAAAGGAGTGGCTTCTGGAGCTCTAGACTTTGAGGCATCTTAGAACTTCCTTGGGGGTGTCAGTCCTAGAAGGCTTCCTGGAAGAGGGAGTGGGGAGTGGGCTGGGGCTTGTGCCTTAGAGCCTAGCCCTGCGTTTGGTGCCCAGACACCTTGGCCAAGACTGGGTGAGGGAGGGGCTGGCAGCATAGGCTCAGAGTCCCAGCTTCCCTGCTTACTAGCTGTCGTGACCTTGGGAGAATCAGCCCCCCTTCTCTGAGCCTTCATTTTGTCTTCTGTAAAATGGGGAGAATGCTCCTATCTAGCAGGGAAGCTGTGAGGATAAAACTGAATGGCAGTTATTAAAAGTTCTTTGCAAACACTAAGAGGATGGTAGAAAGGGAAGGTTTACCCTCAAGGGTGCTGGGCCCCTGGCCTGGCCTCTCAAGATCACAACAGATGGTCATAGCTTGTCTGTGGCCCTGACCGCGGACACAGGCAGGGATTTCTGCACTCTCCCCTCCCCCCAGCGCATGTGCACACACACAACCCAGATGGGGGCCACTTGGCTAGCCTCCTGCTGTTTGGCATTTGACATATGAGGAGTCCAGGGCCAGAGCACAACCCCCCCACCCCAGCCACCCCCATCCCAGAGAGGAGCCAGGCTGGCGGGGAGGCCTTACTACCTCAAGGAAGCAGGATCCCAAGGGCCCTGATCTCTTTACCATGTGTCCGGTGGCCTTTGATGGGAATTCCATTGCCCCTTTTGTCCCCTCTCAGAGGCCTGGCTGGGGAAAGAGAGAAGGAGGAAGATTTTTTTTTTTTGGAAAAAAGAAAAAAGCCAGGTGGGGTCCCTGGGGGCTACTGGGCTGAGTGCCCTTCAGCTCCAGTCAGATCAGGGCTGGGTATTTCCTCTGGTGTTCACAGACACGAATTCCCCTGTCCACGCCTGAAGAAGTTCCCTGGCTTTGCCTCTTGCTACTCTCAACAGCTGGTGTGGGCTCAAATTTCGTCACCTGGATTTTTTTATTTGGACACAGAGGTACTTTCAAGCCTCTTTGCTCATTTATCCATCCATCCATTCATTTATCCATCCATCTATTCATCCATCTCATTTATCCAGGCATTTATCCATCCAGGCATCCATTCATCCACTCTAGAGAGTCTATTAAGAACTTATTGTGTGCTCAGCACTGACCTGAGTTCTTGGGAAATGAAGTGAACAAAACCAAGTACCTGCTTTCATGCAACTTTCCAGTGGGTAAAAGACGAGAAAGAACAAGTAGGTCAGATTATGATGAGTGCTACAGAGGACATCAAGCTGGGGGGTCTGGGTCTGCTGCGATGACAGCTGAGCAGAGGCCTGGCGTGAGGCGGGGTGAGTCGTGTGGAGATCTGGGGAAATAGCATCACAAGCACCAAGTTAGCAAGGACAGGGCCTCCGAGTGGGAGCAGAGCCGCTGTGGAGGGAGCTGTGAGGAAGCCACTGTGCCTGGAGGGGAGGCCCCAGGGGGAGTGGCGGGAGGGGAGGACTGGAGGAGAAGGGAAGCAGATCGGGAGGACGAGGTTGGCCACTGGGAGGACTCTGACTTTTATTCTCTGTGACATAGGAGACTCTGGAAGTTTCCAGGTGGAAGAATGACATGCTCAGACATGTTTTCAAAGGTCCTGTGGCTGCGTGTTGAGACTGGAGAGTGGGGGACAAGGGTGGACGTGGGAGGGGAGGTGGCAGGCTGCTGCTGTCCCCTGGGTGAGAGGTAGTTGCAGTTTGGATAGATTTGGAAGCCCGAGCCAGTCTGATCTGCTGGTCTGGGGTGTGAAAGAGAGTGGTTAGAGACAACCCCACGGTTTCTAACCTGAGCACTTAGAAACGATGAGACTGCCATTTCCTGAGATGGGGACTTGGGGTGAGGGAGTGAGAAACTCGGAAGTTTGATTGGGACATGTCAGTCATGCCCATTTAACATTTAAGTGGGAGAGTCAGGGAGAAGTTTGACTGTGCCAGTAGGGTGTGTGAGGGAAAACTAGCTGGAGAATCCTCAGTGTACAGCCAGTTGTCAAGGCCATGAGCCTGGATGGGGTCTCCAAGAAATTAATGTGGAGAGAAGGATCCAAGACAACCCTGGGCTCAGCAAGGCTGAAAAGAGAGGGGGTGAAAGGAGGGCATGAAAGAAATAAAGGAGGAGAGGGGGTGGGGCACCCAGTGAAGAAGCTTCAGGAAAGAAGGGTGATCAGCTGAGTCCACACTGAGCCGAGGACTGGCCCTCAGACTGACTGTCAGATTTAACAACACGCACACAGGCAGCTGGAGTGCTGGGTATGAAAACCTGGTTGGAGGGAGTTCAAGTGAGAATGGGAGGGGAGGAATCAGAAATTGTAGTATAGGCATCTTTTGAATTCTTTCTTTGTTTTGTTTTTTATTTTGGTAAAAAGCAAGCAGAGAGCAATAGGATGTAGTTGGAAGAGGATCAAGAGATTCTTTTGAGCTCCCTTGACTCCGAGATGGGAGAAGGAGCAGCCTGTTTGTGGGCTGAAGAGGATGACCGGTAGAGGGGAAATTGATCACGCAGAAGAGGGGAGACTTGAGGGAACACAGTCCGACCTTTGAAAGGGGATGGGATCCAGGAGCAAGAGAAAGAACAATCTCTATTTTTGTTGCCAGGAGGGACTTTCTCTGGCTCCCTTAAAAGGCAAGGGGTCAGTTAGGACTGGAGTGGCCAAGGAGGATGCATGAAGAAGGAAGGGACTGCTGTGGGCCCTGAAAGATGGGACAGTGATGGTTGGCAGAGGGAGGACTTTCAGTGGGTGGCCTTGGGTAAGCAAGGCCCAATAGGCCAGAGTGAGCAAGCAGGGCTGTTTTCCAGGTTTCTTTTGGCTCCAACCATTGCGACCTCCTGGCACACATCCCCTTCCTCATTTCCCTAGGCTGTCCCATCTCCCTTCTCCAGTTCCAAGTTCTCCACCATTCTCCAGCCAAGGAGCAAATTTAGGGACCGGGAGGAGAGTGTTCAAATCTGCTGGCTGGACTCCTGCTCCCCTGGGATCTGCTCTTCAACTGGATATCCTTGCCTTCCCACAGCCTGTGGAGGTGGAAACCAACGGCCAGAAGGAGGAGGTCCTCTTTCTGAGCTTGGGCAAGTGGGACCTCCTCCCTGGGACCCAGTTCTATAATATCTACTTGGGTGGGGTGTTGGGCTTCTCTGGTGGCTCAGCCTGCATTTTGGGAGACCTGGGTTTGATGTCTGGGTTGGGAAGATCCCCTGAGGGAGGGCATGGCTACCCACTCCAGTGTTCTTGGCCAGGAGAATCCCATGGACAGAGGTGCCTGGGGGGCTACAGTCCATGCAGTCACAGAGTTGGACACGACTGAGCGACTAAGCACAGTGGGTGGGGTGTTGTGCGGCTAGCGATGACAGGGACGTGCCAGCACTCCCTGCTCAGCCCAGTGGCCGAGGACACACCCCAGTGCTCTCTGCCTGCAGAGACCCATTTTAGGTGCTGCTCTGATCCCCCGCCGCCGCCGAAAATAGGCTCCACTGCTTCCAGAATTGATTCTTTTCTTTCTTGCTCTTTAGACTTTTCCCTTTTTTTCTTTTTAAGGTTTTTTTTTTTTTTTTGCATGTGAATGGCTTTTAAAGTCTTTATTGAATTTGTTACAGTATTGTTTCTGTTTTATGTTTTGTTTTTTGGCCCTGAGGCATGTGGGATCTTAGTTCCCCAAAAGGGATGGAACGCAAACCCGCTGCATTGAAAGCACAGACTTTAACTACTGGGAAGTCCCTCCCCTTCTTTCTTTCTCTTCCTTCCCCTCTTTCTTTTCCTTTCTCTTCACCCCTCTTTCTTTCCTTCTTCCTTTTCTTTTCTCTTTCTTTCTATGGACACGATCACTCTTACTTTATCTTCCCTGTTAGATGATAGAGTCACAAGGAAGGGTCACAGTCTGATTCATTTTGCCCCTCTGACAACTTCTGCTCAGTGGCCAGCACTCTGAAGGTATTAATACATGGAAGCGTTTTCTGGCTGGATGCGAGCAAGACAGTGAACCTGCAGAAAATGGGCTCCAGCCCACAGACCACAGAGTTCTGTAGCTGCCTTTCAGGCCTCCTTTGGCTCATCCCTTAAGCACTTCTTGAGCCCCATCTTGTGTCTAAGGCAGGGTGCGGGGGACCCAGCTGTGCTGGGGCTGCTCTCTGACCAGACTGGGGGAATAGCTTCCTAAGGTGGGCACAAGAGCCGAGGCAAGCGACCCGTCCTGTCCTCCAGAGTCCCCTGCGTGTCCCCTGTCCTCTCCTCTTACAGTAACTGGGGGTTGGCACGAGGTGGGGTCAGGGCCCCGTGGATGGGGAACAGTCCCCTTCAAGCTCTGCCAGGCAGCTAGAGAACCACTGCACCTCCCCACCCCCCAAACACCACCACGCAGGGCACCAGTTGTGAGCAGGAGACAAAAAGCCAGGACAAAAGGCCTATGGGAGCCGTGGTGAATAGATTAATGAGATTTCCATACGAGGCCGACAATAGGATTCTCCACTCCAGCCCCTTTGTCCCAGGCTGAGATAATGGAGCCCGAGGAGCTGCCCCAGGAGGGCGACATCCACCCGGGCCCCTGTCCTCACAGGCCTGGAGCCCCAGCGCAGCTGCCCCTCTTTCCGGCCCTGCCCCCAGCCCCGTGGGTGAGGGAACTCTGAACCTGAGAAACCCTATGAGTAGGGAAGGGGTGTTACGGGCCTTCTTAGGGAGTTGGAGGGGTGTACTGGGGTCCCTGCCACCTCAGCCTGTATAAAAGTTCCTAGTGAGAGAAAGTTTGCTGTCCACCATCTATACTGTCTCACTTGAGAGCTGAAGAAAGTGAGGCTTGGAGAGGTTGGGTGTCTTGCCGGTGAACACATGGGGACCGCTCAGGGTATCTGCTGCCTCTTGATGCCACAGTGGGGATGGAGGAGCGTCTGAGGCCTGTGTGAGGGAGAAACACACTCTTGAGTGTGCCCCCTTCCTCTCACACACCTCTACCTCGGTGCTCCCCTTCTGACACCAGATGTGAGGGTTTTCCACACACCAACCCATTCTGGGACACCAGGTGGGTGTCCTAACCGGCCTGGTGGTAGCGGCAGATCCCAAGGGGTAAGGGTGGTCCTGCAAGACCGCCCCTTCAGGTGCCAGTCACACATCCAGGCTGTTACCTGTGCTTCTGACTGATGGGGCGTGAATCAGAGGTTCCCACGACCCTCTTCTCGGATTGATGAACTTGCTAGAGTGGCTCACAGATCTCACAAAACCAGTTTACTTACCAGATTATCAGCTTATTATAAAAGGATGTAAGGCAGAAGCAGCCAGATGGAAAAGATGCACAGGGTAGATGTGGGAAGATGCCCAGAGCTTCCATGCCCTCTCTCCCAGCAGTCACCCAACCACTCCTCCCCAGTAGCTTTCCCAAACCCACTGACTAAACCATTGGCCACTGGTGATTGAGCTCAATCTCCAGCCCCTCTCCTTTCCCCAGGAGGTGGGGGGTAGTTTGTGTTTGGGGGAGCTGAAGGGTCCAACCCTCTAATCATGGCCGGTTCCTCTTGCCACCAGCCTTCATCCTTAGGTTTCCCAGGAGCTTTCCAAAAACCCTCATTAATATAAACTCAAGTGTGGTTGAAGGGGGCTTGTTACGAATAACAAGACACTCATTTCATCTTTATTGCTCTGAAGCTATTTCAGGAACTGAGGACAAGAGACCAAATATTATGAAGTATGTTCCTGTCACACTTATGCTTAGGAAATTCCAAGGGTTTGGGGAGCTGTGAGCCAGGAGGAGTGGATGAAGACTAACTATATATTTCTTTTAAAAAATATTTATTTATTTTTGGCTCTGCTGGGTCTTTACTGTTGCGTGGGCTTTTCTCTAGTTCAGTGAGCAGGGGCCGCCTTCCAGCTGCAGTGCGCAGGCCTCTCACTTTGGTGGGTTCTCTCTTGTTGCAGAGCACAGGCCCTAGAGCTTGCAGGCTTCAGTAGTTGCAGCACACAGGCTCAGCAGTTGTGGCTTGAGGGCTCCGGAGCACAGGCTCAATAGTTGTGACACACGGGCCTAGGTGCTCCGTGGCAGGTGGGATCCTCCCGGATCAGGGATTGCACCCGTGTCCCTTGCATTGGCAGGTGGATTCTTCACCACTGAGCCACCAGAGAAACCCTAAATATATATTTCTTACTGTAAATCACACTACCACAGCCCGTGTCAGGCCTGATGCAGTGTCCTGGGCCTGGTCCACAGGGATGGGAGAGGCCCATGAAGGCTAAGATCAGTGCGCTGAGTGCCTTGGCCTTTTGTAAAGGCCCAGACACTCCCTCTTTGATCCTGGAAGACTTCTTGCAAATGAGGGGGAGGGTTTATGGAATTCTTTTCTCCTCTTTCATCCAGCAATCCTTTCTGTTACTATTTATTGATCACCTATGAGTTAGAAGGACTGGACTCTGTGTGGAGTCACGCAGAGTTCCAGCCTTCAAGGGTCCACAGACAAAGAGCTTAAGTGACAGTTTCTCCATGGAGCCCCAGCCACCCCCAGGGAAGGCGGTCGACTCAAATAAGGAGCTGTCTGCACAGCCTAGGGGCATGGATGCTTATCAGATGGTGAGTCTGCTGGGAAAGAAGAGCTCTCCTTGGGCTGCTTTGCAGTGAGAGGACACACATTCTCCCGCCTGTGGGGGCGCTGGAGACTGGGGCTCCCCCAGGGGAAGATTGCAGGTTTGAAGTGTAAACACGCAGCTCTTGAGGTGTAGCCACATTTCCGGGCAAACACAGAAATGTTTCCACAGGGCCAAGGGAATGGGCCTTGGAGGCTGTGTCACGGCCTCAGGCACTTCTGTGGCTGTGAGTACCGAGGACTGGACCAGGGAGCCAGTGCAACCAAGAGGTATGGGCCTGGGGTCTGTACTTAAACTGCTGGGGTCTGAATCCTGCTCCCCTTGGTAAAAGCTGGGTGACCTTAGGATGTATCAATCTCTCTGTACCTCAGTCGCTTCACCTGCCAAATGGGGATTGAGACAATAGCATTTCTCCCGAGGTTCTTATGAAGGCTACACCAGATAGTGCGTAAAGCACAGAGTGGGGGCTGGCTCTCCCCCCATGGGGACAGTGGGGAGCCAGCATAAGGACCAGTCTGTTTATTAGAGCTGGAAGGAACCTCCCTCACAGAGCAGCCTCCACATTCCCCCAACCTCAAGGGGAAGTGACTTGTTCAGATTCACTCAGCAAGGCTGGGCCACTGCTCAGGTTTCTACCTGTACTATTTGTCATACTGCTTCGTACCTGACCCCGGATTCTGTAGTTATTTATTTGGCCATGTCAGATCTGGGCTCTCCAGTTGTGTGATGCTTGGGCTCAGCAGTTGCACTGAGTGGGCTTAGTTGCCCCAGGGCATGTGGGATCTTAGTTCCCTGACCAGGGATCGAACCCTTGTCCCCTGCATTTCTAGGCAGATTCTTTAACCACTGGCCCACCAGGGAAATCCGTATTTATCTTTTTAAATCCTCATGGGCACTGTGCAGGGCAAATGTTACGCTGTTTTTCAACAGAGAAATTGAGCTTCAGTGACGTCCAGCAGTCGGCCCAGCCTAACACTGTAAGGGTCAGAGCCTCGATTCAAATCCAGTTCTCTGATTCGAAACACACATTTTCCCTCAAGTCTCTGGGGCCTGTCTTAATGACTAGCCCAGCTGATATAGGGACTGGAGTATGTCCTATGAACCTGGGGAGGAGGTGGGGAGCCTCTTCAGGGGAGATCCCTCCTGCTCCTGTGGGAAGCAGACCACAGAAAGGCCCCCGCATCTCTGTGTGAGAGAAGAGGGCTGTAATTGGCCTGAGGGCAGGAACAGGGAGACAGCATGCTCTGCCTGCTCTCACCGCAGATAATATCATGCAGGTAGATGGTGATGCTTCAGGGAAGAATGAAGGAGAAGGACAAGAAAGATGGGCTAGTAGTCAGTGGAGGACTTAGGGTCAAGGAAGTCTTTTTGAAGCTGGGAAAGAATTAGGCCTGCTGTGGGGGCAGAGCCAGGGCATGGTAGTGGGGAAGCATAGTCAATTAATGGAGCAAGGTCCCAGCCTAGGCTGGAGAGGTTGAGCTGGAGAGACCCTCAGGCCTCCTGGTCTCTAAAATGGATGTAGATGTAGATAAAGGTGAAAACAAGGCCAGAGGTGATGGAGATGTGCCCCCAGCTACCATGGAAGGGAACTGCCTGAAGCAGAAGGCCTGTGTCTGAGCAGATTGAGGGTAGAGATCAAGTGGGTAGGATGAGCTGCAGGGGCTGGGAAACCCCAGAAGGGGCTGAGTCCAGAGCAGATGAGATAGACCAGTGTGGAACTGGCAGGACAGGTTTAGAGGGCCAGAGGTAGTGGGTTTCTGGAGTCCACAAGGACTGAGGTGGGAGTGATTCAGTGTGGACCACGGCTTGAGTGCTTGGTCTGGAGAGTGTGGACCTGAGTGAAGACCACTGCCGGCCAGGGCAGGAGCTGGTGAGAGGGGCTGGGAAGATACCCCATGATGCCGAGGAGGAGCAGCAGATCTGGCAGATGGTGAAGGAAATGTGTGTGAACAAGTCCAGACCCAGAGTCTTCTTTGCTGTGTCTGTGTCTGTCCTTCTGGGAGGGACCACCTTTCCTTCCAGCATGCCCAGTTAGTAAGTTCAGGGAGAGTGCTCTCATCAGGTCAAATCTTTTCTCTATGTTAAGGAGCCAAAGTATACATAATAATGAACAGAAAAACAGCAACAACATAAAACAGGTTTAGGGCCCATGTCGTAACACAATCTGTACAATTCTGACGTTACCACATATGACCCTGTAACAGGAACCACTTGAGATTTCTTATGTCCCAGGAAATTATCTCTTTTGACAACGGGTAAAGCCTCTGTTCTCTGGAGACTCCTCAGTAGGAGCTGCACATATGCCTCCCTCACACCTCCCCCTCAGTTCTGCTGTCTCTGCTTGCTCTCTTGTCATTGGTGGCCAGGATCACCTCTCAGATGGAGGTGAAACAATTCTTAAGAACTCCCCTTCTGGGACTTCCCTGGTGGTCCAGTGGTTAAGACTGGGCGCTTCCAATGCAAGGGGCGTGGGCTCAATCCCTGTTTGGGGAACTAAGATCCCAAATGCTGTGCAGTGCAGCCAAAACAAACAAAAAAAAGAATTCCTCTTTTAAAGCTCTAGTATCTATGGCTCATGCCTTCCCTAGGGCAGCAGGAATGAGGGTAACCCGTTTCATTTTCAAAGACTGACCTCACCTCACTGATGCCAGGTCAATCATAACAGGTGGTGCAGTCAAGCTACTACAATAAGGGCAATTGCCTGAGAAGCAACCTGATAATTTTCAAACTCTTCTTGTACCACTGCCCCACAGATACCCACTTCCAGGGTTCCGGTGACCCAGCAGTTCTTGGTACTCCCTCCAGGCTTGCAGTGTATGGTTATACAGGTTGTGCACTACACACAGGTCCTACTTCTAAAGGGGCACAGGTCACATCATAGACACAGATTTGTTTTATCACAATTTCTCAGAAGGTGGCAGTAAGGCATCTTGAGGTGGGGAAGAGGGCATATGAGCTATTCTAGCCCTAGCTTTCTCAATGCACTGTGCTCCGAGTCTTTGAATTGCTGGAATCCTCTAGCCTGTCAGGTCAACTCGGCCTATCACCCTTCAAGTTCCTGTAAAGACACCCCTCCCTGGCAAGGCCTTCTCGACTAGGCACAGTATGCTCCCCTGAGCGTAGAGCTCTGGGCACACACCTCTGCTTTTCACCTCCTAAAGGATGTTATCTCTTCCTCCTGGTTGAAACATCATATCCACTTTTCAATCTGCTCCCATGCCTGGCACAGCTTTTAGTATGTGCTCAGTAAAATTCTGTTGAAGCAAGAATATTGACCTGTAAGCTTAACTTACTAAGAGCTTAGGACTGAGAAATAATCATTGGCAAAAACTGTCTCTGGCATGTCATGGGCCCATTTAGTCTTTGAGCTGTTATTCTCAGATCAGGCAAACGAATTGGAGCCATACATTTGGAGAGTGCCGTTCCCCAGGCCTTGAATCCCTTTTACCAGTTGGGCTCATGCCTGGACCGGTGCTGAGGGACAGTGTATGAAGTAAATACTTCTGCAGTGTTTATATCATGACCACCTAAGAGGCCATTTCTTTAGGTCCATGAAAAAAAGTTCTATGATCTCTATGCCAGGAATATTTTTGCTTGTTTTGAGTATGATGGTGTGTTTTACTTTGCAGAGTTATTTGGTTCCTGGGAAGCGCAGATAAACTTGTGAACAACTTTCTGTTTTGTAATATTCATTTTTATTTATTTTGCTGTGCTGGGTCATAGTTGTGACACACAGGATCTTTGTTGCCACAAGTGGGATCTTTTGTTGAAGCATGCGATCTCTTAGGTGGGACATGTGGGACCTAGTTCTCTGACCAGGGACTGAACTCGGGCCCCCTGCATCGCGAGTCTTAGCCACTGTACCACCAGGTAAATCCCAATTCTATGATGGGCACTAACTTTGTCCCAACTTCTCCAGAAGACATTTATGTCTATTCGAAACAACCTTTTTGTATTGTGGTGAAACATTCTGGGAATGAGGCAGGTGGCAGCACCTGCTCTGGGTATGCACCCATCACTGGCAGAGTTGGGTCTGGAACCCAGGTGCCCTGACTCCATCAGGCAGATACTACAAGAAACCACGTGGAAAGCAAGTGATGCTTCTGGGTCAGCCTCTGGGGTTTCCCAGGGACAGTGAGACTCTGCCACAGACACCATCCTTCACTACAGTAGGTCTGACCGTGTGTCCTACAGCGCATGGCTGGAGGCACCAGGACAAAACAATAGTCATTGCCTAGTAGGTGAGGTTAGGACCCAAAAAACCATCATTTTCAGATGCATCTTGATTCTGAGGAAAGTATTTTCAGACAACTTTAAGTGTGGGACAAGACAAATACGGTGATTTTGGTGCCTGAAGATGGCCCGGGTAGGGTGGAACGCTGTGGGTGGATGCGGGAAAACCAGCCTGTCCCAAGCTACGGTTTAAGAAGGTTCGCCTGCGGCTGGCAGTCAGTGGGTCCTTAGAGGCTCTTCAGGATCTCACTAGGTGCTTCTCTTGCCTGCAGCTCTGTCGAAGATGCACTGGACACCGGAACACGCCCAGCCCCTCAACCAGTGGCCAGAGCAGCACCTGGACGTCTCCTCCACCACCCCGTCGCCGGCCCACAAGTTGGAGTTGCCCCCTGGGGGTCGCCAGCGCTGCCACTATGCTTGGGCACACGACGACATCTCTGCCCTCACTGCCTCCAACCTTCTCAAACGCTACGCCGAGAAGTACTCGGGAGTCCTGGACTCGCCCTACGAGCGCCCCACCCTGGGCAGCTACGGCGACGCCGCCTTCCTCAACGGCGCCAAGGGGGACCCCGAACCCTGGCCGGGGCCAGAGACTCCTTATCCCTTGGCCTCGCTCCACGAGGGCCTCCCGGGAACCAAGTCGGGCAGTGGGGGCGGCTCCGGGGGTCTCGGCGGTTCCCCGGTTTTAGCCGGAAACCTGCCTGAACCCCTCTACACCGGCAACGCGTGCGGGGGCCCGTCGGCGGCGCCGGAGTACGCGGCGGGCTACGGCGGGGGGTACCTGGCGCCGGGTTACTGCGCGCAGACAGGCGCCGCGCTGCCCCCGCCGCCCCCGGCCGCGCTCCTGCAGCCCCCGCCCCCGCCGGGCTACGGCCCCTCTGGGTCTTTGTACAACTACCCCGCGGGGGGCTACGCCGCGCAGCCGGGTTACGGGGCCCTCCCGCCGCCGCCCGCTCCGCCCCCGGCCCCCTACCTGACCTCTGGTCTGGCGGCGCCCACGCCCCTGCCCACGCCCGCCCCACCCCGGCCGTCTCCCGCCTCCTACGGTTTCCAGGGGGTAGCGGAGGCCGGGGTGTCGCTGAAGCGCAAGGCTACAGACGAAGGAGCCGAAGGCCGCTACCGCAAGTACGCCTTCGAGCCCGCCAAAGCCCCGGCGACCGACGGCGCCTCCTACCCCGCCGCGGACAACGGCGAGTGTCGGGGCAATGGGTTCCGGGCAAAGCCGCCAGGAGCGGCGGAGGAGGCGTCAGGGAAGTACGCTGGTGGCGTTCCCCTCAAAGTCCTGGGCTCCCCCATCTACGGCCCGCAACTTGAGCCCTTTGAGAAGTTCCCGGAGCGGGCCCCGGCGCCGGCTCCCCGCGGGGGCTTCGCGGTGCCGTCGGGAGAGCCTCCTAAAGGTGTGGACCAGGGGGCTCTGGAGCTGGCGACCAGCAAGATGGTGGACTGCGGACCGCCGGTGCAGTGGGCGGACGTGGCGGGCCAGGGCGCGCTCAAGGCGGCACTGGAGGAGGAGCTGGTGTGGCCCCTGCTGAGGCCGCCCGCTTACCCCGGCAGCCCGCGCCCGCCGCGGAGCGTGCTGCTTTTCGGACCGCGGGGCGCTGGCAAAGCGCTGCTGGGCCGCTGCCTGGCGACGCAACTGGGCGCCACCCTACTGCGCCTGCGCGGAGGCACGCTGGTCGCGCCGGGCGCTGCCGAAGGCGCGCGCCTCCTTCAGGCCGCCTTCGCGGCTGCGCGCTGCCGCCCGCCCGCGGTGCTCCTCATCAGCGAGCTGGACGCGCTGCTGTCCGCCCGGGACGACAGCACGGCCGCCGCAGGCGCACTGCAGGCGCCGCTCCTGGCCTTCCTGGACGGCGGCTGCGGTGCGGGAGCCGACGGCGTGCTGGTCGTGGGCACCACTTCACGGCCCGCGGCCCTGGACGAGGCGACCCGCCGGCGCTTCGCTCTCCGCTTCTACGTGACGCTGCCCGACGGCCCGGCCCGCGGGCAGATCCTGCAGCGGGCGCTGGCCCAGCAGGGCTGCGCGCTGAGCGAGCGGGAACTGGCCGCCTTGGTGCAGGGCACCCAGGGCTTCTCTGGGGGCGAGCTGGGGCAGCTGTGCCAGCAGGCGGCGGCCGGGGCGGGCCTCCCGGGTTTGCAGCGCCCCATCTCCTATAAGGACGTGGAGGCAGCGCTGGCCAAGGTGGGCCCTAGGGCCTCACCCAAGGACCTGGACTCGTTCGTGGAGTGGGACAAAATGTACGGTTTCGGACACTGATGGCGCACCAGGAGGCCCAGAGAGCTGCCGCCCACTCCCTGCCCTTCTGTCTGCGAAGGGTCTTCTTTAACCCCACTGGGCTGGGGCGTGCCGGAGTGAGGGGTGTGGGGTGGGCGAGCGGAGGGGGCTGCCGGTGGATTTTTTTTTTTTTCCGTGGAAAGGAAAATGCTTGTGCTAGGCAGAGAGATGCCATATGCGCTGTGTACTCAGGTTTTTTCCTATTTATTGTGGACGGGAAGCTCGCCATCTCTGCCCCGCGGAAGACTGGCCCCGGGGCCTAAGGAACTCCTGCTCTCGCCACAATCCTTTTGTCTCCTCGCTGTCTGAATTGCTCCCTCCCCCTTCTCCACGTCTCCCTTTCTCTGCTTCTGGTGGTTTTCTTTCTCCGTTGCTTTGTCACTGACCATACACCCTTCTCTCGCTTCCCCCCTCCGGCCGGGTTTCCCTTTTGCTCCTCCCCACCCTGTCTCTCCGTCTATCACCTTCAGTGCTTCTGTTTCTGTCCCTTGCTCTCCATCCTCTCTGTGTCTTGGTCCCTGTCCCTGCCTTCTGTCCCTCACATTCAAAGACTGCAATGTCCCTTTGCGGAAGATCTGGAGGTTAAGGGGCTGAGGAGGAGGGGGTTCCCTTCACCCCTTATCCCTCATCCAGCTGAAACCTTAGGTCTGTGGGAGTCAAGCAAAAAAGAAAAACACCCAAAGAAGGGGGTTTTGTTGTTGTTGTTTTTGAGGAGGAAAATTCCAGAAATGTAGCTTGTTTAATATTTTAGGCCTCTTATTTTTGTAAGATGTGTAGACTTTGCTGTTTTTCTTTTGACGACTCAGGAAGAAACTGACCTCAGAAAGAATGTTAGATTTTGGCTGCTTTCCTGTGTGTGTTCCCCCCACCCCCAGCCCTTCAACCCCTTAATCCCCAGGGAAGCAGGTTCTCTCAGAAGACTCAGAAAGTGAGACCTGAGGGGAAGGGGAGAGGAAGACAGAGAGGCCACACTCCAACCCCTGCGCTTCTTGGGATAGAAGCAGAATGTATTGTAGGGGCCTCCCCCTCAGGGCCAAGGTTGTAGGCAGAGGTGATGAGGACTGCGTTGTGGCATTTGGAAGGAGGTAGGTCTTGCTCCCTTCCTGCAGGCCCCACCCCTCAGCTGAGTGGGGTGTTTTGTGTGGAGGGTTGGTTACCCAGAGTTGGGATGCCCTTGCCCACTGCCTGCCCCAGACCTAGCAGGTAGGCTGAGAGGGCCCAAATGGGAAGATGACCCAGGTGGAAAGTCCCCAGAGAGGTCCTCCCACCTGGTCCCTGTCTAGGCAGAGGTCTCCTGTAACTTATGCTAAGATTTCTTCTGGAGGGAAGGTAGTCTGGCCACAGGTCTGATTGGGCACAGAGTTCATTACAGACTCAGCCTCCATGGTCTGCTGGGAGGCTCTGAGGAGGGGTGAGTGAGTGTCCGTCCATTGCAGGAGAAGGTTCTGAGGGGACTCTTACCTCTCCTGTTCTCTTAGGGTCCTAGGTCTAGAGCTCCAGGGGCTATGAGAGGGTGAAGGAGATGGGCAGCTGTGTTCCTCTGAATAAACATTGGACTTTTATTCTCAGTCCCAAACTCTCCACCGGAAGCCCAGGCTTAGGCACCCTTCCTTGTGAGAACTGTATTCTTCTTCCCACCAACTTTCCTGTGATGGGGCTTTGGGGAGCCCATTTCACAACTCTGACCTTGGTCCAGAGGTGGGGGACAAGCCACCACCCCACTTCTCTCTCCCACCACCTTGACAGCTCCTGCAGTCTCTCCCACCTCCCACTCCCAGCTGGAAGGAAGTCCAAGGGGATGTTTCAGGTGCCAAGGTGCTGAGGGTCTGTGCTGGCTGGCCTAGGAGTGCTAACAGGAAAGCTGCTCTGTTCTCTCTTCTCCCTCCCTGCCTTGGTCCCTGCCCTTCCTTCTGCTCCTCGGAGCTGGCTGACTGAAGGTCTCAGAAGCAGGGGTGCAGGGTCTCCGCTGTGAAAAGCCCGTGGGGGGAGCAGGGAGTGAGCAGGTTCTCTCAGGTGTGTGTATGTATAAGGGGGGTGGGTGGGTGGAGGGCATTGGGGAGGGGGTTTGGGATCTCAGCCATCCCTTCAAGAGGCAGACAGCTCTGGGGGTTGGGGGGAAGAGCTCACTGACCGAGACCCAGGGCCCCCACCACGTCCTCTACTGGCCTTGGGGAGCTTTGCACAAGGAGACAGCCCCTAGTCTACTAGCACCTACCTCTTGGGCACTGGGGCGAGTGGGAGAAGGGCAGGTCCAGCTCTGGCAATGTTGTGGGGGGGGCATACCAAAGAATCCAGGGGCAGGGATGGGGGGAGGGCAGGCTGGCTCTCTTCTTCCTTTACCCACGTTGGGGTTGGGGTCCTCCCCTCCAGCTGTAACCATTTCTACCTCATTTTGATGCGTGTTGTACATGGATGTATTTATCTCCTGTCTGATGACGCTCTGCAGTTCGGTCTGTCTACCTCAGAAGAGACTGTATTTTAAAAGAAAGTATGACACAGTATTAAAGCGATGACACGTGGTTTCCAGAGGATTTCTTGGGGGCAGCAGGACGTGGGGAGTCCTCTGGGGAATGTGTGGGCTTCCAGGTCTGCTGGTGCCACGGATGTGGCTCTGGGTGAGTTTGTTTCTTCAGCAAAACATGACCATTCCTGTTACTCTGGCACTGTGAGTGCCTACCACACAAGTGAAACCACGGCGGGGCGGGGGAAACTCCTCAATAGGGAAGGCCTGCCTGCAATTCTGAGCTCCTAGAGGCTCAGTGTCGGGGCTGACTTAACAGCCCCCGACCTCTGAAGCATGAGGGATGAAGAAGGGCTCATATGTTTGCTGAGTGAGTGAGTGGGTGAATGAATAGATGAATGCTGAAGAGGAAGTTTCACTTAGAACCTGGACAGCAGCCCTTGTTGGCCAGAGCTAGGATCATATTTGTAGTCCATCCTTGGATGGAGGGAAAGGGGACAGAGGGCAGGGTGGAGACACCGTGTGTTCCAGTCTTTGAGGTCACTTGGGATCCTTCATCCACCACCATCTGTCAATCCCCAGACTGACAGCTCAACATAAACTGGGACACAAAAAACTGGGGAGGAACATCTTGTTAAAAAGGCTGTATGGAGATGTCCATGAGAGGTTTGGACCCACAACTTGCTGAGGACCTGAATGTGCTCAGCAAAATGATCAAAAATGCATGGAATGGCCAGGGAAGCAGGCCCCCTGGCTTCCACTGGCCCAGGCTTAGAGCCTATCCAGGGCTTTCCGGAGCCAAAGTCCGCCCATGGCCAGATTCTATGAAGCAGTTTCTGCTCCGAGAGAAACAACTGGTGTGCCTGGGTATGTGGGCTCCAGCACAATGAACTGCGGCTCAGTGACCCCAACCCTCTCGGCCCTTGGAGGTTCAGACCCCCCTTGCCATCTAGTTGGTTTACTGCACACCTACTCTGTGTAGACAGCACTCAGGATACAGAAGTGGTTAAGTACAGCCTCAGTTCTGGAGAGCCCACATTACAGGATGGGAAAAGCTCAACAATGGATCATTTGAAAATATAGCTAGATAAAGCTGCTCGAGGAGGGACCTTATCCAAATTTTTATATTCTTACATCTAGCACAGTGCATATAGGAGACACTGAATAAATCCTCGAATTCATTTCCAGCAAGTGTCCTGATGAAGGATGCACAGGTTATTTCGAGATGCCCAGAAAAGACCCTGACTCGTGGGGAGGGGGGGGGGGCGTGGTACTGGCGCTGGGTCAGAACAACTCCCTGGACGGGTTTGGGTGGGTTCAGCTTGACAAAGTTATGGAAGCTGGAAACTGTACCATACCTGTGACTATAGTTACAAGAGCATAAAGTGAGGGCAAGAGTGAGGGGAAGGGAGAGGAACAATGGGACCATAAGGCTGCACCAGGAGGCTCTTCCATGAAGCCTGTGGGAGCGGGGTGGGGAGGGGATTAGTCGCTGGTGGACAGGGACTGATTTGCAAGTTAAAGAGTTCACACATGGATTCAGCAAATCTTTAACTGAACACCTGTTCTGCACTAGTTGCTACAGGGACAACAGGTAGCCCTTACAGTCAAATGGGGCCGCTTCCCAGGCACAGTGGTAAAGAATCCACCTGCCAATGCAGGGGACGCAAGACAGGTGGGTTTGATCTGTGGGTTAGGAAGATCCCATGGAGGAGGAAATGTCAACCCACTCCAGTATTGCCTGGAGGATCCCATGGACAGAGAAGCCTGATGGGCTATAGTCCATGGGGTCACAAGGAGTCAGACATGACTCGGCACCCACACAGTCAAATGAAGGAGACAGTATGAAGACAGAGCTGTAGGGTGCTGTGCGAGCAGATAGGGGTGCCTAGAGAAGACATAGGGCCAAGGCTGTGGGTGGGAGGCAGGGAGGGCATCCCAGAAAGGACTTGTCAGCTGAGGAGTGACTGAGGCAGAGCAGAGAGTGCAGTCCAAGATCTAAAGAAGTACCTGAGCTGAGCTTACTTGGGGAAAGAAAGGGAGTTCAGCCCCTGTGTGTGGAGGCAGCGTGGGGACGTGAGGATCGCTTACCTTATCCAAACAGAGCATGAGGGTTTGGATGCACCTGCGGGAGGACAGGAAAGGGTAGTCTATACATATTCAGTAGGTAATAAGAAAGCTCCCATGTGGGCTAGTGGTAAAGAACCCGCCTGCCAAAGTAGATGTAAGAGACGGTTTGTACCCCTGGGTTGGGAAGATCCCCTGGAGGAGGGCAGGAAAACCACTTAAGTATTTTTGCTTGGAGAATACCATGGACAGAGGAGCCTGCTGGGTTACAGTCCATGGAGTTGCAGAGTCGGACACCACTGAAGCAACAGCACGCAGGTAATAAGAAAATTTGGGAATTGATTGGATATAGGAAATAAGGAGAGTAAGGGGTCTAAGGCTTCTGGTGGAGGGTGAGGGGCAGTAAATGGGAATCATGAGATGTTGGAGACCTGCTAAGTTTGACGGAAATGGGCCAGGCAGGAGGCCTCCAGCAGGCATTTCAATATAAGGGCAGGGGATCCTAGCCTCCAGTACCCCTACCCAATCTCTGGGTATTGAAAACTCATTTCAGCCTCGGGGTTTTTACGAGCCTCCCCTTGTAACTCCTCCTTTCTGGGTGTTAGGAGATCCTCCTCCAAGTTGTGTTGGAGGACCCCCTTCTCATCCCTGGGTGTTCCCCCCGCCCCTAGTCCCTGGATGTGGGAACCTGGTTCCTGCCACCCAAACCTGGATGTTGGCCCCCCCTCCCCCACCCGCGGGCATTCGGAGCTCCTCCCCCCACTGTCGGTGGATCGCAGTCACCCACCCCCACCCCACCCCCCGGCGATGGCGGCACGGGCTCCGGCGGGGACCCTGGCGCTGGCGCTCTGGGGCTGGGCTTTGGCTCCAGCGGGGGCCGTGGACGCCATGGGCCCTCACGCGGCCGTCCGCCTGGCCCAGCTGCTGACCCCGGAGGAGTGCGGCCACTTCCAGTCGCTGCTGAAGGCGCCGGAGCCTGACGTCGAGGCTGAGCTGGCCAGGCTTTCGGAGGACCAGCTGGCGCAGCCCGAGCCTGTGCCCACGTCGGCGATGCCAGGCCGACGGCGGCGGAGGCGCGAGGCAGCGGGGGAGCCGGCGGGCCCGGCGGCCGAGCCTGCCGACGTGTCCGACGGCTGCCGGGAGGGGCTGGCGGCCTGGCTGGCTGCCGAGGCCCCGTCCTTGTCGTGGGACCGCGTGGCCCGGGCCCTGCGGCGAAGCGGCCGCCCAGACGTGGCTCGGGAGTTGGGCAAGAACCTCCACCAGCAGGCAACGCTACAGCTGCGCAAGTTCGGGCAGCACTACGTGCCCACAGCCGACGCCCCCGCTGTCCCCGTCCCGGCCCCGGCCCCGGCCCCGGCCCCCGCCCCGGCCCCGCGTTCCCGCCGCTCCTCGGTCCCCGAGCCCAACTGGGACGAGCTGGAGCTGATCGTGGAGCGACTGCCCCAGGGGCCGTATCAGCGGAGCCCCGCGGGCTGGGCTGGGCCGCTGGCTCTCGGCTTCCTCACCGGCTTCGGGGGGGCGCTGGGCGTCGGGGCGCTGCTCATCCTGCTCATTCCGTGGATCACCGGCGGCGATGGCGACTGGGAGTGGCTGGGCAGCCCCCGACCGCCCACCCCGCCCCTGCTTGGGTCCGCCAGGGCTGCTGGCTGCGGGGAAGCGGAGCCGCTCTTGACTGCAGAGCCGCTGGCGTCCCCTGAGGCCTGGGCTACAGGCGGGCCCCGTACCTCCTTGCCTCTGTGACCCCAGCTGTGAAATGGGAGCACAGACCTGGTGGTGTGCCGCTTTTGACATATAAAAGTTACAGAATACGCAACAGTGGGAAAGATCAGTTTATCAGTTGTTTGGGAATGACTGCATAGCCAGTGGGGCTGCCAGTGGAAGAGGAGGGGCTCAGGTGCGGGTCTGCCGGCTAGGGAAGGGGAGGCAGGGCCCCCCCAGTTCGTGTCAGCTTTTGTTCCTTCTTCATCTTGCACTTAACTCTTCCACTAAGAGCTACCGTTTATTGAGCACTAACTGTTCCAGGCCCTAGGCTAATAAGCAGTTACATACATTATTTGTTACCCTCTTCAGAAACCCAAGAAGGAAGGTATTATCTACATTACACATAAGGAAACTGGTCACAACTAGTTAGTGGCATAGTCAGGTGTTTGAATGCAGAACTGCTTTGAACCAAAAGTTTGAGCTCCAGAGGGAAAGATCTGTGAGCAGCAATGGAGCTGGGGGAAAAGGAGGAGGACACAATGAGATGCAGGGCTTCAGGTTACTCTGAGGCCCTGCTGGAGCTGTGCCCACTTCCAGGGGTTGCTGCCCCCAAGCTGCTCTCTCCACTCAGGCAAGGCCTCCTAAAGCTCTCTCTGGAGTCCCAAACTCTCCCTACCCACCTGAGTGAGTGGGGCATTGCCAGCCCCACTAAGGGAGCTGAGCCTGGGTGAGACCCCACACCGACTTCACTGACTGTGCCCCCACCACGGGGAAGGACAGCAGACGCCCTGGGGTCCTGCTAGGTGGGCATCCCTGGGCCAAGGGGCTCTGGTGTGAGAGTAATGACAGAATGACAGGCCAGTCCAAGAGGAGAGTTGAAAACAAGATTGACGTAACCCTTTATTGCAAATTCTAAAGTAAAAAGATGTACAGTACAAAGTAAAATTGAAATTTCAGACTATAAACTTCCAATCCACTTATACATTCTCATTTCTCAAGCATTTCTGCCATTTCCGCATAAACGGAACAGGGAACAAGTCGAGGGGGTGAGGGAAGGAGATACAGCAAGGGTAAAAGAATTGTGTCTAGAACAATCACAAACCCCAGAAGCAAGTGAAAGGAAAGACATTTTCTCGACCTGCTGTCCTGGTGATGAGAAGCGGGGGTGGTTGGAGCAGTGCAGTTTAAAATGGCTCTCAGAATAGCAGCATTTATGGTACCATTTCATCTTCCGGAAGTCCAAATAAATACTTTGCCCTTCCCTAGTGCCTTTGCCTCTGTATCTCAAAAAACACTTTACAAAACATTTAGTTAAAGCCTCACAACACCCCTGTGAGGTAGGTCAGTATTATTATCCCCATTTTACAGATGGGGAAACTGAGGCACAGAGAGGTTAAGTGACTTGCCCAAGGCCACACAGCGAGTCAGTGGTCGAATTAGGGATGGAACACAGGAGTTCTGTCCCTTTTCTGGAACCACTGGACCGCGCTCCCCTTTACCTATATACATTCTTCACACACACACACACCACACGTGCACACCTGCCCACCCCACCCCACTTAGCCTCTATGTACAGCAAAGAGCAGTGGGGGGCAGGGGCAGGGGGTGCCTCAGGAGCGTTTTGACAGGAAATCTTGGTGCTCTTGGAAGGGGAATCCAAGAAACCACAATGCTGAGCCACAGCCCAGATGGCAAAACTTGGGCCCCTCCCCACCCAGACTCCCTCTTCTCTCCTGATGTCCCCCCTGGCTGGCTAGCTGCAGCCAATTCTTTAGGGGGTGGGGGTACCTGAAAATGAACGAAGCTTTTTGCAAAACTTTGGGCAACATCTGAGAAAAGAAAGAGGCATCATTACAGAAGATGCCCAGGACTCAGTCACTAAGTCACAACCATGGCCATCTAACCTCCACAGTAGGCCTGGAGGCTGGGGGCCGAGAGGGGAGGATGGGGACTGACCTACCAGCCATCTCTCTCCAGAGCGGAGCTCCTGGAGCGGACTAGAGTGGGCACTTCAAAATCCTCCTGAGTGTTCCTGGACTGGGAGACGTGGCCTAGAGAGGGGTGTCCCCAAAGCGGGGCGGGGTGGTGCCAATGAGACCAGCTGAGTCTGCTGGTTTGGTGGGGGAGATGGAGGGCAGGGCTCAGCAGTAGCTAGCAGAGTGGAGGCTGTTGGGCATTGTGCTCGCCCGAGCTGTGGGGCGTTGGAATGGTTTTCTTCTTAAAATACTGGTGAAAAAGACAGGAGTAAGGCCAGCCCAGCTGGGTTGGCTGACATCATCTCTGGGGGCTCTGCCGGGGGACCGGTGAGGAATAGGTATCATGGGCCTGGAAGCAGTGGCCCAGCAGGGGGACGAATGCCACACACGGTGGGTGAGTGGGGACCTGGGGAGATCAGGACTTCGCTTTTCTCTCCAATCTTGGCTTTTTAGCCAGAACTTTGCGAGAAATCCTCATTTCTCTCCCTTTCGTTCCCCTCCTTTCCCCAAATGTGCTAAAGTCCCACTTCCCAGGAATAAAAAGTATTGGGAGAGTCAAGCAACAAACGCACACCAAGACAGGCTTCCCTTGTACAGTAAAAAGGGTCGTTTTTATTTTGTTTCCTTTTGGCTTATAGAAGTGATGTACGTTTCATCATGTCTTGGTTAGAGCAGTGCTGGCCTCCATGCATTCACTAATACACTAGTCTTTACTACTGGTCTTTTACAAGCTTACGTTGGTTGCAGCAAAAAATGAGAGAACTCTGGGCATTGCTGTTCCAGGGGCTTTGACCGGGAGTTTCTGTTAATCTCTCCTCAGTCAACTTCTGATGCCAAGAGTGGCTTATTCAGAGGGGCGGGTGCAAGGCAGCTGACTTGGGAAGTGTCTCCTGCTCTCGCCCTCGGCTTTAAATGACGGAGTCTCCTCATCCTAAGCAACAAGGAGGTTAAAGAAAAGAAGAGGGGAAAGTGTTTTTCACACACAAACCAGCAACCATGTCAGCTGCTGCTCGGTGGCTTTGGCTCTGCGTTTTAAATTAACAGCATCACACATGTCTTTTTGCTTTTTGTCCTTTTTTTAAAGGTGGATTCTGGAGTATAAATACTGCACCAAGGACCTGGCTACAAAAAATAAATATTTATATCGTATTTATATATCTATATATATATATGTGCAGTGATACTGTGGCTGCTGCTGCTTTTTGATTGGCTTCGTTAATATTTGGCAAAGCGTTGCCACTTATCCACTGGGTGAAGACATGCGAGAACGCCTTCACTGACTCTTTCAGTTCAATGCCTGTTAACTGCGGGTGTAAACTGCTGGTGATGGTGTCACTTACTACCAAAGAAGTGTGGAGCAGGGCGGGTGAGTGCGAGAGTGCGTGAACGAGTGGGTGGGTGGAGGGCCATCAGGTGAGGAGAAAGAAGGTGGGAAAAGTTTTTTAGAAACAAACAAACAAAAAAAAAGTGAAACTTCAAATAGAGTGGAGGTGGCTTCTTCCCTGTGAAGCTGGCTGATGGGTGTCAGATACCAAGGCCTGTGTGTGTCACTGAGGAGACAGCCTGCTGGGTGGGGAGACCAGGGCCTGGGGGAGGAAAAAAGATCAGAGCTCAAAAAATCTCATTAATATGCTCTAGTAGCTTAATGACATCACTAGCACGAGCACTTGGAGGACGAGCGGGATCTTATAGCTCTGTGGCCCATCTCAAGACCTAAGAACAAGAACAATTATGAAGTTTTAGCCAAATCTTGCATAGAAGTGGTTAGAATTTATTGCACATTGGAACAAAAATATATATATTTTTTTGTTGTTTTGGAAAAGACCATTAGCAATAAAAAATTTTTTGTCTGTCTGTCTGGTTTGGGGATGTACATTGGCTGACAGCATCTAAGTTCTAAGAAGAAATAAAAGTATAAAAAATAAAAATAAACATGACAATGGCATAAGCCAGAAGCCATTTCCTATTTAATAAGTTAATACTTTGTATTTACAAAAAGGCATGCCAATAAAATAAAATGATATATTACAGTATTTATAATTCTCTTAAAAAGAATAACCACACGTCAGCTTCTGTTTTGTGCTGTTTACGATGTAGCCTGTACATGTTAACTATACATTCATCCTAGCAGTTAGCAGGGTCACTGAAGAAAACGCCTTCCCAACCTGGAATCGGGTGTAGTACAAAAAGTTCTATGGATGGTGTCGCAGAAGCAGGCTTCTGAGAACTGGACAGAGTTTCTAATGGTCCAGCAAGATAGAAAGCTCTGCTTACTGACTGGCTGCGGTTTGTTCTACGCAAAACTAGTCAGGTGGACTGTGAAATTACATCCAAAGTGCTCCTACTGCAAGGCCGATTGGTGTGTCTGACTATGGGTTGTTTTTCCCCCTCTACCGTATGGTTCAGGAAGAATTCATTTTGATTTGGTTTGCATGCTGAGGTCTCTCCTCATTCTTTGAATCGACTTCCTGACACATTCACCTGCAGCATCTTAGCTCTGAAATCTAGTCATCGGATGAGAAACCCCTGGACTAAGAACACTCTTCCCGGAAGTGGGAGACAGAACGGAAGCTATGACGCTCCCCGCCAAAGCCACCCTCCAATGACAATGTGCAGGTCGCTAAGCAGATGGCAAAATTGGCTGAAAGGGAATGTGCTGGGGGAAGCTGGAAGTTCTTAAGGATTCATATTAAATCGCTTTCTCATGAGAACCAGTGCAATAAAGAAATCAAGTGGGGCTGGGTTCAGAGGCGGCTCCATCTCTCCTGAGGTCCCACCAGTGACCATTTATCCTAATAAGAAATGAAAGAAACCACAGCCATAGCTCAATGCTGCTGCCCTCACCCACCTCTGTGGATAAAGGAAGCCCTGCATGGTGGAAGAATGTGATGGAGGCAAGAGGAACTGTGCAGCGATTGAGCTTGTGACAACTACTCCATAGAAGAGAGAGGCCCGTTCGGAATATCTGAACCCCTCGTCATGTGGACCCCAGCCCGGAGAAAGCCACAATGCAGAAGGACATGATACTGATGAAGTGAGCACCCCTTTACCCCCAACGAAAGGTTGTTTTAAGTTCCCCAAATGACCTTCTAGAGATAACATGCTACTCTGAATAGCACTTTTATCTCTGCCCCCAAAAAGTGTCAGTTGTCCAGTATGAAGGCTAAACAATCATCATAAATATTGCAAGATATAAATGAAAAAAACTTTTTTGATTTTTGTTTTTAGCCCTAAGATTTGGTTTTACAGTGACATTAATACAAGCCATTCGAGATCAAAGTTTCCCCACGTACAGGACACAGAGCAGCATTAAAGAGTTCATCTTTCAAAATGTGCAACAATGGCTGTATGTTAGAGATGTCTGTTAAACATATACACACAACGGATCCATCTGCTTGTTGGACTGGGTTTGTTTTTTTTTGTTGTTGGTGGTGGTCAATTGGTTGGTTATGTTTCCCTACTCAGAAGGTGTATGAAAGACTTCTAAGAATTCAGAAAGAATTGCAGCGGGTATGGAATGCTTACCATTTTTTCTCCAAATACAGTGAACGGTGCAGGGCTGGGTCCTGTCCAAAGGCTGACCCAGTGCAGGGGACAGGATCAGTAGTGTCCTGTGGTGTATGGTTCTCATGCATGACTCCTGATCACGGCATGCCATCATGCAAATCATTTCTACGCATTGAACGAACACAATGTTTGGAATCGGCCTGAGCAAGTCCTCCTCAGCCTGAAGAAACCTGATTGTTTTCCCCCACCCATCTCCAAACCACGTGAAGCCCATGTGGAGAAGATGCGGCTTTATGTCAAAGAAACTGACAAGTAAATGACATGGGCTAAATGTGAGTGTGTGTGTTTTTTCTTTTTGCTGCTTAGCTTAACTAATGTAAGAATGCAAATAGAGTTTGCATGAACAAACAAACTTTTAAAGTGATGCTTTCTGCTTCTGAGAATCAACAAAATGAAAAACAAACAAAAAAATCCATCTGGCTGCAACGGAAATACACTGGTCCCGGCAGCCTCACCTCTGTTTTATGTATCCTGTTAGTTTTGTCCTAAGTTGCATTGACTGATGTGGAACATGCAGTAACCACCTGCCCAAGCATTAGAAAATCTGTGAGTCCAGGGAGCAGGGTCCTTTGCCCTTGGCAGGTCACTGCTCAAGATGCAACCGTGGTACGTGGTAAGCAGACTACGTTTGGTATAGATCTTCGGGATAAAGTGTCTCCACAGCTGTTCTGCATTGATAATATTCAGGAAGTTTGTAAACAATCTTTCACTTGCAAGTTTTAAGTCTGTACAATGTTGAATTTTTGCTTTCCTCTAACACTTGGATTCTCTGACCTCTTTTTGTCTTTTGGCTCTTTCCCTTCGTCCTTCCTCCGCCCGTTGCTGTTTCTCCTTCTCGGGTTTAGTCACACTGTCATAGGAGGGGAGGGAGGCTGTGGACGGGGTGCTCTCTTTTTTCTCCCGGTGTGTGCCTCCATTCTCCAGCTTATTGGAAGTTGTCTTTTTGCAGATGAAGCCCCGCCTGGCTAAATGTCCCCGGTAGGCGCGCTGCAGGACCACTGCTGATACCTCTTCCTGCTTGCGCCGCAGCGTGGTCGTGATTGGCTCATAAGACACTTTGGAAGGATTGGATGCCACGAACCTCTCCTCCATCTGTTGCCGAAGGATGTCTAACTCCCCGCTATCTCCCAGGACCCGCTTGGTGAAGGCAAAAAGGATGTCCAAGCAGTGGATGCGATCCCCGCTGACCATTGGCAGATCCATGGCGATGAGCTCAATGGTGTTGGGCTTGGGCACGCGGAGAGGATGCTCCAGGGCATCTGCAAAGTCTGCCAGCTTACAGTACTCAATGAACTGGGTGGCATCGGGGTCGAACTTCTCCCAGATCTCATAGAAGGTCTCAAAGTCGTCCTCGCTCAGAGGGTCTGCACTTTCCTCTGTGGCTACGCTGAAGTTTTCCAAGATGATGGCAATGTACATGTTCACCACAATCAGGAAGGAGATGATGATGTAGCTCACAAAGAAGAAGATGCCCACCGAAGGGTTCCCGCAGTCTCCTTTAAAGCCGCTCCCTGGGTGTTCCTTATCCAAATTGCAGTCAGGGGGCCGGTTTAGGATGGGCAGCAGGAGGCCGTCCCAACCAGCCGACGTGGTGATCTGAAAGAGGCAGATCATGCTGTTGCCGAAGGTCTCAAAGTTGAACATGTCATCAATGCCAGCCTCGTGCTTCACGTATGCAAAATTAGACATCCCAAAGATGGAGAAGATGAACATGACCAGGAAGAGCAGAAGGCCGATGTTGAACAGAGCAGGCAAGGACATCATTAAGGCAAAGAGCAGGGTACGAATTCCCTTGGCGCCTTTGATCAGACGCAGGATACGCCCAATACGGGCCAATCGGATGACTCGGAACAGGGTTGGGGAGACAAAGTATTTCTCAATGATATCAGCCAGGAACATTCCTAAGAAGGGGAACGGGAGACATGTTACTGAGATTGGAGATGCCCCTCCTCTTTACTTATGTCACCTGGCACTATGGAACCCTTAACTACAAAGGACTTTATAGAGTAAGTGCCTTACTAGCCAATCTGAACTCTCATAATAAAAAAAAATTTTCTTAAAAGAAAATCACGTTTCATACATGTAGAAAAGCAGAGAAAACAACAGTACCCAGAGACCAAGTCTGCTTCCACTTATCACCCCGAGAAGCAACCCCGTAGATGGCATGCATCATCTCTGTCTTCATAATTTTGCTAGGTATGAAATATATAGGTGGCAGTCTACAAGGTTTAAGGAATTATACCATATCTATCTTTCTAGATCTCTAATTTGCCTTTTTTAAAATGTTTTTTTCCTTCTAGATCTCTAGTTTGCTTTTGAAACCTAACATCACGTTTCTGAGATTGATCTCTGGTGTTAAATTTGGGTTTTTGTTTTTGTTTTCAGATTTGTCTGTGCATGACTTCCTGAGATGTTATGGATTCTCCTCCAAACTGCTGTCAAATTGCCACATTCACAAACAGTGAATGAGAAGTCCCGGCTCCACCCTGTGGTTGCAAAATCTTAGTCAGTCTGCTAAGGTCATCAATTCTCAGGGCATTTTCTTCCTGACTCTGGAAAGACATTTTTGGTTTCTCATGGCCCCATGTCCCTGCCCCACCAAACTCGCCTGCAAACTAAAGGGACTTCTCAGGAGTGGTTTTCAACTCACAGTTTCTAGATTTTGTGTTTAAAGTCATAAATCAGAAACCAGTATCAGCAGATAAAAATGTCAAGGCATTAACAGGATATGAAACACACATATCAAAGGGCCTGTTTCTGTTCACATTCCTCCAGGGGTCCACCTCCACCAGACCACTTGCCTTTAAAACTACAGAGCGAAAATGGGACGGTCACAGAAGGAAGAGGCAATGAAACGGCTGGGAGACGACAACTGAAGGGCGGCATTGACACCACGTGCTCTTCCTTCCGTGTCCTCTCCTGCCGTGGAGCCCCCATGAGACAGAGTGAGCTTCAGCCCACAGGAGACTTCACTTAAATAAAGAAATAGCCTCCAATCCTGGGGACTCATAAACACTGGGGCAGTGAACTGCAGAAGACTTATTTGAAGGTCTTATGCTAGGAAAGAATCCTAAATTTCAGTAAGGGACGAGGTACAGGAAGTGCACAGTAGGCAGACAACCTGTTGGGGTTTCGTCTGGAGCTAGAATCTCGGGAGGCATTTGAACTTTCAAGAAAATCTACCTCAGCTGGGACCCAAGAGGACTTTCTCAGCTTTCCTCTTTTTACCTCTCAATTAGGTCATAACCAGTGACCTTAAGAAATCAGGTAATAAAAAAAAAAAAAGTCAGGTAATGCAGGTGATGTTTGCATTCCTTATATGATGGAGAGGAGGCTTCAGAGAGGAGACGATGCCTGAGTAGGGTTTTGAGGATGAATGTTTTACTGTGCCAGAGAAAAGTGGGAAGAGATAGGCAGACAGCTATCTAGGCAGTGGAGTCAACTTTTAAGGGGTTCTCTAGGAGGTGCCTACAAGACCCAGTGCTGGGCTTCCCTGGTGGATCAGATGGTAAAGAATCTGCCTGTAACACAGGAGACCTGGTTCAATCCCTGGGTTGGAAAGATCCTCTGGAGAAGGGAATGGCTACCTACTCCAGTTATTCTTGCCTGGAGAATTCCATGGACAGAGGAGCCTGGTGGACTACAGTCCATGGGTCGCAAAGAGCTGAACACAATTGAGTGACTGGCACTTTCATTTTCACTTTCTCAGAGGTTCCAGGGTCAGTTTTACCCCAACTCCTCTTAATTTAAAAAGATTTTTTCCCACACTTTTGTTTCTGAACAAATTAATGATATTAAAAAAAATCCCAAGCATCAAGAGAAACACTTCTTCCTACTTATTTTCAAGTACCATCTGAAAATAGGGGGCATTGATCTGTGGGTTTTCCATCCCACTCAATGATGGGTGGGCAGAAAAAGTTCAAGAACAGTGGTCAAGGGCAGCATTATCCAAAGTGTGTTTGGTAGGAGGTTTCGAATGTGGAGCTGAGGCCAGGGGCTGGGCTTGCTCGCTCATCAGCTGCATATCTCAGTAATTGCTCTGTGCCTTGGTTCCTCAGGATATTTACAGGGCTGTTGTGATGACTACATGAATTAAAACATGTAGAACACTTAGAATATGACCGGCACAGAGGATATTCCATTGAAGTCTGAGAAACACTATTACTTGAAAACAGGGTGTTGTGATTGGATAAAGGTGGGATGGTGTTTTAAACAGAATTCTTTACTCCAAGACTTCCAAGAGCCTCCTGTGGACTAATGTGCCCTGTGACCCTCTGAAGGGAAATACAATGTACAGTGTTGCCCAAAGTGGTTTCATTATGGGATTCTTTCCTTGAGGAGAAATACGTGAGATCATTCAACACATTTTTGGGCCTGGTGCTCTGGAGGACAGAACTAGACAGCGGGAGAACAGGTGCTTTCTGGTGCCCACAGTCGCTACCTCAGCTCTGGGACAGGTTCCCTGTCTTGGGCACTGTGGCTCAAGTCACACCCACCTGGGACCAAGGCAGTGCGGCATCATTAAAGAAGCCCATGAGGAAGGCAGGGAAATTTTGAAGAGGGTGGGCAACAGGACAGCTTTTCCGCTGCCTGCCAGGACACCAGCCCTTCCAGGCCCTTTGTTGGTTAAAACAAACGCCACAAAGTCACTGTTAAAAACCAACTTGAGTTCTGTTTCTGCCACCTCTGAGTTGAGTGACTCTGGACATCTTCACAGCAAAGAGATAATAAAATACCTTGATTTTCCTGGGCTGTCATAATGAGATAACACAAGTGAAGAAACTCTCAAACTACTTGGCACCGTAAAATCGTAGTAAATGAGTGTTGGCAACAGCAGAAGTGTTAACACAGCCATCATCACCAGAATTCTCATTAATATCCAATGTAACAATCTCTTAGCATGACTATTTTCCACGTTATACTGCTACTGATAGCCAGATTTTAAAACACAATTTTTTTTACACCTTCCCCATTAGAATGTAAACTCTTTGAAAGCAAGAACCAAATCTAATTTTTTCCCCCTCTTCAACCACAGAATTTATAGTCCAAGACTACTGTGAACACTCATAGAAACTTGCTGACCCATGTCAATGATGTAGGGCAGACCCACAAGATGACTGAGGGTACCACGGGTGTAACCCTGGGGGCCCCTCGGCCCCGTGTCATTTGCCACACTCCCAGGAATCCCATCCTCAGGGTCAGCCGGGTCCCTTCCCCTGCCCCTCCTGCCCCACTCACCCACAATGGAGAGGATGACCACCACGAAGTCGAAGATGTTCCAGCCAATGGTGAAGTAGTAGTGCCGCAAGGCAAACATTTTGAGCACACACTCACAGGTGAAGAAGATGACGAAGACCAGGTTGATCCAGTAGAGAATGTTCTCCATCTGCTTGCTCTGAGTATCTGTCTCCACCATCATCGTCACCATGTTAAGGCAAATGAGCATCATGATAACAATGTCGAAGGCTTGTTGAGTGACAAAATCAAAGACGATCCCTTGGATTTTGTTCTGGGTGGGGAGAGAGGAAAGACAGAAAAGGCTTCTTGAAAACCTTCCCCAGCAGACTGTGGGAGCTGCCACCCTATGAATCAAAGTTCTCTCTGCTTTCTTGGTTGCAGTGCTGGCCAGCAGCAGGAGATGGACAAAGACCACTGTCAACGTTCCCTCATCAAGAGCTCTTTAAAATCACCACTCTTTTCTTTCTGCCATCACATGCTTCCGTGTGCCTTCCTACCTCTCCAGCTGTCCCTTTTTGGTCTCATTTGCTGGCCATTTCTTCTCTCCCTTCATCTCTTCTTTCTTCCCTGGAGAGCTCAAGTACCATCTTTTCCTACTGCTCACACATTATCTCTATACTTAGCTTCCCAAGTGTTTTCTCTTCCAACTTGTATCTTTCCTCCGAACTCCTGGGCTGTTTGCTTGGCACTGCTCCTGGATGAATCATAAGCATCTCGAGCTCAACAAGTCCTTTCTCCCACCATCCCCCAACTTGCTCCTTTCTCACTGCGATTATTCACCCAGTATCTAAGCCAGAAATCTAAGGGTCACTCTTGCTCTTCCCTTTCCCTCATCCCTCATCCCACGCACTGAAGGAGGCCCTGTTGATTCTTCCTTGAATTCATCCACTTCATTCCATTTCTGTTGCCCTACTCTAGCCTAAGCCACCATAGTCTTAGACCCTCTGGACCTCTAGAAGGGTCTCCTGACTGGTCTTCCTGCTTCTTCTCTTGCCCTTATCCAACACAGTCTCCACAGAGTGGCAAGTGTTGATTACTTAAAAATAGAAATGGATCGCATCACTCTCCTACTTAAAAGCTCTCACCGGTTTCCCATCAGGCTTGCAACAAAATTCCTGTGGTTAACCTAGGTTTAAAAGTGCCTTCCACAGTCTGGTCTTGCTCACCTTACACCCCCTCCTCTAGTTGATCACCACCTAGCTACACTAATATTTCCCACTTTTAAGGCCTCATTTGCTTTTCCAGGATCTCCTTCGCCAGCATTCTGACTCCTTCTCATCCACTCAAATAGACCCGACTCTGTTGGAAGAGATCCTCCACGCGAGGCTTCCATTATTTTCTATCATGGCCCTTCAGTGCATTTTTTTCCCCTCACAACATTCCACATTTTATAATTACTGTTGGTTACTTATTATCTATAGCCCCACTACACTGTAACCTCCATGATAGTGGTGTCTAAATTTTATCACTTTTTGCATAGTGCTTGGCACACAGTAGGAGATCTGTAACTATTTGTGGAATAACTATTGACACTTCCTACCACACTGAACATTTCTATGTTAGTGGGGGAGAAAATACACGCAGGGTCCCATGTACAAAGCACTGAAGAGAGTTTTAGAAATGTCAGCCCTCGTCCATTCCCTCTGGCCACACTTCTATCACAATGCGGAAACTAACATCAAAGAAATATAAAAAACATTCTCTTTCTTAAGAGCTCCCTGATTTTTTTCGGGTACCTAGGCACTTAAGCATATGCTTGTTTTTAGGATTACTTAACTTGGGGTTTTCAAACTGTTCTGCAATGAGCAAGGGCTTTCCTCTCCCTCAGGATTTGGGGAGAGGAGGTCACCAGAAACAGGGGATGTGGGGCTAAGTCAGGAAAAGGCTCTCAGACACCCATTCTTGTCTTTTGCTCTCCTCAGAAGACTGGCCCGAACCTGGGACTCCCATTCTTGACTCAAACAAAATAGCTCCACTTTTATTTTTACGAATTAGGTTGTCAGGTATGCTTTTAAGCATTCTGCTGTAGGTTTTTTAAATTTTATTTTAAATAAAAAGTTACTTTAAATAAAAGTTACAGAAGATGGTACTCTGAGCCTGGCTTTTGGGGGTCACATCCCACCTAGCAGGGTGTATGGCTTCAGGAACAGCATCTCCTTCTCTGAAGCAAAAGGACAATCCCCAACACAAGGGCCATGCAGAATCACTGTCCCCAAGTCTGTTTTACAAAAGGCTCAGTTCAAGGGAGGAAATCGGACCACCTGACTTCCCTAGTTTCACCCTTTCCTGCTCTCACAAATAACTAGAAAGAAGCATTATTTTCACTTTCAGGCACACCCCTGCAAAGACTTACTTGTTAAGGACAGCATGGAGAAAACAATGACCAAATCCTATCTTGTGCTTATAGGAAAGAGATCAGCTTTCACTTCACATTCTGCTGTTAATTTTTATGTGGTCTCTTAAAACAAACATCTCTCTACCAGGGCGAGAGAAAATGTGGTCAACACGTCGACTCTCTGTTGCCACCCAAGGAAGGCTCAGAGAAAAGGCTGGGTGCAAATGCAAAAGCCACCCACTACCTTAATCCCTGTCCTCCCTTCTTCCTCAGATCTTTTTGTTTTTGGCCGCTCTGCACAACTCACCGGATCTTAGTTCCCTGACCAGGGACTGAACCCGTGCCCCTGACAGTGAAAGCACAGAGTCCTAACCACTGGACCACCAGGAAATTCCCGTCCTCAGATCTTGTGGATGGACAGCAGGGGTGGACTGGAGGGCACAGGCCGCCCCTCATTTGCCCCCTCCTTTCTCTGCAGTAACTCTGCCATGTCTTTCTTCGTAGGGAGTCTCACCCTGCCCTGGGCTGGCACAATGAACTCACCAGAGGGCGGGGGATGGGTTTCTGTGGTTTCTTTGAGCCCAGCTTTTTCATGGCATTGTAGTACTTCTTCTGTTCTTCGGTCATGAAGATGTCCTGACCTCCAAAGTAAAGGAGGGAAAAAGAAGATGCGCAATTACAACTGGCTCTTACATGCTGTAGGTACAGCCCTGAGAACCCAGAAGGCCTTACGCCCTTCACTGTAAACCAGGGGTCACCCTCTTCACTGTAAGCCAGAGGTCAGTTTAGCTAATGGCCATCCCAGAGTGAGGAAGACCTGACAACTATTCTAACTCAAAAATACACCTATCTTTGTTTTCAGCTTGGGATTTCTGAGACCTGCTAGGAGATGGGAAGGAAGGAAGGAAGGAAATAGACTGACAGACCCGCAGGGAAGGGTAAATTTTTGAGAGCCATGATTCCAAACACATCTTCATAAATTTTGGAGGGGCCTTCTTTCCTATGGAGAAGGAAACGGCAACCCACTCCAGTACTCTTGCCTAGAAAATCCCATGGATGGAGGAGCCTGGTGGGCTACAATCCATGGGTTCGCAAAGAGTAGGACACGACTGAGCGACTTCACTTTTCACTTTACTTCTTTCTTAATACAATTCTTGATAAAGACATTTTATTTATTTATTTATTTTTGAAAAAGACGTTTTAAAATGAAAGGATTTTTAAGTCCTAGCTAGTGGCCCATTTCTGACAATATTAAAAATTCAGAAATCTTGGTGGGAGCAATTTGAGAAGTTCCTTGGAGTTTGTTGGGACACACTTGATTTAGAAAATGAACAAGAGTAATCTTTTCAATTTGCTTTAGAAAAAGTGTTAACCATCTGGGACAAGTGAGGAAGTGAGCTTTCCAAAGTTGATCTCTCAAATCCCAATGTGCTGGTGGTCCAGGAAGTAACAAAGATAATGACAAGTCGACAGAGTTTCTACTTCTCACTAAAGCTGTTCATCTGCTGCTTTCCTTTTCAGCTGTTGCTAGACCCTCTGGGACCCAACCTCCCTCTGGTGGGAGGTCAAACCCAGTAAAGAGCCTCAAGGATTGCTAGTAAATTTGGTACCAGTAAATTGCTGGTTTGGTCTAGTAAGTGTGGAAAACCTCATACTGCAAAATCCAGCAGAAGACAACGAGCTGGCTGGGGCTAATGTACTGTCAGGCTGTGCCACAGTGATGTCATGATGTGGATTCTAAAGAAAGAGAGGAGTTTTTCTCCAGACAGAGGGACAGAAGTGCCGAGAGGCACTGGGTTGACCTCTGGCCACTGGCAATGCGGGGAGGAGACCTATCTTTTTCTTTTGTTGATTGAAGTTATCAATGATGACACCAATGAACAGGTTCAGGGTGAAGAAGGAGCCGAAGATGATGAAGATGACAAAGTAGATGTACATGTAGATGTTGTCCTCATACTTAGGCTGCTCATCAGGCTGTCAAAGGAAAGGAGAGAAAAGAGAGTCAGCTCCTAGCTTGGGGGATCAGGTAGGAGATTTTGACATGCCAAGGCCATCAGCTACATCAACCACCTGAGCTGTTGAGCAAGCTGGGGTGGGAGCCCTAGATTCTGTCTGTCTGCTTTTCCACACTGGCAGGTCCTGCCCTGATAAGGTGTTATTCCTGCCAGGACACAGGTGGAGAATATGCAAACTGTGAGGGGTAGGAGAAGGGAGGGCTGTCTGCTAGGAGCCACACTTAGTTCAAATCAGCACCAACAGTAGACAGTTCCATGAGGGTCAGGTGAAAGCCAGCAGCCTAAGCATCTGCACCCACTGTTAAGAGAGTGAGTGATAACTCACTGAGAGAAGGAAAGTGATCTATAATCAATAAGACAAGCAGTAACTGTTCTAACCCTTTCTCTCTTTCTCGACTGAGCTTCACCATGCCATGAGCTTTCTAATCATTTAAGAAGGTTGTGCTTTCACCAGGTATATCCTTACCTTTCGGGAATCTACAGCTGCATACATGATGTCCATCCAGCCTTTGAAGGTTGCCTGGCAAACAGAGTCAGTCATTAGACTGTGCCTGTTAGGGGGTGGGTGGGTGGAGTCTAGGTAGGGTCAAAAAGGCAGGCTTAGGTTCTGTAAGAACACAAGTCAGGGAGTTTGGGTGCAGCCTCACGTGGACACAGAAATTTTCTGTTAATACAGGTCCCAAGGGAGCTTTGTCTAAGTCCCTGAGTATAACATCAAAGTCTGGCAGAGGAACATGCTGACAATGGTAGTTGAGTCAATACTTTTACAAAAGGTCTTCGGAATGAGTCTAAGAAGGTTGCCTAAAGCAAGGGCAAACTCATATTTATGAATGGCAGGGATCTACTGAGGTTACTTAGAACTTACCTCTCCTCCATGAAGGGGTTGTTTTAAAAAACGGTGTTAAACTAAGTAATGGCGGTTTGAAAAATTCATAGTTGCATTAAGAAAAAACCTCAACCAGAACTTTTCCCTTTTAAGTAACACAAATTCACCCTACTGTAGTGGCAATACAGGCTTTATTCTAGGCAGCCCCTACCCAGTTCTCATTGTGCCTAACCTGATTTTGGAAACTAATATGGGCAACCAATTTAACAGCCTCCATGTTTACCATTTATTTTGTTTCATTAACTCAACCAGATTCTAAGTTTTCTCAGGGCCTGGGTAGTTCTTTATTCATCTGATGGCCCTGGTAATGCCCAAGCACAGTGCCTGGCATATGGTGGGGACTCAGTACAACGTTTGGCCAGCTGATGGGCACTGGTTTCTTGAAGCTGCTCCAATTCTGGTTCAATTTGTGGGTCCAATTTTTTGAACTGGGACAGAACAACTAAAGAGCTGTGGAATGGGTTAAACCACTGCTCATCCCATTAACTCAGCCTCCTTCTACTAGCTAACAGTTAAGAGTTTACTATACTCAAGTGCTTCACCTGCACTATCATATTTAATACTCCCAGAAACTATATGATGTAGAAACAGGTGTAATAGTAACAAAGAAACAAAATAGCAAACATTATTAATTAAGCATGTGCCTGCTGTGTGCCAGGCATTGTGCTAGGGAACGTTAATAAGTCACCATGAATCTGCTTAACCACCATGCAAGGTATTACTATTCAAATTTAACAGATGAAGAAAAAGACTCAGGGAGGTTGAGTAATTTGTCCGAGGTTACATATCCAATAAACGTCAGAGTGTGGCTCAAACCTACATTTGATTTCAAAGCCCAGGAGCCTTCACTGCATCATACTATCTTGTCAAACACTCCAAAAAATTGGCCAGAGAGAAAGAGAAAACTAGACATGATGAAATGCTTCATTTCTTGCTCTGATACATTGAGACCCTTCTCTGCGGTTGAGATGACACAGTGGCAACATCATAGCACCGTCATATTGTCATATTCTTCCGTTAACTCTAGCATAGCAGTAATGTGGGATTGTTCTGCTCCATCAAAATTGCCCCTTTTTCTTCTTTTCGGTCTGTGACTTACCTACTTTAACTACATACTTCTGTCCTGGAGAGAGAAGGTGATTTCTCTGCAACCATACTGCGTTGCAGAAATCCTTATTTGTTGCTAAGCAGAACTCAGCTTCTAAGCACAATGACAGATTCCCTTGACTGAGGTCTTGGAGACCTCACAGTACTCAGGAGAGGCGTTTCCCTGGAACTGCTTTGGGAAATGACAGTGACCCCTGACTTAAGAGCAACCCTGATTCTGGACACAGGGCTGAAAAAGAATGAAATGAGATTTCTGCTAGCCGTCCAATTCTCACAGGACTGAAAACAACCTTACCACTTGAAGAAGCGCCAGATATCCTGCCCCAACGTTGTCAAAGTTGATCTTCACGTTCTTCCATCTGATTTCTGTGTTGTTCCCCTCCATGAGCTTTTCACACTCTGTTTTATTGTTGACATCTTCAATTTCAAATCGGATCTCAGAAGACTCATTAAAGCAATAGTGGTACTTTCCCGCAAACAGGTTAACTCCCATGATGCTGAAAATCAGCCAGAAGATGAGACAGACCAGCAGCACATTCATGATGGAGGGGATGGCGCCCACCAAGGCATTCACCACCACCTGCATTGGAAGGGGGAGGTTGCTGAGTGTCGGGAAGAAGTACAGGCACGCGCACTCTTTTGATTTCCAGGAGGGGAATGACACTGTGTGGCTTGTTATGACTATGGAAACATTATGTTCCCTTTGGAATTAAGTTTATCAGACAGATCCATAAACAGGACCAAAATTTTGTATATTTCTGAAGTATACTTTGGGGGATTCTAAACATTACTTATTTATTTCATTGAACACAAAGTCCCCTGCCCAAGTTGACCTAGCTAGGTCTCTCTCCTAGGCACCAATCTGGGACCAAAAAAATCATTTCATTGTCTAGTCTTCCTTCTTACTGACTCATGAAATATGGCCCCCATAGGACAATCTGAGTGATTTCAAGCTCACTAGTTGCCTTTCTACAGACATTCCCCCTCTGCAAATCAAGGTGAGATTGTTCAAAATCACAGAGAACTACCCTGTGGGGTTAGCAGTGAATCACTCAACAGTACATAAAATCTCTTTTATGACTATGCAAGGCCAGTTATCTTATTTCAGGCAAGAGCTGAGCATGCATCATTTTGCAGGCTCAAGAAAAAAAAAAAAAAAAAGCTATATTCCCTCTACCAAACAGTATAAAATAAAATCTGAACAGTTGTGTTTTTCACGCAAGGTTCATTATTCTTCTTCAGTCTTTTTATTTTTCTGACTTTGCAGGCTTCTCAGTCTGAGTCGGCCCCTGCTTGGCTAATGCTGATATCTCTCTGGTCAATCCCGGGTGTGACTTGACTCTTCACAATGTACTATTGGAAAAAGGAGTGACTTAGGGTTTTTGGAGCGTTTCGGGTTAGATCACTGCTCTTGAAACCCCCCAAACTGGCATACTGTTAAAAATCACTGACTACAGTAGACTCGGGAATGAAAAAAAAAAGGAAAAGAAGTCCCATTAGGAATCCAAGTTTCTGGGTTGTTTTTAACTTTGCTTCATACTATAGATGAGAAGAGCCAGACAGTACTTCCACTGTTGTAGCAGTTTTCACTAGAGGAGTTCAAAGTGCTTACAAAAATAGCATTTCAGGTAGTGGGACAGAAAACAATGCTGGCGATCATTCCTGCCCTGATTCTTAACTGCTGTTGTCTTAAGCAGGACTAAGGCCCAGAAAGGTGACCCTGAAATGGGAAGCATGTTTCTTTTCTAGCATCCTCGGAGGATAAGTGGAGTTAAAACAGAGATCCTGGATATAAACAAACTCTTCTCATGTTTTGTTAGAAGGAGGTGACAAGTATCACCACGCTCCTGCATCTGTTTTTCAGTGTAGGGAAGAAGATAGGATCCGCTGCCAACCAGCACGGGACCAAAAGGGCGACAAGGGTCGTGCTGTACAAGGAACACCAGGGGGCAGCTCTGGGCTCTAGTTTGAGCCTGATCGGGATCCGATTTTCCTTATCTTCTGTTGCACCTTAGATTGTACTGCCACTCATTGGAACATGTGGCTCAGAAGAACTGTCTCTTCTGTCCTCTATCAGAAAGGCAATGATATTCTGCTAAGGGGTCACTCTCCCTTAAATTAAAATATTAGTTTTGTGTTTCTCCAATTCATGTATGAAGGCCTTTAGACTGAGAGGCAGTTATTTCTTAATTCTTAGACCAAGAAATCTCTTTTAGATCTAATAGTTTTGTCCTTAGAATAAAATAATTATACTTCCATTGTTCATCACTTTAAGCAAGGAGAGCCAGGATATCTGAAATCTGGAAACTCCCCAAGGTTATTTTTGAGAATGATACTCATATTTACTTATGTTACCAAATTTGTCAGGTGATCAGACTTGAATTTAATCTCCTCTTTCTATAGCTGTTCACCCTTTGATGGGAGCACTACGAGGCAATGAAATGTGCAAAAGAACAGTCAAAAGGAGGATGACCCACAAATGAAATAATTATTTCTCAAAAGTAAGAGAGTAGGTTATGTAACGTTTCAAAAGCTCCAGTCTATGTGACAGCATTTTGCAGCAGTGCTTGGATGAGAGATGATGACCTTCTATTAGACCATCACAGGTCTACAATATGGAAGTTGGTCCCCAAAGAGCTGAAACCTAGAAATCTTGCTTTTTATATCAATTAGAATATACCTACTCCAGGAACTCTTCTGGCTACCTTAATCTATTCTAACCTGTCCTACATGGTGTGTGTCTTACAGTCAAGTATGGGGTAATATTTACAGCAGGGAAGAATAATCAGCTACTTTCACTTTTATACTCACGGATCTGCACAAAGGAATCCATACCCAAAAGTATTTACTGGGTGTTCTGTGATACGTAGAACATAGAAATCCCATAAAGTCCAATGTGTACTTAAAGATGTAAATGTGCTTTCACTTATAATGAAATGTACTTTCATTATAATCAAAGACGAACTTAGCTTCATTTCATGAATAAAACAGTAAAGAGAGTTGATGAAATTTCTAATAATTCTTCCTTGTGAACATTAGCTAATATTCTCAGCAACCAAAGAGCAAGAAAATATGCTTTCTTACTTTGACTCTTAAACTACAGATATATATGTATATATATATAAAAATAAATGATGTTTCCAAGGATAGTTACATAATAAATTGGATCTCCTCTTCTGCCTTCTAATAGCTCAAATTACTCTATATTGTTTTTAATTATGATGAAATTCATTATTTTTAAAGATTAGGTATACAAATATTACTTAAAGCTGGGATCTAGCAATCTATAAAGCTACTTTTTTCAATAGAAGTTTATATTTAGCGATTGATACAAATCTCATTTAATTGATGAAAAATTCCAATGTGTACTAATTCTTTCAGCATTTTTGTCTTCTCTATAACGCCTGGAACATTATTGCTCATTAAATACTATAAAACCTGTCAAATAGCTTTTACTACATGGCAGAGGGAACATGGCTTTAATGGACAACTATGTACCGACAATCAACAAAAATGCATGCATGTTTCATAGCATTACTATTGTGTACCCTCAAAAAATTTAATAGCACAGCAAAATCCTTAAATGAAGATTACTATGGAGGAGAGAAAAGCAAAGAACTCCATTAAGTATTCCTTTGCTGATAGCATGAGTATTTCAGTGTTCTGGTCTTTGGTTTGAGGAAGAGACTGAAGTCAGGGTCCCAGGACAAGCTAGGGCCTTATGGTCCCTCACAAGTGAAGGTCTGAGCCTCTCACTGGAGCAGCACAGTGACAGTTGAGTCCATCTGCGTTGACGGTACTTAGTTCTTGTTTAACAATTTCTAAGGGTAAGTCTCTCAAGTGGTGGCATACCCAAGGACTCAAACCAATAAGTGGAAAACATTCCTGTGGAAGAGCAACGTTCAAATGAAACATTGGTCCCTAAATCTGCTTATTACTGGGGGACTTATGATAAGCTCAGGCAAATTTGTCTTCCCTTCTTGCAGTTCTTGCACAAAAGGGCTGGGGGACTACTGCCCAGGAATGGGTTGTGAGCCCTCACCTCCGGCTCAACCAGAAATGGCCATGCTGTCGATGACTGGAGTCAACCAAAGGCGGGGACATCTGTTACCAGAACTTTCCTTACTGAATGTCTATTGTTTGAAAGTCTGATTTGGGGTTCAAACTTGTGCCTGCCTTGATGATCTCATCTCAAAAAAACCTTTGCTAATGCTTTTCAAATAAAACTTTCTATTCTAAGGTCACCCATTCCAATCTCTGGGTTCCTAAATGACTAGAAAGTTGACAAGTTTTGAGGGAATGAAACTGGGAGTCCAGGAAAGGAGAGGAAAGGAGGAGGAGCTAAAGGGAAGAGGTATGGCCACTAGAAGGGCCCTGGTGTTCAGACTATTCACACAAGGTCCTTGAGAGTCAACTGGCCATAGCCGGTCAATGAGGGCGATCTCTGCCACAGGGTGGGACTGGCAGTAATGGGCACCCAGACGGAGAACAGTTGTAGCAAGTGTCAACTGGGCATCTTTTTTTCAGGCTTTCTTTGGGTATTACTGGTTTCATTTTAGGAGATCTGGGACCCATCCTGGGGCATGTTGGAGGATCACAGGCTACTGAGTTGAGGCACAATGTTGCCATTATTGCCTTCAGTCAACAAAATGGATGATCAGCTCTGTAACAAAACCAGTACAACTTATTTAAAATATTTAACTAACCTCTTCTGAAAATAGTAGGAAGGTTGGGGAGGAGGGAAGAGCATTTTAACCCTATTTTCAATGACACCAGAGCCCCCTAAAATGCTAAGCCCTCTTCAATAGACGCTCTCCCCACTTACATTTAGCCTGAGCATAACAATGACCTAATTGCACACATTCTGAAATCTCTTATCTGTGGGAGAAAGACTTAGAATCCCAACTTTTGTTCCTTAAATTCAAATAAATGTATGCTGCTGTGGAATGGACCTTCCTGCAGATGGTTTCAGGTGGGCTGCAGAAAGGTTATATTTAGTAAACCAAACTGTGACTGTGCTACAGCAGAAATGCAAATGTCTTACAGAAAGCATTTGTCTGGATAAACTAAAATAATACAATCCCCAAGTCCAAGAGAGATTGTTCATCTTCCTGGACAGATGTGGGTGGCTTCATGGAACAGTGGCCAGGAACCCACAGATGAGAACAGACTGAGGCAGTACCGTTCTGGTTCCTAGTTTCCCTGAGCAGTCTTGCTCTGTGTGGGCCACTGCCGACAGTTTAACATTTGATCTCTACACGTTGAAAAAATATCCTCTGGTTTGCTCTCCTGCATGTACTCAACATGTGAGTTAAAGTGAGCTTTCTTGGTCTCGTTAAGTATAACAGACCTCTCTGATTACCATGGGACAACTATTACCACCAAAAGCCAGACGTCCATTTGATTTTAGGAAACTGACTATGTGTGTGTTCATGCACACACATGTGACCACACGCAAAGTTTTTTTAAACCAAGAGAGACAGCAAAAAGGCACCAAAAGAGGGAGCCTTATTTCTCAGTTGGCAGGGTGACAGCACCTTGCACTGTTTGGAGTATCGCCCAAGCAGGTAACAGCAGGGGTTGAGAAATTTCAGAAGAATTAGCTGATAGTCATCTATTATTGTATCTGGTTGTTATTTTAGCCGTGTTACGATAGGGGACCAGAGAGCATGGGAAGAGGGGGAGGGGATGAGGAGGAAAGCTTTGCCATCAGACAGAGGCTGCCAGTCCTTACCGGACTGGGCTGAGAACAACAAGGTGCAATAAGAGGAATCAGAATAGGAAGAAAAGCATTTCTTTTCCCAGGGTCATGCCAAATTCTGTTCTATCCCCATTTCCAGGCCTACCGTCCCAGTTTCTAGCCCCTTCTCAGCTGCTTTCTCAGTGACTCCAAGGCCACGGTCCCCACTGGCTCACGCCCCTATCCAGCACTCTCCCTGTCTGTGGCCTCTGCTTTTCAGTAAGTCTGTGGGTGACAATTCCCCTTCTTTGCACCTGGTGATTCTCCCTATTGAATCAACAGCCCAGAAAGCCGCCCCAAGTGCTACAGGTAAGCCAGGCCAAATGAGAATAGCCAATGTTAACATGGTCTGCAATGGCATGTTGTTGGGGGTGGGGCCAATATTAATATGATGAGGCAGCTTAATGTGAGTCCCCTTCGCACGGGGCAGGTGCGGGGGAGAGAGAGTGGAGGATCAAGACAGCAGCTGCATCACAGAATTCGTGTTTGAATGATCTTCCCACCGTGTGATCAGTTCTAGCATGCTTAAACAGTTTCCACTGGCATGCAGAAGGATCAGCTGCTCTTAGTATCTTACCCTCATCCCTTCAAATCGTGATAAGGCTCTTAAGGGTCTCAAAGCTCTTAGGGTCCTAAGGGACTTTATGGCACCTAGTTCCGAGTAGCCCAGGGCATTAGCTATAAGGCTGACTAAAGAGACCTACACGGAAACAGAAGAGAAAAAGAAAAACAAAAAAAAGGAAACAAAAGATAAAACAGCAACAACAACAAAAAAGAAACAGAGGATCCGGAGTGTTAGAATAAAACCCCTAGCACTGATTATACAGACTGGGCCCCGCCCCCCCGGAACAGGAAGTGTGTTACACCAGCTGCCTACTTCAACTTGGACTCAAACGACCTGGAAGGAAAGGTGGTTGAGGCAGAAGAAAAAAACACAAAGGGAAGAGAACGTCGAGAGAGGGCAGTAGAACAAACATACAAGTTGGCAAAGGGAAGAGGCTGACGGGATAGGGAGAATGAGGAAGTTCCATTGGAAGGAGAGGAGCCTGAACAGATGACAAAAACCTTACCCTCGCCCTTTACAGTCTCTGCAGGTCCCAGAAGTTCCCATTAAATTAAGCCAGACAAATTTAATGGTACCTATGGAAAAGAATACAGATAAATACATACACTCCACACTGGCTGCCCCCTCCTCAGCTCATTCACCACGGACTTCCAACAAGGACAAGCTCTCTTACTCCTGGTTGACGAGAAACCATTTGTTTGAGAATTGGATGAGTTACTACATCAACAAGGATACAGATTCAATAAGTACCACAGTAGACTTTCCAGTTCCCAACAAGAAAAGGACCAAACGAAGAAACTTCTTGACAGAACTTTGGCTCCATGGGAACTCAAGTGACTCTCTCACTTTTAACTGCAACAATCCTTCCATCTTTTTAACTATGATCACGGCTCCTTCATGGTCATGAGAACTTGGGTGGGTCTGGACAACTGAATCCATATTTTCCCTTATAATTCCCATACTTTCTCTCCACAAAGCCCCAAAAAGAATTGGCCTTGGGTCTAACTTTTCTAGGAAAATCTTCTCTTATTCTTATCGTCAGGATAATGGCTGGAAGGCTTCTTGGATGAATTTTTACTTTACAGATAAGGAAACAGACTCATACACAAGAATTTGCCCAGTGTCAACACTGGCAGTTCTGCAGCCAGGATTAAAGGCCCAAGCTCCTGATTCCCAGGCAGAACTCTTTCTTTCATAGACAGGTCAATGCCCCCACTGGCTGGATGACAAAAATCCCAATAAAGGATTATGGTATATGCACAATTTGGAGCTGTGTATATTGCCATCCTGGACAGAAGTAGTCTGGTGTCTAGGCCTGGAGTCACAGTCAAACGCTTTCCTGCTTTTACAGAGGCAAACCCACCTTATTCTATCAGAGCTCTCAGAGTGGCTATCTCACAGATCCCTTAACTACATGGAGGGCTGCCTGGGCCTAACCGGAGAGAGGCACAGAGCTCTTCAGGGGGAAGACTACCTGAAATACCTTTAGTTAGACTGTTTGGACTCTGGGTTTCTTAGAGAAGTATTTCCCTGATACTGTACCACAAGTCTGGGATAGGTTGATGCTCTCATCAACAATTCTTAAATTCCCTGTACTGGGAAGTAATGATTATAGCTTGGTCTAGCCTAAACTGATGATATTTTAAAGCAAATTTAGAGGCAAAAAGAGAGAAACAATCCACAACTTGGTTCTTGGTTTCATTTGATGCTTTTTATCTATAGCTGAGGGATTTACTTCTTAAGATTCTGTATCTCTGAACTGTACAAAAAGTTTTTGTTTTTTTTTTTAAAAAAAACAAAGATATTTATAATTAAGCAGCAGGCTGGCAGGGGTAGAAGTAGCAGGTCAATGGCCTAGTGAGAGTCAGGGATGAGCGGGCTCAGAGGTTTCAGTGTTTAAAGCAGAGTGAACCTTCGGCTATGCCTGTCTTAATAATCCATGAGTGGAGATCTCTTCCCTGGAGGCCCAGGCAGTAGCCAAAGCAAATCTGGAATGAACTGCTGCCCTCTTTGGCTACTCAGGTTCTTCGAAGGGTAGATGGCTCAGAGTGTAATTTCTATTCAAAACAACAGCCTCAAAAGCTTTATCTAGAACACAGCAGTACCAACCAATCATTTTCCCTCCATCCATCATTGACAGTAAGAATCTACATGGAGGTGTCTTTTGTCTAAAACTGCCAGGTGCAGCCAACTCTTAACCCTGAAGCATCTAAAACTGTCATATTCTTAAGTGAGACCTGAGTGGGTAAATCTGAAGGTAAGCTACTTCAACCAAATACTCGAGGTCAAAATATCCTGCATAACTATGCCAGGTAAAGATTACAGAAAACTAAGCTTCATACGAGGCAAGATGATTCTGGTTCTTGGTGGGGGAGAGTGGTGATTTATCTGATAATAAATAGGTCCAAAGTGGGGAGAAGGGTGGAGGAGGTACAGATGCCAATTCAGAAGCTGGCTGTAAATGCTGCTGAGATAGTCTGCTATTCAACTGACCAGTCTAACCAAGGTCTCCTCCTAAGACAGCATTAGCAAGTGTCCTATCTGGGGAGTTAGTGGTAATTTTAAAATCTGCTGAGTCTCCACGTTAAACACTCACTGGACATAATCAGAACATTGCTTAAAATAACTAAGGAAAGAATAAAACCTGAAAAAGAAAAGGGACTGAGGGCCAGTAAAAATCCAGGCTACCTGTGGCTGCAGGCCTAGAAGAAAAGGGAGACACTGGATGACTTTTTTAAAATGACATGAACATTTCCAAACGGAGAGTGTGTTCAGTAGTGAATTCAGGATGAGGTGAATGGTCTTTGCAAGTTCCCATCCCTGGAACAGATATGCTGGCTAATCTCTGGATTTGCTGGGGGTAAATTTCCCTGGGAAAAGATGATGAAATTCTTTTCCAGGACACCATCTCCAGGGCAGCCAGGGACCTGGGCAGGAGAAAACGTTGCCTCTGGGAACGCACATGGCTTATACACAAAGAAAGTTCATCTTGGAAGTTGTCTAGATCATCTCCATGATTCTAAAAAGTACTCTTAGCGGCTCTAAGAGGCAATGAGGAAGAATGAAAATCCATCAGAGGAACAAACATGGTGATGAGTAACAGGTTCCGGCATCAAGTCACTGGTGGATAAAATGGGAGGAAAGAGTTTCTCAGAGGCTGCTAAATTAGGACCGAAAATTTACACCTGCTGGATGTTCCAAAATGCCAAAGGGACCAGACATTTTATTTAAAAGGACAGCAAAACCTCTGATGGTTCCAGCTGTCCAGGTGTCAGTCTAAACCTTATTCTCAACTCATAACTCAAACAGTGCAGCCAGGGCATGGACTGCGGCTGCCACCCCTACCCCACTCCAGCACACTCTGCTTCACACTGGTTATGTGTCTGTGTCGCATCTTTTCAGCCCTTTGAGAGAAGTAATCTTGTCTTCTATTCTCTTGTATTCCCCACAACACCTGGCAGAAGGTTTTGTGCTATGGGTGTTGAATAAACATTTGATACATGAAGAATAAATGCACTGCTCTGCCTGAGAGAAAACAAGAGTCCTAGGAAAGACCTGTTCCCAGAATGCTGGATTTCCCCAAGCCTGGAATCAGGTAAGAGTGGCCTGGACAGCCAAGGTGAGCTTCCCAAGGGCCAGGGCCATACCTCCCTGCCCCCTGTGACTCCCTATGGCTCCTAGGACAATTCTACATGGAGAATGGTATTTTGTTTATTTCTGTTTACTCATTACTGGTCCAGAAGTGTTTCAGGGGTCAGAGCCAGGTCTCATGGCAATGTAAGAATCTAGCAACTCCCCAAAGTTAGGTGGATTTAAGGATTACTGTCAGCAGGCTCCATGTCTTTCTCATGTTTTTTGCTTCCCCGTCACTTAATATAAAGAGTGCTAAAAGTATTTGCTAAATACACAGTGACCTGCAGAACTGTTAATTCTTTTATAATAGCAGCAGAATGTGGGGTACTTGATTGCCCACCCAGAGGGAAGAGGAGGAGATGGCACAGGTTAGGGTGAACAGGAGGCAGGTCAAGGTGGGGAAGGTTGGTGCTGAATCACAGCTTCCCTAGGGCTGTTGGAAGTGTGGGAGTGGACATACCTATCTGAGTTCCCGGAACGTCTAGAAGACAAGGGGCCCCTAGGTCTCCTGTGCGTGTCCACCTGACTCTAAGCGGTCCTGAGGAGTCACAGTGAAATAAAGGCTCCAGGGTACTTCTGCTGTTCTGTAGAAAGAGAACTGGCCTGTGTCACCTCAGTTCTCTGGGTCTGATCCCAAACCCATTCCTCACCTCCTAGAACTCATGCTTCCCACCTGCGGGAGGAGGTAGAGGCCCTTCCGTCACAAGGGGCTGCCACCTCTGGCTAGGAGGGGCCCATGCCGGCCACCATGGGGCAAGACCTCCCTGGTTCACTGTAAGGGCAGTGACCTCCTCACCTCACTGGAGCACAGTGCCAGCTCTAGGAAGGAGTCGAGGAGGCTGTGCTGGGAAAGGAGTGCATTAACCCAGCAGAGACCACCCTGGTGCGGAGTGCCAGGTGCCTCTGACTTCTGTGCTGCTTCGTGCCAGCCCAGAGGAGCTCCATAGGTGGTTCACCAATGAAACCTATTTTAAATGGACCAACCCAGCTGCCAAACACTCCCCTTCTCCGCCCTCAGAAGGACATGAAGTCACCTTCAGCCCTGCTCCTGAAATTCCCATTCGTTCTCATTCAAATGCTGATTTGACTAGGAGAAAAAAGCTTCAGTGATCAGACAGAATAAGAAGCACTCATCATGGTTAGAAAGCCCAATAAGGAACAGTTCCTGGCGGAGTGAGAAATAGTTACAGGTGATGCGGCTTCACCCTGAAAAATAACACAGCAGGTAAAGACCACTGAGCCATGGAGATGGTCTCGAAACCTGGAGGAAAAAAGGACTTTTTAAGTTTGATCACCACTGTGGAAATAGCCATGTGTGGGAAGGAGTAGGAGTCGGGGGAGGGTTTCTTTTGCGTTCTTTCCTCTCCTTGACAGATTTGCTCTCATGAGTCTGGTATGAAGACTTGAGATGGATGGGAGTGTACCTGGGGACGGTCAGCAGGAGAGTCTACTTAGATCCCACCACCACCCACCCCATCCTCTCAGCTCTCTCCTGGCAGCAGAAGGAGGACAACACTGCTGGTTTGGGGCCAGAACCTTTCTGTTCCCAGTCTAATAACAAAGCTTGGACACCAATGATTTCTCTTCCCATTCCTGATCTCAGAAACTTCTACAAACCACTAGTGAACTGGTGACTTAGGCCCTGGAGCAAATACGGGGACTTCAGGGTCGCTTCCCAAGTCAGCACCTGAGTGCTCCGAAGAGAACCCAAGCGTCCTATCGGGCTATCCCCTGGGCCCCAGGCAACTCTAGCCACAGTCCCTGCTTCTGTTTCCCTGCTGGCAGCGGAGGGAAGGAGAAAGCAGGACACGTACAGCCACGATGAGGAAGTCCAGCCAGCACCAGGCATTGGTGAAGAACTTGACGAAGCCATAGGCTGTCCACTTGAGCAACATCTCCAGGATGAAGATGTAGGTGAAGACTTTATCAGCGTACTCCAGGATGGTACGGATGGTCTTCCTCTGCTCGATGTAGATGTCCTCAAAGGCCTGGAAGAGAGGCAGCAGCTGCCTACAGTGCCTACAGAGAAACAGGCAACACGGAAGTACCACCCCCCCCACCCCCGCAACCCCTGGCAGCCTTCCCACCTGTGCTGGCCGGTCATCAGCTCCCCATCTTCCTTCACTCTACCCCTTGCTACACGTGGCTTTTCTTTGTGAAAAAGTTTTCTTGAGATGTCATTTTCATCCCTCATAATTCATCTATTTAAAGTTTACAGCGCAATAGCTCTTAATGCATTCAGAGTTATATATTCATCACCATAGTCGATTTTAGAATATTTTCATTAACCTCCAAAGAAACCCCACACCCTCCAGCTGTCACCCTGTAGTCTCCCGATCTCCCCCTAGTCCTGGCAACCACCAATCTGCTTTCTGTCTCCGCAGACCTGCTCCTTCTGGACATTTTGTATAAACTGAACCATATAACATGCAGTCCTTTGTGAATCAGGGATACTAGGGAAGAAAGGGAAGTTGCTTTGAATGAGGCAAGCTAAGCAGTGAAGATACTTGGTCATTTGTATTCTTATCCTGATGAAAAGGGGGTCTTGGACTCAAGAGGGATCATGCTGAGGTCTAGGATGAAGATACAGACAAGTGTGAATTCTAATCCCCAGGGCTCAAAACACCAGCCCGAAGCACTGGAGTAGATTGTTACTCTTGGTCTACAGCCAAACTGTGTTATTAGAAAAACTGGGCTTAGGCCCGTCCAGTCTTTTCTGCTGGTCGCTATACCCCTGCCCAGTCAATCCCCCAGTAAATTCTCCCCCGGACCTCACCAGGGCACCACTGCTGAGTAGAATCATGAAGATGATGAAGGTCTCGAACCAGTTGTGCTCCACGATGAGGAAGCAGGTTTTCCGCAGGATCCACCAAGACTTGCCCAGTCCTTCCTCAATGTTGACCTGGCAGCACTTAAATCTCTGGACACAACCTAGCACCGGTGGGAGAGGCAGATCAGATTGTGGGACGTGCCCTGCCCAGACGCGCCCTCCTCTTCTTCTCCCAAGGCCCCCCGGGTGCTGCCCCACCACACAGCACAACAGTTCAGCAGCTGACTCAGAAGTGGAGAGGGTGGTGGGGCTGAGGCTATGCTGCCAGGCAGCCAGGGCAAGGCCCTCTGATGATGGGAAGATATCCGATAAAGAAGCAGTGAGAGGGAGGAGGAGAGGGTAGTCAGGAGGCAGACACGGTGGAAGTCTTGGGACTGATGTCGAGAAAAATGGACAAACAAAAATTTGAGAATAAAAACTTGTTACAGCTGAGAATCAAATGGGGAAAATGGTATCAACCTCCCTGAAATTGATGAGGCGGGGAACAAAGATCCTGCAGATACCCACAGAGCCCCCCTCTCCCCGGCCAACCACTGACCCTAGCATAAACATTGTCTGCAAGCCATGCAAGTGCTACATGTCATCCGCCCTCCTGGCCCCCTTTCACCTTCCGTGAAGCAGGCATCTGGATCCAAGTACTCCTCAGGCTGCTCCACAGGGACTTCTTCAACTTCTGGTTTGATGTCAATGGTGCTTCCTTCAGAGGAGCTGGTGTCGTCCAGTTTCTAGATACATAAGGAGAAAGGAGAGAAGCAATGCTACAGCAGCATGTCCGCTCTATGCTGACTATGCTGCCTTTGGCATTGATTTTGCAGCAGCTACAATTCAGGCTAGAAACTCATCCTCATCCAATTGACCATGGGCTACCAATTACCACAGGGCCTTCAGAACCTGTCAGGAGGGAGTACAACATCACAGCCTGCTCACGGATGACAGGGATCCTCCCTAAGCAGAAGGTGCCTATAGCTGGTCTCAGTGGTACAGCTCAGACAGATTGACGGCAGGGAAGTATGCGAGGGTTTCCTGCAGCCTCTGATCCAGATGACTCAGAAGCAACAGAGGCAGATCTGGGAACATCTCAGGAATCTAGCTCGTCTAGGGGTGGGTAGAACTGGTTCTCAAAGTTGAAAGTGAAGTGAAAGTCGCTCAGTCTTGTCCAACTCTTTTGCGACCCCATGGACTGTAGCCTGCCAGGCTCCTCTGTCCACAGAATTCTCCAGGCCAGAATACTGGAGTGGGTGGCCATTCCCTTCTCCAGGGGATCTTCCTGACCCAGGGATTGAATCCAGGTCTCCTGCATTGCAGGCAGATTCTTTACTGTCTGAGCCATCAGGGAAGCCCAAAAGTTCAAAGTTGACAGTTGGCTATTCCAGAATCTCTCTGCCAGGCCCACGGCTGGACCACTGCCAAGGCTGATCATTTGCTCTTACACAGGATCAAGACAGGTTTCTCAGCTGGGACCTTACATCTTTGCTGCCTTCAGGATCCGACTCGCTGCTGACGTCCTCGGTGTTTAGGTTCTCAAAATCGGACTCGCCGACAGCGATGGGCACTCGCACGGTCAGGTTGGGATTGTTGATGAAGGACATGTGGTCCTCGTCGATGATGTACTTCTCCACGCTGCTGCCTATGCCGCTGGTGGTGCCATTGCCATTCTTCTGGAAGTCACCGTTCCGGTGGATGTCGGCGCCGGTGTGGTTGGCGATGCAGTTGGCTTTCTTCTCGTACAGCTCGTCCAGAGGTTTCACTTCGTCGGCCTCGCGCTGCTTGAAATGGGCCTGCATGAAGGCATGCACTTTCAGCTTGATCCACGCTACGCCCTTCTTGATCCGGATCACGGAGATTTGCAGGTTGTTCATTTCTCCATCATCGTCCGTGGCGGCCAGGTTGTCAGCACTGAAGGAGCTCAGAAGCAAGGCCAGAAACAGGTTCAGCACCTGCGCCAGGAGCAGTAGGAAAATGGCGAGTGAATGGAGAATGGTGTTGGGTACAGTCATCCACCAAACTAGGGCTGTAAACTGCAAGCTCACAGGCTTACGTAAAAGACTCGAGAGTTTCTACTGTGTACTGTTTCACTCACATAGTGTTTTAAGTGCTCATGTCACTATGTGTATATTTTGTTTGGCTTTGGTTGTAATACGACGAGTTTAGTACTCCTTTTTTTGGTTCTTTTGTAGTGCTATTCACATATATATGTACTTCAAAACATACTGCTTTTCTTATAATCAGAAAAAGCAAAGGTTATATCCATTTTGGGAGAAAATTCTCCAAAAATACAAACAAAAAGGTGGGCATGGATTATTGAGAAGGATCAAAGAATGCCTAGATGCCATGTGTTCTTGAGCAGCAGATGTCCTGGAGGACCCAGGTTAGAAAAAAATTAGGCTTGGAGAACCAGACTTTCATATAACAAATCTAGAAGGTCGAACTGAAATATATTCCATGCTATCCTATTTTAAGAATTGATTTTGTTTTCCTAACATTTATCATAATTAAGTAGCTCTAGCAAGAGGGTGATGGTGACTTTTGCATTCTATATGTAAGTGTCAGGCCATTAGAAACAAGCTTCATTTATGTTTTTTCTTTTTTTTTTTTTAACCACGTTGGGCATTAAGATTCATTTATTTTTCTTAAGACTTACTTTTGAAAAGTGGGAGAGATGTTCACTTCTTGATTTACACTTGGCCCTTACTTTGTCATACTTCTGAAGAGTAAGGCATACATTTCAGGTGGAAGTAATCATATGTGCAAGGTGGGAGAAACAGAAATGATATATGAACTCTACGTATCTGGGTTACCTTGGCTACTTGCAGCATTACAGAGGAATACAGTCAGTTAAATGGAGGTCAGCTGATGAGGGCTTTGAAGGCCAGGCTGAAATATTTGAGTTTTAATTGGATCCACTATTGGTCCTTGAATAAAGGAGTCACAGATGATGACAGAGATTTGAGAAAGTCATTCCTACTAGGTACACACATGGTGGGTTGGGAGGAGGGGTTAGGAGTTAGGAGCCTGCTACTTCCATGAGTTGATACGGGTCTGGATCAGGCTATAGGAATCTCAAACCTCAGCAAGCAGAGGAATCTCCTGGAGTGGGATGCTTGTTAAAAACGAGCATCTCCTTGGTCTCACCGGAGAGATTCTGATTCAGTAGATCTGGTGTAGGTCCTGGGACCTGGCCTTTTTTAATGAGTGAAACTCAATGTGACTGTAACGAAGGTGGTCTTCCTTGGACTTTTAGAAATACCAGATGGGTTGTAGAAACGGAAAGGAAGGGGCAGATCTCAAAAATACTACAAAGAAAGATGCATATATAGAAATGCTAAGAAGAAAGATATGAAAGATATCAGATATTTACCTGGAATGGAGAGAAAAGTCACAAGAGACTTACAGATTCCTAGAGATGACATGGGCAGAAGGATTGAGCCAAGGGGAAACTGGGAAAAGTGTCATCACAGGCAGAAATAATAGTGGATTTTGTCGTGTGCTCAGGTGTCTGCAGCCAGTCATGGGAAGATGTCCCTGAGACTACTAAGCACAGGAGACTGGAGAAGTGGGAGCTCAGGGCTGGTGATTGTCCATTGACTCTACAATGGACAGTAGCTGTAGGCAGTAGCTGTCTTCACTGAAGGAGTGGGAAGACTGGAGAGATCAGGACTGAGGGGAAGATGGCTGGGAGTGGAGAATGGGAGTGACTAAGAAACATTATATTGCCTGTTTTTATAGGCCCAATGAAAGACTAGGGTGGGCAAGGCTGGTTCAGAGGTTAATGAGTAGGAATGCCCTACTGGTATATGCTTTTCTATGGCAGAAAAAGGAAGAGAACCACTCTGGATGAGCTTATAAGGGGTCATCTGAGTGTGTCTTCTTCCAGCCCTCCTTGTTGTACACTTGCAGGTGGGCTTTGGCCTGATTTGAAAGATAAGTACTTCTCAAACTATAACATGCATGTGGATCACCTGGGGATCTTGTTAAAAATGCAGATACTGATTGTGGGGAGTGAGTGGCCTAAGATTCTGAATCTCTAGTACACCCTTGAACGTTCTCATTGCTGCTAGTCCTCGGATGACACTTTGAGAAACCAGGTGTTAATTTCTGTTGGTGAACATTCTATTTACAGAGGCAAGAGACAGCAGGTGGATAGAGTGAAGCAAGGAAGTGATTTGAAATTTATAAACATCAGATAAAATCCTAGGATGGCTTAGATCCATGGTTCTCAAAGGAGGGCAATTTTGCCCACTGAGGACAGTTGGTAATGTCTGGAGACATCTTTGGTTTTTACAACTTGGGCTGGGGGTCACTACTGGCCAGTAAGGAGTAGATGCCAGGGATACTGCAAACACCTTACAATACAATACACAGGACAGTTCCACAACAAATAATTATCCAGCCCAAAAGAGCAGGCTGAGAAGTTCTGAGTTTTTTTTTAATAGTAGAAAGACCATAGACTTTGAAGTCAAGGATCTAATATAAGCCCTGACACTTATTAGTTGTGGGACTTTGGAGAAGTGCCTTAACTTTGCTGAATTTTGTTTCCACAATTGTGAAAAGGTTGACAGGTTGTGAGGCTCATGACCCAGTAGGCCTCTGAAAACAGCAGTCTCTTTTCCTTTGTACCTTAGGGTTCTTGGGCCAAGAAAGAATAAAGACCAACACAGACATGGAAGGACTAAGTAGACTGGGCTTCTGGGTCAAGAATAAAATGCTCAGAGCAAAGAACAAAAAGATGTACAAGTTAGTACTAACCACCAAGTTGCCAATAACCATGACCATCATGAAGACAATGAGGCACATGGCCTGGCCAGCCACCTCCATGCAGTCCCACATGGTCTCGATCCATTCCCCGCACAACACTCGAAAGACAATGAGGAAAGAATGGAAAAAGTCATGCATGTGCCAGCGAGGGAGTTCACAGTCCTGGTTGATCTTGCAGACACATTCTTTGTAGCTCTTTCCAAAGAGCTGCATCCCCACCACGGCAAAGATGAAGACAATAATGGCTAGCACAAGGGTCAGGTTGCCCAGGGCACCCACTGAATTTCCAATAATCTTGATCAGCATGTTCAGGGTGGGCCAGGATTTGGCCAATTTGAAGACTCGGAGCTACAGAAAAGAAACCCAAATGAAATTCAATTAATTTATTCTTATCACATGGCTACAATAAAAACATACTAAATTAGTAAGATCATTACATTTTCTGAGCACCCTTGGAAAATTCTCAGCGTTTTCTAACAGTATCTTAAAACTGAGAGAAACTGAGGCACAGATGAAGGAAAACTAATTAACTGCAAAATAAATGAAAGATTTAGAACTAAGAACCAAGAATACTAACTCTAGTCCCTGAATTAGTCTCTAGGTCAATCCACCTTTTAAAAATCCATACATGAACATATATTGATTTTCCCTTGACTTCTCAGCAGTCATATTAAAGAAAATGTGATTTGTAGTTAACCAAAAGATGAGCTTGGTAAGGACAGTGAGAATAAATCATCTGTCTTTTTAAAAAAGCAAGGATTTAAAAATTCTACATATTTCTCTTAAAAATTCTACATATCTCTGCCAATAAACAGGTAATGGCTGATACGAAACTTTGTGACATGCTTGGACTAACTGGAAGGAAAAGCACAGCTTCCAAGGGGCAGTTCCAATATACCAAAAACCTTATGAAAAGGGACTATACTGATATTAATTCAGAGGATAGAACTTTTGGTATCTGTTAATCAGAAAATTTTTGTATTCTGTGATGAATGATTATAAGGTCTTGACTAACCAGCTGAGAATTATAATGAATAAAGCCCATGAACAGAGATCACCATCATATGTCTTAATAACTACACATGTATAACAGAATGTAACAGGAATTCTGGTAGAAGGCAACCACGTTGATTTGGACAATTTTTTTTCCCTACTGAAAATTTGAGTTTTATCTGAGAGTTCAAGATTTAGCAGGTGATGCTCTGTACATAACCTGGGTCTCTCACAGTTTTTCACCATTCTGACTGGCTATTAATTTAATCAAAGTATTAGTGATAATGCTTCTACTACTTAATTCTTCATCTTATCTTCTAAATAGCAAGAACTACTCTCAAAAAGCCTACTGTTGGCTGGATCCTAAACAAAGACCAGTAAGCAGAGGTTCCAGAAATGAGACAGATGTTATTTGTGACTTGGACTGAATGAGATTTCTGTTTTATAAACAGTTTCACTCTAATCCAATTCTCTGTCTTAGATAAGCTGAATATCCTTAAATCCTTTCCGTTGTGAGTGCTTAAGTATTTTCCCAATAAGAGAAACAAATCTAAGCCATTTCTGATGCTCTGTCTGAGTGGGATACCCTCAAGGTAACTCAGCTTCTCAAGGGACTCAATCAGGACATCACTCATGCCTATGCTTCATGGGAAGCTATTCTGAGGATATTGTTAACTGTTAATACTTTCAGAGGCATGTTAGTAATTTGAACACTAATTTTTTCAAATACATTAAAAAAATCCTTCTTAGCTAAAGATCTGTGTTCAACAACTAATTTCAATATAACTTTAAAAAACATTATTTTATTCTCATTTTCTGGAAGGGGTCACCATGATAGAAGATATGAGCCATCTCTGGAAAAGGGAGAAATTTTTGCCATTTCAGAGAGATGTTCAGAGAAAGAAATGGGCTCACCAGCGAATTCAAATCAGACCTCAGAATAGCTCTTGTGAATTCTTCTTCATCTTTTAGATTAACCATTATTTTCTGAGGAACTTCAAAAAAATTGATTTATGTTTGTTGACTGATTAAAAAAGCCTACTTTCTATATTAGGTAATTAGCAGAAAAGTTTTTCAATATTTTAGTTGATAAACCAATAGACAGTCAACTGCAACTGTGAGCAGAATACAGCTAAGAATTTTGTAAAATCATCAGATTAACTTATACAAAATTCTTCCTAGTAGCTACAAGACAGGAAAATGTAAAAAAGAAATTGGAGAAATATGGAATACCAATCGGAAAGATCGCAGCACCGAAAGCCCCTCCACGTCTGCTAGACTCAGTTCCATTAAACTGAGGGAGACAATAAATCCATCAAAAATGTTCCAACCTTCTTGGAAATAATAGTAGGGATCCATGGCTATGAGCTTCAGGAACATTTCCGCTGTGAAAATTCCAGTGAAAACCTAAAGAGGGGGAAGGCAGGGGTAAGAAAAAGAAATAATAGAAAGAAGATGCCTCTATCATTATCTTTGAATACGGCATGTCCAAGAAGCCATAAGCATCAGCCTTCACTTAATTCTGCCTCTGAAGACATCAATACCTGGATGTCCCCTGACAACTCCACCCGATGCAGGAAAGTCTTATTTTCCTCTTGAATGAAGAGGAAATGTTCCCATCTTTGTTGCCAGAACTACCCAATTCATATTGTTCAAGAGAGCAGTTAAAAAATTATTCTAAGCAATCAGGAATATCACACAGGTGACTCCTAAAGGGTCAGCAGTCATTTGAATGTGTATGCCAGATTTGGGATATTGACCAAAAAAAAAAAAAATCACTCACTGTGTTCTAATTACAAAAATACAGCATTATTCCTGATTTAACATTATGTGTCTTCTTGAATGCAGACATATACTGCAGAACTTCTTATTTTAAATGGTAAAAGCAACAGAACATTGCTTAAAGTGTGCAAAATATTAGAGAAATAGTCTCACTGCCTTGCATACAATTATTATTTTAATGTACTCCTTTTTTTTCAGATGCATAAAAATATTTTGTCAGAGTTTAAAACCACAGACTACATAATATCTTGGCTTTTCACTTATCTTGATTTATCATGACTCATTTCACTTAACACGTATTTCTCACTTATCATGACTCCATTCATGTTGCAACACAGTCTTCCTAGTTCCCACTTTTATTGCTTGTATAACATTCTACTGGGTAAATACATCCTCAAAGAATTTTCTCATTGTTGGGAGATTCTGGTGCTTCCTTCTGATTTTTTCAATATGATAATCAAGGATGTAATCATTGTTCTAGATTTGGAGCTTACTGGGTATGAGAATGATTTCTTCTCTCTGTTACCTGACTCACTCCCACCTTTCTGCCTTTCAGAGCATCGTGTGTTTCCCCAATGCCTTCTGTATCCTGAGGACCTTAGTAGCATAACATGTAGGCAGAAAGCAAAATCCCATGAACACCAGTTTTGACAAGATCAATACTCTCATTCTAGGCTGACCATGTAATATGTAACTATCACTGAATATCCTGTTTTTAGAGGAGAGTAGTTTATATGCATCAGATTTAAAATTCATAACAAGTTAATAACTGTAACCACTTGGTTACCAAGTTTACATATGAAGGGGCTTGAGAAAAACTTCAGAGATATGGTCTGAGGTCAGAATTAAAAATAGTGAAAAATAATTAGATTATACTTGTTTGGAAATACACTGAATTAATGTGTAGCAAAAACAAAACAGAATGACTTGATGAAAATAAAACAAAAGGGATAAGTGGTTTGGAAATTTTTGGTTTCCATATACATTTCTAAGCTTCCCCCATCCTGCGTTGGGAAGATCTGCTAGAGAAAGGATAGGCTACCCACTCCAGTATTCTTGGGCTTCCCTTGTGGCTCAGCTGGTAAAGAATCCGCTTGCAATGCGGGAGACTTGGGTTTGATCCCTGGGTTGGGAAGATCCCCTGCAGAAGGGAAAGGCTACTCACTCCAGTATTTTGGCCTAGAGAATGCCACGGACTGTATAGTTCATGGGGTGGCAAAGAGTCGGACACGACTGATTGACTTTCACTTCCCAGGTGGCTCAGTGGTAAAGACTCTGCCTACCAATGCAAGACACGCAGGTTCGATCCCTAGGTCAGGAAAATCCCCTGGAGAAGGAAATGGCAACCCATTCCAGTATTCTTGCCTGGAGAATCCCATGGACAGAGGAGCCTGGTGGGCTACAGTCCATAGGGTTGCAAAGAGTTGAACACAGTTGAATGACTGAGCACACTCGCATGCACTTTTTTAAACTGAAGATGCAGTATTCTAAAATTGAAAGAAAATACTCCCTGAAGAGATCTGGTCAACTTAAATCAAAAGTTCATAGTGCAAGCTAAGTGTGTACAGACGGAATGTTACTCTTTATGAGGTCAGTCAAGTAGGGGCAGCTAATCAAATCAACTCTTGACACACATTTTGCCCTTAGCGTCAGCCCATCAAAGATTTCTCTACTTAGAAACATTAACACACTTAACGCACACTAAGTAGAAACTGAATCTGCTGTCCCGTTGGTTCTTGCTGAACACACAGAAAGTGCTCAGTAACAGAACAGGGTGATGAACCTCAGAACAGCTATCCTGTGAATTCTGGTTCCTGAGAGAAGATGCAGTTCTGTGGTGCTGCCTTTTAATGGGAGGCTGGGCCTCCAGATGCCTGGTAGAAACACCTGTGATGGGGACTTCCCTGGTGGTTCTGTGGGTAAGACTTCACACTCCCGATGCAGGGAGCCCTGGTACAATCCTTTAGTCAGTCAGTGAACTAGATTCTGCATGCCACAACTGAAAAAAAAACAAAGAAAAAAGAAAAAAAGATACCCTGCGTGCTGCAACTAAGACCTGGCACAGTCCAACAAATAAATAAACATTAAGAAAAAAAAAGAAATGCCTGTGACAGAGGCATGTTGCTTCATGCCTTCAGCCCACACAGTGGGCTGCCCTTGTTTGGAGTTTGGGTAAATATAAATTTGTAGCTGTTGGCTGTATGAAGGAATTACTTTTTTGAAAAACGGAGAAGAGCAGATTCAAGGTTATTCTTTTGATGCCATCAACAACTGTATATAAATGTCACTCTTGTGACTGTCATCCAATATTCACCTCAGAATTTATGTTCTAGTGCAGCTGCTATCTGTATAGCTGGGGATCTCTGAGGTCACTAAGACCCTTTCAAGGGGCCTGGAGTCCTCTCTTCCTTTAAAAAGAGGTATACATAAGGGACTACAGGGAAGAAAAATGACAACATGAAAAGGATTCCATTCGGCTGAAAACTTAGTTTAAGCTGCAGTTAAGAAACCATAACATTCCTGTGTATTTGGTGAAGGAGGAAAAAACAACTTCTTGTTTTTCCTTTTTGGCTCATAATCTCAGAAATTACACTTACGTGTCAGGTGAACCTTTTGCCCTTCCTTCCATACTCCTTCCCCTCAAAAGATCCGGTCCTAAAGCCCTATCCACATGGAGCGGGGCTTGGTGTTAGGTGCTGGGGCCCAAGCAGGGCATCTGTGCAGGAGGGCGGCTTAGAGTGGGCTGTCAGAGCCGATGCAAGCCAAGGAGAGTGTCCACTCCGGGGGGACAGTCCCATGTCTGAGCAGGATAAGGAGAGTATTTGTGTTGCATGCCTGCCCAGCACAGGGTGTTGAAATCTAAGGCGGATGGGAGGGCGTCCCCCATGGAGAGGGTGGGAGACCTGGCAGAAAGAGTGAGAGCTTAGGCAGGTGGACGCGGCATCCCCAGGGGGAGGCCAGCCTGGTGAGGGGTGTCAGGGCCCGAGTGGGTTGATGGCATCCAGCCATTCAGAGAGGTGGCCCAGTGAAGGGTGTCAGGGCCAAGCAAGCTGAGGGGGAAGTGGCCTAGGATCTAGAGCAAGCTACAGAGGTGGGTGAGTGTGTGTGTGTGTGAGTCTGTGTGCCGAGTGAGAAGAATTTCTGGGGAGGAGGGACAGCGTGTATTTCTGCGTGATCATGTGTGTGTGTGAGTGATCATGTATGTGTTTGTCTGGAGCCAGCTACAGAGGTGGGTGTGTGTGTGTGTGTGTGTGTGAGTGTGAGTGCTGAGTGAGAAGAACTTCTGGAGAGGAAGGACAGCGTGTATTTCTGCATGATCATGTGTGTGTGTTTGTCTGGAGCCAGCTACAGAGGTGGGTGAGTGTGTGTGTGTGTGTGTGAGTGTGAGTGCTGAGTGAGAAGAACTTCTGGGGAGGAGGGACAGCGTGTATTTCTGTGTGATCATGTGTGTGTGTGTGTGTGTGTGTGTGTGTGTGTGTGAGTGATCGTGTGTGTTTGTCTGGAGCCAGCTACAGAGCTGGGCGAGGAGAACTTCTGGGTGGAAGGACAGCCTGAGAGTGAGTGTGTGTGGGGGTGGGAAGTGTCCCTGCAGACGGGCAGCACGGAGCGGAGAGTCAGGGCCTGAGCAGGGCAAGGAATGGTGCCCCGGCGTGGGGTGTCTGAGCCCAAGCAGGATGTAGACAGCTTCTGGGTGCGGAAGCCTGGGCTGGGGTGAGGAGGAGTCCTTGCAGGGGAAGACCCACTCAGGTGTCTGAGCTCAAGTGGGGCAGGGGAAATAAGGCTGCGTGGGGGCCACCTGGCCAGGGAGGATGGGGCCTGAGAAGTGTGAGGAGGGGTCCAAGCAGAGGACACTTGGGTGCTGATGCTAGAGGGCCTGGCACGGGGACTCAGGGTCTGACCAGGGGGAGGGGACCCCCATATTGCAAGAGGTAACAGTGGCTTTTTCTTTTTTTTTTAATGAAATAATATACTAAGGATAGTGGCAACCAGGTTTCTTTTTGTGGGAGAAGGAGTTATAAACATAGAAAGAAGAAAGATAGAATGAGTCCTGTAATGCTAGGTTAGAATAAGTGGTGAGCCCTGTACAGAAAGTGCCCAGCTATGCGTATTGCTCCAACAGATGTTGATTTCTAAACGTCAGTTTCCACTAAAAACAATCAGAGTTGCTTGAGAAATGGCAGATTCCAGGCCTGAGACAGGAAAAAAACTATAAAGTTAGCCTGGAATATTTCTGAGAAAACAAGGCAATGAGGACTTGTTTAAAGAACATGAAAGCTACCTTGAAGGGACTCCCACTGCCAAATCAGGAAGGGATTAAACATCTACATACAGGATAATAATGGATTAAAACCCACTGAATAAAACTGAAAACTGGGAGTCCATACAGATATAATAGAGGAATGAATCAAAAGTTTAATGAAAAGCAGGAAGTTTAGATAGTTTCAAAGTGTCTTTCTCATGAACACTTATTAATTATAAACAGAAAAAGAGTAACTGTACATGGGAGAAGCCTGGCAGAACCTCCTCAATCAAGTGACCAAGGGACCAAGGGCAGAAATGGGACACATGGAAATCACGTGCCACCTGGTAGATGCAATGAGAAAACAACAGCTTCACCTGGGTGACAGTCTAGCCAAATGCATGACCTGAGTCTGATCAGGAGGAGGCATCAGACAAAGCCAGATTGAGGGAATTCTACAAAATAACTGGACAGTCATCCTCACAGGTATCAAGGTCACAGAAGTCAAAGAAATACTGAGGAGTTCTCTCAGGGTGAAGAAGGTTAAAGAGACATGATAACTAAACTCAAAAGAGTAACTCTGGAATGTCATTTTTTTGGTATAAAGACATTATTGGGCTTACCAGCAAAATCTGAATGGGCCTGAGAATTTGATGGTAATGTACATGGAGATTTCCTGATTTTGGCAGTTATATCATGGTTCTGTAGGAGAATGTACTTGTTTATAAAAATGTACACTACAAGGACTTCCCCAGTAGTCCAGTGGCCTAGACTGTCTGCTCCCAGTGCAGGGGGCCCAGGTTTGACCCCTGGTCAGGGAACTAGACTCTACATGCCTCAACTGAATAAAAAAAAAAAAAAAAAAGATCCCGCACACAGCAACACAGACAGACAATCTTGGGTGCTGCAACTAAGACCTGGCTCAGCCAAATACACGATAGATAAATAAAAATAAATAAATAATTTTTAAAAACCACACATTACAGTATTCTGGGGTGATAGCCTACATCAGCAACTTACTCTCAAAAGATAGTTTTTTACACTGCACTTGAAACTTTTCTGGAAGACTGAGGTTGTTTAAAAAGCTACCGTATAAACTCACTATTGTGTTCAAATGGTTACCAAAACAACAACAAAAAGGCAGGAAAAGGACGATTACATTTACCTACTAAACAATACAAAAGTCACGTAGCCTCCCTGGCTTCAATTCTCTCTATAAACACGGGGGCTGGATGGAACTATCTTTATGCTTCCTCCTACTACGAACAGTTTTTCTTAGGGAGAGGCTAGAAGAGAGAGGGATTGCTAATTTATAGACTGCTGCTCTTATCTTCCCTCAAAAACATCCAAGGACAAACACAACAGTGTACATCTATGTATAAACACAACCCAATTCACTGTCCCAGCTGTGGAAAAAGCCTCTCTCTCCAACCACAGGAGAAGGTCCTAGTCTATTTCACGAGCTAGTTCATCCATCTTTTTTTGGTTGTTGTTCTCTTACTCTCAGGTTCAGTCAAAGGTTGTATCCACATTTCGAAGTCTTTGAAAATTCTCCTACTGAACTACACTTACACAGTTCCTATGTATGAAGAGTACTTTTCACTATTTCCAAAACTTCTGTACGGGTTCTCGTTTTATCCTCTCAAATACTGATGACATGGTATTACTCTCATTTTATAGATGCAAAACATTTCTGGGCAGAAATCAACGGCTTATTCACAGCTAATATGTCCAAACTAGTAAAGTAATGCTCAAAATTCTCCAAGCCAGGCTTTAGCAATATGTGAACTGTGAACTTCCAGATGTTCAAGTTGGTTTTAGAAAAGGCAGAGGAACCAGAGATCAAATTGCCAACATCCACTGGATCATCGAAAAAGCAAGAGAGTTCCAGAAAAACATCTACTTCTGCTTTATTGACTATGCCAAAGCCTTTGACTGTGTGGATCGCAATAAACTGTGGAAAATTCTGAAAGAGATGGGAATACCAAACCACCTGACCTGCCTCATGAGAAACCTGTATGCAGGTCAGGAAGCAACAGTTAGAAATGGACATGGAACAACAGACTGGTTCCAAATAGGAAAAGGAGTACGTACGACTCAAGGGTACGTATTGTCACCCTGCTTATTAACTTCTATGCAGAGTACATCATGAGAAACGCTGGGCTGGAAAAAGCACAAGCTGGAATCAAGATTGCTGGGAGAAATGTCAATAACCTCAGATATGCAGATGACACAACTCTTATGGAAGAAAGTGAAGAAAAACTAAAGAGCCTCTTGATGAAAGTGAAAGAGGAGAGTGAAAAAGTTGGCTTAAAGCTCAACATTCAGAAAATGAAGATCATGGCATCCAGTCCCATCACTTCATGGCAAATAGATGGGGAAACAGTAGAAACAGTGGCTGACTTTATTTTTCTGGGCTCCAAAATCACTGCAGGTGGTGATTGTAGCCATGAAATTAAAAGACGCTTACTCCTTGGAAGTAAAATTATGACCAACCTAGACAGCATATTAAAAAGCAGAGACATTACTTTGTCAACAAAGGTCCGTCTAGTAAAAGGCTATGGTTTTTCCAGTAGTCATGTATAGATGTGAGAGTTGGACTATAAAGAAAGCTGAGCGCCGAAGAATTGATGATTTTGAACTGTGGTGTTGGAGAAGACTCTTGAGAGTCCCTTGGACTGCAAGGAGATCCAACCAGTCCATCCTAAAGGAGATCAGTCCTGGGTGTTCATTGGAAGAACTGATGCTGAAGCTGAAACTCCAAAACTTTGGCCACCTGATGCGAAGAGCTGACTCATTTGAAAAGACCCTGATGCTGGGAGGGATTGGGGGCAGGAGAAGAAGGGGACGACAGAGGATGAGATGGCTGGATGGCATCAGCGACCCAATGGACATGAGTTTGGGTAGACTCTGGGAGTTGGTGATGGAGAGGGAGGGCTGGCGTGCTGTAGTTCATGGGGTTGCAAAGAGTTGGGACACAACTGAGTGACTGAACTGACTGCATGTGTCCAAAACAGAGCTCCTGATTTTAAACTCCACCCTGTTCCTTGCTCAAGTCATCCCCATTTCCCCCTAGGTTACCCAATGCCCCAGTCTGGGTACCCTTCCTGCTATCTCTCCCTCCCGCTGCGTCCAGAATATCCTGGACCATTCACTGCTTTCTGGCCCCACTGCTCCTCGTACATTACTTCTCCCTTGAAGACTCTGCCCCTGGAGTGCTTTCCCATTTTAGAGCTTGCTCTGGTTGGCTTGGCTCCCTGAACATCAGCTGCTGACCTTCTCCTTTCTCCCTTTCTTTCACTGATGATTCTGAGCAAAGTTGTCTGAATGCTCACAACTCTAATTTCGGTGTGACCCTAAATTTCTAGGTTTTCGAGAAGGAAAAAATGATGTTATTTGCTGGCCAGTCTCAGGCAATTCTGTTGGTAGTATGTGGCAGTAAAAATCAAGGACTGATTCTGCCAAAAGCAAGTAAAGACTTTAGAAAAAAAAAAACTATAGAAAATATACCATCACTATCAACAAAAAAGTTGATCAAGTAGTATTTCTCATTACATAACCATTGGGCAATAACATAAAGAGTATATCTACATGATGCTGTTGACTGGCTCAAAAATGCTGCTTGACGGCCAAGCCCCAGAGGTCAGTCAACCACACAGCGAGCTGACCCTCAGGCACCTTTCAGAGCAGGTTAACAGATTTCCTGGATAGTCTATGGGGGTGTCCTGCTTCAAGACTATAGGTATTTCATTGAACTGCCCAACACAGTGGTGGGCTGAAAGTGCATCACTGACTCAGACATGGAGATTGGAAAGATTATAGCAGCATCTTGGATATATACTAGAGAATACAATCAGCTATGACAACTAACCAGATAAGGGATCCCTTTTGCCATGTATGTTTTCGGAATTAGAAGTCAAAATGATATCACTATTATAACACACTGATATAGCATTAAGACTTAAGGCAGAAACTCTGTGTGTGTATGAGAGAAAGAGAGAGAGAGGCGGAGAGAGAGGAACAATTACCAAGCAGTGATCATGCAAAATTACATGGTAACAACTAGAATGGTATGCCCATGGTGCAATTTCTAAGGAATAATGAGGCCAGATGACCTAGAGGATTCTTTCCAACTAATTTTTTACTGTCAAAATTTAATCAACTCCTGAATTTTGCACTAAAGAAGACAGTCCCCAAATCACAACTACTTGACTTCTGGATACACTGTATAATCTATTTCTTTTTTAAACTGTGTACTTATCATCTAAATAATATAAATTAAATTTATGACTTGAGCCAACATTAAAATAAATTTGGCACAGATCAACTAATGGTTAGAAACTGGATGACAGCTCAGAAGTTGGACTGGGTGGGGAGACCAGCGTAGAATTTAAAATTTCCTGTAGATAGTCCCCATATCAATAATGAAGATATGACAGTGTGGGAAAATTTATCATTACATGTAACATACTAAAAGACCTCCCCTATTTTTCAGTGGTTGTTACTGAAGGTGAAAGGGGTAGTGATTTGCTGGAGTCATACAGAATTAAAGTGAGAAGCAGAAAGAGAAAGACATCCACAAGTCCTTGGCTGAGGTTGCTGAAACCAACCCACTGCACCATGCCTCCCATTCTGTCACCGGGGTTGGATGCCTGCCAAGAGCTCCTAAATGACGTCTTCAAAGTTCTGCAGAAAGAGAAAACAGCCAAGGGATCACAACAGCTAGCAGAAGCGGCTGGGGCTGTGGCATATGTGGGAGCATTTGTCTTCCAATTAACTATTACTTTCTTTTTGACTAAACTCCAGCTCTCAGTATCAGAAAAAAAATATTACCCACAGGCAAAACCTGTTCAGATGGTGCAATCCGAAGGCCATGCTCCATCTTACCAGATTTCCCACAGCCAAGACGTGTTCAAACTGTGGTGTCATGGGGTGGTGCTCCATTGCCATAAACAGGGTGTTCAGGACGATGCAGATGGTGATGGCCAGGTCCACAAAAGGGTCCATGACAATCAGGTTCACAATCTCCTTCAGCTTTATCCAGTAGGGGTGACACTCCCAGATGAGAAAAGTGTTGGCAAATTTATACCAGCATGGGGGGCACTTCCTCTGAGACTCTTCCAGCTCTGTAGTGAGTCAAGAACAAAGGGAGCCCCTCAGTCTTGGGAAGGAAACGAAAGGGTTAGGCTTGGCTGGTCTGTCTCGCTGTTACTGACACGAGAAGGAAGGTGGCTGGGGAGTGCTGAGTATCCTGAGACTTTCCCTCAGTTTTCCTTCTCTTGAAGGCAAAAAGGAGGCTGACCAGCGCCAGGTCACGTCCCTGTTGACAATGAGCTAGTTATAAACAAAACTCAACACACCTGTTTGGGGAGCATGGCAGCCCTGGTTCAACTGGCTTTAACATGCACAACTGTATGATCTCAGGCGAGGTAGTGCTGACTTCTCTGCGCCTCTGTTGCCTCATCTGAAGGGGCACTGACTTCTAGGCTAAAGGACTAAAGGAGTCCTTAATGTTCCTCCATCGCTTACGCACTAAGCAGTTGACAACAGACAGCACAGGGCCTGGCATAAGGTAACTACATAAATGGTGGATACACATTGTATCATTAAACTATTATCAGAGAAGCAGAACACTCTGAAGCCAGACATATGTGGGCACAATCAGCTCAGACAATTGCTGAGTAAATTATTTCCATTTTCTGTGGGAATTAAATGAGCTAAAATACATATAAAGTGCCTCAGAACACCCTAGTGTATATCAAGTGTATATCAAGTCTTTGCTACTGTTATACATTTTCTTTACAGCAGAATCTGCATCGTCAATCAAGCCACCATGTGGCTCTCTCTTCTACTCTTGCGGATGCGGGAGTTCACAGTGCCGTCAGGGGCAGAAACCATGTCCGTTCCTCTCTGTTCCTTCCCTCCTCTTTGTCATCTCTCCCCTCTCTCTCCTTCTCTTCCCTTTTATCCATTCCCACTCTCACCCTTCCCTTCTCTATCTCCTTCCTCTTCCCTTGAGCTCTTTCCTTTTTTCCTTTTTCTTACTCTCTTTTGTTTTCTCCTGTCTCTTTAGTCTGTTACTCTTTTAAAAGCAGAACCCGTTTTTTCAAATAAGTTCTTATTTGACTTCCAATACATAAAACAGACAACCCAGGAGCTGCTCTAGCTGAGGCAGGAAGAGGAGCCTGGAGTCCAGTGTAATCCAAGTCTTCCTTCCCTGAGGTACTGCCTCAGGATCCTAGGACTCTGATAAAACCAGACTGAGAATCCCTGGATGCAATGAGCTCAAAGGTAGTTTTACAAAGCGAAGATGGGAAAGGATGATCAACACAGTAAGCCATTCCGCTACAACAATCTAGGTGTGAGATCCCTTCAAATTAAACATAAAATATAATAGATAGCATCACTAAAGTTCAAGAACCTTGATCTGGACGGATGTTCTTTACGAGGTATAACTCTGAAAACTTGGCAGCATGACAACCCCTAAAGGCCAGGTCTTGGTTTTGTGGGGTTGGATACAACTGTGTCTCCTACTGCCCTAGACCTACTCAAATCCATTAATGAAATCAAATCATTTGGGGAATAGAAAAGAATTTCCCAACATTTCACCAAGAACAAGATGGCTGCTTTGTATCAATCTACTTCCCCCATTTTCAACCAGCTGGATGGTGCCCATGGTGATGGCTTTATTTTAGATGGGGTGCTTTGGTTGGGCTTTTGATTGGCTCCCTGGTTGCTAAGAAAATAGGTTGCCTTGGTTTTTCAGATTTAAGGGCCACAGTAAGCGCCACGTGGGAGTCTGCGTGGGAAAGGAAGTCTGTGAAGAAAATTTGCTTTGGCTTCTTCCTCACAGAACTCCCTCCCTTCCCAAGGTAAATTTAGTTTTCTCCCAAAAAAGAAAATTGAAAAGGTTCTCTTATTTCCATAAATTCTTATAGCACATATTTGGAAATTTGGTTCCGTTCCTTTTTTTAATCTCCCCCTTTCTCCAAATGTCTGCTGATCATGGGCACCTGGAGGTTGAAGCCGTGAGAGTTTCTAACAGTTGATACAATTGTAATGTTTTACAATGAACTAGGCTCCAAGTCCTCCCCAGACAGCAAAGGGTGGAGGGTGGTTTCCCTACCCTATGGGGCACCAGAAAGGGATACTAGGCATCTCCTCCCCCCGTTTATAGAGATGGGAAGATCCTCAGGATAATCTTTTCTGTTTCACAGAGACTAAGTAAAGCTGTGGAGCTAGAAAAGACCGACTAGGTGAATAAGGGGGTTTATGAAGTGACTCGCAACTCTGCAAACTATTATTGGCCCCACATGCCTGGAACGGTAGAAGAATGTGGTCTGGGGAAATGTGTTAACCTATGGGGAGGAGATGTCCAAAAGTCTGTGGAGCTGCTCTTAGTTTGTTCCTGAACATTTTCAGAGAGGTGATTATAGTCTTCTCAACCTTGAGGGCACTGGGGACTGCTTGCAGAGAGAGGCCTCAGGATTCCTCTAAGATGGCAGCCTCAGCAGACCAGGAGGTTTCTGGAGGCAAGGGCCTCTCCCAGCTCACTTCAACAATGGGCCAGGCACGAGGAATACATCTGGTGAACAAGAGTCGCCACTCTCACAGAGCTGACAGCCATGGTTGGAAAGGCAGATACCAGGTAAGCAATTGCACTGACACTTTTGAAGCTGCTTAACCTGAGAATCAATAATGCTAAGCACCATCACTTCCTCATTCTTACTTCAACTCTCTCCCGAAGCTCTACTGCTTTGAGAAGTAAGACTGCATCACTCTCTGCCGATATCCCATGCCTTATCCTCTGAAATACCCCCAAAGTTATGGTTCTGCTGACAGCGAATTCCACTGAGTTTACTGGATCCTGGTGTTTGCAACAGGATGGGGGGAGACAGAGCAGGCAGGATTATCCCGTTATTTACAGTATTCTGGAATTCTCCACTGTGGTTTCTAAACCATTAGATAAGAGGTCTGCTTCTTTGGACTAAAATGATGTCAGTTTCCTAATTGAAGGCCTGAAAAGAAGAAACAATTATTCCTTCAACGCTGGCTTTCCTTGTTGCAGCAATCATGAAATACAGAGGGAGAGGTGGTTAAATAGGAATGGATCTTTCTTAATGTCCATTAACTCTTTCTCACAGTGTTCAGCTCCAGCCAACCACTGTTCTTTGCTTACAGCAGCTCTGTCTCATCAGCTTTAGCAAAGAAAATCAAATACTAGGAGAGGGGATCGGAGGGGAAGGCAGCACAGGCACTAAGGCCCCCAAAAGGACTCCTGCAGCCCCAGTACTCCTCCCCAGTTTCAAGCACAACAAAATTCAGTTCAGGATACATCTTTCGAGCATCAGCTTTTGCCACCACCTTGTGCTAGGCCTCTGAGGTAATCAATGAATCACTGATGTAATGCATGGATAGTTCTCCTGCTCTGATGCTTTTACCAGGAATAAAATATGCCTGGTGGAGGCTGTTAGCTTTTCCTTCTCAACTGCCATAGATAGAGAAACCTTGTCTTGCTCTTCAAATGAAGAATAAAATTAGCCAAGCTGTTAATAATATATCTTATCTTGGGATTCTTATGATTTGCAATTATTTACCTGTTATCTCAAAGTGTAAAGTTTAAAGATGTTATATTAGACAATGACCTCAATGAGAATTAAAGAAATCAGGAGCTGAAAACAGTTCAGCATTCCTTTTACTTGACATACTCTCAAGACCAGTCCAGGTTCAGTCTAACTCCTTGCCTACGTGTGCAGATGTGAGCAGTCCAGGGGAGCTTGAGGTTTGTTTCCAGGGATTCTCCTTGCACCACAGATGCCTGCCCCTGCCCAACACACCCACACCCACACCTGCCCACATACCCTCCCCCAAACACTCACAGACCAGAAGTGGTATTTCACTTAAAAGACTCAAAAAAAAAAAAAAATGTTCCAGGAACACCAGAATAATTTGGGTCTCCTTATCTCAGGGACTCTAAGTATTATGGCGTAGCCTGGGAGTGTGAACTCTGAAGAACTGCAGTCAGGAACAGTGTGGGTCTATCATGTGACAAATCAGCTAAATTAACATGAATCAAATGAAGAAGCAGCATTTGGAGTCAACCAGAATCCTGTGAGAAAAAAAATCCAGTCACTGACTCTACCACCAAAGAAATCCAGAAGGGCCTGGCATACAGACCACCATCTGGCATACAGATGGGATTGAAAGTGGACCTGGGCTGGGGGGCTTCGGGGTAATGGGAAATGCTCAGTTGCCTCTCAGCAAGTCAGGCTGTGATGTGCAGGAGCCCCTGACATGGAGTCCAGGCTCTGACAGACACGCTGCTGCAGACACGCTATGGTTCAACAGCAGCTGCTCTTCCCCGGGGCACCGGGTGCCAATGTAAGAGGGATTTCGGCTTACCTGTTCACATGCCCGGTGTATTTATGGATATGTGGGGGTGTTTAAAGATAGGCAGAATTAGGTATAATCAAAATGCACAGTGTACTTGTCCTTAAGGGAAAACCAAAAGTTTTGTCAGTAGCTAAAAAGGAAAAGGGGAAGGTACGTCTGGTGGTCGGGGGCATGAGGGGGTTCCGTCATTTTATGTCATGACAATTCTTCCGTCTGCGCTCCTCTCTGTCTCACATCATCTCACCTGTGCCTCACCTGTGATGATTACAGAGCCAAGATTCTCCGGCTCACTCTATGTTGTTCCTCAGTACTTCTTACCTATCTGTGCACAGCTTTGAAGTCCTTACTGGATTCTCCGCATGCAGATTTGGGATGCTGGGTTCTATAACCAACAGACTCTATTCCTAAAGCTCAGAGACAGTTTTTGCAAGCAAAACTCAGACCAAGGGACTATATTCATATTATGCACAGTACATATTTATATCCCAGCAGCTTGAACTAACATCACAGGGCACATACCTTCTACCAGCGTATTTGTAACAACGCTCAATATACTGTTGATCCTGTCCTTTCGTCCATAGGAAGCCAGTTGGTCCATAGAAACTAAGAGAGATCCAGGACCTTTCTTCTTAATTTCCACCTCAGTTGTAGCCTGAAAAAAAAAAAAACAAACAAACAGGAAGTTGGGTGGGTGAAGTCTTATAAATGTTAAGGCTATGCCTTACTGGACATAGTCCAGAGGAACAAGAACATATGCTCTTCATTAGATCTTTTTATTCTAATCTTACAGTCCTAATTACTTCAAGAGGTAGAATGAAACAAATTGGCCATGGGTCATCCTTAGTTCCAGAGATGACAAGACCAAGTTGTTTAGATGTATACAAAATCTACAATGAATCCAAGAGCCTGGCTGGGACCCACGTACTTCACCTGCTCAATCTAAGCATGGAGTAGGAAGACCAGATTCCCTGGGGCAATGCCATCAGAAGTAGACCCTGAGGTTTTCCTGTCCTCGTCTCTTACCAACAGCATTTGGATAGAATTGGACCATATGATAAAATAAGTCAAATTCATCTGTACTCGAAATTTCAAGAAGGGCCAAGTCCCTGAGCACACTAAATATTACAGATACTGTCTCCTCCTTGTATAGGAACACCATCACTCTACCAGACTGCCACTTTCAAATGTCAAACCTGGGCCTCACTGAACATTAGCAAGTTGAAGGTCTACCCCAAATATCCTCCAAGCTACCATAAACAAGTATGGGAGGTTTTGTTATCTTAATGAAAGACATTGCCTCATATAGGTGTCCCTTGCCTTTTTACATTTTTATTTTATGAGTTAACCTGCAATGTTCAAATTCCCAACGAAATAAAAAGGGCAGAAAATACCATCAGATTGTTAAAGTATTTTCCCCACACTCCACCCTGGGCAATGCTGGTACGGTAGATTACAGCAAAGGGTTTCTTCATGTCTCTCGCTTCTGTCCTTTGTGCCAACGTCAATATTCTACATCAGATTAGGCTTAATAGGGTGGCTTAAAACCCAACTTTCTAGTAACCATGTTGTCCACTGTAACATGTCATCCATATAAACTTGTAGGCTCCTTCCATGTGAAGGTAAGAATTCCATGTGAAGGTAAGAAGGCAGAGACAGTCACCGTCCCTCACAGGACAGGGAAGACATATGTTTGTATGAAGCTAGAGAAGTATTTGTCTAATCAGTGCCAGAGTGTTCTGAAAAGAAAACAATATATTTAGAAGAAACATACTGAAGAGAGTTCCTGGCAGACTATACTTTATCTTTATCCCATTGTAGTATTTTGTCAGACAGTTTCAGATTCAGAGATTTGGTTCACCTTAGGGTTTTATTTGTTCTATTTTGTTTGTTTGGCAGAGCTACAGAAGAAATGCAAAAGAAAAAGAACTGGTTTCCTTGGGAATTCCTATATGCAATACTATACAAACATCTGCATTTGTAAGAATGACTTGTTAACTATTACCTCAGTTCATGATAATGTATATTTCTTTGAGAAATCACTTTTTGCTACAATTCCCAGCCTGATATTCATGACACTTAATAAATGAGATTGAACTACTACATTTTAAGAGTGATAATCATCTAAAAATGAACATAGAAAGTCCCAATACAATGGACATTCTTATTTCTAACATCTATTGACTCTAGATTTTTACTGACCTGCCCTTGTACAAATCTACAGTAGACAGATTTCATAATGCTGACCTCCAAGGTGCTGTAATACCTAGTGGACTGGCTGATTCATCAAAGATGATGAAATTGCATTTAATATGGCTTTGGTATTAATCCAGTTTACTGTTTTCTGGGCACACTGGATATAAGAATACATAAATTCTTCAGACTCTAATAACACCAACTCTAAAAAACAAACTTAGAGAAAATGCTATCTAAAAAGACCTGGTCAAATTATTAGGTTATCATTTGTTGATACCTATCCAAAAGAAAACAATTTTTAGCTTGGGTTAAAAATATCCACAAAAATTAAAGAAAAATTAATTTCCAAACTTAATATTAAGATGGGACAAGTATTATTTATATCTTCCTATGTAAAATAAAAGTAAACTACAGCAGGACTATGTGGAGACAACTTTGAAATATTAAAATTTGTCCCATAATCCATAATGTGTTATAGAACTATAATACATACTGTACATCACTTAAGTTTCAAAAAAGAAACAGATAAAAGATGCCAAGAAATGAATATCTCAAAACCCATATTTAGGAAACTTTAGAGGGTCAAAAGAGAAATTCATAATTATTTTTTTACAATGGCAGGAGTATTTAGCATAGATCCAAATAAATGGCTGCACCAAAAATCTTGGTAACAATAAGATATCCAGAAAATTCCCACATATTTGCAAATTAAACAACAGTCTTCTAAAGATCCATGAATCAAAAAGATGATCACAGGGAAACTAAAAAAATATTTTAACTGATGATAATGAAAACATAATACATCAAGATTTATGGGATAAAGCTAATGAAACTGTTAAGAGAAAAATTTTCAGCTTTAAATGGTTATATTAAAAGATAAAAAAGATATAAAATCAATGCTCTAAGCTTATACTTTAAGAAACTAGTAAAAGAAGATCAAATTAAACCCTAGGTTAAGTAGGGTTTCATCTTATTTACCTTTCATCTAGGTTAGTAGATGAAAGGAAATAACAGTAAGAATGGAAATCAATGAATTGGTAAATGGACAAACAACATACAATTTTAAAAAAGGTCAAATATTGGTTCTTTAAAAAGATTAATAAAACTGACAATTCCCCCCCCAAAAAACAAAAAAAAACCTGATAATTCCCCTGGCAAGACTGATCAAGAAAAAAATAGAGAAAATGCAAATTATAATTTTTAGGAATGAAAAAAGCAGATATTACTACAAATCCTATAGGAATTATTAAAATAAAAAGGATACATTATGAACAGTTTTATGCTGTTTTATCTTAAATGAAATGGACAAACATATCCAAACACAACTTATAAAAACTGACATAGAAAAAATAGAAAATCTAAATAGCCCATATTAATTTACAAAATAATAATAAAAAATCTTATCACTAAGAGAGCTCTAGACCCAGACAGGCCTCCACAATTGAATTCCATCAAATGTTACAGATGGAAGAAATAATACCAATTTTACACAAATTCTTTCAGAAAACAAAGGTTAAGAGAATGCTTGTCAACTTGTTTTATAAAGCTAACATAACCCTGAATATTAAATCTGACAAGAATATTACAAGAAAAGAAAATTAGAGATGAAAATCTCCCATAAACAGAAATGTGAAATTCTTAACAAATATGAATATATAGAATCCAACAATATATACAAAGGATACTATATAATGACCATCAGGGCTTATTCCAGGAAAGCAAAGTTAATTTAATCCTAGGAAAAAAGTCAGTGTTATTCATCACATTAACAGAATAAAGGAAAAAACCATATGATCATCTTACTGATGCAGAAAAAAGAACACTTAACAAAATTCAACACTTCTGCATAAAAATAAAATTTCTTAGCAAGCCATGAATAACAATGCAGCAGTTCCAATCTGACAAAGAACATTTATGAATCTATAGCCAACATTACACTTCTCAGTGAAACATTAAATCCTTTTCCTCTAATACTGGAAAAAAGGAAGGATGTATGCTTTTATCAATTGTATTCAATTTTGTATCTAAAGTCTTAGCTAGAGCAATAAAGCAAGAAAAATAAATTAAGAGCATAAAGACTGCAGTTGCTGCTATTCACAGAAAATATGGTGCATGTAGGAAAAACTATGGAATTTAACAAACAAACAAACAAACCCAAAAACCAAACCCTAAAACAAAAAACCCTCCAAGGCTAACAGAACCAATACATTAATTTATCAAGGTCATGAGCTATAAGGTCAATATGCAAAAATCAACTGTATTTCTATATTCTGGAAACAAATAATTGAAAATAAAAACTTTAATTATACCTTTTACAATAGTATCAATAGTAATTTGAAATTAATTCATTTGAGTTGAATCAAAGACCTAAATGTAAAACTCAGAACCATAAAGCTTATAGAAGAAACACATCTTCATGATCCTGGGGATCAGCAAAGAGTTCTTGGATAGGATGCAAAAAACACATCGTGGAAGAAAACTAACTGATACACTGCACTTCATTAAAATTAAAAATTTACCTACCTAATAAAAGACTTGAAGATGTACTCGTCATATGGAAATTTCTGGACTTTAGTAAAAAACAAGGCAAAACTTAAAAAAAAAAAACAAAAAAAACTAAAAAAATCCATAAAAGATAAACAGTGTAGTTGAAAACGGGCAAAAGATGTGAATAAACAATTAACAAGAAAAGATAAATGTGAAGCCAATAAGCATATAAAGAGATAACCTCAAAAAAAAAAGAGATAACTTCATCATTTTCATCAAAGAAATGTAAATTAAAATCATAATAAATAAATAAATACATTTTTAAAAAGGGACTTCCCTGGTGGTCCAGTGATTAAGAATCTGCCTGCTAACGCAGGGTTCGATCCCTGGTCCGGGAAGATCCCACATGCTGCAGGACAGCTAAGCCTACGAGCTGCAACTACTGAGCCCATGTGACACTACTCAAGCCCACACGCCTAGAGCCCGTCACTGCGACGAGAGAAGCCAGCACTCGTCACAGCTAGAGAAAGCCTGCGGGCAGCAACGAAGACCCAGCACAGCCAAAAATAAATATAAATAAATAAATTTAAAAATCATAATAACATTTCATATCCACTAAAATTCCAAAATCAACACTAATTATGGGCTAGGAATATGGAGCAACTGGAACTCTTAACACATTGTTGGTGGGAGTCCAAAAAATGGTATGACTATTTTGGAACACTTGTTTGGTAGGTTTTTATATAAATAAAGTTAAATGTATATTTACCATATGATCCAGGAATTTCATTCTGAGGTATTTATTCAATATAAACAAAAACACTTATCTACAAAAAGAGCTGTATAAAAATGCTCTCAGCAAGCCATATGACCACAAACTTGAAATAATCTGAATGTCCAACAACAGGAAAATGGATAAACAAATTGGGGTGTATTTATACAATAAAATACCACTCATCAATAACAAAGAATGAACCACTGATACACAAAACAACATAAACGTACATCCAAACATTCTGTTGAGTGAAACAAGCCAAATAAAAGCTACATATTGTATTTGTATATGAGCCTGCAAAAATGCAAGAAAACTAACCTATGATGATACAAATCAGAAATGGTGGTTTGGGGGAAGAGAGCTTGACTAGAAAGAGGCATGAGGGTACTTTTTGGGATGGTCTTATGATAAAGAGGAGTTTCTGGAACAATTCTCAACTGATTAGAGAGTGCCTCCTCCACCTCCCTTTTACCTACATCTTTGGTAATTCTTGGCTGCCAATTACCCAGTGCACTACCGAAATACTGATTATGCAGTGGAATTCCTTTGAGAAGGAAGATGGAATGCAGAGTGCATAAATTTGTATAAGATGTTATCTGTATTGCGGAAATAAAAATCAACTAAGTAAGAAAATCAAAGGCTATCTATTCTGAGTTTGATGTAGTGAGGGAGTCAAGTCATATCATGCACGTTTTGGCAGAAATTCAAAGGCAGGCAGAGGAGTAGCAAAGTCTTGAATAGGAGTAGGAAAAAACCAAAAGGCTTCAGGTGAGCCTGATTCAAGGCTGCTGGTGGGAAGCTGCAGGCAAGCTAAGTAGCAGCAGGGCAGCCTACATGATTGGCTAGGGGTGCTTATTTGGCTTTCTCTGGGCAGTCCTAAATTAGAAACAGGGACAAAAATTAGGGAAGCTGTCAGTTATTAATCTAGTAATCAAGCCCTGGCTGCTTTGGGCTGATTGTTGCAGAAGTTACTGTTTAGCTCCCTGGACTGTCACTAGAGACAGCAATCTGGCTTTCTGAAAGTTTGATTTATAGCAGGCTGGTTTCTTGGTTATTTATTGTAGAGTGTGTCGTGTATGCCTCTTTGACACTTCGTGGACTGTGGCCCTCCAACTCCTTTCTCCATGGAACTAACTCTCCAGGCAAGAATACTCGAGTGGGTTGCCATTTCCTCCTCCAGGGGATCTTCCCGACCCAGGGATCCTACCAGTGTCTCCTGCATCAGCAGGCAGATTCTTTACCACTGTGCCACCTGGGAGGCCCCTGTTTATTGTAGACAAATAGATTAATTATTGTAGGTAAACAGACCTTGGGCAGGTTGCAGGTGAAAATTCTATTTTTATATATAGTCTGTTCATTGTCCATTTGTGTATGCATTTCTTAGTACTCAGCAGATCAGACTGATCAATGGAGAAACAGAGCAAGCATATTCATCACTGTTAACTGCCTAAAATGACATAATCTGAAAAAGCCTATGAGGAGCACTACTTAAGAGTGCTAAGCACCAGTTGGGAGCTAAGATGGCATCCAGAGAAAAATGCATCTCTACTACTAAGAAAATTTAATCCACTGACATCAGGCTACATAGGATATACCAAGATGGGTGGGTAGCTCCAGCAGTCCCTCCTCCCTAGGTGAGGTTGTGAAAGCTGGGACTGAAAGTCCAGATACTCGGCCAGTGTTTCTGGGTTTTTTTGTTTGTTTGTTTTTTCCAATTAGAAAAAATTGAGATAAAATGTATATAACATAAAACTCACCATTTGAACCATTATAAAGTATATGACTCAGTAGCTTTTAGTATATTTACAATGCAGATGGGCTTCCCAGGTGGTGCTAGGGTGCTGCCAATGCAGGAGACATAAGAGATATGGGTTTGATCCCTGGATTGGGAAGATTCCCTGGAGGAGGGCATGGCAACTCACTCCAGTATTATTGCCTGGAGAATCTCATGGATAGGGGAGCCTGGTGGGCCACAGTTCATAGGGTTGCAAAGAGTTGAACACGACTGAGGAGACTTAGCACACACGGGTGGATTCACAAGGCTGTTACTACTATTTAATACCAGGACATTTTCATCATACCAAAGAACACCACCTGTCAGCAGTCAATCCCAACCCTGCCTCTACCCAGCCTCTGCTGCTGCTGCTAAGTCATTTCAGTCATGTCTGACTCTGTGCGACCCCATAGATAGCAGCCCACCAAGCTCCCCTGTCCCTGGCATTCTCCAGGCAGGAACACTGGAGTGGGTTGCCATTTCCTTCTCCAATGCATGAAAGTGAAAAGTGAAAGCAAAGTCGGTCAGTCGTGTCTGACTCATGGACTGCAGCCTACCAGGCTCCTCCATCCATGGGATTTTCCAGGCAAGAGTACTGGAGTGGGTTGCCATTGTCTTCTCTGACCCAGCCTCTAGGAACCAACAATCTGCTTTCTGTCTGTATGGATCTGCCTTTTCCAGACATTTCACATAAATGGAATAATATGGTATGTGCCTAGCTCCTCTCACCTAGCATAATTTTTCAAGGTTTATTCATACTGTAGAATGTATCAATTCATGTTGGCTGAATGAGATTCCATTATAGGGATTCCATTGTATCATATTTTGTTTCTCCATTCATCAGCTATTAGGTACTTGAATTGTTTCTACTTTTGGCTATTATGAATAAAGATTTTAATAATACTTAAGTATACATTTTTGTGTGAACACATGTTTGACATTCTCCTGGGTATATACCTAGGAGTAGAATTTCTGGGTCACATGGTAACTCTATGTTTACCTTTCGGAGGAGCTGCCAAACCGTCTTTAAGTATTTGCACCATTTTACTTTCCTAACAGTAATGGTCGTCGTTTCTTATGTCAGACCACGGCCAATTGAAGGGAAGAAAACCTGGAGCAGACATTTTCCCAGGTACAGCAGCTTCATCCTCACCTTCCATCTAGAACCTGCTTAGGATTCAGTGAGATATGTCTCTGCTATTGGCTCAACTGCCCAATTCTCATCACCTGGGAGGTGTGGCAAAGGCATCTTCCTCCAAGCATGCTGAGACCCAGGGACCAAAGGAAAGATAACGTACTCATTTTCTCCCCTGCCTGATTTTTTTTTAGGTCATTTTGGGGCGGGGGGCAGATGAAGGTGTGTATTTTTGATTCATTGTGTTGGGGAGAGAGGAAGAAAACTAACAACTTTTAAAAGTCAGGAGCCTCTGCCTTTTAAAAATTCAGCCCCTAAGGAGTAATAGCGGAAGCAACTGAGAACCTTAATTACTTTAAACCCAGTACAAATTTGTTCCATTTCTCTGAACTCAAATGCAAAGTTTAATATGCATTTAGCCACTGACTTCCAACCTCCTAAATTGTAGCTGCCCTTCTCAAAGAGATATTCTACCATATCTGCCGATGTCAGGCTTTGACCACATTTCCACAGATCTACCCAAGGAATCTCAATTTGCTATTGATTCTAAACTGATTTCACATGGAAATATATAACTGGAAATTTATCAGCCAGTCACCTTTCCTGGGACTAAAATTTAGAGCATTTTAGAAGGGGCCTTAGAACCTAGTCATTTACCGCCAGTTCAAGCCTTGCTAAAATTTTTGTGGTATGTATTCTGCTTCAAAACAACTGTACAAAAATTTCTCCTTCTCAAAGGATCTTTAGAATCTTAGAAGAAATCTGACTCTCTCCAAGTCAAGCAATTCAGCAGAAATCCCACTGTCTACTTTTCCGGTTTAAAAAGACCAAAAATGCACATGGAAAGGAATAGAAATTGGATTTCTGAATACCAAGAATGGGCCAAGTAATATGCTTCACATTTTATAAGTGTTATTACATTTAATCTTCAAATAGCTGTCTAACAAAGGTCCTTTTATCTCACTTTTTTTTTACAGATAAGGATATGGGCTTAGAGATGCTAATTTTTCAGGATCATGAAGAACTCAGGCTTCATAGTTAGCATAGCATAATGGTTAGGGGTTAACGCCGTGCAGTTAGATTGTCTGGATTCAAATCCTAACTATACTGCTTACTGCGCAACCTTGGACAAGTGACTTTATTTCTCTAAGCCTTGGTCTCCTCCTTGTAAAACGCACACAGTAGTAGGATCTAACTCAGAGGGCAGGTGCTGTGAGCATGAAATGAGATAATACCTCTACACTGACAACATGGCTTCTGAGTCATGTGTGTTTTGGACAGTCAGGAGCACCCACTTCCCTTACAAGTGAAAAGCAATGATTTTCCAGCTCAGAGCTGAAGACATGGGAAAAGTCCCTTTATCCTGTGTTTCAGCAAAAAGCAAAAGCAAAAATTCTCAAACTATCAAGAAATCATCACCACTCAACCACAACTGAATAATGAATGAAGATGTGAAATATTTTTGATGAGATTCTAATGAGGTGATGTCTGGATGTCTTTTTTTCATTAAGAATATTGTATTTCTTCATTTAAGCCTAAATAAAAACTACATACGTGGGATAGCTCAAGCATTCATGCTGTGTGAGACCAACCGTGGACCATCAACGGTTCCTATACCAGTCCATAAAGCATGAGTACGTAACTGGAAGCACTCTGATGGTTCAGGCGAAGACAAGTTAATCCATAGCTGCAGACGTATCCAAAATGTTTTGACAGTGAGAATCACCATCTTCTAGCCCAAAGGGGTATAATAATTGCTCATTTGGCCCGGGCTGCATGTAACATCACGAATATATTAATTCCTTCTAGGATAAATGACTGTTTTCCTACTTCCAAAATAAGCAGTCAGGAAGTTCTCTTGGCATCAGAAAGACCTTGGTACCATTTCTACAAGTTACCAAATCTCTGTTAACTGGATAAAACCACCTACTGAATGAGGAGGTTAAATGAGAACATATGTATAAACTGCTGAGCATAGTGTAGTCAGAACTCAATATATGGTAGCTATAAGGATTAGGTCCACTGTAGCAAACTAGAAAGAACAACAAAGTGTAAGAAAGGAAAAAAAAAATCACTAGTAATTTCCCTCCCAATACTGTTAACTTGTAGTCAGTCATCCTTTTCCCTATGCAGTTTGTCTTTACATAGATGATATATCACACAAATGATATGCATTCTATTTTTGTTTTGGTCTGTCTTTTTGGCTTATTCGTGTAACTTAGGTATTTTTCCACACCATTAACTACTAGGAGGAGCTTCCTTATGGCTTCCAACAAAACAGTTTTTCCTAGTTATGAAGCCCTTGAGAATAACACAGTCCTGCCTTCCTCATCTTCCTGCCACTTTGGGATCTGATCTCCTGACCTTGGGAATGCTCAAGTCTGTCAGCATCATCACTCAGGACCACTGCAAAGAAATCTTCTAAGTGCTTACAGGGTGCTGAGCATGCAGGACCCCCCAAAACCCCAAAGGTAGCGTTCCATCGGCCACAGGGTAAGGCAGTGCAGACAGCCGTACATTCCACAGCCATCTGCTCAACTGCCTCTCACATTTTTCTCCCACACAATATAACAGAAGCTGCTAAAAAAAAAAAAAAAACAAACAAAACCTGCAAACCTGCTTATCTGCCTTTAAGCTGAACTTCAAGCTCCTTCTTCCTGGACACCTTTTCTAATACTTTCTCTTCAAAGAAAAAGCAAGATATGTTATTTGACTTAAATATTTTTTAAAACTGGTAGGATATAAAATTTTACTTTGGTTCTCAACATTTGAACTGTCCCAACTGTACTGTCCATGCTGATCTACCTGTCATTTTCCATTGATTTCGTCTCTTATTTTTTCAGAGAATATCATTTTCTATCTAATTGTGGAGCCCAAAATTTATATCTAGACATAGAATTAGTGAAAATCAAAAGTTATATTTAAAGTAAAGATAGTCATTCGTAACATATATTTTGGCCAACTATCTGGTTTAGCGGGGGACTTTGGAACCACTACTTGTTATTATTATTGTTCCTATTACACCTGATCTGAAGCAAACAGTTCTCAAGAAGAGCAATGGTCATGTGACTAGGTAGAGAAGACATTAAAATTAACTGAGAAATTGAAGACTCAGGTTTCTGAAAGGTTTTTCAATGATGAGTTGTGTAACCCCAAAGAGTACAAATTCACTGAGCCTGTTTCCCCATCTCAAAAACAGGAATATCAGCTCCACTTTGTCAGCCTTACGGAATTTTCACTTAGAACAAATAAGGCATGTAAAAGTAAACTGTAGCTTGTAAAGAACCTCCTAAATGTAAGGGGGAAAATATTTTCCTTTTAAATAAAAGAGTAGGAAGAGAAAGGACAACATCAAACATCCTAACTGTCTTTTGAATTTAGGACAGTCAACAACTGTCCGAGAATAGTCCAACAACTGTCCTAAAGTGCTAAATAACAGGTCATTCTGAATAATTACATCCTGGATTGTCCAGTTTTCCTCCACACATGCATCATGCTAATTAAAGGGTCGGCTATCTTCATGCTGTGTTAGAGGAAACTGAAGTGTTACAACAAAACAGACCGACATGCTATCTTAAGAAGCTCAGACCAGCTAAGGAGGGACTGAGGAAAGTTAAGGAATTAGAGGTAGAAAGGATCAGGATCATTAAGGTTATAAGAATTTAAAGCTAGAAAAAAGGTATAAACAGCTTAGAATCTAAAGAAATGTTAAGAGATGGCTATTCCCAAAGAGAGGCGCCATTATCCTAACCCCTAGCCAAGTGATTTTGTGAAGTGACGCTATTATATGCCACTTCTCCAGAGCCTGACATTTGATTACATTTAAAATTCATCTTTCACTTCCCTGTTCCTTCCTCCCCCATGTACCATGTGTTCTTGCCCCAACCACCTACCTTCCCCTCCTTTGATTTATCTCAATCCCCTTATTAAACGTCCAGCTCCCCAGCAGTTTCCTTCACCTCTCTTTGCCTGGCTCTCCCAGTGCCCGCTTCCTATCCTCAGCATCACATATGCACATGCCTCTTTGGAAAAATCACATCTCATTCTTGTAGAGGAGACTAAGAAAATTGTTCAAAGATATATTTGAACTTTTTTTTTAATAGAAAGAAAAGAGCTTTAAATTCCAAGCTGTTTCCCTACAAGGAGGCAGGACGTAGGGGGAGAGAAGCAATGGTAGTTTCAAACCCGCATAGACTTGGTCATTGGTGATGGCAGAGGCCCTTCTCATTCCATCTGGGCAGGATCCGCTGGCCAGAGGCATTCAGTCAAAGCAGGTGGGGGTGGGGTCGGGGAGAGAGGCAGACAGAGACGTGCAAAGATGGAGAGGAAGAAACATCCATAAAATAAAGGGTTGATGGGGGAAGGGCAAGAGTCAGAAACAAGAAAGGAAGGTGGGGGTGGGGATGGGGAACCGAGCAAGGAATAAAGTACAAGGGAAAAGAAGATGAGTGAAGGAGGAGGGCTGAAGAAAGAAACAGAAACAAATCAGGAGGGAGAAGACAGAAGCGGTAGGCGGTAGAGACGTGAGTCCAGACGGGAGCTGGAGGGCACAGGGGACCGAGTGGGATGGGCGGAGCAAAGGAGAGAAGAGAGGAAGGGAGCGGGAGAGACTGCCATGCCTAGCCGCGGTCTACCGGTTTACTTCCTTACACTGTCATCAGTAGCTGCCTTATCTATTTTCACCTCTGGCAGGAGACGCCCGCTGATGTGGGAGCCGGGGCCGCCGATGAGGGACACGACGCCGTTGCAGTCCACTGTGCTGTTGCGCTTGACGCTGCGCCGCAGGCTGGGGAAGATGCGCGACGAGCGGCTGCCCTGGCTGTAGCCGCTGTAGCCGCTGTAGCTGCTGCGGCGCTCGCGCGCCCGGATGGGGATGAAGAGCGAGTCCCGGCGGCCCTCGCTCTCCTCCACCGTGCTGTGCTCGTCGTCCGCAAACTCATTCTCTGAGCCCGGATCCCGGAACCGCCCGGGACCCCGGAAGCTGAAGATGCTGCTCCTGCTGTTGTGGCGGGAGAGGAATGGGGAGCCGGGAATGCTGAGCAGTGACTGTAGGGGCAAGAGGAGAGAGAGAGACGAGAGAGGCAGGGTGAGACGGGAAGGGACCCCACGTAAGACGAACAAAGGCTGTTAGCTTCCCCAGTCTGGCCCCATCCTTGCATTCCTGCTAATCACAACACAGGTGCTTCCAGAAAGCACTCTAGGATGCTGAATTCTACTGCCGTTCAGCACCCATCACCACTCACTTCTCCTTGCCCCGTAATCTTGAGGCACACCTGTCTTTGACCTGTTAACCATTCACAAGTTCTATGTGCTGTTCACCTACACACTGAAACCAGGTTTTTCTATCATGCTCTGTGTACCAAATCCACTGGGAAATAGACACTGGGTGTCGATTTTTCATTACTATGAGCTCACGTGGAGTGTGCTTTTAATCTACCAGGTTAGCTTCTATGCCACACTTGGCAAAAGGAGAGATTTAGAAGTGCCCGGTTTGGTGATTGCAGCCGTGAAATTAAAAGACGCTTACTCCTTGGAAGGAAAGTTATGACCAACCTAGATAGCATATTAAAAAGCAGAGACATTACTTTGCCAACAAAGGTCCATCTAGTCAAGGCTATGGTTTTTCCAGTGGTCATGTATGGATGTGAGAGTTGGACTGTGAAGAAAGCTGAGCGCCGAAGAATTGAGGCTTTTGAACTGTGGTGTTGGAGAAGACTCTTTAAAGTCCCTTGGACTGCAAGGAGATCCAACCAGTCCATCCTAAAGGAGATCAGTCCTGGGTGTTCATTGGAAGGACTGATGCTGAAGCTGAAACTCCAATACTTTGGCCACCTCATGCGAAGAGTTGACTCACTGGAAAAGACCCTGATGCTGGGAGGGATTGGGGGCAGGAGGAGAAGGGGACGACAGAGGATGAGATGGCTGGATGGCATCACCGACTCGATGGACATGAGTTTGAGTAAACTCTGGGAGTTGGTGATGGACAAGGAGACCTGGCATGCTGCAATTCATGGGGTCAGAAAGAGTTGGACACGACTGAACTGAACTGAACTGAAGCCACTTACTACTCTTTCAATGCAGGTTAAGAACTATGCCAACAGTGGTTTTTCAGTTCTGCTTAAAATGGTATCTGTCCCCTTCTACTCCATTTTTTTCAACTTTTTTTTTTCATCAGAAGTTTAACTATTTGTAAGTTCCCAGAATTGACATTTTCAAGTCAAACTCATATTTATCACTTAGAAAATTTTCATTTTTCTCTTTCAGCTTATACTTCCGTTCCACATTACCTAGAGAATTTTGTGCTAATGTATATCTTTATGCTTCAATGCATTGTATTGACCCCCTTTCAATACTTTTCTGCAACAATAAAGTGTAAACTGTACTTAAAACCAATTTCCCATGACCATGAGCCTCCAAGAAATTTAAAAAATTCCCCTGGATTGTGCTTTTATTACAATTCTCATTAATACAATGGATCACAAATATTCTATGTTTTATAAGTAATTATTAAGCTTAAAATTTTTTTATTAAAATGTATCTCAATGAGATGAATGAGCTTTTCTTTCCCCCAATTGGTGTTTTGATGTTTAAATATCTGTGGATAGTATAACTTATTATTAGAATCATACATGGCTCAACAGAAGCCCCCCTCCCCTTTCTAAGATTAGATTTTAAGTGCTGAGAAATCTTATTCATGTAAATGGTGTCTTGGAACAGAAGAACACTGTTATAGTAATGTCACTCAATTCTTTGAACTCCTTCCAAGTTATATGCCAAAATTACATAGTAAGCTATCAGCAAAATTTATCTTAATGATCTATCAGCTGACAATTAAATCAAGTCCTCTTTCAATATTGTTGAAAGCAAAGAATTGAAAATCACCCAACCTGCCAAAGGACTTGTTACCCAGTTGTTAGAATATTCCATTTCCTGATTTCTAAAGGTATCAAAAAGGCTTTATTTATTATTTACTAATAATTATATCAGTGCCTCTTACAGGGGTTATTCTTTAAAAGGAACTTTACTTGACCTAACAGAAAAGGTTGGAATAATCAAAGCATTGTCAATTTCTATACATCAATGCCAACATTAATTTTTTAATAAAATGATCTTACCGCATGCTTTAGAGATGTTTTCATTAAAACTTTAAAGCCATAGATTTAGCCCATTTAATTTAAAAAATGCCCACCATATGATCTAATTAGCAAAGCCAGTTCCCATTATCAAGGCAATTGGCCAAATCACACTTATTTTTATTGGAAAAAGTATGACCTCATTTTTCATTTTAAATGAATGTATGACTATGTATCCCAGTGACATCCATCCTGCTCCTGAACTTAAAACATCTGAATGCCCCTGATTATAATTCTATATTTCATTCTTATTAGAAGTATGTAAGGGAGGTAAATTCAGAAAGCCTTACAATGGATTTAAGTTTCCCAGATTAAAGAAATGCCAAAGAATGTTCAAACTACCGTACAAGTATACGCTTATTTCACATGCTAGCAAGGTTATGCACAAAATCCTTCAAGCTAGACTTCAACAGTATGTGAGCCAAGAACTTCCAGATGTACAAGCTGGGTTTAGAAAAGGCAGAGGAACCAGAGATCAAATTGCCAACATTCGTTGGATCATAGAGAAAGCAAGAGAATTCCAGAAAAACACCTACTTCTGCTTTACTAAGAGACTATGCTAAAGCCTTGGACTGTGTGGATCACAACAAACTGTGGAAAATTCTTAAAGAGATGGGAATCAGACCTCCTTACAGTCTCCTGAGAAACCTGTATGCACGTCAAGAAGCAACAGTTAGAACCAGACATGGAACAACAGACTACTTCAAAATTGGGAAAGGAGTATATTGTCAAGGCTGTATACTGACATGGATGTGTATTGTCACTCTGCTTATTTAACTTCTATGCAGGCTATATCATATGAAATGCTGGGCTGGATAAATCACAAGCTAGAATCAAGACTGCCAGGAAAATATCAACAACCACAGATATGCAGATGATACCACTCTAATGGCAGAAACAAAGAGGAACTAAAGAGTCTCTTGATGAGCATGAAAGAGAAGGGTGAAAAAGCTAGCTTAAAACTCAACATTAAAAAAACTAAGATCATAGTATCCAGCTCCATCACTTTACGGCAAAGAGATGGGGAAAAAGTGGAAACAGTGACAGATTATATTTTCTTGGGCTCTAAAACCATTGCTGACAGTGATTGTAGCCATGAAATTAAAAGACGCTTGCTCCTTGGAAGGAAAACTATGACAAATCATACAGCATATTAAAAACCAGAGACATAACTTTGCTGATAAAGGTTCATATAGCCAGAGCTATGTTTTTTTTCCCAGTAGTCATGTAGGGATGTGAGAGTTGGACCATAAAGAAGGCTGAGTACCGAAGAATTGATGCTTTCGAATTGTGGTGCTGGAGAAGACTCTTGAAAGTCCCTTGGACTGCAAGATCAAACCAATCAATCCTAACAGAAATCAACCCAGAATATTCATTGGAAGGACTGATGCTAAAGCTGAAGCTTCAATATTTTGGTCACCTGATGCGAAGAGCTGGTTCACTGGAAGAGTCTGATGCTGGGAAAGGTTGAAGGCAACAGGAGAAGGGGTGGCAGAGGATGAGATTGTTAGACAGTATCATCGACTCAATGGACGTGAATCTGAGCAAACTCTGGGAAATAGTGAAGGACAGGGAAGTCTGGCATGCTGGAGTCCACTGTGTCACAAAGAGTCAGACATGACTGAGGGATTGAACAACAACAGATTAAAGAAAACTCTGTAGACACTAATATTTTGAACTGTTCCTTTGTCTGGCACCCCAAAGATCTTCAGGATTTGGGATGATAGAGAGGTATGCCTTCCTTTTGTAAAGTGGGAGAAGGCTGACTGTGAAAAGAAAAATGGAAAAGGAGAAATGGTGTGACTTTAGACCACAGGGTTCACCCTAGGTATAAGAATATGTAACTTAAAGATCTGAAAATCAAGTTCCTTAAAACTGTGCTTGAAAAATCTTCAAGTGCCCTGAAAGCATGTAATCCCAGTTTGAGGACCAGGGCTCTAAGAGAACAAAACCTAACAAACAACTAACCTCAGACAACCTTCCTTGCTACCCTGAGATAATTAGTTTGCCCAATCATGACTCTAAAGAAATTTCAAAGTAACTTTTAACTATATAAGATGTTTGCCTTAGAGCTTAGGCCTTAACCTTCTTTTAAAATGATTCCACTGGGAAAGTTCTCTGTGGGCAACTCAGCCTGAGTGCCACAACTAACTACTGAGCCTGTGCACCCCAGAGCCTGTGCTCTGCAACGAGAAGCCACCACAATGAGAAGCCTGCCCCCTGCAAGGAAGAGTAGTCCCTGCTCATTGCAACTAGAGCAAGCCCACACATAGTGTCAAAGACCCAAAACGACCAAAAATAGATAAATAACATATGTATTTTTAATAAGGCACACACATGGCCAACTCTTTACTTCCTTCTTCATGCTCTTGTGTTGGCAGAGGGGATCAGTGCCTCCTCTAGCTTACTGCTTGCTATTCCTCATCTCACATATATGTTTGGGCACCCTCACTGATTCATTCTCCTCAATCAGCTCTCAAAGTGTGATTTACAGATCACTACTAGTATATGATCCATTGCTGGTTTGCAATGAGACAGTAAAAAGCTGAGAGAAGCATTTAGAAATTTTAATAGCAATTAGGCATTTTCACAACATCCAAGAATGGGATATTTTTCTCTAGAAATTTACTGTTATTATATTTTATAAGAGTATCTATCAGTTCATGAAGAACTGGGAAAAATAGAAACTGATCCTTCCCTACACATAATTTGAGAAGCACTTCTCTAAACAATGTGACTGGCCAGAAGACTTATAAGTGTCTGGGAATGTACCTATGATTTTGTTTTAATCAGGTATGGTAAGCCGGGCCCAGAGCCTTTGCTGTGGTTTCCTCAGATAGGGATGGTGAAGCAGAGCAGGCACACTGGAACAAGTTTAAAATCGGACAGTTTGAATAATTTTAGACAGGTTTTGGGCTACAGAAAGAATTTTCCATAGTTTGTTGTGATCCACACAGTGGATTTAGGGCTGGGGAAATATTTGCTGGTGTGGAATTAGATGAAAGGATGCTGGGGATAAAGGTCTTGGATTGGTTGATCTGCACATGAAAGGGCAAGCTGCTCGTTATCTCCAGAAATTAAACTAGCACTGGGAGGGGCAGCTCTCTCCAGCCAGCAAGGCTCCTAGCATGTCAAAGCATCATAAAATACAGAAAATAAAATCTGCCTCCCTTCTCACAGCAAGCCTCCGTGGACTGGATCCGTGATTTTTATTAGCAAAATGTTAGGTGCTGACACTGCTTAGTATATTAAGTCTACATATTAGGAAAGAAGTCTGATTTTTATTTGACAAAAGATCATCAAATACTTGTGTGCTAAGTGATATGGATACAGTGGTAAACAAGACATATAACACAGTCCCTGCCCTCTCAAAAGCTACAGCCTAGTAGAAAATATTATGGACTGTATGAGGAAAAATTATATACTATGTTAGACCTCACATAGTATATAATAATACCTGACTATTCTTAACTGATAGGAAAGTGATAGGAAGTGATAGAAAGACAATGACAAATTCAGTGACCCAGGGACACTCAGGAATCAGGATCCTGAAAAAAAAGAAACTAAAAGTAAACAGTGTATCTATTATTCTTTAATTCTTTGTTCCATTCTTGGCAAAAGAGTCCACTGCAATCAACATAGAAGGGAAAAGATGAACTTGTCCCACTTAGCCTTGTACCTCTTGCATCTAGCCCTGATCTGGCCAATTCCCTAAGGAGACACATCCTGAGAGTAGTCACCCTGGCCCCTCCCCAATCTTAATTTTCCTGGATTGAAGGGTTTCATTGATGACTCGGGACCTGTGGCTCTATTAACTCCTGGGATTCAGCTAGTTTATAAGATGGGTCCTGTTTTCAAAATCTTTCCTATCAACAAACCAGGAAGAAGCTTCTGGTCCTTTTCAGGCAGTCACATCACAGCTAACTAAAAATACTACTTTAGATCTAGGTGTCTGCTTGGGAGAACAGCTCTGGGATGTTCTTGATCTGAGGGCATGGCCTCAGATTTTACAGAAAAATTAACTGGGAATTTCAGGGCATCCATGTCAGCTGTCTACTGGAATGAAGCTTAACAATGACTAGGATGTTTGGAATGTAAGAAATCGATGATTTAAATGTCCTATTTCCATGCCATAGTTCATCTTTTCTTCACTTCACTTTTTCTTTCCAATACAACAGTGGTTCTTAAAACGTGGTCTGGGAACTCCTAGGTCCTTGTGCCCTTTTTACGGGGGGTGGGTCACAAGATTAAACCACTGCATAATAATATTAAGAAGATGTCTGCCTTTATCACTCTCATTTCTCAGAGGTACAGACTGCAAGCCTGACAGTTTCCCAGAATTTAAAGACTTCTTATGAGCTTGAGCGAGAATGTATGTGATTTTTTAATATTCTGTGTTAGTACTTGGAAGAGCTGCATAACTCAGTGAAGCGGTATTTCCCAAATGATCAGTACAGGATCCTACAAATCATTCAAGAATTAAATATCTATGGCATAAAATACAACAAAGGGTTTTAATGTAACAGTACCAAGTTACTGATACAGTTTCAGCTTCCACATTGGAACTAACCATTTAAAAACCTACTATTATCCAATTTTGGAATAGCATCAAAGAAGAATATTCACAATTATCTGAAAAGGTTGTTAAAATATTCCTCCCTTTTCCAACTATATCTGTATGAAAACAGATTTTCTTTAAATACTTCAACCAAAAGGAATATTGCAACAGACTGAATGAAGGTATGCTATTCTAGCCATCTCCCATTAAACCACAGATTAAAGAGATTTGCAAAGATGTAAACAGTACTATTTTTTCTATTAAATTTTTTTGATCTGGAAAACAGTTAATTTTTTCAAAAATATGTATGATTTGTGTTAAACATAGTAGGTTTATCATTACCATTTTTTCAATAAATCAGTAAATGAACATTATAAAATTTCTTAATTATTATTTCTAATATAATAAATTAAAAAATCTCTTTGGGGTCCTCAATAATTTTTAAAGATATGAAGACCAAAATGTCTGAAAACTGCTGCAGTAGAATAATTAAAATACTTTGCAAAAAGGGACTTTATAAACTCACCTAAAGCCTAAAAACACAGCAATAATTTTATGTCTCAAGAGGATCTCAAACTAACACTGGAAATCAACTGTACTCCAGCAAAATTAATTAAAAAAAAAAAAGCGGCTCTCAGCAGATCTACAGTACAGGCCACTGATGTTCACTTGAACTGTGTGGTGGGAAAACCAAAGTCACCTTCAGTGTGAAGCCAACCCAACAGATGACCATGTATGTGTGGAGGTGAGTGGGGAGGGGATGGCTAGAGGCTGCAGTACAAGGCTTATGGTCAGAAGGACCTGGTTCGAATCTTGACTCCAACACCTACTAGCTATATAACCTCAGATAAAAGAGTTAATCTCTCTAGGCCTCAGTTTCCTCAACCATTCTTTGAGATAAAAATCAGAGAAACTTCAGGAGAGTCCTAGGACAAAGAATATCACTACCTTGCAGTTTCTAAGGAAATCTTGGCAGTCAGCCATGGCCTCAAGGAATCCACAGTTTTTTCCGATGGGGAAATGAGAAGAAGTGACCATTTTCATGCAAAGCAGGACATCTCAGAAGCCCAGCTTTATTTTTTGAGCTAAGGAGCAATCAGTGCAACTCTGTGCTGAAGCCTATAGATTAATCAGAGCCCATTCAATAGCGAAGTGTTAACGGCACTAAGGTATTTATTAACGAGCTTAGGATGGCTCTCAAGGCAAGGGCTGGATTACAACAAAGCTACAATCACACTTTCCCTCAAAAGAGGCTGAACTAGGAGAAAGGTGAGGTGAAGGTGAGACAGAGATGGTTCCAGGCCATAAAGAAGTTCCAGACGGAGTTAAATCAGTTTTACAAAAGTACTTCATTCATTTTTCCAACAAATCTCTGAATGTACACAGAAGTAGGCCTTAATTTTAGGACTTTATGTGAGAGAGGACAGGATATGAAGATTAGTAAATATAAAACCACAGAGAGTAAAAAGCAACACACAAAGAGGGACATATAAAACATAACGGAAAGATGAAATGATAATTTCTACCTGGGGGTAGGATGGGGAGGGTCAGGGAAGGTCTCTTGGGAGAAGAATGTGAAGAATAAGTATAGTGTGGACATTCAGAAATGGAAAAAACAGGGCTTCTTAGAGAGGTTGTTTCTGGAGCAAAATAGAGGGTAGAAAAGAAGCATCATGTATGAGAAGCATCTAATAGCTCTCTCTGGTGTAAGTACAGGGTGCCTGACGGGGCACAGGGACTGGAGACCGTAAAAGGGAAGCTGAGTCCCGGGAAGCAGGGTGCTGTGAATTCAATGCTGAAGGGTTGGGACTTCTTTAGTAAACAGACAGAACCTGATTAGGGGAAATTCCCTCTCCCAATCTTCTTAATAACTGTTTTAAGCTGTCACTATTTTCTTCAACCTCTCATTCCCTTCAATAAAATTTTAAATTTCCTATATTATTGAAAATGAGACTGTGAGGGGTCATCTTTGTCCATTTCCTGCTCGCCATCTACAAACTTATCCACACACACACACACACTCCTATTGCCCTATGTATTTTTTGGGGGGGCAAGGACAAGGTGCCCCCTTCCTATTCAAGACAACACCTATTCTCACATCTCCCAAGACTGTTCTATTTTCTTTTCTATTCTACTCTACTCCATTTTCTACTTCCGTCTCCCCTTCTTCTGGGTCCCCCCCCATAAAAGATTATAAAAATGCTTATTTTCACCCACATTCTTTAAAAAAGTTTGAATGGGAAGTTCTTCCCATTCAATATGGCATCCACCCTTACCCTGGACTGAAATCTGTCTTTCAAGTTCTCAAGGACTTCTACTGCCAAATCCAACAGACATTTCCAGTTCTGATCTCATGATGCATCTCTGTTAAGCTTCAATCCACTGATCGCTCCCCTCCCTCTCTCACCCTTGTGCTCTCCAGCCTTCACTGCACTCTTGGTTCTCTCAGCAGCCCTCATGACCAATATTCACTTGTTTTCCTCCATGAGGTCCATCTCCGAAGCCCATGAGCATCAGTGTCATGTTGCATGTCACTGTCCTTTTGCCTGACACAATCTCTCCGCGTCGTGTCAGCCAGTCTCTTGGTTTCAACCACTATCTCTTAGCCCAGGACCTCTTCCCTGAGCTATCATTTGACTATCCATGTGTCTAAATTGGTTTCCCAACAAATAATTCATATTTGGGATGTCCAAACTGGAACATACTTTTCTTCCAAACCTGGAATATTCTTTCTTCTGTCTTCTTGCTCCTCGCCAACACAGACGCTCATTACCTGACTAACCCCTGTTTATCCTTTATTGACCTTCCCCAGAAAATCTGTGCTGAAGCTCCAGGCTGGGATAGACCTGTGCCTTCTAAAACACCTCTGTGTATTTCAACTATGGAACAATACCATCAATGCTATCACAAAAATAATTTTTTTAGTGTACCCCACTTTAGTCTACCCCACTACACTGTAAGCTCCCTAGGGCAGACATGGTGTTCTAACCACCTTTCAATCTCTAGGACCTAGCACAATCCCTGACACATGGTAGGCACTCTATAAATGCCTGGTAATGAATAACCAAGATATGTTTTAGGAAGTGATTGGCTGACAATACATAAAACATGAAAGAGAGAGACAGACCAGAGGGAACGAAGCTGTCCTGGATAACTGCAGTAGGACAAAGTAATATAAGGTCTGAACTAACGTAGGATTAATAGGAACAAAAAGAAGAGGGTGGACATGAGAGATTTTGCTGTGATGAAACCAACTGGACTAGCAAAGGACTGAACTGGGAGGGGAGGGAGGTAAGGGAGAGGCACCATGAATCATCTCTGGGAAACGAGAAAAGACTCTGGCTGCCCTGCCATAATCAGGAACTGCAATCTATTCTATACCTTACAGACTTTCTTTAAAATGGGGCATTAAGTAGCTTAAGAACTGGATTTTGGTGGTGTTCTTTGAAGTCCCAAAATATCTATTATATCATGAAATGTATAGTAATACAAAGCTCAATAATTATCCATAAGTCCTCTCCCTTCTCTCTCTCTTAGCTTCCCAATTTAGCAAAGTTGGGTAAAACTAGAGGCTTCTAATCTACCATAGGCTAATTTATCAGCATGACATTATAAAGCTAGAATAATTAATTACCAGAACTTGCCACACTCAAGTAAGGTGACCTAAAGAGTTTCATGACTTTTTTTTTAACCTAAAATTACATACAACTCTTAAACAAAGGCATTTGATCTAAATTCTGAAGTTCAGATGCTAAAAGTTCTTCATGATGTTTTAGAGCAGTGGTCTCCAATCTTTTTGGCACCAAGGACCAGTTTCATGCAAGACAATTTCCCACAGATCAGGGTAGGGGTGGGTTTCAGGATGATTCAAGCATTTTACATTTATTGTGTACTTTATTTCTATTGTTTTTACATCAGCTCCACCTCAGATCGTCAGGGATTAGGTCCTGGGGGTTGGGGACCTGTGTTTTAGAACACAAGGCCTGCTGGAGTGACACAGACTTTCTTGCTGCAGTAAGTCTGCCAAAGGTGACCAGGTTGTCCTGGGTGAGATTTAGAGCAGAGAAGGGAGGGTGGGACTAGAGCACAGGCAGCCTTTATACACAAGTAGCACTTCTTCCTAGAGGAAAACAAAGTGGAGTGTGGAGGTGGCCTGAGGATGCAGGGATGGGACTGGAAAATGTAAACCTGAAGGGGAATACAAGAATCAAGTAAGATTAGGAAACCTAGAATTTCTTAGGCTTCTGTGACCCAGCACAAACAGCTTACCTGATTCATGATGGAAAACTTCCTCCCTATTCTGTTGTCTGGGAGCCGAAAGCCCTTCCTCCTCATACCATCTTCTGATTCTGACTTGAACACCTTCTCAGGATCCCCTTTCTCCTCTCCTTCAGAGAGCTCCTTTTGCTTCCTCTTCTTTCTCCGGTTCCGTCTCTCTTTGGCACTCTTGGAACTCAGTTTAGAGATTTCAGATGAGCTGCGGGGAGAGCCTGCTCCTTCTTCACCTTCTTCCTCTATGGCATCTTCTGAGACAGTTCCTGCTGAAGTGGCCATCGCCGCCGCCTAGGAAAGTAAAATTTCACAGCAACAGACCAGATTGGAAGCAATTAACTAGAGCCACACAAAGCTAAGCCAAGTGGTGGAGATCACTTCCTTCCTTTCCCAAAGACACGGAAAAAAGGAGGAAGGAAAACCAGTCTGTCAGAGGACACTATGGTGGGGGCCTGGTATCTCCATATCCTAGCTAAATTTGTATGCTGGCACACAGCCCTGCATAATCAGAGTGGAACTTCATGGTGAGAGCTTTGGGACTTACTCTGTTTAGTATCTCAGACAAGAACTTGGCTGCCACCTTGATACCAAATGATCTTTTTTTGGGCAACTCTGAGAATCAATACTATATATTATGGCCCCAACAATGTAAAAAATACATTAAAAAGTAAAGTGTTATCAGTGATAAGAAAACAGACCCCGTATGATTTCAATACCTTTAGACCATGAAATTTTTGCACTTTGTTTTATGACCCAGGATACAGTCCCATGTCTCCCAGTTTATAGTCCATGGGAACGTGAATAGAATTTGCATCTTGCTGTTGAGTGAAATTACATAAACCTTAATTATGTTGAATTAGTTCACAGTGCTTTCCAGGTCTACTGTATCTTTCTACTTTCCTATCTTCTATTAATTTTTGAAAGTTTGATACTTAAATTCTAACTAAAAATCTTTATCTATTTAAAAATAATTGTACAGTGGAACTACATGTAACTTTGTCTGGTATTTTCCAAGTCTCCTGCAAATACCACCATACTTTCATAATTTTTTCTAAAAAAAAAGTAAGATGTTAGGGTTTTAGTGGAATCACAAGTTTGTTTTTTAAATTTTACTTCAATATTTTACTTGTATCTTCTTTTCAAGACTCGTTATGAACACAGAGAATCCCTGAAGGAGATCCTCATGTTTTCCCCAACAAAAAAACCTATGCTTACATGATGCATTATATAAACTGCTCTGGTCACTTTTTTTCCCCTCTCTCCAGCTATCACAGCAGTTGTGCACTGAACAGTTGAGAGATTCAACAGAAGATCATATTCACAAACAATTTGGCCATTAAGACAAATGTAATAATTGGACTGACCATCTGCAGTTGTTATTTGGGTTATTTCAATCAGATCAAAGACTTCTATTAGACAGTGTGCCTAAAAAGATCAACTGGAGTGGCAATCAGATGGGGCCTTAGTCACCACGATCTGGCAGGAAGGACTATGGCAAACAGTTGATCACCAACCTGTGCTTCTTCCTGTTGCTTCTTAAGTTGCTCTAACATTGCTTTGAATTCAGCCTCTTTCTGCTCTGCCTCCTCCAGTGTTGCCTGATTCTGCTCTTCATAAGCCATGGCCACCACAGCCAGGATCAAGTTCACCAGATAGAAAGAACCCACAAAGATGACCAAGACGAAGAAGATCATGTACGTTTTCCCAGCTGCTCTTAAGGTCTGTAAAGACAAAGACCACTTCTTAAGTTGCTTGCATCTAACGAATCAGGCTGAAAACATCTCATGGGCTGATGTTCCTCTGCAGAGGCAGTACTGCACTTTCAACAGGACCATCCTTTCTTGTGTGGAACTTCTTCACACTGCAGACACTCAGCATCCCCAGCTGCCAAATGGCCTCCCCTACCCCAGACTCACAGGAAATGTCAGTAGTACCTCCTATTTACTGTGATTAAAAAAAATCCTCTTCCATTCCAAATACTCCCAATACACTCCTTCCATAGAAAAATGCTTACTTTTTTAAAAGGAAAAATTGCTCTGAGCTAAGAATTACGTTTGACTTTGTCAGCTGGTTTTAAAACAAGTATGAAGAAATGAAAACAAGACCTCAGGTCATTTATATACTGGTCTTCAAAGAGCATTTACAGACAAATCTCATCTGTGGAATCAGGCCCAACTCATAAGAAGTCCCTATCTTGAGTGACATCCTTCCTTAGTCTTTTGCAATAGGATGAGTTTTTAAAGAGGGATATAATGTAAAGGATGCGGGGGTGGGGTAGGGGAGAAAAAGGAAAGAGGATCCTAAGAGTATTCCTTTCACTAGCATCAAACAAACAGACATCAAAGAACAACTGGGTTTTAGGTTATATGCATATACACAGGACCCATTATCACTTAGTTTTCATTTTTATTCTTCTTAACCACAAATATTTCATGGAACTTAGCATCAGTTACAAATATTTCATGGGAATACTAGGCTGTACAACAGAAAGGAAGAATTCCAGGAACTCCTAATAAGAAACTTTCATTGGAAAAAAAAAAGTTAGTTCAATTAAAGGGTTTCCTTCATGCCTGAGGGGTTCACAATTCTTATTATCAAACTAACTAGCATCATCAAAGGCTTACAGTCAAACGTAAAACAATGGATTATCAGAGAATTTCTAAGTTGGAAGACCCTCAGCAGTCATCCAGACTAACTTCTGTATCACACCCAGCAAAATTAAATGACTTGTCCAGAGTCACCAAAGCAGGCCAACAGAATGGCAGTCTGACCTTAAAAAAAAAAAAATTTGTCACAATGTTCTTGAACAAATACAATTGTGCTATAAATCTCAAAATGTTGACATATTTAGGCTCCAAGATCCTTGTGGATAAAACCTCATCTTTATAATGTCTAGCAAAGTGCCTTACACAACATGTTTAAAGAGGCCCTAAGCCCAAACATCCAAGAGGAGAAATACTGAAGATGGTCTGCTGAAATAGGAAGGACAGAGATAGCAGATTCCCAGGCCAGGCAAGAGGCTCTCAAGTCTGTGAGCCTCTACAGCTATACATGATGAGCATGAAAGAAACTGGGCCGAGAGCTGGGAGAATTCACTTAATTTTATAAACCCACTGACTCTGAGAAATACCACCCTAAGATTCTGTATAATGTTTTCACCAAAGGTCTCTTACACAGAATGTCCCCAACCCCACATATTGTTATGTAAATTCCATCACCAAAAAACGTGGTATTACTTACTAATTGATACAAGTTTTCCCAGTAGTCCTGGGTCATAAGGCGAAACAATGCCAAGAAGGCCCAGCTGAAAGTGTCAAAGCTCGTGTAACCATAGTTGGGATTCCTTCCTGCCTTCATACACTGGTATCCCTCTGGACATTGCCTGAGGAAAGAAAAGGAAGCACCAGGCTTTTCAGCGTAATCCTACCCGGTCATCAGCTGGAAGTCATCTCTATGACCTTGCAGATAATAAACAGCCATCTATAGAGGCTATGCCAACAAACAGGAACTTTTAAAAAAGAAGAGGAAAGAAACAAAGTAGCCAGGTGAATTTTTCAAAAAATGATGTCCTGGGGACAGTCTAGGATCAGAATTACCTTAAAAATGCGGATACCTCTGTCCTAGACAAGACCTAGGAATAAAAGCTCTGCATATGGGATCCATGAATTTGCATCTTTAAGGGGCATGTCAGATGATTCTTAGGCGTGCCAAAATTTAAGAATCACTGTCCTAGATTCATATCAATGTGCAATTCAACCAAATTTAACTTAGCTACTAACCTAAATGACAAATGCCTAGACATTCCTCTTAATCATCTCTATTCTCTTAACACTCACTGTGACAAACTGTATCATACTGGGATTTCAGTGATCTCAGTTATAATAGTTCTTCTGCTTTAAGACTCACCTGATATTTATTTCAATGTAATTTCTAGTATCTATCAATACTTCAATATAGAAATTAAATGGACTTCTAGTTAATATCACTGAACTGTATATGTAAAAATGGTTAAGAGACCAAATTTTGTTATGTATATTTTGCCACAATGAAAAAAAGGCAGAGAGGAAGATAATACATTGCAACTCTTTTCCCTCCCACATGCTGTCAGGCCTGGCATATTTTGGGTCAACCTTGGGTGCTAACCTATCATGAAAACAGTGCCCTTACTTGATAACTTATTAATTGTGTTAAGACAGAATGAGGGGCGTCTACAAGAGACAGGCAAGATATCTGGTGTTACAGATCCTATCTTTTAAATCTTTGATTTTGGCTTAAGACAATAGTCATCTTCACCTACTAGTAAAATGTCAACTTTGGATGGACAAATATAAAACAGAAAGAAAATCTGAGTCAACCAATTTATTGGGCCCACTACATGAGCACAAAGAAAGTGAAAATATTGTTCATTTTTGTGTGACACATTATTTTATGGGAGGAGAATAAAATTAAGTGAGCTACTTACCCAGCATCAGAACTGTTCCCACAGAGCAAAGGTTCCAGCATACCAGGAACTATGTAGAAATTTGCTAGAAAAGTTTGAAGAGGCAGGAAATGAATATGGCAGACTTAAGTGAATGAGAGAATAAGGTTACACTGCTCCTAACTAGCCCAGCAGAAACAGTTATTGATTTTAGCTCATATAAACCTTTTCTGACAGCAGTGAAACCTGATAAGAATTCCTTCCCATTAACTCTTTTCCTGTATATATTTAACAATGAAAAGTGCTGCCATGTGGGCTTTACTGCAATGTTCTTTCCAGACACCCGATTTCTACTTGTATTAGTACTTCAGATCTATATGCCACGTTCTAGTACTCAAATCAAAGGGTCTAAAAGAGAGGTTTCTGAGTTCTTCACCCCTTTACACAACTCTACCCTTCTAACTTCTCTTTACCATAAACTGATCACTAGTAACCATGTCCTATTTTAAATTAGAAGACACGTTTCTCTTTCCTGTTTGTGTCCTTGAAATCTTCTTTGAACACTTTCTTGTGGGTACTTAACTGTCTTTATTTCCTCAAGAGTGACTAATAGTGATACTGCTAACTTTCACCCCTAGTTTCATAGAAGTACAGGTGGCGCTAGTGGTAAAGAACCCCCCTGCCAATGCATCTTTAAGAGACTCGGGTTCTACCCCTGGGTCAGAAAGATCCCCCGGAGGAGGGTATGGCAGTCGGCTCCATTACTTTTGCCCAGAGAATCCCATGGACAGAGGAGCCTGGTGGGCTACATCCTATAGGGTTGCAAAGAGTCACACATGACTGCAGCGACTTCGCACACACGCACACTACTACACCAAATATTCCTAAGAGTAACACCCAAGTGCTCTGGTTCCTGAAATGAACTTGTTAAAACTCCTAAACTGTGATAGGATCAAACAGTTACTTGGAGATTAACCGACTTCCCTAGACCAGACTGATTGCTAAGGTCTCAGTAATATTAAGAAACCTAAGTGAACAGTGAAAGTTTCTCAGTCTTGTCCTACTCTTTGCGACCCTATGGACTGCACCCCGTTAGGCTCCTCTGTCCATGGAATTCTCCAGGCAAGAATATTGGAGTGGGTAGCCTTTCCCTTCTCCAGGGGATCTTCCCAACCCTGGGACTGAACCCAGGTCTCCTGTATTGTAGGTGGATTCTTCACTGTCTGAGCCACCAGGGAAGCCCAGGTATACTCTAAATGTTTAAATATCTTAGGGGAAAAAAATGATTTTTCATCAAGTTTCTAAGCTCGATTTTTCAAAGCAAAAGTTTAGGGGTACATGTGAATAAAATATAAAGTTTCACTTATCCTTTTAAAGGGAGAGAAAAGAGAGAAGGGGTGAGAGGGCTGATATTTGCAAGCTTCTGAAGATAATCTGACCTCAAGGAATGGGAGAAAGTTCACAAAGCTTCTCCCATCAGTCTTGGCCTTTCTTTTTGGCCAGGCACTTTTGTACAGCCCAGGGGTAGCTCCGTCATTGGCACTGGAGACAGACTTTCTCCCCACTCGTGCAGAGAAAGGGCTACCTACTTTTATTGTTGATGTACTCTTCCCAATCAAAGCCCTTGGTGCCGTTTTCAAGATAGCTCTCGTTGAAGTTGATGGGCCACACCACACACTTGTTTCGCAGGTTTCCCATGAAGAGCTGCAGTCCGATCAAGGCAAAGACACTCAGGCAGAACACTGTCAGGATCATCACGTCTGACAGCTTCTTCACGGACTGAATCAGGGCACCCACGATGGTCTTCAGGCCTGAGGGGAGAGAACCCCCAGAGTGAGAGTCGCCCCACAGCCCTCCCCACCTCCCCCAACCTCCCCCTCAGCCACTCCTCCCCACAGGACCACCCTTAAAACATGGCCACTTCATCTTTTATACCACAGGAATGACAATGGGTCAGTAATATTATCAATTTTCCCAGGAGCAACCATTTTTGAGTCAATACTTCTGGAAAAGAAAGTCCCTTCTCCAGTATGTGGCTCTTTTCTTCCTGGAAGTAGTTTCTTGTCTCTGACTGCTTCTCAGCGACTCAAATGAGTCAAGCTCTTACTTGCCCGGGTGTCTCCACAATTGCTGCTCCCTCTGCCTGGAATGCTTCCTCCATTCTCTTGTCCCTGCTGCCTGTATCCTATTCATCCTCCACTCAGCTGAACAGCAACTCCCCCAGAAGGCCTTCTCTGAGTTCACAACTCTTCTCCCTCCCCTACTATGACTATTTTAACAGCACCTATTAGTTTCCTCTGTAGCATTTATCATGGTCATAATTAATTATATCTGTCTTGTTCACAGCTGTGTTTGTATGGCTTAGCCCACAGCAGGTACTCAGTAAATATTAGCTGAACAAACAAATGGAAAATCAGGAATAGAGGCGGCGTCCGGGTTGGAAAGAGAACTACGGGGAAGTTTCAAAGCCAACAATAGGTGAGAAGGTACAATAATATTTTCCCAAGAGCTCTGGAAATGCCAATGTATTGAAAAGGTTAATTATTATCAATTCAGTATTTGTGGTTTGTCTTTTCACTAAAAAAATACACGTCTTCTGCATCACATATATGTCCTGTTCTCTATGATCTTTTTTCTGTCCTAGATTTAAAAAAAACACAAAACCCGCTTGAATTGGCGGCTTAAAGGCAAGCCACTGTTTCAAATGTAAATCTGCAGGCAGATTTCTTAACCGCACAGGGAGAGATCTGGGACAGGAGACAAAGAAAAGTATGGTTGTGGGTTCACGATGTCTGGATCAAGACTGAGTCTACATGTGGCTCTCCTGGGCATGCCCACACATCCGCTCCCTGTAAGACATGGCCCAGGAAGCACTTAGCACTCCTGGGGGCTGAAACACCAGGACGGACGAGCAGACACAGGGCCATGACACACAGTCTCAAGAGGGAGCTTATCCCTAAGTTACTTCTGAAAGCGAGAATATCCAGTGAAATCCTACAGAAATCCTGATCCTGGCTCTAAAGTATGAGTCTGGGTAGATAATTACTAATCTTAATCGAATTATACCACTTACTTGTGTGGCCTGAGCAATATACCTAACCTCTTGGGATCTGTGTTTTCATCTCTAAAATGGGGATACTTATAGTTAAATATCATAGGGCTGTTGTGAGCGTTAACTAAGCGCGACTCATATAAACCCTTAGCACAGTACCTGGCACACGGTAAATAACTCAAATGTTAACCACTTTTGTCTGAACCTCAGTTTACACATCTGTAAAAAGGTACTGATAATACCAATCTCGTTGGCTTGTTGTGAGGTTTAAATAAGATAATGAATATTAAATACCAAGTACACCGCCGGGTACTTATATCTTGTTAGCTATCACTATTATTCACATGTTGCCGTCCTCCAAGAGATACGACTGGGATAATATCACTGCGTGGCTAACCTTGTACGATGGTGATCTAATGGGAGATGTGGACATGACTTTTCTTTTGCTGTATTTTGCAAGTAACCAGCTAGAATTTTCAAAGTTAAGCCTGAGAGTGGTAATGGATGCTGCGTTTAGCACAAGACCTGTCACAAGGCAGGCACTTACTCTGTATGTGCGTGTGTGTGTGTGTGTGTGTGTATGTGTGTTTAATTGGAGGATAATCGCTTTACAATGTTGTGGTGGTCTTGGCCAAACACCTAATATATTTTTAAGTTCTTTATTGAAAGAGTAAATGCATATGAAATTTTCTTCTCTCTTACACAGATATCCTGAAAGACATGGAAGAGAAATTAAAGTAAAAAGAGCTAAGAGTTAGACTGTAGAGACCTCAGCGTGCAAAGGCCTGGGCTTTCTCACAGAGTGGGCCTCTCCTGGAGGCTGTGGCCCCCAAAGGGATCAGGAAGAGCTTGCCTGGGCTCCAGGACATAAGGCATTTCAAGCCAGATTCCTTCTGCTCACAGGGCTGAGCAAAAAGAGTACAAGGCAGGAATCAGAAAGCAGGAGTTCTGGTCCTGGCTCAGCCTCTATCTAAGATGCACTGTGTCTCGGAACAAACTTAAGGGCACCTCCCAGCCTCATTTTCTCATACACCGAACACGGGTAAGCGTAAGAGCACCTGGCAGTGGGCAGTGGAGGAGCTAAGAGTCTTTAAAAGTAGGGTGGAGATATTTGTTCATGATTAAGTAGTTGGAGTTTCAATCTTTTATTCCTAAAGTTCTGGGAAACTGTGTTTCGTTATCATGCAGTTAGGTAAGAAGGTATTGGTGGTATAAAATAAAAGGCAGCTATAGAGAAGGAAAAATTGTCCCCATGTTATGGAACTTATTTCAGTAAGTTGCTAAGGAACAGAGAAGTCCTTCACTACATTTGGTTGGGTTGAAGCAGGTGTATATTGGGTCAATAACTCAATTCTAGGTCCCTAAAATGACAGTTATGTTTTCAAAAAGAGTAATTTTTTTTTAAAGAGTAGTTGATAAATCAGAATGGAAAAGAATATAAAAAGAATGTATATATATGTATACCTGAGTCACTTTTGCTTTACATCACTAATTAACACAACGTTGTAATTCAACTCTACATCAATAAAAAATAAATTTAAAAAAAAAGAGTAGTTGATAGGTCACTGAAGAATGGCTGTAAAGTTTCTTTTCTTGGACTTCTTTATGAGGAGCTCATAGAGCAATCTCTCTTGAATGGCTCAGACAATCACCTATCTGAACACCTGATGACAGTTTCAAGCCACTTTTTACTTCTATTTTCATGAACTGAGTTGTTAGCTGTCATCTGTATCAGTAACAAGAGGATAAAACTTTAAAACAGTCAAACCAACGCATTTGTGACATTAATTCATTTTTAAAAACATATAATTTGAGCATAAGTCTAATCTGATTTTCCTTGGCTGGGAACTTTCTGGACAGTTCCAAGCCCCATACAACAGGAAATTCCAGGCAATGAGCTCAAACCATCTTCTATTCCATAAGGCCAGGCTCCCAGCAGCCTTGTTTGTAGGAAGTGACCTTCTCTTCGTAGTTAGATGTCAGGATGGACATCTGACCTAAATCTAGATCCTGAATTCCAGGAATTTGGAATGGGGCAAGAGAGAGTCCAGTAGCCTTTCATGTGGTGGGAATGATAATAAATAAAAGTGGGGGCTGGGTGGTAGCCATATTCTATCGTTATATAAGGATATTTCTGAGAAGTAAAGGCAGTATGCCTAGACACAGAAAAAGGAAACAGATGCAAGGAGAAAAGAAATATGAAGACAAGGTAGTCCTTGGTGTCTGGGGCTTTCTGGCTCTGTGTTCTGGTTTCACTGGCTTCCAGAAGCCCCAAAACATTCCAGCCTTCAATGTCCTTGAAGGATGCTTGTATCTTTCTACTTGCAACCAGAGATGTTCAACTAAGACACCAATCCTACATGGAACTCCTCGTTTTTCTGGGGATGGACCACAATCAGCTGGTTCAACATCTGTTCTCCATTAACCAGAGGCCACTGCTGATGAAATCTATAAACATGAGTCCAGAAGGCTAAAATATATTTTTCAAGTGTTCTGCTTTGAGGTCTGATCAACACCTTGGTGAAGTTCTTTCAGCTTTCAAGAAGTTTAAAATAGAAACTTAAGTTGGAAATGGTATTCACAGGGCCACAAAGGAACAAATCTTAATTAAACAAAACTGATCACTAAATAACAGAATGGCCATCCAAAAAGTTTGCTCTCTAAGATTCTCATCCAGATTGTTAGGAGAAAATCAGAGGGAGGCAGAGGAAGAAGAAAGGTGATTAGCCCGATGTCTGTAGTGAAGGTAAGCACACAATGACTCAGCAACATTCAATGTAAACAGTCACTGCATTCACTCAGGCATCAGCCAAGACTCTTCTTCCTTCCATAAGAGTTGATAACTGCAAACGACCATATCTGCAGACATCAATGCCAATTTAAGGAGATGACGCCCTCAATGCTTTTCTTAAGCTTAACCTTCATAGTCTGGCTAGCAGTGGCTGCCACATACTAGTTAACGCAGCCAAGCAAAAGTCCTCCCCCTGCAACCAGCAACACAGGCCAAAAAAAGTAAGAAGTTGCTGGCAGAATTCTTGACCTGATGCATGCAGGACTGGAGAATGCCACTGCTCTGGCTGTAAGGATAAGCTGTCTACTTCCTCTGCTGGTTCACAATACCATATACCAGAACAAGCAAGAAAACCGACCATCCAAAGCAGAGCAGAATGCTCCTTCAAACGACTCCTACACAACAGAGCGTGCAACAGAAGCCACGTGGGGGCAGGTTGACGGCGAGAACTCTTGGAAAAGGCTAACATTAACTAGCACTGGGATGTGTCCGAGCAGAAGCAGCTAATATATTTACTATAGAACAAGGAAAGGCAGCTGGACCTAATGTACAGAAAGGTCAGCTCCCAGACAGGAGTGGGACACTTAAAGAACTCTGAGAAGCAAGTGAAGCTGCTACCACAGAATTTTATTCCACCCTATGTCCAAAGGCACCTCTGAACCTCCTATCTCATTTCCTGATGCCCAGTGATCCCTTGAATAAATTAACAAAGCCTGCTTACGTGCTGGAATCCAGGGAAATCAGCTGTGCATACTGGGATCAAGATTTTCCACCAGGCTGACGCCAGATTATAAATAGTCAATTTATCTTTCCTGGTTTGTGACTCAGGTTGAGAAATCTAATGGGTTTTAAGCCACATGAGCTATTCCTCCTACAAAATGAACATCGGAACAGGCCTCAACAGCCGTTAACACGCGGCCCTCACAATAGTGAAGGAATGGCTTCTCAGTCCCACAATCTGGCTCATCCAGACAAGTCCTGGGGTACAGTTGCGCCCAATCACTCTTCTCTGCTGCAGATTCAGTCCTCGCAGTGATAGTTCTTAGAGGTTCTTTAGATCAAGAGTAACGTGCGAGAGACTTGGGGGCCCTAGATTTCTTTACTCAAGACCAGATAGATTCGTATCACAAAGTCTGACCACAATGAAACTAGCTCCCAGTGGGGGCAGAGAGATCCCATGAGCCCTCAGTGTTCCACTCAGGACCATGGTGGTAAATTTCAGCTGTCTACCCGAAGAAACAATGTGGAAAAAGGAGAAATACAAAAGCTACTGGATTAATAACCAGAGTATTTTAAAAGAAACAATAAGTCTGAATACAGTCTTAAAACGCATTCTATTCCCCTTTACTATGCCGTAGAAATTGCTACATTCATAATGGGGACATTTTAAAAAAATGCTGTCTTTGTGAATACCGGGGTGGGAGGGAGGACCTCTCATTTTCCCTGCTTTGTATCTGATACCACAAGTAAAGACAGAGAGAAGGTAACAGAAATGAAAGCAGAGAAATATCAAACCCAAGAGAAAAATAATCAAGAAATTACAGCTCTAAAGAGAGCAAAATGGTGAACAGAAGGAGTGCTTCCAGAGGCCATTTCAATGATGATGGAAATGAAAATGGACCAACAGTGAGGCCCTCCCAACCAGTTTTATTTATACCAGTAAGTGCTACTCTCTAAGGAAACTCTCAGAAACCCGCTTTAAGATGTCCAGCGTATCTTGGGGGCATGTCAGTCCTGGGGCATGTGGCCAAAGCCCACAGAGGATGAAACTTCTGACAGTCACTTAGAAGTTCCTTTTGTACCCAGATACATACAAAGTAAAAACAAAGTTTTAAGACATACAGCTTTCTATACAGAATACTTCAATGTCAAGTTGAATACTTCAATGTCAAGTTGAATCTGGCAAGTTCTAGAGCAAAAGAAATTTTCAAAGGGTCTTTTCCTGTAACTGGTCCCTTTAGCACAGTTCGCGTGGCACTGTTCTTCAAGTCGAGTCCTCTGAAGCAAAGGGAAATCATGAATGATAGGTATCCAAGTCTTGAGTCAGCAAATAAAGAGGATCAGAATGTGAGTTCACTCTTTTCTAAGCCACAAGAAGGGTCTAAATTGAAGCATCTTGTATAAAAGGCTGGAGCTAACTGATACACTGTACTCTCCAATCTTCAGGAAGTCCTGGCTGCCCTGACACATCCAGACTATCTACCGAAGATGCTAAGAGGGAGGACAACATCAGCCCAGGTGAGCAGGGTAAGTGCTCTAGGAGAGGAAAAACTCTCAAAAAGGGAGTTGAGAACTGTGAGATTTTACAGGTCCCTTGTCAGTTCTGTGGTAGATCTCACTTCTGTTTTCGGCAGCTTCAGCAAAAGCGTACCATCAAACTGGGAGCAGAAGGCAAAGAAAGTGACAGTTCCACTGAAGTGGCCGATGAAAAAACTTGGTATGCAAAGCAATGGCTTTTATTCAGAGGTAGCTATGGCCCTGCTCTGTGACTGCAGAGTCAAAATGACTCCAATTTCCAATCAAGAGATGGCTCAGGTCCACTGACTCAGACTGAGGTTCCCCACCGTGGAAGGAGACCTGGGTAACAGGCAGGGAGGCACAGGGCAACAGCCCTCCAGAAGTAGAATGGGGAGCAAAAGAACTTGGGATAAAAAGTCACACTTTAAGAATTGACTATATCATTGACTTTATTATTCCTTAACGTTATTGTCAAAAACCCCCCCAAAGCTAGCTCAACTAGGAGGTGCTTCTAGAAATGGGAATCCAATAATTTATTTTAAACTGCAAAGTTGGTGTCTAAATCTTCACACAAACTCTTTCTTTGGGTTTAGGTTTCTTCTTTATAATTGCTACTGCTAAAATCATTTATAGAGGACTATTACAGGCCAGGCACTGTGTTTATAGATATATATTTATAATACAGAATGCAAAACTAGACATTAATATATACCTATAAAACTAGAGCATTAAGGATAAATAACGTGCCATCAGTCAGAGTTATCTTGCAGAAATGCTGTGGTCAGAAGTTAATCATACAGCAGAGACAGAGACAGAGGCTAAGAGCTGGAGCAGAGATAGCATCTGCTGCCCTAGTTAGTGAGGAGAGCACAGCTTTCCAATTTAGTTCTGGAAGAGAAGTTTTGAGATCACAAGAACATAAAGGGACAGATGCCTTGCGGAGTACACTGGGGGAAGTGAGTAGAAAACATGGCATCATATTTAAAAGAGGCCAGAGGAGGAAAGAGACCAAAGGAAAAATGACAGTAAAGACTTGGTGGTACAGATGTGTTACAAAAAGAAAAAAAAAAGACAAGGCCTGCTTAAGGGTTAGGCTGCCATCAACAAGCTTCATAAAGGCGCCTAGAGAATGAGCTGGATTTTCTGTCAAAGAGATTTATTAATAAAATGGCTAAGAACTAAACTTTGACAAGTCACGGTTATAGTTTTTTGCCAATAAGAATATACTGTAGGGGACTTCCCTGATGATCCAGTGGTTGGGACTTTGCCTTCCCATGTGTGGGGTGTGAGTTCGATCCCTGGTCAAGGAGCTAAGATCCTACATGCTTGCCTGCCAAAAAAATCAACCCATAAAACAGAGGCAATATTGTAAAAAATACAATAAAGACCTTGAAGATGGTTCATATAAAAAAAATCTTAAAAAAAAAAAAGAATATACTCCACTGACATCTAGCCTCTGGTTGACAAGGAGTAAGCTACCATTGCTAAAAATAAAGTAATTCACTCACAATAGGGCCGTAATTTATGGGTCCACTTCATGGCTCATGTTTATAAGTAGAGAAACTGAGATTTACCTCCCTAAGGTTCTCAGTCAGCAGAATTCTACCTCTGTACTTCCCTCTCTCTGCATTTGATATCTAGATAACGTTGAAAAGGAGAAAAAAAGAGTATTTTTGGTGCAGCCACAAGAAGAGCCATGTGATGCCAGGAATAGGATGCCTCTGTTCTTCATGTCCCTGTTTCTACAAAACTGCAGCGGAAAGCCTGGCCTCTTGGGAGTCTTCCTTCCCTAAAAACTCCTGAATACAACCAAAGTCCAACCAGCAACAACACAGTCCAGACTTCTGCCATGTTTCTGCCATGTTAGTTAGCCTACTAAATATCTTTCCTTCCAGATTTTAAGACTGGCCTTCTGAAAGATAGTTATTACTGAGCAGCAAGAATTTGAATTAAATTAATAGATCTCAACCTCAGGGGGCCATCGATGGGCTTTGCTGGGGAGGCGATGCCTATGAAATTTCACCTGGTTCTCAAAAGGATACAAAACCTTCAAAAGGTTAAGAACTATTGGGCTAGTTCAATCAGAATCAAGAAAAAGAGGCAAAAAATGTAAAGACTGTCAATCAACTACCTCTCAACTAGCCCCTGATTACTTTTTTTTTCCTTGTAAAGTATTGTACTTTTTTGTTTGCCCATGTGCTTAGATATATCTTATCTTACCTTTGACTTTTTTTTTTTTAATGGCACCTACATAAGCTTTCATTGGGATTTATGTCTGAGAATGGTCTCTGAATATATATGTAGTAGATATCTACTGGTTCTTATTCTAGTGAATTAGACAGCAACAGTATGTGATATACAGTGATTATCAAAGTTCAGGTCATTAACACCAAGGCTTTTAAATTTGTCTGGAACACTGGACTAGTCAATGGGATAAGGGTTCTTCTGTGATTAAATAATTCCATTAACACAGTAACAGTAAAAGTGCAATTCTTCAAATAACATCCCATCAGCAAACCATGCGACAGGAAGCCTGGAAATCACAAGCAATGGAATGACGGTGAATGTTAAAATTACTGTAATTCCACGAGGCCAGGAAGCAAATGATTCATATTCAAACAGACAGCTAGCTCCGTGACAATTTTTCAGGTATCTTAAGATCCAAGTGACTCTTAAGCACGTGCTTTTTCAGAGCATGGATGGAATGGGGGCTGCATGCCTTGCAAGCACTGTCAGAGCAACTTTGGCTTAAGGACCAAAGAGCCATTCCAGAGAACATCTCCTGGGAAAAACATGCGAAATGCAAGGCCATCTCAGCTGTGCTGACGCTGCTTCAGGATGTGGTGGACAGAGCAAATGGAGGAGATAAGAGGAGATGAGGCAAAGTCAGTTTGGTGTTTAAATTTTCTCACCTGGAATTACAGAGATAGTTTTCAAAGCTCGGAGAACCCTGAATGTTCTCAGCGCTGAGACATTGCCCAGGTCCACAAACTCTGTCACATATCTGTAGTAAGGGAGGTCACGCACAGACACAAATGACAAACACGGACACAAACACAAACACCAAAGGAAAAAAAACGAAACCACAACAAAACAAAAAGTACAATACGTCACGTCAGGGCCCTAACCCAACACCTAACACCAACCCCGGGCCATCTTACCTGGGATTACCGAAATAGTTTTCAAAGCCCTCAGAACCCTGAAAGTGCGTAGAGCTGAAACATTGCCTAGGTTTACAAACTCTGTTATATACCTGCAGAATCAAACCAAAGTTAACTTGTAATGGTACCACTGGGCGAGGGTTTGAGAATAGGGGTAAGAAAGGGTCTTATAAGCAAGATATGATTTCATTTTTTTCCTTGAAAAAGAAAAGTTTCAAATATAAGCATTTAAGGAACACATTTTATTTTCTTCAGTTGGGCAAGGAGAAATCCAAAGTGTATTTGAAAGAAGTGATACCACCAGAAGGCTCCTGGGGCTTTCTCACGCAGCATCATGATGTGCAGATCCCAATCAGAATGACTACTCTTAGTCCATTCTCTTTTTCCAGTTAAAAGGAAGGCCAGGAGGTATTCAAAGGCTTATGTCTCCAAGTTTTGTGAACAATTTCTTAGGAAAAGGAGACAGATTTCTGCAGCAGGAGCCCCATGTAAACAAATCTACATTAAAATAACTTCCTAGTTGACAATGGAAAAAATGCCTAAATCTATGCATATATGACTTATCCAAGAATTGTCTGCATATCATTGCAGTCATGCCCACATATGAAGTTTTAGCTTGTGACATACAGGAAAAACACAGATCATGGGATCAGAGCCAATATTCTGTTAAGTGTTCATTTAATCACCAGCTCTGTGCCTAGCAAGGACACACACCAGTGTATTCATAACGCTGGAAAGCTAGAAATTTTCTTAATATAACAGAAAGTCAAAGTTCCAGTTTCAAATGTTCAATGTATATCATTCATTCACACTTTATAGTTGAAATACATCTTTGCATCAGATGCTCAGATCCAAACATATACAAATGCACTCAATCTCTTACACATCTGCGTGCACACATACAAACACACACAATCTACACTATACCTTCACCCCCTACCAAACCACAAAACACTTTCCCCAACATGAAAATGCAAATAATGTCTGCTACACCTCTTCTATCACCATCTAAGTTTCCCGAAGAGATGCATTTTCATTGTTAAAACAACATTAATTACATAGAGCAGCTAGCATGCCAATGTGGAGTTACACTGATCCCAAGTAATAATAGTTTGAGGCTCTGGTCAGCAATTCTTTAGGAAGTGAGCAGATTGGATACTTGGCTTATGCTTTGACTCTAAAATGTGTTCTGAATTCTGTAACATCTGGACAGCCTCAAGAAATTACATGTAACATAATATGCCCAGGAAACTGAGTTCCAGCCTAAGGTTTACACCTAAAAAATATGAAGTCTTCACCAAGGCCTCCTAGTGATAACTGTGTATACCCTGGTCAATGTTATAGGGGGAAACAAAATATAAGGGAGTTGCAATAGAAAATCACTTGCTACTTTTGCTCCCATCTGCTCATCCTCTCCCATATGTACACCCTGTCACTGCCTGAACCCCAAGAGGTCTTCATAAGAATCAGACATATGTCCATACCACTTTACATGGTTATCCTTTAATTCCTCACACAACTAAGCCCATAAACTCACACTTACACTGTCATACAAACACACCCAAGGGTATAACCACACACATACAATCACACCCAGAACAGCAATAAAGTAAGCAGAGAACTTACGCCATCATGATGACACTGAAATCTAACCAGTTCCATGGATCCCGTAAAAAGGTAAAGCCATCTATGCAGAAACCTCTTGCAATGATTTTCACTAGTGATTCAAATGTATAAATCCCTGTGAATGTGTACCTGTCGAAAAAATGGATAGCTTGAGGCAATTTCTAAACAGAAAGGAACTTTAAATGAACCTTCTAAGACAGCACTTGCAGCCTCACTAACAGAGACAAAGCAGAAAGGACACAGCTGATGCAGCAGAAAGAAGTGAGGAAGAGAAAGGGATGCATCTAATGAAAATTACTAAATGCACAAACCACGAAAGCTGGAATGTGGCACTGGGTCCTGAAGGGCATCACAAAGGAATAGCTCTGTACTGCCACCTAGCATGTGATCATTTTGAACCAGGAAAGGAGGCCCCAGAGCCAATTTTCACTTGAAACAACATGAAAAGGAAGGCTAAAGTTGGAGAAAAAGGCAGTATCATCAGGAATTGAGGGTAGAAGATGGTGATGGGCCAGTTAAAGCTTTGGCTAACACAGGCTACCATAGGAAAGGGCAGAGGTGGTGAGTCGTCACTTCCACGGCTGGCTTTCTCTTTCTAGAGTTGATTTCTAAGGATATTTCTTCAATTCCACATGTATCCTCACCCACTCCGTGAAATAAAATGTGGGCAATAATCGAGAAACAATAATTCCCAGAGTTGACTTCTAAGGATACTTACTTCTTAAATTGCAGATGTATCCTCACCCAGTGAAATAAAAAATGGGTAATAACCTAGAAATAATAACTTCCCGAGTTGATGTTTAAGGATATTTCCTAAGTTCCACATGTATCCTCATCCATCTCTGTCACATGAAAAGTGGGCAAATGATTTTCTTCCTTGACGGATATGCTGTGCAGTGCAAGATGCAGTGACTAGATATATTTAAAACAAGCGAGCAGAAAAATAAATACATGAGCTACTTACTCCACATTCTTCGACCAGTCAGGAGGGTTACTAAAAGTCATGAATACACAGTTGGTCAAAATAGTGCACATAATGATCATGCTAAATACTGTAGAAAAGAGTCAAGGCAGAATATACAAAATCTGGCCTGCTTTTATCCTCAGGAAGCAAATACATTTCACATTAAGTATCATGAGAATTAAAATCAGTAACCTGAAAGGAGACAAAGCACAGAGGAGGAAAAGGCAAGGTGATAATGAAAACTGTGGCCACCACCATGAACCATATCAGTGCCACCATATGTATCCACACCCAGCCAGAGAATGTGAGTGGACACAGCAGGATGGTCACTCTTTTTTTCAAAAGGGCTGTCATTGTTCTCCTTTTGGATAAACATTTTTCCTTATTACCATTTATGCCTCTAAATATCTTTTTGCCCAGTAACCAGAAATCTTGCATTCTGCCAGATGCCAAAGTCATTGGATGAGAAAAACAAATTAAATCTATCTATGTTATTGAGGAGTCATTTATTGTTAATTATTTTGCATTACCAATTATTTGAAAATGTTCTTGTATTTAATAGTTTACTTTCTTCCCATAGCCCTTCAAAGGGCTGTGTCCTTGCAGGGCAAAGCAACAGTTAATGTCTGCTGAATCTGTCAAATTTGGGAAACCAGTTGTGGTAAGGACTGGGTAAGGAATTTAAGGACATCTATACCACCGTACTCCTAAGAATTAGGTAATGAGGCAAATTCATCTGATCTTTCTGAGAGTGTCCAGGAATGTTTATGGGTAGCAAATCATTTTGCTGCCATTTCGATTCCATCCAAGATCTTGCTCAGCCCTTCTTGTTCTTGTCCGGCTTAGTCACTAAGTCATGTCCGACTCTTGCAACCCCATGGACTGTAGCCTGCCAGGCTCCTCTGTCCATGGGATTTTCCAGGCAAGAATACTGGACTGGGTTGCCATTTCCTTCTCCATATTCTTGTCTACTGAGAAGAATTAAACTGCTTTAGATCAATATGAGTTACTTAAACTGCACAGAAGTCATATCTCATTTGTTACTAATTCACTCTCTCTTGCTGATGGCATTCACTACCTTCATTCTATTAGTGGAGTTTTAGAACACTTCTTACAGCTGGATTTTTTTCTTCCCACAGCTGGATTTTTCTTCAGGGAATAACAACATGTTCTAGTTAGAATAGAAAAAAACATCATCCTCTGATCCAACAAGAAAGGAGTCCATTGTGAATTATTTATTTTCTTATACATCTTTAGATTTCAGAACTATGTTGCTTATAAGACCCACAAATTCCAGATCAGGCTGCTAAATTCTTAACAAAAACAAAAGGTGCAAAAGCTTAACAAACCTGTTTATGAAGCAGCAACTGCTGGTTTCTTCATCCTACTTGGAGGATACAAAACTCTGAAGCATGGGACTAAGTATCGTCAAATTAAACACCAGCCATGAAGGTTTAAAGTTACTAAGTGAAGTTGCTAAACCCATCGCGTAATTTTTCCTCTGTCATACGCTCTCCTATATTAAGGAGATACAAAGTCAAGCCGCATGAGTAAACTGGCGTTTTCTTTTAAGGGGGGCAAAAATATATATAAAAAATCCATATCAATCCTGCAATCTAGATCTAAACCTATGCACCAAAGAGGCCATTTAATCTGAGACATTATCTTACTTCCTAAGTTTGTGGTTTAAGAAATCAAAGCAGCTCTCTAAAACACTTGCTCAATTATTTACAGTAGCTTTTCAAAAATTCTAATATGGGCTTTAATATGTAAAAAGCTGAATAATACAACTTGTTATGAAATTACTAGTCTGAGTGCTTTAAAAATTAAGACTTCAGTAAAGTTACCATCTTAACTTGTCCCTCTTAATGATACCCAGAAAATTCCAGATTCCCGTGATATCATCCTAAGAAAAAAGAATCTGCGGAAGCTCAGCTAAGGCTTTAGCAGAAGTTCTGACTGGAGGAATAGTCATCTACACCAATGATAAAATAGTTAATATACAATTAGGTGGTGGACATTCAGAAACACATACCAGTGAACACACAATGGCTACATTCACTCCACATTTGCAGAAAAGGATATGAATGTATCAAAATTTTAATAGCTATTCTTCTTATCAGGTTAAAAGGACTTAAAATGTACAAGGCAGGCGTGGCACTAAATCTGAAGAGAGTTTTCCCTCTGTTTAATACTACAAAGGTCTGTGAAGAAAGAAAGAGAGAAATTATTAAAGCACAGGAATTAATCACCACATGAAATAACATTTTTCTAGGCAAGAAATAAACTCAAATGGACTCATGTTTTACTTCCCAATTTGGTGTCTAAGGAAACATACCTTAAGGCAATGTACTAAGGCAAGAGAAACTGCTTTCCCTCACCTCCCTTCCTTGCACTGCTCCAGATTACATTACAAATAGATGACACTATCTTAGCAGTTTTAAAGATCAGACTTTTCTTTCAGAAACAAGCCATGTCAACTATACCTAAGCTGCCTGTGCCTGCTCTGGACAAGATTCTGAAGTTTATTAATTTAGGATTCATTCACTCAACAAATAATTACTGAGTGCCAACCATGTGCCAGGCAATGTTCCAGGTGCTTGGGAAGGATCGGTGAACAAGGCCACCCTAGTGAGAGGAGCTTATGTTCTAAGAAGGGAGACAGACAATAAATAAAAAACCTAATGAGTAAGTAAATTATATCAAATGTGATACATGCTGTAGGAAAAGGAGGAAGATCAGGGAAAGGCAACTCGAGAGTGCAGGCGTCAGAGGATGGGTGAATGTTTCATTTTTTAATTGAAATGTTATGCCCATCTTTGCTGTAATGGCAAGGTGACTCAATTACACACATATATACATTCTTTTCCATTATGGTTTATCCCAGGGGATTGGATGTTGTTCCCTGTGCTATACATTAGGACCTTGTTGTTCATCCATTCTAAATGTAATAGTTTGCATCTACCAACCCCAAGCTCTTGGTCCATTCCTCTCAGGTGATCAAGGTAAGCCTACTGAGGAGAGAGATTTGAGCAAAGACTCAAGGAGGTGAGAGGAGTTATTCATCTTGTCGATATATACCTACCAAGTCTACTCTACTTAGCTTTTAAGAACCTCCATTATCAGCCTTGCCAAATTCATTCAACTACATTCCGAGCATAAGTCCTCCTCGTGCCAAACCAGAACAGGTTACAGGAATTCAGACTTTGGCCTTGGCGCTCACTGCCCATCCTACTCAGATGCCTCTTCCTGTTGCATGAATTCAATTCAAATATTTTGGAGCATCTGTTTCGTGCCAAGCATTGTGCTAAGCTTCTTGGATACGAGCTTGAATAAAACTGTACCTTTAGGGAAGACATATATGTGAACTAATACTAATAAACATAAAATTCAATAACAAAAATATACGTAATGTATGAGAGGCAGCAGAAGAGAGAGATTTTTACTTTCCCATTGGATGGACAATTCAAGGGAGGGGAGTGAGCTGCGAGGTGGGAGATATTCACAAAGGCAGGTTACTAAACATTTGGAAGGGGTTTTAAAGGATAAGTGCCAATTCGGAGAGATTAATTGGGCAGATAAAGGGGGAAGGGTTAGCATAGGATTACAAAGGCACAGTAGCTCAGAACTGGGGGTGTTTTCAGGGAATTGATAAGTAATTCAGCGCTGCTGGAGGTTTAAAGAGAGGGGGAACAGCTAACTGTGGAGCTGGAGATGCAGGGCCTACTAGACTGAGGTCCTAAGGACACAGGCCAGTGGCGAGTACTCAGCCCTAGCATCTAACCGTGAAGGTGAAAAAGCACATGGTCAAATGCTGGCCCTTTGAAGTAGCCTTTTGCTTTCGTTTTGTCCTTTAATTTAAAGTAGTACATGTTCACAATCATAAAAAAAAGGAACAGAAGACAAGTTCCATCTCATTACTCAGTGATAACCTTTGCTTGTGTATCATCTTTTCTTATGGATCTTTTCAAACCTTTTCTGTATTAATATAAACACACAGATACTGCTTTAAAAAGACTCTTCTCTCCCTCCCTTACCCTCCCCTCAATTGTACTATAAATACTCTTCTGCACCTTGCATTAAAAAATGAACCCCCACAAAGAAAAACCCAGGGCCAGATGGCTTCTCTGATGAGTTCCTCCAAACGTTTAAAGAATTAATATCAGTCCTTCATAAATTCTTCCAAAAAATAGGAGAAAAGGACACACTTTCCAACTCATTCTTTAAGGCCAGTATTGCCTTGATACAAAAACAGACAGAGATATTTAAAGAAAAGAAAACTATAGACTAATATCCCTTATGAATATAAACACAAAAACCTCAACAAAATACCAGCAAACAGTATCTGGCAGCATATAAAAAAAGGATTACACACCACCAAATGGGATTTATCCCAGAAATACAAAGATAATTTAACATATGAAAGCCAATCAATGTAATACAACATATTAATAAAATAAAGGAGAATTACTGCATGATCATCACAAAAGAGGCATCAAAAGCACTTGACAAAATCCAGAATTCTTTCATAATAAAATACACAGCAAACTAGTAATAGAACAGAATGTCCTTAACCTGATAAAGGGCATCTATGAAAAATCCACAGCTATCATCATATTTAATGTTAAAAGACTAAAAACTTTCTCCTTAAGACCAGGAATAAGACAAAGATTCCACTCTCATCACTTTCATTCAACATTGTACTAGATGTTCTAGACAAGGCAATTAAGCAAGTAAAACTATTTCTAATTGCAGATGAAATAAGCTCTTATATGGAAAACCCTAAGGAAGACATAAACACAAAACAGAGCTCATTAACAAGTTCAGTAAGGTTCTAAGACATAAAAGCAACATATAAATATCAGTTACATTTCTATATACTAGGAGAAAACAATCTGAAAATGAAATTAAGAATACAACGCCATTACAAGAGCATCCAAAAAAATAAAACACATAGGAATAAATTTAACAAAAGAAGTATAAGAGCTATACACTGAAAACTATAAAACATCAGTAAAAGAAATGGGGGAAAAAAATAAATAAATGGAAAGACATCTGATGCTCACGGACTGCAAGGCTTAATATTGCTATGGTTCAGTGCAATCTCTCAAAATTTCAACTTCCTTTTTTGGCAGAAATTAACAAGATGATCCTAAGATCTGTATAGAAATTTAAGGGAACCAAATTACGATCCTGAAAAAAAAGAACAAAATTGAGGACTCACATTGCTGCATTTTTAAACTTACGACAAAGCTATAATAATCAAAACTGGTACTAACATAATACCTTAAAATAGCCAAACACATCAACAGGCTAGAACTGAGAGTCCAGAAATAAACCCACACATCTATAGTCAACTGATTTTTGACAAGCATGCCAAGACAATCCAAAGGGGAAAGAAGAGTCTTCAATAAATAGTGGTGGGACAAACAGATGCAAAAGAATGAATCTGAACCTCTATCTCACACCCGATGTGAAAATTAACTCAAAATGGATAAAAAACCTAAATGTAAAGGTTAAAACTATAAAACTCGGTGAAGAAAACATAGGGATAAATCTTTTTACCTTTGGATTAGGCAACAGTGTCATAGATGGGACACCGAAAGCACAAGCAACCAAGGAAAAAACAGATTAAATTGAACTTCATCAAAATTGAAAACTTCTGTGCAACAAATACACTATTAAGAAAGTGAAAAGACAACGCAAAGAATGGGTGAAAATATTTGCAAATCGTGTATCTAATAAGGGTTTTGCAGCCAGACTAGATTACGAAAACACCTACAACTCAGTAAAGAGACAAACAATCCAAGTTAAAAATGGGCAACGATCTGAATAGACATTTCTACAAAGCAGATATACAAACAGCTAATAAGCACATGAAAAGACACTCAATATTAGTAGTCATTAGAGAAATGCAAATAAAACCACAATGAGATACCACTTTATACCCATTAGAATGGTAATAATTTTTTAAAAGAACATGGAAAATAACAAATGTTGGCAAGAATATAAAGAAACTGGAACTCTCATATATTATTGGTAGGAATGGAAAATGGTTCAGCCACTTTGGAGAACAGCTGACAGATCCTCAAAAGTTAAACACTGAGATACCATATGACCTAGCAACTCCATTCCTAGCTATATACCCAGGAGAACTGAAAACAGGTTCACACAAAAATGAATACATGGATGTTCATAAAAGCATCAAAATACTGCAAAAGTGGAAACAACCCATCAACTGACAAAAACATAAACAAAATGTAGTATATATCCATATGATGGGGTAGTACCCAGTCTTAAAAGCATTGAAATTCTGACACATGCTAAACATAGATGAACCTAGAAGACATTAGGCTAAGTGAAATAAGCCAGGCACAAAAGGACAAATATTATATGATTCCGCTTATATGAGGTACCTAGAATTAGCAAATACATACAGACAGAAAGTAGAAGAGAGTTTAGAAGGGACTTTAGGCAGGAGGAATGGAGAGTTATTTTTTAATGGGTATAAGTTTCTGTTTGAGATGATGAAAAAGCTGTGGAAATGGATGGCGGCGAAGGTTGTACAACATGGTGGGTATATTTAATACCATCGAATAGTGCCCTTAAGAAAGGTTAAAATGGTAAATTGTGTGTTATATATAGTTTACCACAATAAAAATATATACAGTTGACTCTTGAACAACATGGGTTTGAATGGCGCAGGTCCACCTGTACATGGATTTTTTTTCAACAGGAAATCCTGCAGTACTACATGATCCACAGACAGTGGACTCTGCCGCTGCAGAAGCACAGATACAAACGAACCACAAGCTCTAAGGGACCGAGGCGTGAGGGCACCACACATGCAGAGGGCTGCCTGTAGTTACAGGTGGATTTTCGACTGGGTCCTTCATGCCTGTGTCGTTCAAGGGTCAACTGTATATTATTACCTGGAAAGTGAACAGTAAGGTGTTATTGATAAATTTTTAAAAAATCAATTTTATTCCAAACCAAATAATAGAATTAAGAATAGCAATAGCTAAAAGTGTTTCCTAACCCATTGGAAACTTCAGAAAGAGTTAAGGACCTTTTTGAAAAATAAAGACATCTGGGCAAAGAAAAAAAGAAAGGAAGAGAAGTCAAGTATTTATACATGCTACAACATGAGTGAAACTTGAAAAACCTTGAAAAGAGTTCAAACACAAAAGGCCACATACTGTAGGATTCCATTTATATGGAATGTCTAGAATAGGCAAATCCTGATAGAAAGTTGGGTAGCCTAGGACTGGATGGAGAGGGGATTAGGAACTCCTTGCTAATGGGTCTCTTGTGGCTGTTTAGCAGACAAGTCACGTCTGACATGTCGTGACCCTATGGACTGTATAGCCCACCAGCTCCTCTTGTCCATGGGATTCTCCAGGCAAGAATACTGGAGAGGGTTGCGATTTCCTTCTGCAGGGGATCCTGTGACTCAGGATCAAACCCATGTCACCTGCATTGGCAGGTGGGTTCTTTACCACTGAGTCACCAGGGAAGCCAGTGGGTCTCTTTAGGGTGATGAAAATGTTCTGAAATTAGAAAGTGATGATGGCTTCACAAACTAGTGAGTAAAAAGCCTACGAACTGTACACGTTAAAATGGTGGATTTTTTAGCATGTGAACTATATCTCAATGAAAACAAAAATACCACAAAAATGAACCATACGAGAGGCGTAAGACATATTAAAAAGTCTACAGAATGATACCACAAACATCTCTCTATCCATCAGTTAGCCTAGGAAATAACACCTTATCAATATGGTTTCTTTCCGCAGCCAAAAAAGACTTGTTTGTGTGTTTATTTTTGGCTGCACTGGGTCTTCTTTGCTGCACGCAGGCGCTCTCCAGTTGTGGCAAGTAGGGGCTACTCTTCGTTGCGGTGAGCAGGCTTCTCATGCTCTTGTTGCAGAGCATGGACTCAACGGCACACGGCTTCAGTGGTTGCAGCTCGCAGGCTCAGTGCTCGTGGCACACAGGCTTAGCTGCTCTGCTGCATGTGGGATCTTCCCAGACCAGGGATGGAACCCGTGTCCCTTGCACTGGCAGGCAGATTCTTAATCACTAGACCACCAGGGAAGCCCAAGGTCCCACTTTTTTATGATAAATTTGCAATTCCTCTGACCTCCCCCTTTCCTGAACTCCTGTTACACTCAGAGTTTGTGTCTTTCCTTATTCTCCAAGTTCTTTTTGTACCCTCCCCTCCACCCTCCACTTCTACTAGGTTTCAAGCTCTTGGAGAGCAGGAAACAACCTCACACTTCCTCCCACAGTTTCAATATAATGCTCAATCCAAGTACTCCCAATGCACACTGGCTGGCAGATTTTTTAAAAGTTCCTGTCCTCTCATCTTCTATTCTTCCGTTCCTGGCAGAGTCCCACCATTTTCTCCACGATAGAAAAGCGGTGCTGGTGTTGAGCCATGTGCGTTCTGCAAATGCTCGATGAAGCAGCCCCAGTGCAGAGATTGCACTGAGATCATATTCTTCCTGTACTAGAAGGTACTGGCCCCAGGTGGGGGTGGGGGGCAGGCGGTGGTGATAACTGCAGGGAAAACTTAATCCTAAAAGCAAGAGGAGGTAGTAGGCTTGGGGTCAGGCTGAAAAGAGGTCCAGGGCCGAGTCTGGCTCTTCCATATTTTGGCCTCTCGAAGGTACAAAGAGCCCTGCTTGAAACTTCTAATCCAATTCTGAGAATATAAAGAAATACTGTGCTGTAAACACACACAGGAAGTTAACAAGTGATATAGCATTATTAACAATAGTACAAATTTTGTTCAAATTTCACAAAATTTTATGCTAGTGTCCGTTATTTGTTTTCATACCTATTCAAGACTCCACACTGTATTTAATTGCATTAAGCAGCTTCAGCAGCATACAACAAATTCTGGTAAATTCTCTTTTCATTTTTATTCTATTACAATTTTTTTTTCTAATTTCCCTTATTATGGCTTCTTAGATACACCATCATTTAAAAGTGGATATTTAATTTCCAAATACATGGGATTTTGTTTAAAGTATCTTTAATATTAATTTCTCATTTTGATACTAATTTCTCATTTAAATGCTTCCTTCTCTGCAATCACTCTGTGTTTTTTTCAGTCAATTTTATTGAGACTTATGATGGCTAAGTTGAAAATCTCTCTTGGTAAATGTCACACTGCACTTGAAAATATGTGGGTTATTTTCAAATTTCTTTTGATATTGATTTCTATCATAATTCTACAATGATAAGAGAACAGACTCTGTATGATTTCAATACCTTTAGACCCCGAATTTTTGCACCTTATTTTATGTCCCTGAATATATTCCAGTGTCTCCTAGTTTGCTTGAATAGAATGTGTATCCTACTGTTGAGTGAAAATTGTATAAATCTTAATTATGTTGAATTGATTCACAGTGCTTTTCAGGTCTACTATATCTTTCTACTTCTCTGTATATCCATTCTATTAATTTTTGAGAGTTTGATATTGAAACTCCAACCTAAAATCTTAGTTTACCTACTTAAAAAATAATTGTAATATATAGTGGAACTATGTGTAACTTTGTTCTGTATATCCCAAGTCTCCTGTAATGTGTTATCATACTTCATAATTCAAAAAAATAAAAACTAAAGAGCCCTGGACTTTCCTGAAATCTCTTCTCTGAAGTACTTGTATGCCTCTGCGTTTCTATAGCAACCCCCTCCAAGAAAATGTCAAGCCTTTTAAATAACCTCCTCATTCAACCTCATTATATTCCCATGAAGTATGTGTGAAGGAGGGATTATTATCCTCTGTGCATTTCACAAAATCTCAGGAGAGGGACACCACCTATCAAAGGTTAGGCTGCATGGAGCAACATATGATGCCAAGTTTAGAGTCTCTGTACAGCTTCTGTTTGCCAGATGGAGAAGTAACTCAGTGACAGTACGAACCTGGGAATGAACCTGGTGTGGGGCACAGAGTCTCTGGTGGATGAGAAACCTGAGCCCCTGAGGTTCACTGCATGGAAGCCTCAGCAACAACCAAAGAAGTGCTGGCCCACGTCCCAGGATCTAAAACCACCAGGCCGGGCCTGTACAAAACCTCCTACCTGCCTTAGAAGAAGACAGGCATCAGAGTTTTTTAAAGTAACAAACTCTGCACCTCCCCGATTTCTCATCTTTTAGCCTGGCCATGATGGAAAGACAGGTCTAGAGGAACCGCTGAGGGTATTTCCTATCTCAGGATCAGAGCCTGCATGGCAGCGCAGAGCAGGTGCTCAATAAAAGCTACTTGAGGACTGAACAAATGCTTGCATGGCTGAGGTGAGGGGAAAGAAAAGGAAGGCATTAGGAAACTGACATTGTCAGGCCTTGGCTGAAGAAAAACCAGGAGGTAGCTAGGATTCTGAATGAGTACAGTGATACGTTGGCAAGAATGATGCTGATGATCCTGAGGGAAACTAGGTCTCTACAGTGAATTTTAAAAAGATGGTTTTGTCGGAATAAAGGTTTCCTTACGGACATTTTACGTGTGAAGCAGAAATTTCATAATTAATTTGGATACTGAATACTGCATATAGAATAGTTTAACCATCACTCCTTTCTAAGTATTTATATCCTCTATCTTTATCGAGTATAAAAACAGGAGATCTTTTTTTGGCTCAAAGAGAAATAAACCTCTAGTTTACACTAAATGTCCAGAAATGAAGGTGAGTCCTCCATACTTAAAAGTAGCAAGTTGTATTATAATGAAGCATACTTTATTGTTAAATAATTAGATTTACACATGTTTAACTTATATGCAGTTTTTCAAATATCATCTTTTGCAAAAGGCAAGACGGTGTTTGGACCAACACAAGGTCTCAAAGCTTAAGAATCTCCTCTTAAAAAAAAAAAAAAAGAATCTCCTCTTACACTGGGACTTGTAGTGCTTATCTGAGAGAATAATATATATCAGGGGTCAGCAAATCTTTTTTGTAAAGGGTCGGATAGCAAATATTACAGGCTCTATGGACCATACAGTCGTGGTGCAGCAACTCAACTCTGCCACTGCAGTTGCAAAAGTAACTATAGACAAATAAGAGGGACTATGCTTCAATAAAACTTTATTTACGGACGAGGCAATTTTAATTTCCTAAAATTTTCATACGTCACAGAATATTGTTTTTGTTTTTTTTTTTTTACTTTTCCCCAATTACTTAAAGGGTTTCCCTGGTGGCTCAGATGGTAAAGAATATGCCTGCAGTGTGGGAGACATGGGTTCGATCCCTGGGTTGGGAAGATCCCCTGGAGAAGGGAATGGCAATCCACTCCACTATTCATGCCTACAGAGTCCCCATGGACAGAGGAGCCTGACAGGCTATAGTCCCTGGGGTCACAAAGAGTAGGACACAACTGAGAGACTAAGCACAGACTAAGCACAATCACTTAAAAATGTGAAAAGCCTTCTCTGTTATTTTTTGGCTGTGCCAGGCTTCTTGCGGGATCTTAGTTCCCCAATTAGGGATTGAACCTGTTCCTCCTGCAGTGGAAGTCTAGAGTCCTAACCTCCACACCACTGGACCACTCTGGAAGTCCTGTGAAAACCCATCTTAACTCATGGGCCATACAAAAGCAAATGGCAGAGCTGATATGGGCCAGGGGTCAAGGCTGGTAAATCCCTGTTTTGTATGAATACCAGCTCTGACATAAGACAGACTGGTTGCTTAAGAATAATCTGATTATCTTTAAAAAAAAAAAAAAAAACAAACCCACAGATTCACAAGTCCCACCTCAGAGATCTGATAAACAAGCTGCAGAGGAACCTGTGCTCACCGGGATTTGAGAAGTGCCACATCACCTCTCAGGTATTAAAACACATAGGTTGTCCTTCTTCACCTATCTCTGCCTGGCAGTACGACCTGGGGGAGCCCCTACAGCTCTCTGGATCTCATTTTCCTCATCTCCAACTTAAGAGAGGGGGCTGTCTGATGGGTGTGCCCAGGTCCTTTCCAGCTCTGACATCTATGAGCCTACGATTTAGAAAATATATAGACACATCCAATATTGTAAAAGGGCTTCCCTAGTAGCTCTGTTGGTAAAGAATCTGCCTGCAATGCAGGAGACCCTGGTTCCATGCCTGGGTTGGGAAGATCCCCTGGAGAAGGGACAGGCTACCCACTCCAGTATTCCTGGGCTTCCCTTGTGGCTCAGCTGATAAAGAATCTGCCTGCAATGAGGGAGATCCCTGGGTTCGATCCCTGGGTTGGGAAGATCCCCTGCAGAAGGGAAAGGCTACCCACTCCATTCTGGCCTGGAGAACTTCAGGGACTATATAGTCCATGAGGTCACAAAGAGTCAGACATGACTGAGCGATTTTTACTTCCAAAATCAAGTGCAACAAAGGGCAAACCATAGTTTTGAGGAGAAAGCCTACTATTCTATTCTTTCCCTTACATTCCATCTTGGTGGAACTCTCCTGAGTTAGTTATTTTGCTCTTTTGAGTGAAACGGTCAAGGCCGGGGTCAACAGTGCTCAATACTATCCTGACAATTGTACTTATGTGAGAAGTGGGCAGCATGGGGCATTCCCATGGCAGTATTGTACCACGGGCTGCTTTTTCCCACTCTAGATCCTCTACTTTTATCACCTTTTCTGAGCAGAACAGTGACTATGCAAAAGAGAATAAATAAGGAGGATTGGTGATGGGCTGAATTTAAAATATATATATATACACACAAAAGCATTTTAAAGTTATATGCATAGTTGATTTAAATCTCAGTAGGGGATGACAGAGGATGAGATGGTTGGATGGCATCACCGACTCAATGGACATGAGTTTGAGTAAACTCCAGGAATTGGTGATAGACAGGGAGGCCTGGTGTGCTGCAGTCCATGGGATCGCAAAGAGTCGGACACAACTGAGTGACTGAACTGAATCATTGTTAAACTGCTGGTAAGAACCCAGAAAAGGGGAGTCACCCTTTATTCAATCCTATACTCCAACACAAGATCCTTCAAAGCCCAGGAGGAGTGCAAAGGACAGCTAGCTTTGGATTCTTACAAGAATATTTCTTAACCAACAGTCACTTGGTACCCATGAAGTCCAATAATATTTTACCCAATCTGTCTTAAATTAGATCTTTGTGAAGTAAATGAGTTAAAAGGGAAATTGATATTGAATTGTGGTTTATGGCCCAGGGGAAAATATCAGTTTATAACAACAGCCACTGAATGTGTGTGAGTACAAGGCCCATTAGCAGTGGTGGAACAGCTCTTAACGAGTTATGGCACGGACTATTAATAAATGTGTCATGCCGGCATAACATGAGCCTTCTGAAAAGCACAGGCTTTTCATTTCTAACTAGCTATGTGGGGCTTGAAGCACACGTGGGAGGAGCTTTGCCACTGCTAACACCAGGTAAGAGGCATTCCCTTCAGGGTCTACATAAGGAGCAGCGACATCGTGCAAGGCCAAGTACGAGCTCGTTCATATTCATGCCAAACAAATTCTAGCACACGGCAAACACAATGCAATAAATGCACACAGTTACCAAAGTACTGCATGTAGCCAACTCACAAGCAGCCCCCACCCTCACCCTGTGACTAGGTTAATTTTTTTAGCCATTCAAAATGTACACATTAAATAATAAAGGGTGCACAAATTGGAAAGGACACTACAGAGAACTCAGTGTATGGGTGCAGTAATCACAAACAGAAAGCTTCCTAGAGGTTCACCACCCGGTCCCAGGTTTGCTGTGGGTCACAAGGCCCAGGACAGCAGTTCTCCACCCAACCACATTTCTTCCTCCCCTGAGAAGTCATCATTGCCACCAGGGCAAAGGGGACCTGCAGGCACCTGAGGGCCTTCTGGGTCTAATGAACACCTAGGGGTTCAGGGATTGAGCTAATCTACAAAGGGGGAGGTGGGAATCAATACCCTTTGGCTCCATCTGCTGTAACTGTTATCCACACTGCTTTATGACCATCTCCCAGAGTTTGGACCCTAGATCCTAACTGTTTCGACTTCTGGAGCTGCCTAATCCTCTCATCTTTAAATGACTTTTCGAGCCTTAAATTCTTGCCTGCTAACCTTATATATATATATATATACACCTTATTCTCCCAGATCTATGTACCTCTTCTGAACCAAGTAACTATGTGATTAGACTTTTAGTAGTTGTTAGTTCTTTCCTGTCTAAGTATAAATTTTTTATTCTGGTAACTTCTAATGGCAAATCCTCTCTGCCTAATGGTTTCAGAGTGTACACGCACAGAGAGGCACTCTTCTACCAATAATAAATACAGCTGATTGGAAAAACAGCTATAACAGTGGTAAGAGCAGTAGTGAGCAGTAGTAGCCAATTGTCCACTAATCAACAGCTATTTGGCATTCACTTCCGAGTAATTACACAGCCAATATAGCAGGCAACAAACAAACGTCCTTTCAAAGTTTCCCTGTTTTAATAAAGAAAAGCATGAAAGGAGATCATTCCTGGGTATTGACTGGAAGGACTGATGTTGAAGCTGAAACTCCAATACTTTGGCCACCTGATGCGAAGAGCTAACTCACTGGAAAAGACCCTGATGCTGGGAAAGATTGAAGACAGGAGGAGTAGGGGACGACGGAGGATGAGATGGCTGGATGGTATCACCGACACAATGGACTTGGGTTTGGGTGGACTTTGGGAGTTGGTGATAGACAGGGAGGCCTGGCGTGCTGTGGTTCATGGGGTTGCAAAGAGTCAGACATAACTAGAGATTGAACTGAACTGAAACAGATTCTACCTCAGACTAGGAAGCTGTTCAGACATAAATGACCTATACTGTCAAAATGACTATACCATGTTACAGGGAGTCCTGATGTCTTTTATTTACTTATATATTTATTATATTTTGGAAATCTTTTTTGGCCACACCACATGGCCTATGTGATCTAGTTCCCTGACCAGGAATCGCACCCATGCACCCTGCAGTGGAAGCATAGAGTTATAACCAGTGGACTGCCAGGAAGTCCCAAATTATACACTGTACTTTTTAGGGCGGGGGGGGGGCGGGGGGAGGGTTGGGGTGGGCTGCATCACATGGCTTGCAGAATCTAAGTTGCTCAACCAGTGACTGAACCCAGGCTTCTGCAGTTAAAGTGCCAAATCCTAACCACTAGGCCACCAGGGAACTCCCCTGATGCCTTTCTTAATGCTAGTCTGCTCAGTGGGTCCCTCAAGGAAAATGACAATTATAGTCCCAACGTGCCCTAGGAAAGGCTCCAGCAAAGGCACAACTGGCCTGAATTTACAGAGTACCTGAGCCCTGATACCCAGCTGAGAAATACTGAACTGAAAAGCAGGACATTAGGGCACAGGCAATTTTTTTTCCTTTAGGCTTATACTTCTGTTTGAGCTACATGAATATTTGTAGCCCTCCTCTTCCAAGGCTCTATTTCATTATACTGAGAACAGAACGAGAGGCCTTTAAATCCCATGTTTATATTTTTACTTCCTTTACTTATTAATAACGGCACCTGTGAGTCTATTTGAAGAAATAACATTTAGCATGTATTAAGCATTTACTATGCAGAAGGAACCCTACTGAGATGCCTTTTACAATACCTGTCTCACAACAACCACTTGATAAAGAAGGTATATTTTATTAATAATGAAACTGCAACAAAAAGGTCAACTTGCCCAAAGTGAAAGTGAGGTCACTCAGCCGTGTCCGACTCTTTGCGACCCCATGGACTGTAGCCCACCAGGTTCCACTGTCCATGGGATTCTCCAGGCAAGAATACTGGAGTGGGTTGCCATTTCCTTCTCCAACTTGCCCAAGACCACCGTTATTTAGTGGTGAAACTTAGAACTGAACCAAGGCAATCTAACGCCAAAGCCTATTCTCTTAATTATCACATCATACTGCAATTTTTTAAAAACTTCAAAACTACTTATCAACTCTAACTCCTCACTTTACAGACAAGAAAGCAAGCACAAGGATTTTCCTGGTGGCCCAGTGGTTAAGAACCCACCTGCCAATGCAAGAGACACCAGTTTGACCCCTGGTCTGGGAAGATCCCACACTCTGCAGAGCAACTAAGCCCGTGAGCCAAAACTACTGAGCTCATGTGCCTAGAAGCCATGCTCTGAAACAAGAGAAGCCACCGCAATGAGAAGCCCTTGCACTGCAACTTGAGAGAGCCTGCATGCAGCAACGAAGACCCAGCATAGCCAAAAATAAATTTTACAAAAATTAAAAATTAAAAAAAAGAAGAGAAAGAAATCAAACACAGTGTGCTCTGCTCAAGCTGAGTCATCTGATCCAAACCTCAGACCCATGAAGAAATCATTTTTACTAAATACTTTTAGCTCTGACAAAAAAGAAAGCCCCCTGCATATACCAGAGACATCACAGCAGCTGTGTATGGTATTTTCCCAAGTCAAGCTTGATGAAGATGATGCCAGCATCCCGTCTCTCTGTGGCTTTGCTGGTTCCCAATGCTTCTGCATATACTTTCTCATTTGCTTTGACCTTGTGACCCCCATGTCCTCCAACCCACATCTGGAGCAGGTGATACCCATTCCTGCCTACATCCTGATCACAGGAAGACATACTGGCAGAACAGCAGCTGCTTCAGCGCTGAGCCAGCATGCTCCTGCTCCCTGAGGCAGGGCGCTCTGACCCTCCTACCTGGCCTCCCTTCCTCACCATTCTTCAATCAAATTTGCCATTGATCTCCTTCTCCCTTACGCTCCTGGGGTCCCCAGCCTGCACCCGCTCTAGAGCAAAGAGGAAGGTGGATTTAGTATGGAAAGCATACTAATGCCTCTCTTCGTCGCACTGTGCTCGTACCCTAGAATTTCTTCTCGCTTTCCTCTCTCTTAGAAAGCAGCAGAGTAGAATGGTTTGGAGGCTTTGAGGCCACCTGAATTTAAGATCCAGCTCTGTTACTTATTAGTTGTTATGATTTTAGGCAACTAACTCAGGTTGCCATGGCTCCATGTTCTTATGGATGAAATACAGATAATGACTGACAGTACCTATTTTATCAGATTATGAGGGTTAAATGAAAATTCACAAAAAGTCCTGACTACAGTGCCTGGCCCAGAATAAGGACTCCAAACAAATGGAATTACGATGGTGCTGTTGCTGTCATACAGACCATTGCTGCTCCCTCTGGTTCTTGGCAGGGTGGCAGGAGGAGACTCTCAGGGCTAATATTCAACTTATTTAGTATTCACACACGTGGCACAAGCCAGTAGGACCGTTGTGCATAAGCTGAACCAAGGGTCTACAGTCACTAGGGCCAAAGTCACAGGACACTGCACTGGTTCGAAACGGGCCCCAGAGGTTATTTCACACTGAGAACTCCAGAAGCAGGAGAAAATAAAAACTGCTGAGTATGTACACAGTGGGGTCCAATCTGCCCCTCTCCTTTATCTCCTGTCTCACCAGACCACACCCCATGCTCCAGTCACAGTGAACTCATGGTTCTAAACACTTTAATGCTGTTCACGCCTCTCTGTCTTTTCATGTACTGTTCTTTTGACCCAAACTACTCTTTCTTCTCTTCTCCAACAAGTGAAATGTTTATTAAACATACTTTAATGCTTCAAGGTACAGTTCAAATATCACCTTTTCAACATTCAACTTTCTCACACAGAATTACCCTTCCTGCCGGTGTGTTCCCACTACACTTTGTACTTACTTCTGTTAAAGCACTTAATATAGTATTGTCATTTTGTTTACACACTGATAGCCCTCATTGGACCCCGAGATCCTTAGAGGCTGTTAAAGTGCTGCATTTAGTATGCCAGCAAATATGGAAAACTCAGCAGTGGTCACAGGACTGGAAAAGGTCAGTTTTCATTCCAATCCAAAAGAAAGACAATGCCAAAGAATGTTCAAACTATGCATAACTGCACTCATTTCACACGCCGGCATAGTAATGCTCAAAATTCTCCAAGCCAGGCTTCAACAGTACGTGAATCAAGAACTTCTAGATGTTCAAGCTGGATTTAGAAAAGGCAGAGGAACGAGAGATCAAATTGCCAACATCTGCTGGAACGTAGAAAAAGCAAGAGTTCCAGGAAAACATCAACTTCTGTTTCATTGACTGCACGAAAGCCTTTGACTGTGTGGATCACAATAAACTGTGGAAAATTCTGAAAGAGATGGGGATACCAGACCACCTGCCTCCTGAGAAATCTGTATGCAGGTCAAGAAGCAACAGTTAGAACCAAACATGGAACAACAGACTGTTCCAAACTGGGAAAGGAGTACGTCAAGGCTGTAGATTGTCACCCTGCTTATTTAACTTCTATGCAGAGTACATCATATGAAATGCCAGGCTGAATCACAAACTGGAATCAAGATTACTGGGAGAAATATCAACAACCTCAGATATGCAGATGATACCACCCTTACAGCAGACAGCGAAGAGGAACATAAAATGCCTCTTGATGAAGGTGAAAGAGGAGAGCGAAAAAGCTGGCTTAAAACTCAACATTTAAAAAACAAAGATCATGCCATCCAGTTGCATCACTTCATGGCAAATAGATGGGGAAACAATGGAAACAGTGAGACTTTTTCTTTTCTTGGGCTCCAAAATCACTGCAGATGGTGACTGCAGACATGAAATTAAAAGATGCTTGCTCCTTTGAAGAAAAGCTATAACAAACCTAGACGGCATATTAAAAAGCAGAAACATTACTTAGCTGACAAAGGTCCGTCTAGTTAAAGCTATGGTTTTTCCAGTAGTCATGTATGGATGTGACAGTTGAACCATAAAGAAGGCTGAGTGCAAAAGAATTGATGCGTTTTAGCTATGGTATCAGAGAAGACTCTTGAGAGTCCCTTGGACTGCAAGGAGATCAAACCAGTCAATCCTAAAGGAAATCAATCCTGAATATTCATTAGAAGGACTGATGCTAAAGCTGAAGCTCCAATACTTTGGCCACCTGATGCGAAGAGCCAACTCATTAGAAAAGACTGATGCTGGGAAAGATTGAAGGTGGGAGAAGAAGGGGACGACAGAGGATGAGATGGTTGGAGGGCATCACTGACTCAACGGACATGAGTTTGAGCAAGCTCCGGGAGATGGTGAAGCACAGGGAAGCCTGGCGTACTGCATTCCATGAGGTCACAAAGAGTCGGACACAACTGAGCAACTAAACAAGAATAACAACTGTGACTTTCTTAGCTTAGCAAGCAGAAGATGTCATATAATACCTGTCTGGGACAAGGTAGACAGTTCATACATATTTGCTGACTGTATGAATGAACCTCTTAGTCATGAGGAAATGATGTAGCTAAAATCAACTAACCTATTACTATATCCAACTTTATGCAAGGTGTCTAATTGACCTTTTCTACTCTGTAGCTCATGCACTCATAAAAATTCATTAATTTTAGTTTGAAAAGTTTTCTTATGTTTTCTATATCTTAGATTGAGGCAGTGCAAGGCCTCATAGGCAGGGCCTCATACTGAGACAGTGCAAAATGACAGAAATTATCTAAAAATGACAGTAGAAAACAAAACTTGCAATACACTCTCTGGAGACAGCATGGCATGGTAGAAAGACGAGTATTAAATTCACAGATCCCAGGAACTGAAACGTGCCTTGTCCACATACTAGGTGAGGGAATTTCAGCAGTAAATTAACGTTTCTGAGCCAAAATTTTTTCTCACTTGTAAAAATATGCAACATTCTACTGACACTTCCCTAATATTGGTGATCCTCAGGAATACAGAAAATTGGAGAGTCATTAATAATACCTAGAATTTGTGTGGTATCATCAACTAAAACAGCAGATGAAATAAGATAAGTAGGTTTGAGGGAAAAAAATTAGTTCAATTTTGAATACACTGAGTTGCCTACGGGAAGTCCAGATAGAGATGCCTGGCAAGACACTGAATATTTAAGAGTGTTCTAGGCTGGAGATACAGACTCAAGAGTAGTGAGAGAATGGATGAGATCAGTCAGGAAGAGTGTGCCAAGTGAGAGGAACACGGGTCAAGGACTGAACCCACGGGAATGTCAACACTTAAGGGAAAGGTGGAAGAAATGAAGGAGAAAGAAGGGAAAGAATAGTCCGAGATGTCAGGTGAATTAGGCCAAGGAAGTAAAGAGCTGCAAGAATCAGGGAGTCATAAATAGTGCCAAATACAGCAAAAAGGATCAGTGAGATAAGAACTGAAAAAAATGTCCATTAGATTTGGCAATTTGAGATCACGGAGGATCTTATACTGAGAATGTGGTCAAGAGGGGAGAATGAGAGCCAGGCTGCAAGGATGGAGGAGTGGGTAGTGAGGGCAAGTCAAAGGCTACTCTTTAAAAGCTTCAGTGGCATGGAAAGAGAGATGATGCCTCCTGGGGGTATGGGGTCAAACGTGGGTTGATGAAGGTGGGAAGGCTTTGAGTGTGTTTATAGGCTGAGGGGAAGAACCACTCTGAAAGGGAAAGACTGAAAGTACAGAAAAGAGAAGGGATAACTGGGAGAGTCAAGTGCTAGAGGAGGCTGAAAGGCAGGATTCAAAGGCACAAGGAGGACTGACCTTGAAAAGTAGATGGGCTGGGTACTTTATCCTCTGAAATTGGGGAACTCTTTTATTCAAACTTAATTCCACAGGCCAAAGTTTGTAGACTCACAGTGTCTGGAATATGACTGCTTCTTCAGAGCAGGTATCAAACATGTTGCTAGAATCAGAGTTGACAAAAATTTCCTTTTATGGGGAAATCTTAATCTTGAATTCTGTCAAATAGAGTTATACGTAAAGAATTTACAGCTCATGTGAATTTGGAATCAATCAGTAAGAGAAGCATCCCCCTGTATAATGATGTCACAGTCTTACTCTCCTTAACTTAGAAGGGATTTAAAATCTGGTAAATTATAGAGCTAATAAATTAGAGAAGATGATCAATATCACTGCAAACTTGAGACAGCCTTCAACATTTAAATGGTCATTATTAAATACCCCATTCAACAGGTTAATTCTTAATAGAATAAAATTATTTCATGACCTATACTCTGTAGAAACTATCAGAGACCAATTCCTAAAATTACCAGTCAGTGGGATTTTACGGTTCAGGTGATTTGCTAATAAAAATAATACACATTCAAGAATTCAGGTAAAAGTTGTTACACCACAATGTGGCTCAGAAGTTTGGATCTGCAACTCAGATCTTGTACAAGGTCTAGAGAAGACCTGAGGTTCTTTTCTGGGGAAAATGCTAGGTTTATCCATATGTGCCCCTATAGCTCACATGAATGCTGAAACCTACTGAACTCCTACCTATGTAAAAACCTGAAACTGGCAAACTCAACAGAGTAACAATACTGGCTTTTACACAACTCAGAATATCTGCGGGATGGGTCCTTTCAAAGGTTATAATTTGACTTCCCTGGTGGCTCAGATGGTATGGGTCCTTTCAAAGATTGTAATTTAGTACTTGCTAAAAGTCTATTTAAGACAGCATTGTAGCCCTTGTTTCTTTTGGATTCTAGTTTAGGTTTCTGTACCACGGTTAGAGTACCACAATCTTTAAAGTACCTGGACTCTATTAACTTTATTAATGTACCTATCACTACCTGCAATAATTTTTATATTTCTTTAATAGTTTATTATCTGTCTCCCCAACAAAAACTAACTTCCAAGCATAGTATATAGAACTTGCCTGCTTTGTTCCCAAGGGCATAGAACAGAACCTAGGTATGTAGAAATTACTCAATAACAACTTATCAAATTGTCAGATAAAGGACTGAATGTCTTTAAGCCTCTACAATCAATCACAAACTCCTATCATTTATATTCACTTTTGATGTCACCGAGTCCCCTCACTTTTCACTTCCACCACTATAGTTTAGACCCTCACTATCACTAGTTCACAGCTGGCCGTTCTGTCCAAGTTCCCTTTCCCTCCGGTCCAAACCTCACATCACCGTCACATTCACCTCTCAGTCTAACATTACAAGTTCTCCGTGACTTGGCTCCAGCACTCCCTTCCCAGACTCATTGCCCACTCTCCAAATTCCAATCAAATGAGACGATTCAGCTTTCTCTTACACTGTCCTATGTCCTGGTTTCTGAGTCTTTGTTCATATTCTTCTCTCTGCCTATAATGTTACAGTCTATCTCTCATTTCTAAAATCCAAACCCTAATCCAAACATTATTCCTACTATGAAGTAAATAAGGCCTGTTCTGAGGCCCCCTATCAAAAGTGATATCACACTACACACTATTATGTTATAAGCTACATAAGGGTAAAAAACTGACTTTATTAATCTTTATTTCCCACAAGCGAACCCAATACCTCCAAGGCCTCACACAGAGGAAGTACTCAAGAAGTACTGATTGAATAAACAGATCATATTTTATATGAGACAACCCAAACTAATATATATATTCCATGTCAGCGTCTCTCATTTCTGTTATAGTCAGTTAATACTGGGAGGGTAACACAACTCCCACAGCCAAGAAAACAGCAAAACAATAAAAGAAGACATGACAGAACAACTTAGAATATTCAGGAAATTACATCCTTTGTATAATAAAGACTTGAGACCAATAAATCAAGAAGAGCGCTAGGTAGAGGCTATTACCCAATGGTCTTTTGATGACATCGCTCCTAATTCTAAGGCTCTACAAGAGGAGAGATCAGACTGGTGGCACTTAACAGCAGTTTAGCCCTTCAAAATCTCTAAAATATCAGGAAACCTATTTCCTGATCTACTTGCTCAGCCCCTGAAGGAAAGATACACTGGTAATCAGTCTTTTCCCCCAGAGAGTTCCATTTAGCTTGGTAGATGGGAAAACTTTTCATTTGGGGGAAAAAAACCCATGATGTACCCTTTCATGTTCAAAGCACTTAGAAAAGTACATTGTGTTTTCATATGCATTATCTCATAAGACTAACTCATTCATTTAACAGATGTGGGTTGAACACTTACTACAGGGCATGGACACACTGCTCTGGCTAATGAGCATGCAAGAGCATATGAACAAACAAATATATCATAAGCTAGGTGTATAATGGAGAAAAATGAAGCAGGCTGGAACAATAGGCTGTTTAGTTTTGTATTGGGTAGGCAAGAAATATTCTTCACAACAGCACTGTAGGATACCTGGGAGCTTAGTTATTAGCATAATTTTAATTTTCCAGATTAGGGAGGCTGAGACGCTGAATGGTTAAGTGACAGGCCGGAGATTCTCCAGAATCAGGTGGAAATGGGCTTAGGAACAAGGTTTCCCAACTTCTGGCCTATCACTAAAGCTATAAAAGAGGAATGTAATTTAAGAATGGTTAAGTTCCTTTCCATCTAGATAATGATTCTCAGGGAATAGAAAAGAACCCTGTATCTGAATGTTATTAACCCATCACCCTTATAAGGATTTTCCAGCCACTGGCTCACAGGACTTGACTCAATTTGATTTGGTGAATAAAACAATGGAAACATTTTGTTTTTTTTATATTGTTGCAAAACAGTTTTTTAAAACAAAATTTTAAAACATCTAATTTTTATTTAAAACAGAAAGCAGCATCTAGGCTTATTATGCAAAAACAGGCAATGTAATACTGTATTAGCAATATTTCAAATCATACCTAATGAACATACCCTCCTTTAACTGTCTCTGCTCTGCACACCTCTTGAAAGTGTGTGAAACTAGATTCAGCAAGGATTTTCTGCCAGGAGCTCGTGGGTCTGGGTGTGTGAGACAGCCTTAGCAGTTCTTCATTTAAGGAAGCTGATGGCACTAATACCAGTGAGGTAAGGAGAAAATTGCCAACACTGCTGGGAACAGGGGGCCCTGCCATACCTAACCGGTTGTTGTTCAGTCACTCAGTCATGTCTGACTCTTTGAGACTCCACGGACTACAGCACACCAGGCTTCCCTGTCCTTCACTATCTCCCAGAGTTTGCTCAAACTCACGTCCATTGAGTCAGTGATACCATCCAACCATCTCATCCTCTGTTATCCCTTTCGCCTCCTGCCCTCAGTCTTTCCTAGCATCAGGGTCTTTTTCAGTGAGTTGGCTCTCTGCATCAGGTGGCCAAAGTATTGGAGGTTAAACCTAAAAACTATTTCTTATCAAAGGTACCGCTGAGATCTTAATGTGTTAAAGAAATTCAGGAGGAGAAATCAGTTCCAACGTAAAGAATCAAGTTAGGCTATAAAGAAGAGGCCTCAGGGCTAGGCCTGTATGAATCGGGAGTGTCACCAGGTGAAGTTAAAGGACAGAGTATATTCCAAGAGGAGGAAATGAAGAGAAAGCAGGGGGACACTAGGGAAACAGAATAGCTTGCCACAGCTAAAACATATGTGATAGGCATACATGTAAAATACAACTAGATATAAGCCCAACCCTTGCCTTGCAGATACTGTAGATAAGGAAATTGAATCCCGGAGAATTTAAGTGATTTGACCAAGGGCAGACAAGGGGCAAAGGCAGAACTAAAATGAAGGTTTTTATGTTCCCAGTAGGTGCTCTTTTCACTGTACCATTCTGCTGGTAAGTTGGGGGATTGATAATTGAAAGGAAAGATAATTTCCTTTAAAAGTAAAAAAATGTGAAGACATAGGTTAAGTAAAAGTGTCGTGTATTAGTTACTCAGTCGTGTCTGACTCTACGGACTGTAGCCTGCCAGGCTCCTCTGTCCAGGGATTTCTCCAGGCAAGAATACAGTAGTGGGTAGCCCTTCCCTTCTCCAGGCGATCTTCCTGACCCAGGGACTGAACCTGGATCTCCTGCATTGCAGGCAGATTCTTTATGATCTGAGCCATCAGGGAAGCTCTGGTTAAATAAATTCCCTCTAAATTACAGGTATAGCTGAACAGTGGTAGCAGTACTGATACTAAGCCCAAGTCTCCCGAACAAATTGTCTAGGGCTACGAGACTACTTAGAGCTCCTTCACTTGAGAAGGTAAAATACTGGAGCTAAAACAAAGACCTTCCTTTCCCCGAGAAGCAGGCATTTCTTAGGACCCATGCTAAGAAGGGTTATTATACCACAGGAATTATCAGGGATGTGAATGAAAAAGCAGGTTTTGCTTTTTACCCCATCTCCATATTTGCATGCCTAGTTTCAGAAGAACTGAACAAACTGAGACAGAAGGTCAATTAATAAAAAATTAGAAAAGTGGAAAACTAGAAACATGTTGTAACAAACTGACAGGCGGCATTGGCTTTTGACAAAGTTATTGTACATTATTAAACTTGTAAAATGAGAAGGCTGAACTAGACGATGTCTAAGGCCACCATGTTCTAATTTTCTATGATTCTAGGTTGACTCCAATTTGCAGGAAAAGACAGATATGAAAACTTGATGGTAAACTGAACTTTGGGAAATCATATGTAATTTTTAATGCAATATTTAATTTAATAATTAATATTAATTAATAACTCACACTTTAATGTGCCCTATTTAAAAGTACATAATCAATCCTATAATTTGGATTTTTGTTTATAGGACTTTCTTACAAGAGGGCATATCCACTGAACAAAAAGGATACACGTAACAGTCACTGGTTTTAAGGAATAGGAGAAAGAGTAGAAGCTAACTCTGAAGGCCTTCTTTCAATTTAATCCATAGATTTTCTTGCTGCCAATTTAAGACAGCTCTTAGAAATACACATGGCCATTTAAAATTCAACAAACTGCTATAAGCAAACATGGCCCATTCTTTTTAACTTTGCATAGTACTTCATAAAACAAAAAAATCAAGAGTCATTTAACCATTCACTATACAGAAAATGAATAATTTTTAAAAATTCAACAAGTTATTATTAAGAATTGGAGAGTATAGTTTGTAGTGAAGACAGAAAGACTCTGAGCAACAGAGAAAAAGTCCTTGGCTTGATTCACTAAAGAAAGTGTGGAAGGGGAGAAATGAACTGAAAATTTACCCTGATAAAACTTAAGATTTCACAGTATGAAAGAAGGGAAAACAAATAACAAAATTAAGACTTTAATTGACTTTAAAAAATAACAGAAAGAAAACCAAGAACAAAGGCATTCAGGTCAGTTCAAGTTCCTAAAACTACTTGTTTCTTTTTGCTTGTACATATACTGTGTAAATAGCTTCCCTCATAACTCAGTCGGTAAAGAATCTGCCTGCAATGCAGGAGACCTGGGTTCAATTCCTGGGTCAGGAAGATCCCCTGGAGAAGGTAATGGCTACCCATTCCAGGATTCTTGCCTGGAGAATCCATGGACAGAGAAGCCTAGCAGGCTACATACAGTCCATAGGACACGATTTAGTCGGACACGATTTAGTGACTAAACCACCACCACCATACTGTGTAAAGAAACTCTGGAAGATACTAACATGGCTGTTCAGGGAGGCAGGACATGTACAGATGAGAGACAGGTATAAAGGGGACACTTTTTACTGAGGTCTTCTTTACTGAATTTTTAACCATGGAAATATATTACCTTTTTTTTTTTTTTTTGGCTACACCACACAGCTTGTAGGATCTCAGGTCCCCAGCCAAGGATCAAACCCGCACCCCCTGCAGTGGAAACATGGAGTCTTAACCACTGGATGACCTATATTATACTACCTATTTTTAATATTAAATACATTTAAAAGTTTAAATGTCCTTTAAATTCAATTATTTGCAGGTAACACTTGAAAAACAAGAAAGTCAAAGAATGGAGACATCCAAAGTACCAAGAGGTGAAGAACATGTTGTAGCACTGGGAGGTCTGCGACAATTCAAAGAAAGGATGATCTGGATTGTGGAGGACCATCTGGGGAAGTCAGGTGAAATGTTAAATGAACACCACTGTTCAGGGCCCCAAGCAATTCACGACAGCTCACACCAGTACCAGCTTGTACAACGGTATCTTGAAAATGGGATACACATATTTTATGGCCCTGTGTCCCTGGACACTGTAAAGTCTACAAAGGGATGCAACCAGAACTTCACTAATAGGGAACTAGTTTTCTTTCATCCTCTAAAATAAAGAGAGAAGGAAATGAGAAACCAGTTTCCATAAGTCCCAAAAATGATCAATGAGGTAGAAAATGAGAACCAAAAAGAAAAAATTAAGAAATCCATTGGTAGCATTAAGCAAAGAAAAGAGATTTCACTTTGCAAGAATTACTTAAGGCAGCCCTTGAGAAACAAACAGAAAGGAATGTCCTCTTAAAAGTCATTTCTCCTCTCAGGATGTTTTGGTTTGTGGGTTGATTCCCAGTCTGCTTCCTTGTAGGGGAGACCTTGCTAATTTGGCCCAGTGAAAGGCCTATTTAGTAAGAAGTATTAATAATGCTGGTGAAGATATGCAAGTGAATTTGAACAAGCCTATTTCTTTAATCAACTGAAAAAGTCCTTATTTAAAAATAAAATTAATAGCTCTGAAGGGCTACTAATGCTCTCTCTTGTCATAGGTGTTTATTTGCTTTATAATAATCATTAAACTAAGCATTTATATTTTATATATAGATATATAAAGGCACTTATATTTTAAGAATTTTTCTGCATGGTGATATATTTCATTTTTTTTTCTTTAAAGAATTTTAAAAATATAATTAAAGTTATCCTTTCCATAAACTATCTACCCTGTGGTGAGGCCAAAGGCTGAAATCAGATTTCCTATCTCCCCTACTGGAGTGCCATTAACATCTGGCCTACCCAAAAAAGGGCAGCCATTAGGGCCAGAGACCCACTGTCTTTGGGGCCTCACTTCCAAGTTAGCACCACTGACGTCTAAGGCACTGGGAATGAAAAGAGGCTGTCTACAGGCCAGGAACAAGGGGAAAAGGCAGGCAAAGGAAAACCAGGTTCTGACACTGAACCTAGTTCTCTGTATTTTTAGTCAGTTTTAAGAAAACGAAATTTAATTTGTATCTGAGTTGGAAAAACAAATAGTTCAAATAAAAGCAAAGAGGTTTTAGCCACCTGAAAGGCCAGGGTCCAAAGGGCTTTACCTATCAGTTTATTGCCATAAGGCTTCTCTAGTGGCTCAGACAGTAAAGCGTCTGCCCGCAATGCGGGAGACCCAGGTTCGATCCCTGGGTTGGCAAGATCCCCTGGAGAAGGAAATACCAACCCATTCCAGTACTCTTGCCTGGAAAATCCCAGTCAGAGGAGTCTGGTAAGCGATAGTCCATGGGGTCGCAAAGAGTTGGACACGACTGAGCGACTTCATTTTCACTTTATTGCCATAAGAGTATTTTCTGAAAAAGTTCTACTAAGACTATGGATGCAAGAGCAGCAAAGAGGAGGGAAATATATCTTAAAATATTTCAAAATTTTACAATCGATGAAATATTCTTCTAAAAACAGTTTGATTCCATGTTTCCTTATTCACTAACCTAGACATTTAAACCTTGTCTCCTTCCTCACCCACCTACCCCTATTCAGCAAAAGCCCAGATTAAAAATTTAGATTTTAAAAGAGGAATAAGTAAACAAGGAAATCAAAGACAGTTTATGAAAACTTAGCCCCAGAAAGTGACACTTGACAAAGTCCTTAGAAGTCTTGTTCAACTTCTCAGTTTCTAGACAAGACATTTAGGCACAGAGAGGTGAAGTGACTTACTAAAGGTCATGAACTAGTTTTGAGAATATTTTTTCTTTATTTACTACTCCCCCCCCCATGAACTATTTGTGGCAGCTTAAGAAACACACATACTAAAAAGATAACTATAAATAATAAACATGATGAATTATGATAGATCAAGGATTTCTTCTAATCTAGTACTTTTTATATCATATGATGTTTTGTTCCTTAAACTTTCTAAATTTCCAGTAGAAGTTAGAGGCTACCGATTCAGCTTTGTTCCCAGTAGATAGCTGTTCTGAGCTGCAAGAGAAGTACGCAGGTGAAGGACCATTTTGTGTAGACAATTACTCAACTGTCTTTGCCACTCAGAACTAAGATGCCTCCACAACTATAGCTTAATCAAGAGATCTGTTCACCTCAAGTCTTACTTCTGGCCCATTGTTAAGACAAAGAAACAGAAATTTCTTTCCCAACTGAGACTGAAAGGCAATTTTAGCTAAGGTCAGTTTAGAAGGCAGTTTGGTTAATAAAGGCAGTTAAGCTCTATATTTGTAAATATGTAATTACACAAAGTCCTTTTCCCTTTCATCTGGAAACACCTATGGTTTTAATTCTTTAAATGACACCTGTCAAATGAGGGATCTCTAAAATGCTATCTGATGTCAGCCTTTAGCATTTATGGCTAACTACTTGTCAACTGGATTAACTGGGGGCTTTGCTTCTTCACTTGTTGCTTAGTTTCAAAAGATAATCATGAGAAAGAAACCCAAAGTTTGGTCAAATATGTTAGGGAAATTTGTAACTCTTGGCCAAATGAAGATTAGTATTTCTTTCACTCACACTCCCTACTAGCAGGAATAACAGAACTGACTCTCATTTAAGAATCAGTGCTGGCGGAACTCAGACAACTGTGTAACAAGGCCAAAGACCTGGTCTTCTCACTGGCCCAGTTTGGTTTACTCTATTCTATTCCTGTCCCCAGTGGTTATGATCTAACGTCACAAAGGAGGCTAGGTTAGAGTACAAATGCATCCCCACTACATTAACAATAGGCTCTGTCGCAATAACAATATCATTTTTATATTTAAAGACAGGATTCTGAATGTGTGTGTGGGCAAGATTCTACAGGGCTGTACCATCTCTCACTATGCCATTTTTTTCTTGCACTATATGAAACAGTCCCCATTTCATTTATGTACCCCCCTTTTTAAAATTTTGTCCCCCCCCCCTTTTTTTAAATAAATCTTTTTCTGATTTGACATGGAGTCAAAAACAGAAGTCTTATTAACAGACTGAGAAGTGCCAAGACCCACAAATGACTCTTGGGAGCAATTAAACCAAAAAAGAACCCCCATAAACCGGAACGGGAACAAAAGTTTAACTACTTATCCAAACTCTGGCAAAGAGACACAACTCTTTCTCCCCCTCTCCCCTAAGCCTGTTAGGAAAGGGGCATCTGCAGCCGCTGCTCCTTCTCCTCCAACTCACTTTCTGCGTCAAATAGTATGGGTCAAAGTCCTCCAGGGGAACCGCGACCAAGCCTTGTGGGATGTCCCCATAGATGAAAGGCAAACTCTTCCCTGCCTCCAGGTCACTGTTTGGCTTGGGCTTGCTGTCCTCATCGTCCTCCCGATGACTGCCATCGGCCTTGGGTGGTTTCTTGAGCTTGCTCTCGGCAATGCGCCTCTCGATGTTCGCCAGTGACTCAGGGGTGAAAGGCTTGAAACTGTCAGGGCCTGGTGGTGCGAGCAGCCGTGCTGCCATCTTCTCATCCTGCAGCAACTTCGTTAGTTATGCTGCGTCCAGGACAGGTCAGCTCTGGAAGAAACAGCAACACAGAGACCATTAATCAATCACTACTCTGAAAGGAGGCCAGACCAAACCATCTCACGCTCAACCTCTATTCACAGTCTTCGCAACATGTGGTTTCTTCCATGACATGGTTATTTTTCTCTTCAGAAAATCTGTGGCACGAATGGACAAGGCGATGTTCATAACCACCCCCTCAAGGGAATGAGCAGCCAAGGAGATCAAAACACGGCTGTCTTCTGAATTGCTAGCTTTTATTAATGACTTAGACACAACTCACCATCAGGGACCAGCTCCAAAAATACATTCCATACCCTCCATGTTTAAGTAAAAAAAGTCAGACAAACACAAATACTATATGCTATCACTATATGTGGAATCTAAAAATGACAAGAGACTAGAGAATATATACAAAAAAAAAAAGAAGCAGAGAAGAAATCACTGGTTTGTTGTCTAGTTCCTAATTTGTGTCCAACTCTTTTGCGACCCCATGGAATGTAGCCTGCCAGGCACCTCTGTCCATGGGATTTCCCAGGCAAGAATATTGGAGTGGGTTGTCATTTCCTTCTCCAGGGAATCTTCCCGACCCATGGATTGAACCCATGCCTCCTGTATCAGCAAGTGGATTCTTTACCACTGAGCCACCGGGGAAGCCCAAACTAGTGGTTACCCGTGAGGAAAGGGGAGGAGAGGGAGGGTAATACAGGGATTAAGAGGTACAAACTATTAGGTATAAAGTAAGCTACAAGGATATAAAGGACAACACAGGGAATGTAGCCAGTATTTTATAATAACTATAAATGGAATATAACCTTTAAAAATTGTGAATCACAAAATTATATACCTGTAACTTATATAATATTGTACAGCAACTATACTTTAATAAAAAACATAAAAGAGATTTTCTTATAGACAACATTAAAAAAAAGAAGATATATTCCATACTCTCAACAAACATCTATTCTAAGTAAATGAGGATATTTAACACTACCCAGAGGTGCACATCCACTCTGGAAATCTTCCATGCTCAAGTCATCTTCCTCTCCTAGAACTCTACTCCCTAAAGACATAATCTTTCTTCCAAGGACCACACAAGGGCAAACTGTCCCTCTTTTCACATTTCACCTTCTGAAAACGCTAAACCCTTCAAAACTTTGGAGGCACAACATACAGCATAAAAGCGCTTCCATGGGCTTTGGCTCTTTTGTTTGAAGTTCTTTTTCAATTCACAAAGTTTTGTAAAAATCGGTCTGGGATAAAAGTCCAGACAAGCTGATGACCAAGGTCATGCCAGAGAAAATCACAAAGCAATTTTCTTCAAGGAGAGGTCAGACATTGCTCCATGTACCTCCCACTCAGCAGCAGGAAAGCACGCGGAGGCGGAATCTTAAGACACTTGCCTCTGAGGCGACAGCCTTGCAGGGTGAATGACAGCAGAAAGGCCCCTGAGCGGGGCTCACACCAGAAGGGCAGGAAGTGAGAACTGAATCACAAATCAAATTCCCTTCTCAACAGAGAACCTGAAGGAGTGCCATACTAGAGCCAACGATTTCTGAGCAAGGTATCTGAAAAGCCCATTTTCATGTATGTTTATACAGAGTCCTAGGTTACTGAAATACACATCTGGGAACAAGGGGCTCCCTAATGTCAAAGCTACAGTGTTACAAGGGCCAAAGCAGGTGAATCTCCCTGTGAAAGCTCTAGTGGTGCGGAGGTGCTGCTTCTCCCTCTCATCGTGTGAGCTCCACAAAGACCATCCCGGAAATTGTCTTGAAAGGCCAAAGACTGTTCCCTTCCTCCCACTTAGCCCTTAGGGTCCTCTTCAAGGCAAGTATCCATAAAACTTGGGGCTCCTCCAGAGAACAGTAGTAGAGTTAACTCTAAATAATTTGGCAGGGGAATAACCAAGGGCTCTTTTCATATTACAAATACACCTGCAGACAGCCCCAATTCTCCAACAGTGGCGAGGTGGTGGTGACATTTTCCGTGGTATCCATGCAGGCTGATCGGCTCACTTGGCTACAGACTGGCACCAGGAAGGCCAGAACCACAAGTTCGCTCCCACTGCACACACACAAAATGCCGTCCCACAGATGGCGGGGTCAAAGAAATCATTTCACGTATGAGGCATGGGATTTTAGAGCTGCAAGGAATTTTATATATCCAGACCATTTCAAGAATTAGGAAACTTGCGGTCAAAAGAGATGAAACAACTTGCCCAAGGTCACACGGCTGGGGGGCGGGGGGCGGGGGGAATCACAAAAAACTCTGACTCCTCCTACTCATAATTCTTTTATTTTTTTTTTCTCAGTCACTTTCTTTTTTTTCATTTATTTTTATTAGTTGGAGGCTAATTACTTCACAACATTTCAGTGGGTTTTGTCATACATTGACATGAATCAGCCATGGAGTTACATGTATTCCCCATCCCGATCCCTCATAATTCTTTTATTATGACAAGTATCAGTTGCCCATCTTCTGATCCTACTCTGACTCCCACTACTCCTCAATAGGAATAATCTGGTTTAAGCAAATCACAGGCTAATGCCAATGGTTCTACTGATCTAAGACTTTACTCATACTGTTTTCCCCAAACCTAAAATTCCTTTCCTCTTATCAGTCCCTGAATTGCCTCCAATAAAACCTTACTCCTCCAGAGAACCTTCCCATCAGCTCCAGCCTTTACTAATTTTTTTCCGTGTGTGAACTCCAACAGCTTTGTCATGATCTTCGCTAACATTCATCACATGTTTGCTATGTTCAGGTATTGTTCCAAGTACCTTGCTTGTATTAACTCATTTAAGCTTCAGAAAAAAACTCTAAGGTAGATATTATTATTGTCCCCATTTAACAGATGAGGAAAAAGAGGCAGAGACCTAACATAGCTTGTCCAAAGCTACACAGCTGAAAAACAACAAAGTCAGGATTCAAGACATCCTATTTACATTTGTTTTGGCTCTCTGTTATTAATCACTTAAACTATATAAATCCTCAGAGGGCTTGAGGGGTATCTTAAACTTCTTTTGTATCCTTTTCACAGAGAATAAGATTATGCCTGGAACCCATAATTGGTCCAACACCTGGGACTCCTTGGCTTCCTTAGCCACACTCATTCTCAACCCTGGGTCATCCTCGCTTTCTCTTAGAGGGCAAGGAATACTGCAAAAGGAAGTCACCGCAGATGCTGACAAATTCTTGTGACCTGACCACACACACCTGGGTTCTTCACAGGTAACGCCATCCTACAAGAAGTTCTCTGCCTTTGCCTTTGTTTACCCCTGCCTTCTCCAAGACCAGGTTCCCTCAGTGATCCCTGCTCTCCATCACATTCTCAATCTTCACTTTTCCTCTCCTACTTCTGTACCTTCTCCCTTTATATCTTCACACACACACACACCCCCACCACCTTCATTTAGCTTACGTGATGCTGGTTCTCTTCTGATAGCCTGGTTCTATCCATAATTGCAGTCTCTTCTTCCTCTACCACATTTTTCTTCTCTAAGGGCTGGCTTTCTAAAATCTCTCTGCATCTCTCCTTCTTTTAGGGATCTCATCTACAAAATAATCTTTTCAGATTTCTGAGTGAAATCTGACTTTCAGATTTCTGTCACCAGCCCTGATTGCTCTTCTGAGCCCCACAACTGCCTGTCACCACTTCACAATTAAAGCATTTGAAACCACTCATCCTTTTACTCCCAAAACAGATTCCTGCACCTGGCTTTCTTAATTTTGTTACTGGACCATCATTTCTCCAGCCATCTAGTGTGGAACCTCAGTCCTCTTTGACCCGTCATCCTTGTTGTCCTTGACCAATTAGTCACCAGCCTCACTAAGTCCTCTTCCTTCAGAGTTTCCATTTTCAACCTAATTCAGGTCCTACTGCAATACCTTCCCACCTGTGGACCAGTCCTCAGTCCACCTGGCACATCTCCAAAGATCTGTTTCCCTAAAACTCTGCTTCCATTATGTCATTTCCCTCCCTTGAATCTAGTGGAGTTATAGAACAGAATCCAAACTCCTGCCATTTCACTGCCATTCAAGGTTTCTACAAACTTACACTTCTCAAATATTCACCTACAACTTTATACTTCTCAAACATCCTTTTATGCTGCTTCCCTACTCTGGTGACTCATTTTTAAATTTTCTAGCTTTTTTTTTAAGGTAGGACAAAAAAAGTGTACAAATCTTAAGTGCACAGATTGGTTATTTTGTAACATGTGTATTGTGTATTAATATGTGCACACCACATAATAATAAAATATCTATGTAACCACCACTCAGATCAAGATACAGAAGATTTATTCCCAGCCCCCTAAATGGCTCTCCTGTGTTCCCCTATCAATAACCACTGTGACCATTCCTGCCCAGCAGAAGCTATTCTGACATCTATCATCATAGATTAGTTTGACTTTAGTAGACTATAGTATACTCTTCAAACTCAGGTTTCTTTCATTCAACACTGTTTCTGTGAAATTTACCTTTATTGTGGTATAGCAGAGTTCATTCTTTGTATTGCTCTGTAGTATTCCACCTAAGAATACAGCACAATTTATGCATCCATTCTACTCCGATAGACATTTAGGTTGTTTACGGTTTTAGTCTATCATAAGTAAAGGCTGCTCAGGGCCTTTCTGGGCATGCCTCTTGGTGGCCACAGGTGCTCCTCTCTTTCCAGCATACAGGCGGGAGTGGAATACTGGGCTCAGAAGAGGGCATGTGGTTATTTAGCTTTAGTGACACTTCAACCAGCAAGATAAGAGGGTTCCAGTTACTCCAACCAGCGAGACGAGAGGGTTCCAGTTGCTCCACGTTCTCAGCAACACTGAAGAATGACAGTCCCTTTAATTTTATCCAGTTCTAGTGAACATATATATACTGATATCTCGCGGTTTAAAAAAAAAAAAACTTAATGAGGTAAAATTAACCATTTTAAAGGGAACAACTCAGTGGCAATTAATACATGCACAATATAGTGCAACCACCACCTCTGCCTGCGTGCTAAGTCACTTCAGTCGTGTCCGACTCTTTGTGACCTTATGGACTATAGCCCACCAAGCTCCTCTGTCCATGGGATTCTCCAGGCAAGAATACTGGAGAGGGTTGCCATGCCCTTCTCCAGGGGATCTTCCTGACCCAGGGATCGAACCTGCGTCTCTTATGTCTCCTGCACTGGCAGGCGGGTTCTTTTTTTTTTCCCAATTATTTTAATTGGAGGATAATTACTTTACAATATTGTGATGGTTTTTGGCATACATCAACATGAATCAGCTACAGGTGCACATATGTCCCCCCAACCTGAACCCCCCACCCACCTCCCTCCCCACCCCATCCCTCTGGGTTGTCCCAAAGCGCTAGCTTTGAGTGCCCTGCGTCATGCACTGAATTTGCACTGGTCATCTATTTTACATATGGTAATATACATGTTTCAATGCTATTCTCTCAAATCATCCCACCCTCGCTTTCTCCCACGTGGTCCAAAAGTCTGTTCTTTACATCTGTGTCTCTTTTTTTTCTTTTTAATTTTTTACTGAAGGATAACTGCTTTATAGAATTTTATTGTTTTCTGTCAAACCTCAAGATGACTCAGCCACAGGTGTACACACATACCCCCTCCCTCTTGAACCTCCCCCCTTCTCCCTCCCCACCCACCCATCTAGGTTGATACAGAGCCCCTGTTTGAGTTTCCTGAGCCATACAGCAAACTCCCGTTGCCTATCTACTTTGCACATGGTAATGGAAGTTTCCATGTTACTCTTTCCATACACCTCCCCCTCTCCTCCCCTCTCCCCATGTCCATAAGTCTATTCTGTATGTCTGGTACTGCCTTGTAAATAAGTTCTTCAGGACCATTTTTCTAGATTGCGTATATGTGCATTAGAACACAATATTTATCTCTCTCTTTCTGACTCACTTTGCTCTGTATAATAGGTTCTAGGTTCATCCACCTCATTAGAACTGACTCAAATGTGTTCCCTTTTATGGCTGAGTAATATTCCATTGTGTATATGTACCACAAATTCTTTATCCATTCATCTGTCAATGGACATCTAGGTTGTGTCCATGTTCTAGCTATTGTAAATAGTGCTGCAGTGAACAATGGGATACATGTGTCTTTTTCAATTTTGGTTTCCTCAGGGTATATGCCTAGGAGTGTGATTGCTGGGTCATATGGTGGTTTTATTCCTAGTTTTTTAAGGCATCTCCATACCATCTTCCATAGTGGCTGTATCAACGTACATTCCCACCAACAGTGCAAAAGCGTTCCCTTTTCTCCACACCGTCTCCACCATTTATTGTTTGTAGGCTTTTTGATGATGGCCATTCTGACCGGTGTGAGGTGATATCTCAGTGTGGTTTTGATTTGCATTTCTCTAATAATGAGCGATGTTGAGCATCTTCCACGTCTTTGTTAGCCATCTGCATATCTTCTTTGGAGAAATGTCTGTTTAGGTCTTTCCCTCACTTTTTGATTAGGTTGTTTGTTTTTCTGGCATTGAGTTGTATGAGCTGCTTGTATATTTTGGAAATTAATCCTTTGTCAATTGTTTCATTTGCTATTATTTTCTCCTATTCTGAGGCTCGTCTTTTCACCTTGCCTATAGTTTCCTTTGTTGTGCAAAAGGTTTTAAGTTTAATCAAGTTCCATTTGTTTACTTTTGTTTTTATTTCCGTTACTCGAGGAGGTGGGTCATAGAGGATCTTGCTTTGATTTATGTCATCAAGTGTTCTGCCTATGTTTTCCTCTAAGAGTTTTATAGCTTCTGGTCTTACATTTAGGGCTTTAATCTATTTTGAGTTTATCTTTGTGTATGGTGTGAGGAAGTGTTCTAACTTCATGGTTTCACACGTAGCTGTCCAGTTTTCCCAGCACCATTTATTGAACAGGCTGTCTTTGCCCCATTGTATATTCTTGCCTCCTTTGTCAAAAATAAGGTACCCATAGGTGCATGGGTTTATTTCTGGGCTTTCTATCTTGTTCCATTGTTCTATATTTCTGTTTTTGTGCCAGTACCATACTGTCCTGATGACTGTAGCTTTGTAGTATAACCTGAAGTCAGGAAGGTTGATTCCTCCAGCTCCATTCTTCTTTCTCAAGACATCTGTGTCTCTTTGGCTGCCTTGCATATAGGACTGTCGTTACCATCTTTCAAAATTCCATATATGTGCATTAATATACAGTATTGGTGTTTCTCTGACTTACTTCACTCTGCATAATAGGCTCCAGTTTCATCCACCTCATTAGAACTGACTCAAATGCATCCCTTTTAATAGCTGAGTAATATTCCACTGTGTACATGTATCACAACTTCCTTATCTACTGGTCTGCTGAAGGACATTTAGGCAGTTTCCATGTCCTAACTATCGCAAACAGTACTGCCAACAGACATTCGGGTACATGTGTCTCTTTTAATTCTGGTTTCCTCGGTGTGTATGCCCAGCAGTAGGATTGCTGGGTCATATGGCAGTTCTATTTTCAGTTTTTTTAGGAATCTCCACACTGTTCTCCATAGTGGCTGTACTAGTTTGCATTCCCACCAACAGTGTAAGAGGGTTCCCTTTTCTCCACACTCCCTCCAGCATTTATTGTTTGTAGACTTTTTGATGGCGGCCATTCTGACCAGCGTGAGTTAATACCTCATTGTGGTTTGATTTGCATTTCTCTAATAATGAATGATGTTGAGCATATTTTCATTTGTTTATTGGCCATCTGTATGTCTTCTTTGGAGAAATGTCTGTTTAGTTCTTTTGCCCTCTTTTTGATTGGGTTGTTCGTTTTTCTAGTATTGAGCTATATCAAGTGCTTGTATATTTTGAAGATTAATTCTTTGTCAGTTGTTTCATTTGTTATTATTTTCTCCCATCCTGAAAGCTGCCTGTTCACCTTGCTTATAGTTTCCTTCATTGTGCAAAAGCTTTTAAGTTTAATTAGGTCCAACTTATTTTTGTTTTAATTTTCATTACTTTGGGACGTGGGTCATAGAGGATCTTGCTGTGATTTATGTCAGAGTGTTCTGCCTATGTTTTCCTCTAAGAGTTTTATAGTTTCTGGTCTTACATTTAGATCTTTAATCCATTTTGAATTTATTTTTGTGTATGGTGTTAGAAAGTGTTCTAGTTTCATTCTTTTATATGTGGTTGACCAGTTTTCCCAGCACCACTGGCAGGGGGGTTCTTTACCACTAGCACCACCTGGGAACCCCCAACTACCACCTCTATCTAGTTCTAAAACATTTCCATCACTTCAAAGTAAAACCCTTTATCTGTTAATCAATTTCCCTCCATCCCTCTTCCCTATACCCACCCAACCCCACCCTCCCCAGCTTTTGGCAACCAAGGTGTTCTGTCTCTAGAATCTACTGATTGATCTATTCTGGAAATTCATATAAATGGAATCATACAATTTGTAACCTTTTGTGTCTGGCTTCTTTCATCCACACTTAGCATGTTCCAGTACTTCACTCCTCTCTATGGATGAATAATGTTTCATTACACGTATGTATCATAATTTATTTATTCAGCCATCCACTGAGGAACAACCGGGCGGGGTTCTTTCCACTTCTTGATTATTGGGAATAGTACATGCACATGTACTTATTTCAGTCCCTGTTTTTAGTTCTTTTAAGCATATACCTAGGAGAGGAAGTGCAGGGTCATATGGTAACTCTGTATTTTACTTTTTGAGGAAATACCAAACCATTTTTCCACAGAGGCAAAACCACTTTGCATTCTCACCCAGCAAGGTTCCAATTTCTTTACATCTTAGCCAACACATATTTTCCTTTTCTTTTTTTTTTTTTTTAACAGCCATCTTAGTGGATATGAAGTGGTAGCTCATTGTGGTTTTGATTTGCATTTTCCTAATGACAAATGATGTTGAGCAGTTTTTCATGTGTTTGTTAGCTCACTGGCATTTTAACTTGCTTTTCTATGATGACACTGAACACCTTTTCATATACTGATTGACCATTTAGATATTCTCCTTTGTGGAATAACAGTTAAAGTCTTTGCCCAATTTCTTCTACTGAGTCATCTGCATTTTTCTATTTATTTCATTTTTCTATTTATTTGTGGGAGTTCTCTGTACATCCTGCATACAGGTCTCTTGTCAGATATATTTCAAATACTTTTCTTGTTTTTACTTTCTTAATGGTGTCTTCTTATAAAAAGTAGTTCTTAATTTTACTGAAATTCAATCTATCAATCTTCCCTTTCATGTGTGTATGTTTTTGATGCTACTGTTGTTATAAGAAATCTTTTTTTATCCCAGGGTCATGCAGCAACGAGCTTAAAATTTCTCCTAGAAGTTTTATTGTTTTACCTTCTTATCAGACTTCATATAATTTGGAATTGATTTTTGTATATTGTGTGAGATAGAGGTCAAGGTTCATTTTTTTTTTTTTCCTCCTCATGGATATCCAACTGACTGAGCATCACTTAACTGTCTGGTTACTGTTGTTTTCATTGACTCCTAAACACACTTTCATTTTCTTATTTTAAATCTCCTGAATTCTTTCTTTCCTTCTCATCTAAATTCTGTTCATCTATAAAACCAGCTTAAATTCCTCCTCCTTCTGAGGAATAAAAATAAAAATGAACTTTTTAGATTTAGAAGGAAATTGGAGACCATTTAGCCCAACTTTTCTTAACTTCACAGATAAAAAAATTTAACAGTAAGTTATGTAACTGCTAATCAATTGGTGACAGATGCAGAGCTAGGGCACATGTCTCCTGGCCTCCAGTATAAGGCCCTTTTCACTATGCCAGAGTCTCTGAGGCAATGCACCTCATCCATCATAAAAATAAGTGCAATTTTCAGCCCTGAGAGCTCTGAAAGAGACTGAACCAGACTTAAAGTTGGTAGAGATCGATGATTAGGGCTCCCTTCTGTTGGTCATCCAGGAGTATGAAGACCTTAAAAGGTCAGTTGTAGCCTGAACACACACAAATAAAGATGACTCAGGAAAAGGGGGTTGAAAAGGGAAAGAAAATGGGCACTGGACTTAGGCTATGACATAGATGAAGAAAGAGAAGTCACCAGGAGGAGTTGCTAAGGGAAACACCACAGGCATGGGTACACAACAAATGTCACAAGGAGGATCAAATAGCAAGTAGTATTAAAAACTTGTCTCAGGGCTTCCTGGTGGTGTAGTGGTCAAGAATCCGCCTGCCAACCCAAGGGACATGGGTTCGATCCCTGGTCAGGGAAGATCCCACAGGCAGCAGGGCAACTAAGCCCGTGCGCCGCAAATACTGAAGCCCACGCCCCTAGAGCCTGCGCTCCCCAACAGGAGAAGCCACCGCGGTGAGAAGCCTGCCACCCCCTCACCTTGCAGCAACTGGAAAAAGCCCATGTGGAGCAACGAAGACACAGAACAGCCAAAAAAAAAAAAAAAACAAACAACACAGAACAGCCAAAAAAAAAAAAAAAAAAACTCTTAACTTTCTCAGACTTAAAAAAGAACAAATTGGAGGGCTCATACTTTTTGATATCAAAAATTATTACAAAGTTACAGAACCAAAGTAGTGTGGTGCTGGCATAAAGATAGACATATAAACCAATGGAATACATGAGAGAGCCTAGAAGCAAATCCTCACACATATGGTCAAATGATGTTCAAAAAGAGTGCCAAGACCATTCAATGGGGGAAAGGACAGTCAACAAATGGTGCTGGGAAAATCCAATACCCAATGCAAAAGAATAAAGTTGGACTCTCGCCTTATTATACCATATACAAAAATTAACTCAAAATGGATCAAATATCAAAATGTAAGAGCTAAAAATATAAAACTCTTCAGAAGAAAACACAGGGGAAAAGCTTCATAAAGTTGAATTTGTCAATGATTTCTTGCATATGACACCAAAAGCAGAGCAACAAAAGAAAAAATGGATTTATTGTGTATCATCGAAATTAAAAGCCCTTCTGCATCCAAGGACACAATTAAGAGTGAAAAGGCAACACATGGAATGAGAGAAAATATCTGCAAATCATGTATTTCATAAGGGATTAATACTCAGAATATAGAAAGAGTTCCTATATCTCAAAATCAACGAAAAACCAAACTAATTAAAAAATGGGGACAGATGACTTGAATAGACATTTCTCCAAAGAAGATATACAAATGGACAATAACCACATGAAAAGATGCTCAACATCACTAATCATTAGGGAAATGCAAATCAAAACCCCAATGAGATACCACTTCAAACTCATTAAGATGGATATTATAAAAGGCAACAAAACAGAAAATAACAAGTGTTGGAAAATGTGGAGAAACTGGAACCCTTGTGCTGTTATGGAAACAGTATGGTGCATCCTCAAAAAATTAAACACAGAATTGCCATAAGATTCAGCAATCTCACTTTTAGGGACATAGCCAAAAGAACTGGAAGCAGGAATTCAAACAAATATTTATAGGCTCATGTTAACAGCAGCAGTATTCACAATAGCCAAAAGGTGGAATCAACACAAATATCAATAGGCAGATGAATGGATAAACAAAATGGGCTATAGATGTACTGCTGCTGCTAAGTCGCTTCAGTCGTGTCTGACTCTGTGCAACCCCATAGACAGCAGCCCACCAGGCTCCCCCGTCCCTGGGATTCTCCAGGCAAGAACACTGGAGTGGGTTGCCATTTCCTTCTCCAATGCCTGAAAGTGAAAAGTGAAAGTGAAGTCGCTCAGTCATGTCTGACTCTTAGCGACCCCACTGACTGCAGCCCACCAAGCTCCTCCGTCCATGGGATTTTCCAGGCAAGACATACAGTGGCATATTATTCAGCCTTAAAAAGGAAGGAAATTCTGACATATGCTACAACAAGAATGAACCTTTACACCAGTATGCTAAGTAAAATAAACTAGACATGAAAGGACAAATACTGTATGATTCCACTTAACATTTGGTACCTATAATCAAATGCATAGCGACAAAAAGTAGAATAGTGGTTACTAGGAGCTGGGGGGAGGAAGCAAGGGGGTTATTGTTTAATGGGTAGAGAGTTTCAGTTTGGGATGACAAAAAAGTTCTGAAGATGGATAGAAGTGATAGTTGCACAACAACGTGAATAAACTCAAGTCTACTGAACTGTACGCTTAAACGGTTAAAAAGGAAAGTTTTATATTTTGTATATTTTACCATTTTTTTTGTTTGTTTTGTTTTTTGTTTTTTTTTAGTTGGAGGCTAATTACTTCACAACATTTCAGTGGGTTTTGTCATACATTGATATGAATCAGCCATAGATTTACACGTATTCCCCATCCCGATCCCACCTCCCACCTCCCTCTCCACCCGATTCCTCTGGGTCTTCCCAGTGCACCAGGCCCGAGCACTTGTCTCATGAATCCCACCTGGGCTGGTGATCTGTTTCACCATAGATAATATACATGCTGTTCTTTCAAAACATCCCACCCTCACCTTCTCCCACAGAGTTCAAAAGTCTGTTCTGTACTTCTGTGTCTCTCTTTCTGTTTTGCATATAGGGTTATCGTTACCATCTTTCTAAATTCCATATATATGTGTTAGTATGCTATAATGTTCTTTATCTTTCTGGCTTACTTCACTCTGTATAATAGGCTCCAGTTTCATCCATCTCATTAGAACTGATTCAAATGAATTCTTTTTAACAGCTGAGTAATATTCCATGGTGTATACGTACCACAGCTTCCTTATCCATTCATCTGTATTTTACCATTTTTAAAGAGAAAAAAACTGAAACATTTACTATACCCCTATTATATGCCAGAAACTGTACTGCTGATCAATATAGCTCCTGGTCTTCAGGGACCTTTAAAGTCTCCAGAGGCAGAAGATAAGTAAACAGCAAAGTACAATAAGATAAATCCAACAGGCTTCCATAGACATACACAAGCAAGACACCTAATCTAGTTCAGAGAGATCGGGGAAAGCTTCCTGCAATGAGTGACATCTTAGCTAAAGCCCAAAGTTGGTGAAGTAGAAGATGGCAGGAAAATGGTTACAGCTTTGCAGGAAGAAAAATAGCATATACAGACCACAGACAAGGGAGATCAGGCCCCTTACGTACTGCGTAAGCGTTCAGTGTAACTGGACTTTAGAAAACTAACAACAGGTAAACGGGTGTCTATGGGGAGGCAAAATCATGATCATGTGAAATGGTTTTGATTTTATCCCAAAGGCAATATGAAGATCCTGAAGGTTAAATGACTTGATCAAAGTTACACTTTAGGAAGATTATTCCAGCTACAATGCAAAGAATGAGGCAGGCAGGGGGGAGAAGAGGTGGAGAAGGGGCAAGATCAGAGTGAAGATGACCAGGTAGAAGACTGCTGAAGCAGCTCAGTTAAGAGAAAACGAAGGCCTGAACCAGGCAGCAGCAATAGGGGTTATGCACAGAATGGAATGTCAACTAACCGAAGTGGGAGGTAAGGCAGAAGGAAAATTAAGAAAGAGGCCCAGATTTTTGCCATGGGCGATGGGTGCAAGGTAGTAAAATTCAGAGACAGGGAATAAGATGTGATGCACAGCTCTGGGCTTCAGATTATGACTTCACTTTTCAACATGGGGAGCTTCAGTTGCTTTGGTACATCCACATGGAGGCTCTGAAGAGCCAGTAGATATGTGGTTCTGAAGTTCAAGGCAAAGACTTAGGAACAAGAGCTGAAAGGAGAGAAGAAGCTTGGGACAGAACTATAGCTAGACTCTGAGGACTGCCAGCCAGTCTTTGCAGGTTGATATAGAGCTCACTTGGAATGAGCCAGAGGAGCCGCTCTGCACTGGGAGGAAGGTGCGTGGCTCTTATCACAGGAGAAGAGAGAAAAGCAGCCAGATGGACAGAGTTTACACTGTCCCCACTCCCTGGAGCCCCCCTTCCTCCAATGACAACTAGATGCTAGGTGGCCCATTTTCTACTTTGTCACTTACAGATTTCAGTTTGGAAAATCCTGTAATAATTCTAGACATTGAAATAAAAGCAATTTTGTCAAATCTTAATTTTACTCATTTGAAACAGAAAACACTGCCGTCCTAAACCTTTCTTGATCACAGCAAAATCTGGCTTTCCCTCCTAAAATATCTTCTGACCCATCCCCACGCCCGGTGAATGTCAGCACCCATGCTAACTGACAGCTGCCCTGTGCATTCTTCTGTCTCACGGGTTTTCTACCTTGTGAAATCACTTCAAAGTTTGTTCTTCTTAAGCCTCACATCCACCCAACTTTCCCAAAGCTGAGCTATTTTACTATGATTCTC